>NC_080076.1:62575878-63204767 GCF_949987535.1 Balaenoptera acutorostrata
ATATAATAATAAAGACATGATTTAAACAAACATGATTATATATGCTTGCAAATTTAATGGTATCTTTAAATATCAAGTTTAATTTGTTTTGATATAATATTATGAACCATTCTGGGTTTTAAATTCCATTTTCATTTTCAGTCTCTGGCATGTTGACATCAAAGCCTAACCAGTCTTTGTTGTAATGTAGCTTATGTTTTAAGTGTGTTTAATGCTTAGCTCCATTACTATAACCTGCTTACAGCCAGAGCGGATCAACCTGGGGCACTATTAGCAATGGTTCTAAAGTAGGATTTTGTTTATCACATAAGTAGTTTTTCTCTTTCATTTAATTTTAACTTCTATCAAAGAATACTTGTACATAGTTTAAAAAGTTGAAAAGTACTACTTAGCTTATAAAGATAGATAACTACCTGCTCCCTCCCATCCCTCCGCACTTCCCAGTACCTTTAACCAAAAGCAGCTCTTGTAGGTGTTTCTTCTAGTAGTTATCTCTTTATTTCTAACAAGATGGAAGCTATTTTGCTTTTTAAATTTTTAGTCACTAGTTATTGACCCCCTGCAAAGGGTTTTAATATATATTGCTTCTCAGAGATGCACAAATTTAATATAATTGTATTTTCTCTTGGATTTTTGTTTATTACCTTGGTTACTACACTGCCTTGTTCTGATTTTTCTTATTTAGTTTTCCATGTATCTATTTCTGTACTTCCTTACTCTCTCTGACATAACTCTAAAATGCCCCTGAATAAGGTCAAATACATTGATCAGTTTATTATGTTTGAGAATATCCTTGTATACAAGATATCTTGTATCCTGCTTTAATTGGGACTAGCTGCTCTCTAGATCTGTAGCATAGATGCTGTCCAGGGATTTGTTTTTGCCATTAATTTCATGTGAGATTCTCAGTCTCTTCATGAGATTTCCAGTCTCTGGCTGGAGTGGTTGTGAACCACATTACATTAACTTCTCACAGCAATATTTGTGTGTTTTCACTATGGGATAAGAAGTGTTGTAAATGCTTTCTTTATGCGTATTAATTTTTTTTTAATATTTATTTATTTATGTTGGCTGTGCTGGGTCTTAGTTGTGGCACGCGGGATCTTTGTTGCAGCACGGGAGATCTTCGTTGTGGCCTGTGGACTTCTTAGTTGCGACACGCAGACTCTTAGTTGCAGCATGTGGGCTTCTTAGTTGTGGCATGAGAACTCAAATTAGTTGCGGCATGCATCAGGATCTAGTTCCCCCACCAGGGATCGAACCTGGGCCCCCTGCACTGGGAGCACAGAGTCTTACCCACTGGACCACCAGGGAAGTCCCAGTATTATTTTAATCATCACAGTAAATGAATAACCCTCTGGTGTTTCTTGTTGAAACTGTATGACCCATTGCATTCCAGTACCCTCAGCTTCTCCCAGAACATGGAGAAACAAAGACACAGGAGACACAAAGACAAAGACAAAGACACACTGGTCTAAGACACTCCCAAGTTTATTAAACTGATAGGAGTTCAAATTAAGGGACTAAAAAGGATAAATATCAGTGTTTTTTTAAGACAAAGTGAGGTAATAATTCATTAATCTGGAAGAGTTGTTATTCAGTACACTGTCTCTCCTCTCTAGTGAATAATGTAGAAGGATTTTGGTCATCTCGTACCTTTGTGCTGGAAAATTCCTTTTTTTTTCTCTTGTTAGCAGCAAACATTCTCTGCCTTATTTTCTTTTTTGACACAATAAAAATTTCAGTGTCGTGGTGCCTGTTTTTTAAAAGCCACTTTAGTTGAGAAAAAAATGGAATTTGGAGTGAAGATAGATACGAATTCAATTCTGGGCTGGCCAGTTTCCCAAATGAGTGATCTCAAACAACTTACTTTTTTCCTATCAACTTCCATTTTCTCATCTTTAAGTCACATAATAAATAATACCTGTCTAAAAGGGATATTTTGAAGGAAAAAAAAGACGCTGTGCACATAAGTATACCTTGAAATCTAAAATGTTATAGAAATGTCAGAGGTCAAAGATTAAAAGCCTACTTTTATATTGCTATTTTTCAAATATACTGAGATATTTTGGAAATTAAAGATGCCATTTTTCTCATTTAAATCTTTCTATAAGGTATTTTTCATAATTCTCAAGTTATAATTTTGAAGAAAAATGTAGCCTATAACGTTATTTTTCCTAAACTGATCCTTGCTTACCATCGTTCCAGTCTTTTTTGCTCCCTTGACAATTCATACATACCTATGTGATAGCACTTACTATATTATTTTTTACTCATGTGCTTGTCTGTTTTCTTCATTGAATTTTGAGTCCCATGCATACATGATTTATGTTCTGGCTGTGCTATTTTAAATACTGTACTTACTGCCCTTTTTTTAAAAGCATCGTTGATAGTTTATCAAGCATGAATAGTTTTTCTTTAAATGTTGCATAAAAAGATTTCCTGATTTCTAAATGTAATGTTAAAGAACTATGCCTTATGAGTAAGACATGTTTCTATGAATACAAGTTTCTAAAAATGCACATTGCTGCAAAATATTTCCAGAAGCTGACCTTTGAGCTCATGTACTTACAAAGACTCAAACACTATTTCCAGTCTCCTTCCAGAAGGAGACTGGCATGCTATTTTCAAGAGATCTTTGCTTTTCCTCCTACCAACATGCCTAGGATAGTAGGAGTCACAATTCAGAGCTGTTGAGGGCTATTTTCTCCTTGTTCTTTTACTTGTCCCCAAGGAGGAGGAGGGAAATGAGATATACCAAAACCCATTGGTGTATATTTGTACCATATATTATGAGTCTCCACCAAAGAATTAGATTTCTTTCACTCAGTAACACTCATGACAACTTCAGCCATCCATAAAACATTTCTAAGGTAGGAGAGAAACAGATCTGTTCTAAATTGTTTCGAGTAAGAGAGGATTAACATAGCTTACTAAGAACCTAATCTTTGGCCTACCTTTCACAAATGAGTATTACTTCATAATATACATTCTTACAATAGCCCTATTCTTAGTTCTATTTTAGATACTACCGATGTTTATTTTCTTCTTGTCTCATCATTTTTACTTACTTCTCATTTGCTGTCTATGTTTTTTGGGGTTTTTTTAATTTTTTTATTTATTTATTTTGACTGTGCCGGGTCTTAGTTGTGGCACACAGGATCTTCACTGAGGCATGTTTAGTTGCGGCATGTGGGATCTTTAGTTGTGGCATGAGGGCTTCTTAGTTGAGGCATACGAACTCGTAGTTGTGGCATGCATGTGGGGTCTAGTTCCCCGACCAGGGATTGAACCCAGGCCCCCTGCACTGGGAGCACAGAGTCTTACCCAGTGGACCACCAGGGAAGTCCTGCTGCCTGCTCGTTTTAAGCAACTTTAAGTTACTTTAAATTCTTTTTAGAATAAATAATTTTTTGCATATGAGAATGATCTGTAAAGTATTGGTTATTTAGGTTAGGGTTATTGTAGCATGTTTGAATGAACCAACTGTCTAATCATAGTCAGGAATAAATTTTTTTCATATTTATTTATTTATTTTTGGCTGCATGGGGTCTTAGTTGCAGCACACGGGATCTTTCATTGTGGCGCGTGGGCTTCTCTCTAGTTGTGGCATGCGGGCTCAGTAGTTGCGGCACACGGGCTCTCTAGTTGTGGTGTGTGGGCTCCAGAGCATATGGGCTCTGTTGCAGCATGCGGGCTTAGTTGCCCTGTGGCATATGGGATCTTAGTTCCCCGACCAGGGATTTAACCCCCATCCCCTGCATTGGAAGGCGGATTCTTAACCACTGGGCCACCAGGGAAGTCCCAGGAATAAATATTTTTTGATTATTTCCTGACAGGTATAGAAAGCGTTCAGTAGTATGAAGATCCTTCTGTTTTCTCATTCTAGGACTCTAACCGAAGGAAATAAGCCTAAAAATGGGGGGAAAAGTTTCAACTTATAAAGGTGTTCACTATAGCATTATTTATAATAACTAAAAGTTTTTAACTTCAGTTACCTTCTCAAACCCCTAAAAGGGGAGATTTTAAAGGACACAGTCCCACAAGGATAAAGAACAGAAAAACAAGAAAACCAATATTTTGGGAGATAGAAATTTGAGGAATGAGTGGTGACTACATAGAACAGGGTTTGGCAAACTTTTTCTGTAGAGGGCCAGATAGTAAATATTGTGGGCTTTGCAGGCTACATGCCACCTCCACTGACCCTCCTCCCTTCTCCCTCTCTCTCTGCTTCCTGTTTCCTCCTATGTATTTCTCCTTTATCAATTCTTTTTAAAGTATTTTATAAGAATATAAAAACTATTCTTAGTCAGCAGGCCAGATTTGGCCTACAGACCAAATTTACCAGCTCCTGATTTTAAAAATCCAAGAAAATTGAAAGCAAAGCCATTTCAACACAGAATCCCAGAAAAACTGAAGCTCAGCAACTGATGTCTGGGTTCATCTGGAGGTGCCCATTGAATAAGACTGAAAATAAGAGGATTGAATCAAACTGGTTTTTTACCCTCATATTCCCTTCCTAACCCTTCACAACTATGTGACGGCACATTTCTCTGGCAGATGATTGGAGGTTTATTTCCTGACAAGTATAAACCATACCATCTGGACTGACATACCACAAGAGTAGTTGGGAGTAAGGATTAAATGTAAGCTAATTAAGTAAAACATACTGAACATTAAGACCTCAGTCAACCAGAATGCTGACAGTTAAGGCTTATAGTTCTAGGGCAGTAATTGAAAGATTTCTCAATAGAAAAGTGAACTAGCCAAGAGGGGGTTCTGATGAAATGGCCCGGTCATGTCACACTAGCACAAGATGCATCTGTCAATAGATCGTACCTATGCCTAAAAAACTTTAAGCAAGTCTTTTAGTGCCTTACTCTTTTTTTTTTTTTTTAATTTATTTTTGGCTGCATTGGGTCTTCATTGCTGCTCATGGGCTTTCTCTAGTTGCGGCGGGTGGGGACTACTCTTCATTGCTGTGAGCGGGCTTCTCATTGCGGTGGCTTCTTTTGTTGTGGAGCACAGGCTCTAGGCGCACGGGCTCAGTACTTGTGGCTCACGTGCTCTAGTGCACAGGCTCAGTACTTGTGGCACATGGGCTTAGCTGTTTCGCAGCATGTGGGATCTTCCCGGACCAGGGCTCGAACCCGTGACCCCTGCATTGGCAGGCAAACTCCCAACCACTGCGCCACCAGGGAAGTCCCTAGTACCTTACTCTTAAATGTGGACAGTCAGTGATCACCTGACCTTTGAGAAAGGTCTCTAATATGGAAGGCAAAGAGCAGAACAAGCAAATAGAAAAGTAGAAATGTGGAGGACATGATAAGGCCAAGAGAAACTTCAAAAAAAAAAAAAAAGAAAGAAAGAAACACATTACCTTCCCCAAAGAGATGAGAGTTTCTTGTAGCCATGAAACAAAAACTGAAGGGTTGCTAAATAAGGAACAGTTAACAAATTTAAAAATAAAAACAAAAAAAGCTCTTGGAAATAAATAATATGGTAACAGAAATGAAAAATGGAGTATGGAGGGTTAAAGATAAAGTTGAGGAAATCTCCAAGAAACTAGGAAACAAAAGACAAAGGTGGAGGAGGGGAAATGAGAAAAAAGAAGATTAATTCAGGAGATTCAGTATTATCTTAACAAGAGTTCTTAGAAGACAGAACAGTGAAAACATAGGACATTATCAAATAAATAAAGCCAGGAATTTTCTCAGAACTGAAGGAACGTGGATCTTCAGATTGAAAGAGCAATTGAATGCTCAGCTCAATGGATGTTAAAAGACCAAGATCAAAATTCATTATCGTGGGATTTCAGAACAATAGAGGCAAAGAATGTCCTCAAGCTTACTGAGAGAAAAAGCAAGTTCCATATAAAGGTAAAAAATCAGAATGGCATCAGACTTCAATAACAATACTAGAATCTAGAAGATAATGATGATGCCTTCAAAACTGGAAAATTATTCTATATCAAGAGTAAATATTAATCAAGTGAGGACAGAATAAAGGTATTTTCTGACATGGAAAAATCTCAGAATATTTACTGTTTCTTAGGAATCTCCTGGAGATGGTGTTTCAACAAAATGAGGGAGTGAACCAAAAAAGAAGATAAGGTCTAAAGAATCCACAGAATATAGGGAAGGCTATTTCTAGGATGATAGGATAAACGGAGATGCCAAGATGACAACTGGGAAGCAAATCTAGACAGCAACCAGTCCATCTTAGAGCAAGTTAGAAAGCTTGGAGAAAGGAGTTTAACAAAAAAATGGTGGTATATTGAATTGAAGAGATCTGTACTTGTAGCAGAATGGGGAATGAATTAAAGATGAGTATGTAGAAAAACGAGTAAGTGAAAAGTCAAAATAATTAACTCTCTGGGATAAAATTAACTTGTGTAAGAATGGAAATTTTGTCATGGTGTACTACTTGGTTCAACATTTATATTTATCATACTGACACACAAAAAATAATATGTCTATCTTGGAAAGTTAGGAGGAGGGGGAAGTGGATGTTTATGGGAGGAGAGAGATGGAGTTGGTAAGAGAGAGCTGAATTGTTTTCCATTGTAAGACAGTAGGCAGTGCCTAAAACTGAAAAATACAGAAGCAGCACACTAAGTATGTTACTTAAGTATATGAACATAAATATCAGGGACGATTGTTCTTCACCAGCAGCCTTGAAAAGCCGTTTGATCTTTTAAAATAATAAACATGTAATTTGATAAAAATTAGTAAACAAAAAGGGAAATTAAATATTAACAGTTGAGATCATGCGTAATTTGTTTTCTTTATACATTCTTAAATTTCAAGTATTCTGTATTGATGGTTTATTCTTTGGTAGTCTAGAAAAGATTTTTCATTATTCACTGTGAATCTTTATTATTCTTAAATACTTTCATTTGTTAGAAGTTCCTAATTTATAGCATCCTGTTTAATATTGCTTCTTTAAAAAGACATGATAGGACTTCCCTGGTGGTGCAGTGGTTGAGAATCTGCCTGCTAATGCAGGGGACACGGGTTCGAGCCCTGGTCTGGGAAGATCCCACATGCCGCGAAGCAACTAGGCCCGTGAGCCACAACTACTGAGCCTGTGCGTCTGGAGCCTGTGCTCCGCAACAAGAGAGGCCGCAATAGTGAGAGGCCCACGCACCGCGATGAAGAGTGGCCCCCGCTTGCCACAACTAGAGGAAGCCCTCGCACAGAAACGAAGACCCAACACAGCCAAATAAATAAATAAATAAATAATAATTAAAGGTGCTAATAATTAAAAAAAAAAAAAAAACATATATTTCCTCAGTACCAGAGAACACCATAGTTATGTGTTAGGAATACAGAGACGAATAAAGATCTCACATGGGGCTTTCCTGGTGGCGCAGTGGTTGAGAATCTGCCTGCCAATGCAGATTGGGGACAGGGGTTCGAGCCCTGGTCTGGGAGGATCCCGCATGCCGCGGAGCAACTAGGCCCGTGAGCCACAGTTACTGAGCCTGCGCGTCTGGAGCCTGTGCTCCGCAACAAGAGAGGCCACGGTAATGAGAGGCCCGCGCACTGCGATGAAGAGTGGCCCCCGCTTGCCGCAACTAGAGAAAGCCCTCGCACAGAAACGAAGACCCAACACAGCCAAAAATAAATAAATAAGTAAATAAATAAATAAGTAAATAAGTAAATAAATAAAAAAGATCTCACTTGAAGTTTATGGTCTAGGATAAGGAGAGAAATGTGTTAATTATAGTATAGATTTACCTATGATAGAACACACTCATGTCACTGGAAGTAGAAGCTCAAAACAAGAAGAGATGTTAGGGAAGCAGAATTAATAATACTTGGCCACCGCCACCTATTTGACATAGAGTATGAGTGAAAAACGAGAATGTGATGACTCCCAGCTTTCTGGTTTCAGTGACTGGGTACACTTTGGTGCCAGTCACTGAGAATGGAAACAAATAAAAGATAAGGGTGTATGTTTAATGAACTCTGGGACCTATTGGTTTCAGCTTTTGTATTGAAATACAGTATATCCAAAGAATATTTGGATATTTGATTTTGAAGCTCAAGAAAAAGGCTGAGAAAGAGCAAGCCCAAGAATGAAAATGAATGAGTGGATTGCTTAATCGTCATCGCATTCAGAGTGGGTGAGCTCTCCACGGAGATGATGTAGACCAGAGCATGAATCAAGTGAATCAAGGACAGAGCCCTAGGGAAACAATCTATGGCTTAGATATTTACAGATCTTAGGAGACTCATTTCATTGGACTGACGGTAACATAATTGTAGGTAGAAGAGCGAAGGGCCAATAAGAAAAAAGTAGTCAAGGCCCCAAGGGTAAACATCTTTTTAGGAACTTGACTGTAAAGGAAAGAAGAGAGATTTAGCTAGAGGAGGGGAGTATAGGTGTGAGCAGTTGCTTTTTTTTAACCTGTGTTTCATTTCTTTATTGCCATTATTTTAAGGCAAAAGAGACATGAACTGGAAAGATTGGCTTTTAGAAAGGAGCCAATCGAAAAAGAGGTAAGAAATATAGAAGGGAAGAGGAATAAGGAGCAACAAACAAATGAAGTGATGACTAACCAGTCGCATCTTGGTTTGTGGAGCCCAAAGCTTAAGAAATTAGTGAGGGCAGGGTTCTTTAAGAAATGAATAAAAAATTAGATATAGGGCCATGTAAGGGGACCATGAAAATGAGAGGCCTTGAAGTTTAAGCTATAGTAGTTTTAAGTAAACCCATGTCAGTTAATGATAGTTTAAATCCCAGAATGATGGGGAACTGGTGATTAAGAGCCTTGGTAGCGATGGTAGCCTGAAACAGAGGGGAGATACTTCTTTTGAGACTTCCTGTAGCCTGTACATTCCAAGAGGCCAGGGAGCTTTATACTCTTGTTCATTGATTTATCTGAAGAACTTGGAGCAGTGCCTGTTAATAGGTACTCAGTAAATATTTGTCAAATGTATGATGAAACAGGAAGAAAAATAATGAGATTCAGTGCTAAAATAGCCCAGCTTAAATTTTGAGGAGCAAATTTCTTTGTAGTAGATACGATCAGAAGGGGGATGGCGATGAAAATGGAACTTGAGAGTAATTATGATTTAGAATAGACACTGAGGAATGGAGGCAGAGGAGATGAAGCAGGAGGATATTATGAGTGTGATCAAGAGGAAAATGGTTGAAATAATGCAGTCTACGAAAGGACTGAGTCTTCCTACTGTTTAATGTTGCAGATAGTGAAACTGCTACTTCGTCATGGTGGAAATCCATTTCAAGCTAATAAACATGGGGAGCGTCCAGTGGATGTAGCAGAAACAGAGGAGTTGGAATTGCTGCTAAAAAGAGAGGTGCCTTTATCTGATGATGATGAGAGTTACACAGGTTTGTTCCACATGATCTACATTCACCTGTTTGACCTGATATTAGTAGAATATTCTACTTCTGCTTTATAATACCTAAAATGTTGAGTACCTTAGGTAATGCTATCTAGCTATTAAGAATGGTGAATTTAGTAACCTAAATTTAGGTGTTTGCTACATGTCCTCTGTGTAAATGGAGTCATAATGCTCTCGCCCTATTTCTGTGATTTCTTTTCCCCACAGATTGCTGATGTTACATTCAAGCCTGTTGCAGCCTCTCTCCCCATTAATAGCTACCACCACTGCTATACACTACCACCACTAGCTATCCCACATCTGAGTTCTTTTAATTCTTCTATAAGTTAGAGCACCACTAACCAAACTCTTCCTGGCATTAATGAGTCATCTTTGCATTTTTATTTTTGCAATTTAGGTGGTTGAACTCTGGTCATTGTTGTAAAATACAGGCACAGTTTTACAATCACAGTTTTAAAAAGGAAAGACCCGAAAAGAATATTTCATAAAACTTTTGGCATACTCAGAGTTTAAAAAAATAAACATAAACAATTAAAAATATATAAGAAAGTCTTTTATGTACAGATTGGAAGGTTTCACCATGTTTCAGGCAAAAATCAATGGAAAACAATTTAATAAGTCTCATAACTGGCCATATCTTTACAAAATTGTAAACAATTCCTATAAGCAATTAGGTAATAGTACTACTTTTATATTATTTATAAATAAAATGAAACCATACTCATTTAATCTCAGCCGTTACCAGAGGGCAATAGGACAACATCTGTACTTTTAAAAGAGAAAGGTCTACCATTTACTTTTTTTTTTATTGAGGTATAATTGACATATAATATTGTATTAGTTTCACATGTACAACATAATGATTTGTATACACTGAAATATGGTCACTGCAATAAGTCTAGTTAGTAATGGTCACCATACGTAGTTACAAAGTTTTTTCTTTCTTGCTTGTAATGAGGACTTTTAAGATCTACTCTCTTAGCAGCTTTCAAATGTGCAATGCGGTGTTAAGTACAGTCACCATGTACAGTACATCCTCATGACTTATTTATTTTATAACTGGAAGTTTGTACCTTATGACCCCCTTCACGCATTTAACCCACCCCCCATCTCTGACAACCACCAGTCTGTTCTCTGTATGGATGAGCTTGGTTTTTGTTTTTTTAGACTACACGTGTGAGATCTTAGAGTATTTGTCTTTCCCTGTCTGACTTATTTCACTTAGCATAATGACCTCAGGGTCCATCCATATTGTCTCAAATGACAATATTGTGTTCTTTTTTATGGCTGAATAATATTTCATTGTGTATATGTACCACATCTTCTTTATCCATTTATGCATTGATGGACACTTAGGTTGTTTCCATATCTTGGCTATTGGAAATAATGCTGCAGTGATCGTGGAGGTGCATATATTTTTTCGAATTGGTGTTTTCATTTTCTTTGGATAAATAACCAGAGGTGGAATTGGTGGATTACATGGTAGTTCTATTTTTCATTTTTTGAGGAACCTCCATCCTATTTTTTTATAGTGGCTACACCAATTTACATTCCCACCAGTGGTGCAAAAGGGTTCCTTTTTCTCCACATCCTCAAGCCAACACTTGAAATTTCTTGTCTTTTTGATAATAGGTGTTCTGACAGGTATGAGGTGATATTGCATTGTGGTTTTGATTTTCATTTCCCTGATGATTAGTGATGTTGAGCATCTTTTCATGTGTTTGTTGGCCGTCTATACGTCTTCTTTGGGAAAATGTTTATTCAGATCCTCTGCCCAATTTTTAAATTAGATTGTTTGTTTGCTATTGAGTTGTATGATACCAGTTTTTTATGTATTTTGGATATTAACCCCTTATCAGATACATGATTTGCAAAGATTTCCTCCCATTCAGTAGGTTGCCTTTTCATTTTGTTGATGATTTTCTTTGCTGTGCAGAAGTTAAAATCTCAATATTTTATTATGAAAATGTTCAAACACACAGCAAAATTCGGAGAATTGTACAGTGAACCCCCTGTACCCACCAGCTATGTTTTGCAGTTGTTAACTGTTTGCTATATTTCCTTTATTACATTATCACATATCTATTCATCTACCCATCAATTCTTATTTTTTGATGCATTTCAGAATAAGTTGTGGACATCTCTAAATAATTTAACATGCATTTCATTATAACTAGAGTTCAGTTTTTGTATATGATTTTTAGGTAATATTTACATTTGTGAAATTAATAATTCTTTAATAAAACATTCTATGAGCTTTAAGAAATGCATAGACCTTGTATAATCCAACCTTATCAAGATACAGCATATCTCCAATACTCCAGGAAGTTCCTTATGCCCCTTCCTAGTCAGTGCCCACCCCTACCTGATCATTTACAACCCTCATGGTAAAGATGATTAGACAAGAATCACTAAAGGCTGGTAAATCTAGGGAGAATTCTTTTTTTATAAGAGCAGATATTTACATGACCTTTTCACATTACAAGAGAGGAGGAAAAAAAAACGGTTATATGGTAGAGAAATCCACCACCTGGACTGAGTGATCAAAATTAACATCATCAAATGAGACACAGATGCATATCATGTGCCTCTACGTGTGGTACCCTGAGAAGGATAGAACATCACTTGTAGCATTCTGGCTGAGAATGTATAATCATGAGGAATGTTCTGCTTCTTTTTAAAAGCCACTGTCACCAAAGATTAAGAAATGTCAGTGTCATGAACCAGTAAAGGCAATAGAAATGTTCCAGGCTATCCAAAGAGGTAATAATTAAAGGCAGTACCTGCTCCATGACTGTTTTCTGTCCTGGAGGGGGAGAAAGATTATAAAAGACATTATTAGATCATTTAGCAAGGAATATGGACAGTAGATTAGTGTCGTATCAGTGTAAATTTATGAAGTCGACAACTGTACTGTGGTGACGAGAATATCTGTATGTCTTGGGAAATACTAAAGTATATAGGGATAAAGAGCCATGATATATGTAATTTACCCTCATATAGTTCAGGGAAACAAATGTATTTACACACATGTGTATATATAGAGAGAAAGTAAATTATAACACAAGAGAGCAAAACGTTAACAGGAGGAAAACCTGGGTAAAGGGTATATAGTGTTCATTATTTTTTATTTTTCTAACTTTTTGTGAGTTTGAAATTATTTCCAAACAAAATCTAAAATATACAAACACATAAAATTTTTTTGCTTTGTCCATTGAAAAGATCTAAAACTGACTAAGACAGTAGCAGTAATCATTCCTAGTACCCAGATTATAATCAGGAAATATTTCCTCCTAAAAGAAAACCAAGGTTTCTTGGAAAAAATGAGTGATGCTAAGTCTAGGGCAGGAAATGTGTAAGATGAGCTTGGAACATCTTGTCATTTCAGATTTCTGGTCTTGTCAGAGGCCTTAGGAGACAACTTGAACAGTTCCCCACTGGCCAAAAATGCAGTAGTTTGAGTTTCATTAAGGGTGTTAATTGCAAAGGTTTGAAACCCATTGAATATGTTTAAACCCATGAGTCTATGATGATAAATTTTTAAATTTATCATGGTCATCGGAGAACCAATTTGTTATCTTAAAAATTAGGCAAAAAAGAGGAAAAAAAGCAGTCGTTTATTTCACCTTCATATTCCTATATGAACTCTTGTCACTGGGTAACCTCATTATGGGTGAGGAGAAATGTTTTTTATAAGATTAATCCAGCTAAAAGAGTGAAAAGAAAGACTGACCATTTTGCAACCCCCTGTTAGTTAATGTATGGGAGCGTTGAGGATCAACAGTTGCTAACATTAAATTAAAAAGAGAAGGAAAGAAGGCATTGCCTGCCCTTGCTGGAATGCCCCTCTCCTCCACTCCCCAGTCCTCAGGATCCAGCTGCCATCTGCAGGAAATACCCAGACAGAGGAGCGTGCTGAGCTGCACCAAGCAACATTCAGACCGTAGGAAACCCCAACAGCATCGTTTCCCAACAGATAAATTGTACGAAAATAAGAAGAACCTGTAGAAAATAATAAAAATGACTTAAGTGGCATATCACACTTTCAAAAATGGGCAAGACTAAAATATTAAGCATGTATTTAACAGGTAATTTATAGTTCAGGGGCATTTTGTACAAAACTCAGTTAAGGGCTTCCCTGGTGGCACAGTGGTTAAGAATCTGCCTGCCAGTGCAGGGCACACGGGTTCGAGCCCTGGTCCGGGAAGATCCCTCATGCCGCAGAGCAGCTAAGCCCGTGTGCCACAACTACTGAGCCTGCACTCTAGAGCCCGCGAGCCACAATTACTGAACCCGCGTGTCCCAACTACTGAAGCCTGCGCACCTAGAGCCAGTAACTGTGGGGGGAGAGGGGAATAAAGAGACAAAAATGTAATGTTGGTTAAAGGGTTGATAAGCAATATATTGTAGTGGGAATGGTAATGATGGAGCTAAAGCTATAGGCAAAACTGTAAAGGTGGCAGCTTTCCTTTTAGTATGTATTTTCACTCCTTCAGCCTCCAATAAATGTAAACTAAAGTGTTTGGTACATAGACATTGCTTAATAAATATTTGTTGAATTGTGGGGGAGGGGTAACTGGCCCTAAGGGATTATTCCAGAATCCTCCATCCCCCACAGATCCAAGGAGTAACTGGGCTGAGTTTGTCCATTACTGAGACTGGGGAAGTTGGAGAAGACCTAGTCCAGCAACAGGGAGGTCTCCTCCTGGTGCTTCAGTGCTGACTGGCAGTCCTGGGGGAGCCGACTTTCCCTTCCACTGCTTGCAAAGAGCTGCCTCTTGGACTACTTCAGCTTCAACAGCGACAACAAAAGGAGTACTTAAGAAAATTCAAGGACAGTGCAAAGGCTTTTTGGAGCTAATAAAAAACATGATTATATAATCAGACAACACAGTAGATGAGCTGAAGTGGGACTTAAACGATTAGGCTATAAAATCAAGTAAAACAAATCCTCACAACACAGCAAAAATACAAAGAGAAAGAACCCTGAAAGAAGAGATAAGATAAAAGACTTAGGGAATAGATCTAGGAGCTCTAGCAGATCTTTTTTTTTCTTACTTGGAGTATAGTTGCTTTACAATGTTGTGTTAGTTCTGCTGTGCAGCAAAGTGAATCAGTCATATGTATACATATCCACTCTTCTTTAGATTTCCTTCCCATTTAGGTCACCACAGAGCACTGAGTAAGTTCCCTGTGCTATACAGTAGGTTCCGTTATCTATTTTACACATAGTAGTGTATATATGTCAATCCTAATCTCCCAATTCATCCTACCCCCCCATTCCCTGCTTGGTAACTGTAAGTTTGTTCTCTACACCTGTGACTATTTCTGCTTTGCAAATAAGTTCATCTGTACCATTTTTCTAGATTCCACATGCAAGCAATATTATACATTTGTTTTTTTCTTTCTGACTTACTTCACTCTGTATGACAATCTGTAGGTCCATCCACATCTCTGCAAATGGCACTATTTCATTATTTTTTATGGTTGAGTAATATTCCATTGTGTATATGTACCACATCTTTATCCATTCCTCTGTCAATGGACATTTAAGTTGCTTCCATGTCCTAGCTATAGTAGGAGCGCTAACAGATTTAGCATATGAATAATAGCTAGTTATGGGAATTTAAAAGGGAAAAAAAGAAACAGGTGGAGAATAGTCCATAATTATACAAATCGAAGAAAATGTTCCTGAGCTGAAGCAAGCCCGAGTCTATCAGTTATAAAGCTCAGTGAGCTCCAGGTGGATTGATGGAAGAAGCATGTACACATACCCCTAGACATATTTTGATCAAATTCCTTGTAAATTCTGAGTGTAGCAAGTTACAAGGAAATACAGTCGCATTGGCATTGGACTTCTAACTTACAACAGTGGAAGATAGACTACTGAGAGAAAAGAACTGCAGCATAAGAATTATGTACCTGGCCAAGGTATTGTTCACTTGTTAGGGTAAAAGAAAGATAATTTAGGGGTTTAAAAGCTATATCAATGTATTTTCTTACTTTTTTAAAAAAGAAGTTATGGAAGAATAAACCAACATCTTATAAAAGTGGTTACCTAATAGGAGAAGGGGTTAAAAGAAAGGTATGTGAATTGTTAGTCTTTTTGAAAAACAGTCTGGCAACAGCTAACAAAATACAAGGGCTCTTACCTTTTAGAGAAATATACTGAAATATTTCTGGATGAAATGATACCATGAATGGGATGTGCTTCAAAATGATACAGGAGTAGGATGAATAGAGGTATGGGTTGGCCAGAGATTGATGGCTATTGGAGCTGAGTGATGAATACATGGGGGATCAGTATAACATTCTGTCTACTTTTGTGTAAAGTCAAAATTTACCATTGTAAATACAGTTTTAAAAATACTTATGCTCCTTAATATAGTAGTCATACTTCTGGGAATATGCCATGTTTATTACAGCAGTGCTTTCAGTGGCAAAAGAAAAAATGTATAGTCATACAGGGGATCAGTTGCATAAATCAAGGTATATAGCCACACCACAGACTATTGTACAGCCATGAAAAGGTATATCTTAACACTGTACCAGTTACTTGGAGAGATTTTCATAAGATATTATTGAGTCAGAACGGTCAAGACGAAGGATCATAATATCTCATTTTTGTAAAATGAACAGTGTTTTAAAAATCTACATGTTTGTATATGCACATATATTTGTGTAAAATTTTATAAACATGGAGTAAAATCTGGAAGGGTGTATCTCAGGCTGCTAATGAGGCATGTGTTGGGGGTCAAGTGGCAGAGGAAGGGATGACTTGGGTGGAGGGAAAGGAGGTAGAGCTGGACACAGTGGTGTAATAATATTTTTGTACACATAAATATACAGGACTCTACAAAATCTCTTGCCCTGCACCACTGTTTATTTAATCCCCATTCCCTTCCCTTCACAACTAAGTTTCTTAAAGTGCATTGTGGTGCACTTAAAGTACCTTCCATCCAATCTGTGTTTACTAACATCACACATGATCTTCCAACAACAAACCCCTTAGCTGTCTTTTTAGTCTCTCTGTGGGATTTGACAGTGTTGATTGTGTTCTTCCTAAAATTCTCTGGTCCTGGTTTCAGAGAGGCAGTTCTCTTCTGGCTTTTTCTCCTGGAAGATAATTCTCTTCCAGCTTCTCAGACTGTTCCTTCTCTGGTTCCTTCCAGATCTCATCTCTTCGTTTCTTCCTCATTCTCTTCCCATACACCCCTGTGTTCATTTTTCCAAAGATTTACTTTCTGGAACCCTCTTCTCATACCAGATAATCTCCCAAATAAAGTTCACCCACACTTACAGCTTTAACTACCATCTATGTTGTGAAGCCTTTTAAATATCTCTTTATTCCATACATTTCGCTTACGCTTCATGCATATATATTTAACTGCTCTCCGGATGTTACCACTTAGAATTACCACAGAAATCAGTGTACCTGAAATGAACTTCTTTTTTCACATTTACACTCCTCTTCTTGTTTTTCCTGTCTCATCATTGAGCTATATGTATGTCCTAAACTTGATAGTCATCCTAAATTCGTCTTCCTCCTTTTTCTTCAGGTCAATTAGTCTACAGCTGTGTTTGTGCACCCATGATGCGTGAGGCATTGTTTAAGCACTGGAGATCTAGCTGATTAAGAAAGTGGAGATACTAACATAATCATCCCCTAACCCTTGTCACTTCTTATTTTCAAAATATTTGTAAATCCATCTACCAGTTGGAAGCTGAAAGTCATTTGAACATCTTTGTGCTGTGTGAAATCAGGATTATAATAGCTGAATTACATAGGCTTCCGCAAGAAAGTAAGAAAATAAGATTTGAAAACTAGGAACATTTCACATGGTATGTTAATACTCCCATTTATTATGGCTACAAACTCTGTAATCTTGGTCTCTTCAGAAAACAGTAGCTGTGAAAAGCAGCTTTGGTTAAAAATCTTTCTGTGAGAAAGAAGTGCTGCAGTAAGTTTTTCCCATGGAAGAAGTTAGGTATCTTATTTGAACTTACGTGTTTCATTAGAGTGAAACACATCTTTTAGAATCTTTTTTGATTATCACCGATATTGTTTCATGTGTTCATCAGCTATGTATTGATTTTTCAGCATACTTATTTTCCTCATGGTGAATGTGCCTGAATTATTGCTTGATCAAAATCCCTCAAGGAATGATTCAAAAATCATCAGTAAAAATCATCCGTAAGTATCATACAAAGATTTTGAAGTTGCTGAAAAAGACTGATAAAAATACCCAAATTTATTGCTTAATTTACATGAGGTCCTTGTTAGACTTAACGTCATCTAATCTAAATTCAGAATGTGTTAATATTTAATCAAGTATTCATTTTACTGCCCATAGACGTTTGTACATACAAAGCCTGATAGCATCGTTACCCATCTTGTATGTTATGTCATCCATGTGACAGATACACTTTAAGTGTTGCCAAGTTAGAGAATATAACTGACTATGGATTTCAGAACTTAATGAATTTGGAGTAGATAAAAAGGTACTATACGTGTAACATTTTAAAAACGGTTTATTCCATTAGTCATTGTGCTTTGTGACAGTGCTACTGAGAGTAGCTGTTCTGCAAACTGTTACTGTGCCTCAGGATACAGAGCTTGTGCCAGAGTGTACATCAGTGCACTGCTTCCTTCATCAGAGGAAAAAATGCTGTGACAAAAATGTCAGCTGAACTAAGTGTGCTCGTGACATAACTGATTTCCGTCTCTGGCACAAGCCCGTTATTTCATCGTTTCATCACAGATTTGTAATAAACAATTGGCAGAGTGGCCTTAAGTTCATGGACCACACTGAGTAGCCATTTTATGTTGTGCGTATCAGACATTTATGATATTGTTGCAGGAAATACATGTCCTGGTTACTACAGCTTATTTGTATACAAATGTGTGGCACTTTTAAATTTGCATAATTCTTTAGTTGTTTTCCCCCAACCTCTGCCCTTTTTCCACAGTCTTATTCCACATTACCTTCCTGACAGAATTCTATCTAATAATAGTGTTTGCTACAAATAATTGCTTCTTGCTACCCTGCTGAAAGCTCAGTCATATTCAGAGAGCCAGACCATGCTCATAAACCATAATTACGGTAACAGAGGTGTCACACGGTGCCTCTCCCGATACTTTCTGACACTCCTTAATTGCCAAAGTAGAGATTCTGCTGCAAGTTTGCAGACCCTGGTTTTATTACTTAAACACAGTGCCCAGTGGGCAAAGTTGAAAATGCCAGGCATTGTTAAAATAATTATTCATCATTTTCTTACCTTACTTTGACTGCCAATAATCTGGCCATGTTTATTAAGCAGCTGCTATACACTTTCCTCACTTGCATGCTTCAGCTTAAGCAAGGAAATGCTCCATCATAATAAATAGACAAGCTACATTTAGAGTCTACCATAAGACAGATTAGGAAACTTTTTAAAAGACCGTGATATGTTGTTACCCTCTAGTGTTTACTGAGTGCATTTCTGTGTCATAAAATACACAAAATGACCAGTATTTTGAAGCCTTATTTTCTGAATGTTAAAACAGTAGATTGTAACTATTCTAAATATATTGTCATATTTGGTAAACTTATATCCTCAGTTTTATATTTCAGGAGCTATGAAAAAATGACTGTTGATACATGCACATATGGAATTATAACAGTTAAAATAAATCAAGAGGTACAAAAAACAATTATTTAAGTCAAAATATACCAGAAATTTTTATTAAATGGATTATGTGATGTTAACAGTTTAAGTAGGAAGAAGCATCACCTTTGGAAGTTTTAAAGCAAACTTTTTAACCTTGGAAGCATAAACACTGCAGGTAGAAATTACATAGCGGAAGCACCATATTTGGTGTTCAGCACCCTTTATTTTTCACATATATGTCACTGTAGTATTGATGCTTACAATAAATGAAAAGGCACTTAAATATCCATGATGTGCAGAGGGCTGAGCATACAGCATGATAAGCAATGAGATATTCTTTAATTTAATGATCAATTAAAAGAAATTCTGGGATTTCCCTGGTGGCGCAGTGGTTAAGACTCCACACTCCCAGTGCAGGGGGCCCAGGTTCGATCCCTGGTCAAGGAACTAGATCCCACATTCATGCCACAACTAAGAGTTCACATGCCACAACTAAGAGTTCACATGCCACAACTAAGGAGCCTGCGAGCTGCAACTAAGACCCAGTGCAACCAAATAAATAAGTTTAAAAAAAGGGGAAAAAAAGAAATTCTATCACTGTGTTTTGCATACTCTGCTTTTTCTCCTCTGCTTTGTGACATATATGGTGCACTTTATACACAGAGTTCTGATTTTACTTTTTCAAACTTTTTTCTAAATATCACCAGCTACTTCTGCCTGAAACTTAAACAACCAAAACCCCTACAGTTCTCTTATTTGAAAATCAGTACTTTAAAATCAATACAGATTTTATCATGTGTTTTATGTGGATTCATTATATCAACCTAATTCTAAAGCTTAAGAATTTTAAATTCAAAGTTGAGTGTTTTTGGGGTTTTTTTTCAAGAAAATTTTATATGTCAAATTTTGTTAAGTAGAGGAAAAGGGAAAGAAATTATAAATACCTAAATTACCATACTATAAGCATTTACTCTTTAGTAGTGTCTATAAAAATTACATAGTTCTATATTTTTTACTTGTTCATGTATCAGAAAAATAAATGGGAAATTGTGACTGCAGCTGGGATGTTCTTTGGATGCAAATGAATGTCTTTAAATTTTTATGTTACATAAAATAATAGTCCTCTAAATAGCTCTCTTTGAATTTTATGTAAATATAGTAGTCAAGAAATTTTTAGTGTGTTTGCCCAAAATATGTAAAATTGCTTATTGCAGATACCAAAACTAATAGATTTTTTGTTAAAAATATTTTAGCTTGATGGTTTTCCTTAAAAACTGAATTTGTACCAGTGCCTAGCAACTTAAAGTGAGTCTGTCACATAATTATAGTCCTTGAGATATTGCTGAATATTTAAGACTTAAAGCTCTATGAAGGGTACATTTGGGCAGAACCCTTAAAAAAAGACCTTTGACTTTAAAATATATATGCATACAGTTAAATGAGTTTAGCCTTAGCTATATCATCCTGTTTTATCTAGTCATGGTTTGAAGGACCTCCATGTAATATATATATATGTATGTATGTGTGTGTGTATATATATATATATAGAGAGAGAGAGATATAAATATCTATTTATCTATCTATCTATCTCTCTCTATATATAGATGGAATAGCCGAGACTGGGTGATTTTTGTCAGTTTCCTGTAGTGACATCAAAATTTTTGTAGTGATACCAATCATATTTTTCAGAGGGGGAAAATCTTGATAATTTTTATTTATAGAATTCGTTTCTGTGTTACTGACATGTTGGTAGAAAGGCCATGCATAACTACTAATAGAGGGAGTGTAAAGAGTGGTGTGATACTTGATTTTACTTTTTATGTAAATTTTGCTTTTAGACATAGTATTTTCAATTATTGATTATATTCTCTTCCCTCTCCAGCTCACCCCTAAATTCTTAGCTATAACTCTCACCTATATCTGTTACTTTAGAAATACAGTGAAAATATGTTCTCATATGGCATACTTACTTCCAAATAAATGTATGACTACTTTTCTCCTGTATAGTAGAATTAAAATATCTAACCTTTACTTAGGAAAATTGAGGTTTAGAAATGGAGATTTAGAAGAAACTGTATACAATTACCCAATATTTTATTTTCCTGTCTCTAAGCTGCATTTCTCAAGTCAATTTAGGGATATAAAAGCTGTAAAGATTTGTTTCCTAAAATGCAGGTGTTTTTTTCTAATGTTACTTCCTTAGCTAGGTAACATAAATAAGTTATATAATCAATTCTTAAATATACTAGTTGTGGTTAGTGGACTATTGCAAAGCAGAGGAACAACCCAAATAGGCATAAGAGAAGCCCGCCTCAGTTGTGAACTACCCCTGTCAGTGGAGCCCCGGAGACTCTGAAACTCAGAGAAGACTGCAGTTAGAGAGGACCACGGACCACTCGTGCAGGGGAACACCTGCTGTAGAGGTCCTCCACAAAACTGCTGAAGAAACAAGTTTTCCCCTTTATCAGTATGAAAAGAAATCCAGAGATTTGAGGAAAATCAACTGAATGAAAACGAGAAGGGCCAAAATGAACAAGCACAACAGCTGATTTGGAGAATGTAAATTACATAGGAAGCAGAAGGGTAAGTTCTTCTCAGTATGCGTGGAGACACTGGGGGTGGGGGGCAGTCGATCCACTAACCATAACAAAAGGCCACCCTGAAAAAGTCGACAAGGGAAGTCCTTGAAATTCAAAATGTTTATCGTTACTGAAAGTAAATATTCCATATAGGGCTAAAGAATGGACTGGACATTGCTGAAGATCTAATTTGAGATCTATGAGAAGGGCAACATATAAAACATTAAAAAAATCATTGGAAATATGAGAAAAATGGTTCAAATAGACAAAAAACATACCCAGGATATGCAGTATTCACTTTACAAAAAAGGGCAAATGTTGGGAGAAAGTAATTTTTTTAATGGAAGAAGATGTCCCTTAACTGGACAAAGAGGGTAATTTTACTTAAAAACAAAAGCAAAACAAAAAGTAAGGAAAGGATACATTTACATGTATCTAGATGTATCCACATCTAGATACATCATGACTTCAAGGATAAAGATTATTTAAAATCTTATAAATGCCCAGACTCAGGTAAACATGTTACCTACAGAAGAAGGAGAGGGAATCCGATTTCTTGTTCTTAAAGATGTTGTGAGAAGACTGTGTAGCTACAGTCACAACGTTCTGTGAAAATTATTTTGAACCTAGAATTCCATTCCCAACCTGTCACTCAAGTGCAAGGGCTAAAGAAAAACATCATTAGACATACATTCTATTCTCTTTCTGAAAAAATTATTCAAATATATTACTTTTCAGTGACACAAAATACAAGTCTAAGAGGAAAATATGAAGACTATGGATTTTGATGAAAAATTTGCAAGTGACAGCAATGAGCAGTTGGCATATTTTAGGACAAAATGTCAGCTTTGTGAAGAATGTTATCAAGAAAAGAGTAGATTACCACATACATAGTGTGTGAATTAGATTCTGAGAATTCACTGTGTCATGGTATTGATAATACGAAGATGAACAAGACAGAAGGCAAAACCTCAAGGGAAAATAAACTATATATACAAGTCACAGGCTAAATATTGACAGAAAGAAAGCTAAAACGTGGTCTGAGTTGGGGGTGCTCATGGAGTATAAGCGTGCTTTCTGAAATGACAATAGTAGACCGCCTTGGTCAGGGAATTTAGAAGAGCCAAGAGGACAGACTTGAGGTTCAGAAATTCTGTTCACTTTATTATTTCTAAGTTAGTTAAATTCAAATAAAATCAAATGTAATACTTTTAAGTTATGAAGAATGATTCGCTTGAGTGATGGGGCTATATTATGGTTGACTTTTCTTTACCCATCTCTATATTTTCCTGGTTTTCTAACATTAACTGTTTTTTACTTTTGTAATAAAAGAATAATAAATACTACTTGAAAATGAAACAGAAGCAATGTTAATAAATGAAGATCACTAAAGAAGTTTATCTTAGGACTTTTTTATGCATTAGCGCATCTCTGAATAAAAATGATATATATAAACACAATTCCAAATTTTTTTTAAAGTACTATTCCTGTTGTTAAAAGAATTCATAATTCTGATTGAGTACATTACACCAAAAAAAGAAAAAAAAAGGCTTTCAACATTGTAGAGTTTTTGGCAATGGAAATCAAGCCAAAACCATCATTTTTTCCCCACTGTGTGGAGTGCTGTATTAATTTAATCATAAGAGCTCGTATTTTAGTGCTCCTATACTATTATGTAGGTTTCAGCCCTGGATCTCGAGTTCTGGGTAAGTTAGTTAACCTGTACGTGCTTACGTTCCACATCTGTAAAATAGGAATTACAGTACATACAGTTCCTGAGTACATACAGTACTTAACGGTGGTGTGGTAAATAAAGGTTAAATGAGTTAATATACAAAGACACATAGACTATTGACTGGCACAGAGTAAGCACTTGATAAATGTTTCCTTTAAAAACAGTGAAAACCTGAAATAAAGTTATCATATTAGACATGTCCAGTTATTTAAAATGAAACATTCAGGACCATCCTTTATATGATATTGCAGTCTTATAATCTTTAAAATGTCATTTTTATTTACCATCATAAAGATGAAAAATCTAATCAAGTTCACTGGTTTATATAGTCATTTAAAGTAGTCAAGACGGCTTTTTTCCTTTATTTTTTTTTCTAGCTTTATTGAGATAATTGATATAGAACATTGTATAAGTTTAAGGTGTAAGTGTAATTATTTGATATATGTATATATTGCAAAGTGATTACCACAGTAAGGTTAGTTGACACATCCATCACCTAACCTGATTACAATTTTGTGTGTGTTGTAAGAACGTTTAAAATCTACCCTTAGCAACTTTCAGGTATACAGTACAGTATTGTTAACTGTAGTCACCTTGCTGGTATGATTTTTTTGTTTTTTGCCATAGAGCCTACAGTTAACTCATTTACTGTCTTTAATGAAAGAGTATCTTTTCATATGTATTCCTGAAAATGTGCTTACATATTACCTGATTTTATACTCAGAAAATTATTTATTTTAAAACTCCCTAAGTATAGTATATATGTTATGGTGGGGGGGGGTAATTCTGTACATTGTATGATATATATTCATTGTTGAAAACATTTTTAAATAGATTAATTGTATGCAAATTAATGTTTTTAGTTTCAATATAGAAATTTTTAATTTCTATAGTGAAAGTACAGAGCAGAAAGAGGAGTGGTATTATGAATCCATGTATACTTATTACCCACTTTTAATCATTACCACCTAATGGCCAATCTTGTTTTGTTCTATCCATTCTTCCCTATCCCATCATTTTGAAGTCATTTTATTAGAAAATATTTTAGTAGGTACCTCTTAAAAGATAGGAATTTTAAAAAACATATCATTATCATACCTAAGCTAACTAAACTGTATTACTAGTAAATATTTGGTTATTGTTCCAAGTTCTCATTGCCTCATAAAATCATAAGTTTTTTTCAACTTTTTCAAAATCTGAATCCAAATGAAGTCCATATATTGCAGTTGGGTGATTCGTTTGAGTATCTTTTAATCTGTAAATATCCCCTTCCATTCTTATGTTCTTGTATTTTTCTCTTGTTGAAAAAATTATGTGCCTGGCAGTTTTTCCCAAAGTCTGGATCTTGCTCATTGCATCTCCATGATTTTAGTTAAGGAAAACTGTTTTCCAAATATTTTTCTTATCTCAATTTCACATTTTCTTTGTTAACCTACAATGAGTTTAGTGGTAAACTGACTTTAATATTGGAAAGAAAGAGTTGCTTGTGGTGATTACAAAGGGATTTAGCCACAGATTGAGCAGGAGATTATTTTAATGGTTCTGATCAATTTTCTTAATTTTTGTCAAGACAGAGGTGAACATTAGGCTCCTTTTGAAACTGATTTCTAGCACTTAGTATTGGCATAAACTCTGTATAAGTTATCTAAATATTTTACATGCTGATACTGCCCATAATTTTAAAACCTTATTTTTCATCACTGCTTTTCAAAATGTGACACACTCTAATATATATCTAGTATTTATATGGGTTCTCTAATTTTCCTTTTCTTCACACTTGAACAGTCTTTATTTCAGCTTCTGAAGGAGGCTAATTTTTCCATTTTCATAAAATACAAATTACATGTGTACTCAAATAATTGTACAGACGCCACACTATATAAAGATGGTGCCATTGTTTAAAAGTAAGTTTCTGGCTGACTCAGAAAGGTTCAGCAGCTGATGTATAAAAGCATGAGCTCAGTACAGGAAGAATATTGGAAGTGTTAGTGCATAAGGTGTGAAAGTGCAGGCTATACAAAATCTAAGGGTGGCTGAAAGCCGTTCAAGTAACAGACCTAATCTCCACGTGACCAGTGATGTGGGAACTGATACCGTGTGGGTGAAGTGGTTGCCACCTCTTCAAAGTGCTGACTTTAAGAAGACGTCAGCAATGAATGAGACAGAAAGTAGTAGTAGTCAATGGCACTTGGACGTTAAACAAAATTGTAAAGTGGATAAATTTGTGTTACATGTTTGGTTTTTTTTAAACATCTTTATTGGAGCATAATTGCTTTACAGTGGTGTGTTAGTTTCTACTTGTGTTACATGTTTCTGTTCCTTTCTGCAGTCCTCCTGTCTGTCCACCATAAGCACCCTGACTTGATTTCTTGACATCTTAATCCAGTTCTGAGATCCCCTAGTTGTATGACTCATTCTACATTTATTAAGTATCTGCACATGCTAGGTATTACAAAAGTCCCTAAGTATAAGTCACAGACTTGTATTTGAAGTATCTGTTGGGTAAGTGAAAAACAGAAACAGAACAGTAGAGCTACCTCACTGGAGGTTACCTTCCCACAAAGAACTCCCAAATTCCATAAATAGGCGTTTTTATTCTCAGTAAATGCACTACTATCCCTACCATCCTCCGTCCCACAAATAGATAATACCTAAGTTTTTCATTCTCCAGGTGCTATAATTTACACAGGTGCTTATTAATAAAGTAGTATACTTTTATAAGTTTACAAGAAGCTGAAGTGTGTGTGTGTGTGCGCATGCGCGTTCGTGTATTTAAGCACTTATTCATCTAGAATAGGTGGAATGCATAGGGGATATTGTAGAACAGATAGCCTTCTCTTTGCCCCTTGACTTTCCTGGGAAACGATCTTTGACCTCCCAAATCCCAGTGATCAGGATAGCAGCAATAAAATATACACATCTTTTGGAATGGTTTCAAACCAGTGATGTTCCCAGGGGTAAATGAGAAGTTAACTTTACCTCCTTCCAGATCAATCCAAATAAACATATAAGTAAATACCAATGCAGACATAGCCTCAAGACAAGTCCCCTACCCAACCTCCTCCCCACAACAGATTCCTACCCCTGTGCCCTTCCTAAAATATAAATTCTTGAACTGCACCTCTCCTTGACCGATAATCTAAAATATCTTCTAGTTAAGTAGATGGAAAATAATAAAGAGTAACTGATTAAAGACAAATATATGATATTTAATCTTTGGAATCTAAAATAAATGATACAAATGAGCTTATTTACAAAACAGAAACAGACTCACAGACATAGAACACAAATTTATGGTTACCAAAGGGGAAAGTGGGAGTGGGGTAGATTAGAGGTTGAGATTAACAGATACACACTACTATATTCAAAATAGATAAACAACAAGGGGCTTCCCTGGTGGCGCAGTGGTTGAGAAACTGCCTGCCAATGCAGGGGACACGGGTTCGAGCCCTGGTCTGGGAAGATCCCCCATGCCGTGGCGCGACTAGGCCCGTGAGCCACAATTGGTGAGCCTCCGCGTCAGGAGCCTGTGCTCCGCAACAAGAGAGGCCGCGACAGTGAGAGGCTCGCGCACCGTGATGAAGAGTGGCCCCCACTTGCCACAGCTAGAGAAAGCCCTCGCACAGAAACGAAGACCCAACACAAACATACATAAATAAATAAATAAATAAATAAATAATTTTTTTAAAAAAGGATTTACACACAACTATATTCAATATCTTATAATAAGCTATAATGAAAAAATGGAAAAAATATATATATACATTTATATATAAAACTGAGTTACCTGAAACTAACACAATATTGTAAATCAACTATACTTCAGTTTTTTTAAAAAAGTAACTGATGAGAATCTACATAAACGTGCATAGAAGTTTGGGGACTAGGAAGTAATACACTGGTATGGCAAATGTGTATAGCAAGAAGGAATGAAAGATGGGAGATGATGTAGAACATGCTCTGAAGGCGGATGAAGACACCCCGGGCTATATCCCCTAATGGTGAGGTGACCTTGGACAAGCTACTTATTAGCTCTTACTCTGTTTATGTGTCTCTTAAATGGGGATAATAATTGATGGTATTAATAGTTGATGGTATTAGTAGTAGAGATAGTGCTTCAGATTTTGGGAAGTCTTTTATCCTAGAGGCAGGAACCCTCAGATGAGAAGAAACATGATATGATCTGTAATGCTGGCCACATTGTGGTTTCAGGTGATAACTGATCTAGGCAAGCACTGGTGAGGACCTGAGCTGGGACAGTGGCCATGGGGATCGAGAGAAGATGGACGTAAGAGATAGTCCAGAGAGTGACACTTGAACGGTTGAATTTGGAAGCTGAGGAATTGAGAGAGTTGCAAAAGACTCTGAGGTTTTTAGTTTGAATAAGTGGGTTGTTGTCACACCAGAGGTGGGAAAACATTGGCTTTTAGCAGCAAGAGGAAGCAGTTGTGGAAGAGAAAGTAATGAGTTGAATGTTTTCAGTCTTGAATTAGGGTGGTTGAAAGGAGTCCAAGAAGTTCCAGGTTAGGCAGTTGAATCTCAGAGGAAAAGTAGAGACTTGGACTTGCCTATAAGTTCTTTAAGTTTAGGGTCGTGGTATATTTAGTTTCGTTTTGTCATCACCCACTCCCAAAGTATATGTGACATTAGTAGAATATAGTTATGTTTTCTGAAGATGTGTAATCCTTAATATAATCAGACTATTTTAAAAGCCCAGAATCTGTTGATTTTATTAGTCAGGCATGTGAAATATAATTGCTTCGTCAAATGCATGCTGGTTATTTTGGAGAGATTTTGAAGGAGGAGGGATTTACTTTATATACTGTCATCTCCCTGCGTTGGTCACATCTGTTCCTTTTGGATTCCATACAAGATAAGGTGGAAATTTATGGTAGCCTCAGTAGGGGAAAAGTCAAGCCTAAGGATAATTGTGATCTCAAGTAACATTTAGCTATTCTTTAAATGTCACTAGTGTTAGTTGCAAATATCTTAGAGTGCCTTGAGAGGTACAGAGCAACTTTCAAATGTATTTGTGTTTTTTATCAATTAAGTTTCATTTTGTTATTTAGCATTTTCTCATGGAGAAGAAAAAATGTTTTAATGAAAAATTTAATGTTTTAATGGTTGCTTATTTCTCACTTTTCTTCCTAGTTTCCCAAATAAAATTGTTGAGATGATAAACATTAACATTTTTTAAAGGAGCTTTTTATCAGAAATAATTTGGTAAAATGTTTTAAATATGAGTTCAAATTTAGTGACTAAAGAGATATTAAAGACTAAAAAGATTGCAACAAATTAGAAAATAATGCAGTATAATGATAACCATGGCCATTTTGAGAACAAGGATTTGAGGATTTGGATTCTAGGTGAGTTTCTTACTCTAAGCAATCATCTCCTAAGGGAGGCAGAGCAAACATTTTTTTTTAAGTTACTACTGCACTAGAATTCCAAGACCAGCTTGATCTGTAGTCCTGGGTAAAGTAACAAAAAGGTGTGGACTGCTTAGGGAAGAAAAGGGTTTCAGCCTGGTCTGGCAGTGAAATGGCATCACAGAGATACAGTATCTTTGCTGGGGTCACAGACTAGCCAGCTTCATGAGAACCATGCAGGGTCGTTGCTGCTGGTGCTTGAGAATCGCGTGCAGAGAGGAGCAAGCCTGTTGGGCAGGTGCAACTCAGTGACCAGAGCCAGGCTGCTATCCTTCCCTGGGATAATTCCACACTCTTCATCACGGACATATCATGTACCATGAGGCTAACTTATTCACTTTAGAACTTATATTCTTCCCTTTTAAAAAAGTAGGAGTCTCTTTAAAAGAACCATGGGGAGAAAAACATATCTGTGTTGGAGAGCATTGCTTAATTACCTTCAGTTGATGAATCAGGAGCACAGATGACAACCTTACATCTCTCAGGTACACGTATCTGTGTAACTCAGAGAATCTGCATTTGACCTTTATTATGTGTATTCAGAATGGTAAGCACTATGATATAGTGATTGAAACATACACAGGAGTATGTGTGTAGTATAATTTAAGTAATATATTAATATGCATAGGCAAAGAAGACCAGAAGAAAATAGGATGAAGAAATTATAAAGTGATGTTACACAGGAGAAATACAAACACATGGGAAAATGAGCCACACCTGTAATAAAAAAATCGAACAAATAGTGGTACCATTTTGTACCTATTAGTGAAGTTTTTAAAAATATTTTTTCTGATGTTAAAACTAATACATGTGTTAGGCTAGGAATTTGGAAAATACAGCAGAACTTGAAAAAAAAATAAAAAGGCATAATTCCTCTGGCCAGAGTTTAATATGGATACTATTTTGATGTATTTCTCTCATTTCTTTTTCCCTACATACACACACACACACAGACAAAATTATATACTGCTATTTTCAACTGACAAACTATATGAAAGTTTTTTCTAAATTATTAAGTATCTATAATATCAAATAATTAGGACAACCTGAATGTCTCCTCAGGAGAATCCGTTTAAATGATTACACATTAACTCCATGTAATATGCAGCCCTTAAAAACAGTAATAAAGAAAATGCAACTTCAAAAGAAAATATCTACAACTGTTCAATGAAAAAAAGCCATATGTGAAATGGGACATGCTGTGGTTTGAGCTCCTTATTTTCATAATAGTTGTTTTCATGCCGTTAAATCCTACCTGAACTTCCTATACATCCTTCCTGCCTCAGTTCAGTGCTGTTGCTTTGAGAAGCCTGCTTCCCTTCACTTCTCCCAGTATACTGACTCTTTCCCAAGTGCACCCTTTGGACCTAGTGCCCACTGCCATTTTAGCGATTATCAGGTTGTGTAACTGTTACAGCACAGGACTGTGTTCTTTTCATCATGTCACTCGTAGCACCTAGCACTCTGTGCCTGGAGGAGCATAATAAATATTTACTTAAGATTGATTCTAAGTGTCGAATTAAGGTTTTGTGGGATATACAAAGGAAAAAAACATTCCCAATTTCCAGTAAAACTTACCTAATGAGAAATAATATAAATAGAATACTTACATATAAACCCTAAAAAATCAAGTTCTTAACGGCAAGGGGAGAACAGTCCTCAAGAACAAATTGTAAATAAGGCACCAATAAGACAAAATAACACCTGTCATATCAGTACATATTCTTGTATTCATTTAATCAAGGAACAGAATAAATACTACTTCCAAAACAGCCGTTCCTTTTTTGCAGCATAAAGTTCTATGGCTTGATACTCTGTATTGCAATATTGATAACTGGGAATGGAGTTATGCTTACAAGCAGTTGTAATTCCAAAAATGTTCTTTTTTATACCACATGTCAATATAACCGTGTCACTCATTGGCACCTAATAATAGTATTGTCTTAGAATATTTCCACATCTTCTCCAAAAATAAGATTGTGATCTCTCCACGGCTCCTATCCAGTGCTCAAAACCTTATAGATACTCTAAAATGCTTCTGGAATTTGAATTTCCATGTAAAGAGAATATTTGGGAGCTAGATCACTTCAGAGGAAGCTTGATGTATTAAAATAAATTTATAACTTTAATATTATTAAATACTTAGCCAAAAACGTGTTTAGTTACTTTTTATAATGAGTTTGGTTTTTTCCTCTTTTGGTCAGAGGCCTCAGTTTTCTTTTCTTTTAATTAGAGGTCTGGGTTTTCTTTCCAGTTGGAGGCCCCATATATGCAATGTATATTTCAGCTAAGAAAAGATGCCCAACTAGGAAGAAAATAAACTATAAATTAAAAAACTAATGAATAAAATAGCTTTTTTCTAATTATGTATCCAGTTTATCTGTTATAATCTTGACTGTGTAATTGGGGGATATATTTCTTCTTTTTTTTTTTTCTTTAACGGATAGTAAAGCAAATAGTCATGTGTCTTGTATAGTTAAAACCATTCACCTTTATTCAAGTTCTGTCCTTTATGAGAATCATTTGCTCTTTTATGCTTTTACTAATAAAATTCTGAAGCATATAAAACCATCTGTGATGTTTACTTAATTATAAACCCTTTAATTAGTGATTGTTAATCTTTTTTACATCAAAGAATTTTACTTAAATATACTCTCTCCAGGAAAAAAGAAAATGTACATATATGTAAAATTTTATTGGGGACTTCCCTGGTGGTCCAGTGATTAAGACTCCGTGCTTCCACTTCAGGGGACGCGGACGGGTTCCATCCCTGGTCAGGGAACTAAGATCCCACATGCCTCATGGCACAGCCAAAAAAAAAATTTTTTTTTTGCATTAGTAGCCAGTGTTTTCCTGAATCCAGTCCCCTGAGTTATGAACCTCTTCATTATATTATACATACATTTTAATATTAGATACGTTTTTTTGGTATCTGTGTTGTAAATCCAGTGTATTGTGTGCTTTTAGAAGTGTCACAGGGTGTCATCCTGAAGCAGATTCTCTATAAAGCTTTTCCACAAAACTGTAGCAGAGTTCTTACATATTGCTGTTGTATTATTTACATACAAATATGAATTTTTTCTCTGAATTGTTTGAAATATTTGATGTATATGCTATATTTTTCTCTCAGTCTTACTTTTCTGACAGTTGTCTCTTGACTAACAGCAGATTTTCCTTTCTTATTCTAGATTCTGAAGAGGCTCGGTCTGTAAATCCTTCCAGTGTTGATGAAAATATTGACTCTGAGACAGAGAAAGACTCTCTCATCTGCGAAAGTAAACAAATAGTTCCCAGTAAAGCAGCTCTTCCATGTGCCCTTGATGAGTATGAGTTCAAAGATGACGAGGAGGAAGCAGTAAGCAAGATGATCGATGGCAGGCGCATTCTTAGGAAAGAGCTGAGAAGAGAGAACGAGGCTCAAGTAGAAAAGAGTAGCTTATTTGCAAAACAGGAAAAAGCTTTCTATCCTAAATCATTTAAAAATAAAAAACAAAAGCCATCTAGGGTTTTGTATTCAAGTTCTGAAAGTTCAGATGAAGAAATTCTTCAGAACAAAAAGTGTTCTGCTCCATGTTCTGTCCCTGAAACATCGAATTCTGATATACAGACCAGAAGGGAATATGGAGTTTCAAATGAACACAAACAGAAAGGCAAAGTTAAAAGAAAATTAAAGAACCAGAACAAAAATAAAGAGAACCAAGAGCTGAAGCAAGAAAAAGAGGGGAAAGAAAATACCAGAGTAACAAACTTGACAGTTAATACTGCACTAGATTGTTCAGAAAAGACCAGAGAGGAGGGGAATTTTAGGAAATCTTTTAGCCCAAAAGATGATACTTCATTACATTTATTTCATATTTCCACTGGTAAATCTCCCAAACATTCTTGTGGACTCAGTGAAAAGCAGTCAACACCACTAAAACAAGAACATTCTAAGACATGTTTATCACCAGGAAGTTCTGAAATGTCATTACAGCCTGATCTTGTTCGGTATGATAATATAGAATCTGAATTCTTGCCAGAAAGTTCAAGTGTAAAATCTTGTAAGCATAAGGAAAAAAACAAACATCAGAAAGATTTCCACTTAGAATTTGGTGAAAAGTCAAATGCCAAAATAAAGGATGAAGATCACAGTCCAACATTTGAAAACTCAGATTGCACGCTGAAAAAAATGGATAAAGAGGGTAAAACATTAAAAAAGCATAAATTAAAACATAAAGAAAGGGAAAAAGAAAAGCATAAAAAAGAAATCGACGGTGAAAAGGAAAAATACAAAAATAGGGATGGTGCTAAAGAGCTGCAGCGAAGTGTGGAATTTGATAGAGAATTTTGGAAAGAGAATTTTTTTAAAAGTGATGAAACTGAAGATCTATTTTTAAGTATGGAACATGAGTCCCTAACATTAGAAAAAAAATCAAAGTTGGAGAAAAACATAAAAGATGATAAATCAACCAAGGAAAAGCATGTCTCCAAAGAGAGGAACTTTAAAGAAGAACGAGAAAAGATTAAAAAGGAAAGTGAGAAATCTTTTAGGGAGGAAAAAATAAGAGATTTGAAAGATGAGAGAGAGAATGTACCAACTGATAAAGAAACAGAATTCAGTTCTTTAGGTATAAGTGCCAGTGAAGAGTCTATAGGGTTACATTCAGTGGAAAAGGAAATAGAAATTGAAAAACAAGAAAAGCATATGAAAGAAAGTAAGGAAAAATCTGAGAAACGGTTTCAAAGTAAAGAAAAGGATGTTGAGAAGGCTGAAAGAAAAAACTCTGAAAAAGAGAAGAAGATAAAACATGAGCATAAGTCAGAGAAAGACAGATTAGATCCTAGTGAATGTGTTGACAGAATAAAAGAAAAAGACAAGCTATATTCACATCACACAGAAAAATGCCATAAAGAAGGTGAGAAGATAAAAAACATGACTACCGTTAAAAAAACTGATGACAGAGAGAAAAGTAGAGAAAAGATAGATAGAAAACATGACAAAGAAAAACTTGAAAAAGAGAGACATCCTGCAGAGAGCAAAGAGAAGCACTTGATGGAAAAAAAAAACAAACAATCAGATAATACTGAGTATACTAAATCAGAAAAAAGCAAAAATAAAGAAAAAGATAGGGAGGTAGATAAAAAGGAAAAATCTAGAGATAATGTAAATATAACTAACTCCAAACAGTTCCAGGAAGAGAGGAGGTCAAGTATAGCAGATAGCAATAAAGCACAACATGAAAAAACTTTCTCTCTTAAAGAAAAAACAAAAGATGAGCCTTTGAGAACTCCTGATGGAAAAGAAAAAGACAAAAAAGATAAAGATATAGACAGATACAAAGAACGAGACAAACACAAGGATAAAGTTCAACTAAGTAGTTCACTCAAAGTAAAATCTGAAGCAGATAAGCCTAAACCTAAGTCATCACCAGCATCAAAAGATACTCGACCCAAAGAAAAGAGGCTAGTGAATGATGACTTAATGCAGACCAGCTTTGAACGGATGCTAAGCCTTAAAGACCTAGAAATAGAGCAGTGGCACAGAAAACACAAGGAAAAGATTAAGCAAAAAGAAAAGGAACGGTTGAGAAATCGTAATTGTTTAGAACTTAAAGTAAAAGATAAAGAAAAAACAAAGCATGTACCAGCTGAGTCCAGAAATAAAGAACTTACTAGGTCGAAGAGTTCAGAGTTGACTGATGCTTATACCAAGGAGAAACATTGCAAAGATGCTGTAAGTAACAGGTCACAATCTGTCGACACCAAAAATACAGTGAATTTAGGCAAGTCATCCTTTGTTTCAGATAATAGCTTAAACAGATCTCCTAGATCAGAAAGTGAAAAGCCAGGTCTCAGCTCCAGGTCTGTATCCATGATTTCGGTGGCTAGCTCAGAAGATTCTTGCCATACTACAGTGACAACCCCAAGGCTTCCAGTGGAGTATGACTCAGACTTTATGTTAGAAGGTTCAGATTCCCAAATGTCCTTTTCCCAGTCACCATTTTTGTCAATTGCCAAATCTCCTGCCCTTCATGAAAGGGAGTCAGATAGCCTGCCTGAACTACCAGAGCGGATTAAAGCGTCATATACAAACAGACTTCCAACAGCCCATCTCCGGTCATCTTCGGTAGAAGATGCTAAACTAGTTATAAATGAGGGGAGACCAACTGCAGAAGTTCGAAGATGTAGCATGCCATCTGTCATTTGCGAACATACAAAACACTTCCAAACAATATCAGAAGAAAGCAGTCAAGATGGCTTAGTTGTGCCAAGAGATGCTTGTCCTTCTCCCAAACCTGAGGTACCCTCGGATGTGCCTGAAAGAGAACTTTCAAGTGCGTCTAACACACATTCCAGTTTTGCAGCCTCTCCAACTAGATCTGTAAACAGCAAATATACTTCTGCTGATACAAATGGTATCAAGAGCACTGCTGCAGTGGGCACTTTGATGGACAGTCCTGTGTATCTAGAGCCGTCTAATCAGGTTGGTGTGATCCAAAGTAAATCATGGGAAATACCTGTTGATAGACGGGAGTCATTAAGCGCCAGTGACTTCGTCTGCCCAAATTCTACTACACCTGATCAAGATTCCTCTGTTCAGGGTTTTTGTAATTCTGAAAACAAAATATTGAAAGAACAGAATATTGATTTTGTATCCTTGCACCAGACTGAATTGCCAGGAAACACTTGTGCTCAGGATCCAGCGTCCTTTCTCCCTTCACAGCAACCTTGCTCTTTTCACAGCCAATCACTTTCAGATGCTGAATCTATTTCTAAGCATAGGTCTTTGTCATATGTTGCCAATCAAGAGCCAGGTATTTTACAACAGAAGAATGCAATTCAAATTATCAATTCTGTTTTAGATACTGATAATGAATCTACAAAAGATATGGAGAATACTTTTATCCTAACAGATGTTCAAAAGACAGATGCCTTTGTCCCAGTGTACTCTGAAAGCACTGTTCAAGAAGCAGCACCGAATTTTGAGAAAGCTAATACTTTGCCTGTATTACCATCAGAAAAGGACTTTAATGGAAGTGATGCCTCTTCCCAGCCAAATACATATTATGCATTTAGCAAACTAATGTATAAGTCTTCCAGTGGCCATGAGGCTGAAAATAGCACTTCTGATATTCAGGTTATTTCACACGAAAAAGAAAACAAACTGGAGAGTTTGGTTTTGACTCATTTGAATGATAAGTGTGATTCTGATTTATGTGAAATGAATGCAGGGATGCCAAAAGGAAACCTGAATGAACAGGATAATCCAAAACATTGTCCTGAAAGTGAAAAGTGTTTGCTTTCCATAGAAGATGAAGAATCACAACAGAGTACTTTATCGAGTCTGGAAAACCATTCACAACAACCAGCTCAACCAGAAATGCACAGATATGGACACTTAGTTAAAGTAGAATTAGAAGAAAGTGCTGAAGATGATAAAACTGAAAACCAAATTCCTCAAAGGATGACTAGAAACAAAGCAAATACAATAGCAAATCAAAGCAAACAGATTCTTGCCACCTGTACACTATTAGCAGACAAAGATACTGAGTCTTCATCTCCTAGAGGAAGAATAAGATTAACTGAGGAGGATGATCCTCAGATTCACCACCCACGGAAAAGGAAAGTGTCACGTGTGCCTCAGCCTGTGCAAGCAAGTCCCTCTTTACTGCAAGCAAAAGAGAAAACTCAGCAGTCTCTGGCAGCCATCGTGGACTCTCTGAAACTAGACGAGATCCAGCCGTACAGTTCAGAGAGAGCAAATCCGTATTTTGAATACTTGCACATAAGGAAAAAAATCGAAGAAAAACGCAAATTGTTGTGTAGTGTTATCCCTCAAGCACCTCAGTATTACGATGAATATGTGACATTTAATGGGTCGTATCTCCTGGATGGAAACCCCTTAAGCAAGATCTGCATCCCCACAGTAAGTAACCTCACTTGATACACACCTGCAGCCCATTCACTAGGAATGTGACGAAAGTCATGTATAGTTTTAAATTTTCTAGTAGCCACATTTTAAAAAGTAAAAGGAAACGGGCAAAATTAGTTTTAATATTTCAGTGTCAAAATAGAATCAATATAGAAAAGTTATTGAGATAGTCTATAATCTTTTTTTTTTTTTGGTGCTGAGTATTTGAAATCCGGTGGGCTAGCAGTATGTCTCAGTTCAGACCAGCCACGTGTCAGTCAGTGCTCAGTAGCCGTGTGTAGGCTGTGCTACTTTATTGAACAGCACTGGTCCATGGTATTTTGTTCCTTACCTGCTTTTTCTTTCAACCCTAAGGAGTTATACTTTTATTTCTCTGAAGCGTAATTCCTTTCCATGTGCATTTGATCCCATTCCCTCCAGTCTTTTCTGGAACCTTCCTCTATGAAAACACTTCTTGCTAATATATTTTAAAATTTTCTCTCTCCACTGGCCTTTATCCACCCACTCTGAACATATTTGGGTCTCCTTCATCCCAGGGAGAAAAAAGTTGCCCCTTGCCTGTCACAGTTTGTCTAGCTCAGCCTCTCTCACTGCCGCACCTTGGAGAGTGGTCTGTGCCTGATGTCTCCTCTCTGTCACTTCTTGTTCCTCCTGTCACCGTTATGTGCACTGACAAAGCTCACCAGTGAGCTTGTAATTGCCTGATTGTTTGGCCTCTCCCTTTTTCTTTCTACTTGATCTCTGTCATATTTGATATCGTGACCATCTTGTTCATAAAATTCCCCCCACTCCCCGGTCTTTCATGATGGTGCACTCTTCTGGTCCTCTTGCCTCACTAATCTTTTTCTGTCTTTTTATGGGTCCTCTACCCACTCCTTAAACATCAGCATTCTCCAGGAATTAAATTTTCAGTCAGCTTTCATTCAGTGAGGTCCTGTCTCTTTCTGTGGTTTCAGCAGTCTTCCACGCTCCAGTTAGTCCCAAAAAATTCTGTTGCGCCGTATCATCTCTGTTGATCTCTAGACTCAAATATAGGTGCCTCCTGGGCATCGTCACCTAAATGACCTGAGGCACCTGTAATGGGCTTGGTTCCCCAGGAAGCTGACTCTGAAACTGTGAGCAATCCCGGTCTTTGTGTGAGGGAATCAGAATCGGGTAGAGCAAGTAGGTGAACTGAAATAAATGCAGGTGCAACAGTGACTCACTGCACCTGCGGGAGCTGCTAACGGGGAGTCTACCCTCAGGGAAGGAATGTGACCTTGGGCTCCGTCCTAGAGGGGAGCTGCAGCGGGAGCCATCAGCCACCAGCACCCTGCGTTCTTGGGGGGAGGGGCTAACCACGCGCCCACTCCCACTTCAGACTTGACACAGACCAAAAGGGAATGAGTTACCACCCGCTCCCTTAAAAACAAATTTGTATTTATTAGTGAAGACACCCACAGTAGAAACCAAATTCTGACCATTCTACTTTCCAGAATCTGTACCTTCTACCACTGCCTTGGTTTAGGGCCCTTGTCGTTATCTCTTACTCTCAACGTCGCAGCAAGTTTTTCCCTTCTTTTTTCTCCTAGTTTCTTTCTATTGGAGCATTCTCTCTTGTTGTTAAATTTATGTCCCTTCAAAAGCAATAAAAAGCTGTTTCCCTATTGAAGTATCTCAGCTGTGATTAGCTGGCTTCCCATTGCCCACAGCATAAAACCCATATCTAAGCCCAGCATAATTATTCATTCACAGTCTGACCCCAGTCTACCCCTCCTGATTCACCTTCTCACCACTCATCCAAATCAACTAGTGTTTCAGCCAAACTGAACTCACTCTTCTTTGGAATCTCTTGTTTCACTACTTGGGTTCTTTGGCAGTGCTTTTCCCTCTATGCGAAATGTTGTTTTCGCCGGGCCCCCTTTTCTCTCCTCTTCCATCGATTGTACCGACTATGATGTCACCTCTGTGCAAGGTCTTGTCAAAGCAGAATTGCTTGTATCTTCCTTATACCTCTCCTGTTATGTTGCAGTTAACTGTTTAAATGTCTGCCTCTCCCTCTGAGCTATAATCCGATTAAGGGTTACTACACTTTTGATCTCTTGTAGAATGAGTCCTACATCTATCTTCAGCCCCGAATACACTACTGATTTCCATAATCATGTGTCTAGCTGCTTCTGGACGTCTCCTGAATATCCCACAATATCCTTAAAGTGATTATGTCCAATACCAAACACGCTTATCTTATCTCAGAAGTGCTCTTCTTGCTCCATCTGCTTCAGTTACCATCATTATCTGTTATCTCACTTCCCAGGCTGGGAACCCAAAACTCAACCCTCCCCTCTTCCTTCCTGTCACATTAGTCACTAAGTCCTATTGATTCATCTCACTTCCTTTCCCCTCTTCTTTCTTACCACTGTCATGCAGGGACCTCATGACCTCCTTAGACTACTGCATTATCACACATGTGAATATAGCATAATCAGATATTCAAAAATTGCATATGCATGTAATTCATAACTGTGTGCTAAGCATAGTGCTAACTGGATATCAGACATGAGCAAAACAGACATTCTGAGAAGCTGCCATAGGTTCTAGGCTAGTCAGTCTACTTATTGTCTGGATTCCTTATATGAAACTCAGATCTGATTCATGACTACCTGGCTAAACATCTTCTAAAGAAGACTCAGTTTTCTATAAGCTAAGTCCCCACTCCTGCATACACGGTCCTCTCACGCAGGCTCGGCTGTGGTTACTACCCTGCTGTACTCGGTGGTCCCCAGGCCATTCCTTGCCTGTTCACAGCCTGCCTTTGCACATGTTCCTTCTTTCAAAGCCCAGCTCAGAGGAGATCAGACAGTTAGAGGAATGGTGGTTCTTTATTCCCGCTTTCACGGAATATACCTGATGCTAGTGCCTTTTAAATCTTAGACAGAGATTTTGATATTACTCTACTAACAGTAAACAGTAGTAGTAGATTTAAAAGAATAGAGTTGTAAATAAATTTGTCATTCTTTCAAATTGTCAGCAAGATAATTTGTTAATGATTCAAAGAATATAAAGCTAATAATTTCCTTTTTTCCTTTATTTCTCCCTAAAGGATAAGAACTTTGAACTGTACTATGTATCACAGGGTTGAAATATAGATAAAGCTATAAAGAACACATTTAAATTAGAAATTTTTACGAACTGTTTCACTAAAAACAATTTCTAATAAACTGTTAGGTTACCCTTTTAACACTATCTGCCTACTGATACGTATATGTATGTATACAAGTGTATATAGTGTGATGCGTATTTGTGTATGTGTTATGCATGCCTGTGTTTACTATCAGCTTTGCTTATTCCTGCAAAGATGATGTGATACAAGTTTAATCCCCTTGCAGCAGTTCTGGGGATATAACTTTAATTAAATTAGAATTCAGTCATAATCAAGTGTTGTTTCAAAAGGCGTTATAAGCAGAGCTTAGAATTATTTCTGGATGTAGTAGGGAATTTTTTCTTTGTTTTTAATGAAAATTACTAAAGTAGAGAAACACACAGCACAATGTAGTAGAAAAGTAGTAGATTTCCAAGTAGCATACGTGAGTTTGTCTAGATTTTGCTGCAAACCACCTGTGTGATCTTGAAGAATTTGCTTCACTTCTCTGATCCTTAGTTTTGATATCTGTAAAACAATAATGTCTACCCCACCTCAAAGCAGGTTGAAATAGTATATGTCACAGCCCATTGAAAACTTTTAAAACATTGTACAGATTTAAGAGGTTACCATTATTTTATCCAGCTCAAAATTACTTTAAGGGTCACATTTACTATTGCTAATATGTGAACCCTCCACCTTTTGCTCATAAAAAGCTGTACTTTTGAGTTTATTGGACTAAAACTCGTTTATTTGAAACTTAGTTTTTGAAAAATAATAAAGACCAGAATAACAAAAATCGCTTTGTTACATTACTTTTCGTATTTACCAATATTTTATCCATTTGTTTCCTTTCAGTCTGCTAATTGCCTTTTTGTCAAAGTGGTTTCTTCACTTTGTCTGTGTAATCTGATTATAGAACCTGTTAATAAATGTGGTATGTTGTCTCCAGAGTCCACTTACATGTTCTTTCTTCTATCACATGCTTTTCTGAAAATTTAGCCAGAATGCTGCCGTTTTTCCAGAGGAAATACAGGGCAGAAAAATAAAACTTTAGGTCAGGTTCCCAAAACTCAAATGAACAGGCGGAGGAAAAAAAGAAAAAGACTTGTCACAAGCTGGTATACACAGAAACCCTGCAGAGGGATGGAGGTGTGGGGGATGAGAAGAAAGGGTGTCCCGAGGAAGCTGTCAAGAGAGCTTCTGTTCTAGAGACTCCTGGGACTCACAGATGCTAAAAAAGACAAAATCTCCACGCCTGATTTACTTACAGGTAGATGAGGAAAACAGCAAAAGGAAAGTTTCCTCAAAAGTCTCCATATAGAGACTTCTCTATAGATTGATATATGTTGAGAATTCCCAAATTTATATATTCTGCCCAAACCTCTCTCCTCGGCTTCTTTTTTGCTAACTGGATAGCTCCACAGACTCAACATTTCAGCACTGAACTTGCCCCCAAACCTGCTTCTCTTTCCTCGTGTCCCCTCCTGTGGTCTCTATTACTAGCCATCCAGTCCTCGTGCTAAGGACCTACAGGTCCTCAGCTGCTCCCTCTTTTTTATCCTAAATCAGTCAGTTACCCGCATTTTTAGACCCCCATCTCTTCCACTCCCTCCTCATCTAACACCAGTGTAACAGTGACCTGCTTCCTTAATTCCTTGCCTACAATGTTGTCCCCCTAATACCTGTTCTCCAAATATAGCAGTGAGCTATTAAGACCTTCCACTGGTTCCCCATTACATACAAAATTTACCCTAATGTGTTACAAATAATATGTGTTCCACAGTATGTTAATTAAGTACCTTCTCCAGTAGGGAGAGAGAGGTGTTTTCCATGATCAAATAAGTTTGGGAAACACCATTTATCTAAAAATAAATAGATTTCTTCACTGTAGGACTTCTGAGAACTATTAAAATTTAATTTGTTAATTACAAGATACCTAAATAAGTACATATATACAGTGTTTCCCAAACTTACTTGTTCTTGGAACCGTTTCCGGTAAATCATCTCTATGCACCCAGTGTTCTGTGGGTCATGCTTGAAGAAACGCTGTTTCCAGAACAGACTACAAGCTTTATTACTGGGCTCTGCTGCCCTCTCCACCCTTGTATCCCACCCTTCCTGCCCTCACATCGATGTTCCAGGAACTCAGGACAGCCTGCAGTTGCCTCCTGACACCAGGTGTTCTCATGCAGGTGATTATACTGTCCTCTCGTGTGTGAATTATCTCCCTCCCTTCTTTCCCTTTCTTTTTTCCCCACAACTCATTTCCCTTAACTCTTTACTCTGGCTCTTTCTTTAAGATAGAGCTCAGGCATTACCCTCTCAAAGAAGCTTTCTCTGACAGTCCGGTCTCAAAGGAGTAGATATTTGTCCTCTGTGCTGCTTGAAGGACGCCTGTATGACTTCGCAAAACTAAAATAATAGCACCAAACTCTACTCTTGCCTCTTCTTATTAAATTTAAAGAAGTTTACAGACACAGAAATCAAATGCATTACTGCAATCAGAGACCTGAAAAATGATCAGCCCCAGTAAATTATTGGTATTGTAGAATTTTCTGCATTGATTCAACTGATTGTTATTTGACATGTTTTCAATTCCCCATGATTCCTATAAACTGTTTACTGTTTATAAATAGAGTCTTGATTGGATCCAGGTTTGTGTCTTTGGCAAGAGTGTTTCCTGTATAGTACTGCATAATCCCTGTAGCACCACATCAGGAAGCACACAGTATCTGCTTGTTCCCCCTTCAGAAGAGTCCCCAGAGTTATTAAACTGTGCCAAAATGTGCTGAGATACCTTTGTTACTTCACTCTAATATGCTGACAGTAATTAAAAGCTTGGGGTGGGGGGGTATATAGATACTCCAAGAGGTAGAGGGAGAATATTCAGGGATCACGGACAGTTACTGCCATACTTGGGTGTCTCTTTATATTAACACTTGAGTGTATACATAGACTGAGTCAGCTTTCTTTTGTGTTTTTGTTTTTGGTTGCATTGAGTTTCAGTTGCGGCATGCAGGATCTTTGTAGAGGCATGCGGGATCTTTCGTTGCGGTGCACGGGCTTCTAGTTGTGGCACACGGGTTCCAGAGCGTGTGGGCTCTGTAGTTTGCAGCGCGCGGGCTTAGTTGCCCCGTGGCATGTGGGATCTTAGTTCCCCGACCAGGGATCGAACCCACATTGGAAGGCGGATTCTTTACCACTGGACCACCAGAGAAGTCCCTGAGTCAGCTTTCTTAACCTCCAGCATTTACCAGAAAGCACAGTTCACTATAATGATCAATTTAGAGATGAACTAAACATACGCTTTTTGGAGCATGGATAGACAAAGTGAGTTACCACATATAATAAAGTTTGAAAACTACAACTGTATTAGAAGACAATTTCATGTATTTTTATAAAAGAGTTAATTCACTAAATGTAAAACTCAGCACTTTAGTGTTTGGATTTTATCATGTATACAGAGAGATTTCACTTACCATACCCTCAGACTGCTGTCATCTTTAGGACTGTTTGCTCAGTGTTGTGTGTTTTTGTTACTCCTTCCTCCCTGTCTTTGAACTATCACTTACTGATGCTCTAAAATGTGTCTCTGTATGGTAAATAACTGCCTTAGTCCTAATGTGCTCTTTGGAATTTGCTGTGGCCTCAGAATTAAAACATTAAACAGAATTAAAACAGAATTAAAAGTTTTCTGGAATGCTCTGCTTTGTTTCAAAGAGTTTAAATTGAGAAGTAACAACCAGTTGTGTAATTGTTACTATATTATTTAATTCAAAGAACATTAGAATTTATGTTTTCATTAAGTTACACACTAAAAAGTTTTAATTTTATAGGAATAGCCGATTTTTGTAAATAAAATCTGTTTTCAACTTTTTTTTTTTTTAATTAGATTACCCCACCACCTTCCCTGTCAGATCCGCTTAAAGAGCTTTTTCGACAACAGGAAGTTGTAAGGATGAAACTTCGTTTGCAACACAGTATTGAAAGGGTAAGAAATATTTAAATTTACATTTATGTCAAAAATAACTATTTTAACAATACATTATAATTGCCTACAGTTTTTTATTAGTGACTCTTATTTAAAGCCATTTTGGGAAATGGTTTGATTTTATCTTGTGCTCACGCAATAAGATGGAGAATTTTTAAGCCTGATTTAGGATAGCTGCTCCCATGTTACAATTCACGTTCAGTATATATTTGATATATTGATATAAAAATCTCTAATAATTTCTTATCATTTGCCAAATTTGCAGAACTGTAGCAGTGAATTCCTATTTGGACATTTGGATTTCCAAGCTTTGAAATTGTTGCTTGGTACCAGCTACTGTAGTACAGACTCTTAACAAGGTTGTGCTCATTGGTCCTTTTAGGGTCTGCTTTAGTATTCCAGTTTCTGGTGGTTAGTTTTGGCATGAAATGACGGGGGGGAAAACCTATCTAATTATTTATAGAAATCATCAAAGTAACTTGGATTGACAAAAATAATAACACCTTAATTTTTTGTGGGAGGGTCAGGGACTTTCTGAAAATGCGATGTAAGCTATGATCTTTCTTTACAGACATACACACATATTCTTATACAAGCAAAACCTTGTATGCAATTCCTTCATACATGATTGATTTCCTAGGGTAGAGGTTCTTAACCTTTTTTGTGCCATGGATTCCTGTAACAATCTGGTTATTTAAATATAAAACCTTCCCTCAGAATAATGTTTTTAAATGAAGAAAATTATAGTATTACAGAGAGAAAAGCAATAAAAAAAGAAGCACTGAAACAGAACTTACAACATTGTGCCATGACCCACGTCAGTGCGATTTGTTAGCAGTAAGAACTTAGGTCATATAACCCACATCAATAGCTGTTTCAGCCATCAGGCATGTGTGAAGTCACCTGGTATATATTCATCTATGCATCTAACCGTGTTAGAAAAGCTGTGCTGCCTTACGGACAGTTTAGAATTCTCGTTTGAACTGTGTAATTTGCAGAACTTTAATAGTGAAAATGACTCACATCCTTCCACTTATCCACCAGCAAACAATTTAGAATTACAGAAAACTAGAAAGCAACTTAGAAGTCTGGCCAGTGTGAGAACAAACAACTCTGCCATTTGGTTCTCCGGTGGGAAGAACTGGTTGGTAGTTGGCCAGCTGTGTAGTGTAGCACAGCTGTCTCTACATGGAAGAGCTGCCATCACATGTCATACAGTAGCAGGTCTAATAACTATTGGAATTTCAAAGAAGAAATTAATATAAAAACTTGGGGGCAATACCTGCAATAGCTATAACAGGAATTGAAAATAGTTGTGATTTCTATGGATGACAAAGTTGCAAATACTTCTGGCATCACTGTGGCCTACATTGATAATTGAAAGAAATGCCAGTTAGAGGTGAGCAAAAATAAAGACGTAATTTTTCCCATTCAGGTTCACAGATGACCTTCCCCTCGTTCTGTCCAGAGGCTTCCTAGGAGTATGAGGACCGAAGGCTAAGAACCTCTGTTCTGAGGGCATTTTTCCCATAGAAAATGATAACATTGGAATACTGTGCTAAATGAATGAACACATCTTGCAGCCAGAGCCCTTGGCCCCTTACCTGCCTCCCCAAGAGCCCCTGACCTCAGAGCCACCTCGCATCCTACCTGCCTCCCCAGGAACTAAGAGGAAGGCAGTACTTTGGGAGAGGCATAGCCCATTCTCAGAAGACAGTGTTTGAGAGGCTCTGCTCTAGAAGTTCAAAGACACAGCATTAAGAATGATGATCTAAAGTGGAATATGTAGGCTATCAGTTAAGCCACATATCTCTGTTAATTATCTTAGGGGAGGGGGTCTGACTTAAAAAATGTATTTCTGGGACTTCCCTGGTGGCTCAGTGGTTAAGAATCCCCCTGCTTAAAAAAAAAAAAAAAAAGAATCCCCCTGCTAATGCAGGGGACACGGGTTTGATCCCTGGTCTGGGAAGATCCAGCATGCCGCGGAGCAACTAAGCCCATGTGCCACAACTACTGAGCCTACACTCTAGAGCCTGCGAGCCACAACTCCTGAGCCCGTGTGCCACAACTACTGAAGCCTGCGCTCCTAGAGCCCGTGCTCCGCAACAAGAGAAGCCACCGCAGTGAGAATCCCACACAATGCAACGAAGAGTAGCCCCCGCTTGCCGCAACTAGAGAAAGCCCGCGCACAGCAACAAAGACCCAGCGCAGCCAAAAATAAATAAATAAACTAAATTGATTTTTTTTTTTTAATTTTTATTTTTATTTATTTATTTATGGCTGCGTTGGGTCTTCGTTTCTGTGCGAGGGCTTCCTCCAATTGTGGCAAGCGGGGGCCACTCTTCATCGCGGTGCGCGGGCCTCTCACTATCGCGGCCTCTCTTGTTGCGGAGCACAGGCTCCAGACACGCAGGCTCAGTAATTGTGGCTCATGGGCCCAGCTGCTCTGCGGCATGTGGGATCTTCTCAGACCAGGGCTCGAACCCATGTCCCCTGCATTGGCAGGCAGATTCTCAACCACTGCGCCACCAGGGAAGCCCTGATTTTTTTTTTTAATGTATTTCTTTCTTGTATGGTGAAAAAGATTTTTGGTTATTGCTCTTTATCTCTGCAGGTCTACAACCCACTTTTTTTTTTTTTTTTTTTTTTTTGGCTGTGTTGGATCTTTGTTACTGCGCGCAGGCTTTCTCTAGTTGCAGTGAGCAGGGGCTACTCTTCATTGTGGTGCACGGGCTTCTCGTTGCGGTGGCTTCTCTTATTGCAGAGCACAGGCTCTAGGTACGCAGGCATGCGGGCTTCAGTAGTTGTGGCATGTGGGCTCAGTAGTTGTGGCACGCAGGCTCAGTAGTTGTGGCACCCGGGCTTAGTTGCTCCGCGGCATGTGAGATCTTCCTGGACCAGGGCTCGAACCTGTGTCCCCTGCATTGGCAGGCGGATTCTTAACCACTGTGCCACCAGGGAAGTCCCCAGCCAACTTTTTGGAAAGTATTTTTTCTTCTAGCTATTTTTTCTTAGTATCTGACCACGTGTTTGGATATTTATCACTTAAAGTCCCACCTTAAACTTGTACTTAAATTCATAAATTATAAGTATTGGACTTAACACTTCTCTTTTGAGTGTCATTTATCACATAGCAATTTATAGCAGATTAAATAGGACTGTCTCTTTAGCTTTTCACTAAATTATAAATACAGAAAAACTCTACAGTAATGCATATTTGGATATATTGTGGCCTGCATTCTCCAGTGGAGGAAAGATAAATTTCTTGTCAGTTGAGGGGTGAATAGGCAACATGGTGGGGACGAGACCAGCCACATGTTTAGTCTTCTCCCAGCGCAGCCTTCCAGACAGGCTAAGGTCTGCAGCTGGACCTCAGGAATTCCCATCTGCGAAATGCAGAGGATTGCCTAGATTGGCATTAACCTTACAAAAGGGTGACTGTGTATTACATAAGTGGAAGTTTTGGATCCCACTTAACACATTAAGGCAGGATTGTACTGTGATTGTCAGAGGTTTACAAGTGCAGTTGACTCTTGCACAACATGAGGGTTAGGGGCACCAACCCCTTGCATAGTCAAAAATTAACTTATAACTTTAGAGTCAGCCCTCCGTATCCACATCTCTGCATCCATGGATTCAACCAGCCGTGGATCGTGTAGGACTGTCGTACGTATTTATTGAAAAATACCCATGTATAAGTGGACCTGCTCGGTTCAAACCCACGTTGTTCAAGGGTCAACTGTAGTTAGCATTAGAGTACAGTGTGTTTGTTGCTATGAAATATTCGTTATAAAAGAGAAGCTGCCACCACAATGGTGTATCATGTCAGAACAGTTAGAATGGATATAATAAAAAAGACAGACAATAACATACATGGGCAAGGGTGTGAAAACACTGGAACCCTATACATTGCTGGGGAGAACATAAAATGATACACTTGCTGTCGAAAACATTTTGGCAGTTTGTCAGCAAGTTAAGCATAAAACTACCATTATAACCCAGCAGTCCCACTCCTAGTTATTTACCCAGGAGAAATAAAAATATACATTCAAACAAAAACTGAGCATGAGTGTTCATAGCAGCTTTATTCATGATAGCCCAAAGGAAGAAACAGCCCAAAAGACCATCAACTGATGAATGGATAAAGAAAATGTGGTAAAAAGGAATGAGGTACTGATACATGCTACAACACAGATGAACCTTGAAAACATGGGATGTGAAAGAAGCCAGTCACAAAAGACCAAGTTACCATATGATTCCATCTGTATGAAATGTTCATAAGTAAATCCATAGAAACAGAAAGTAGAGTCGCTGTTGTCAGCGGAAGTAGGGGAATGCAGAGTGACTGCTGATGGGCATGGGGTTTCTTCTTGGGGTGATGAAAATGTTCTGGAATTAGTGGTGATGGTTGAACATCTTGGTGAATTCAGTTGGCCCTCCATATCTGCAGGTGCCGCATCCGTGGATTCAACTAACTGCGGATCAGAATACTCAAGAAAAAATATTCCAGAAAGTTCCAAAAAGCGAAACTTGAATTTGCCACACACTGGCAAATTTACACAGCATTTACATTGTATTAGGTATCATAAGTAATCTAGATAGAGATGATTTAAAGTATACGGGAGTATGTGTGTAGGTTATATGCATATATTATGCCATTTTATATAAGGGACTTGAGCATCCATGGATTTTGGTATCTGTGGGGGTCCTGGAACCAATCCCCCGCAGATACCAAGGGACAACTGTATACTAAAAGCCATCATTGTACATTTTAAGAAGATGATTTTTAAAAAGAAACTGCTGATTTTGAAAAGGAAATTTGCTTATGCTTTTGGAACTCTTGGAGTTCTCCAATTTCTCAAGCTTACTGTGAAAGAAAACCTGCTCTGAGATTGAAGTTCTTTAGCACTTCAAGTGATTTTATTTTATTTATTTATTTTCTTAAATTTATTTATTTATTTTTATTTTTGGCTGCGTTGGGCTTTTTTGCTGCGCGTGGGCGTCTCTCTAGTTGCGGCGAGCGGGGGCTACTCTTCGTTGCGGTGTGCGGGCTTCTCATTGGGTGGCCTCTCTTGCTGCAGAGCACGGGCTCCAGGCGCACGGGCTTCAGTAGTTGTGGCACTCGGGCTCAGCAGTTGTGGCTCGTGGGCTCCAGAGCACAGGCTCAGCAGTTGTGGCGCATGGGCTTGGTTGCTCCGCGGCATGTGGGATCCTCCTGGACCAGGGCTCGAACCCGTGTCCCCTGCATTGGCAGGCGGATTCCTAACCACTGCGCCACCAGGGAAGCCCTAAGTGATTTTATTTTTATTTGAAGAACAAGTGGTTGAAGAATTGTTGTTGTTTTTTTAATTCTTTGTTCAACTAGGAAAAACTCATTGTATCCAATGAACAGGAAGTTCTTCGGGTTCATTACAGAGCTGCAAGAACACTGGCAAATCAGACACTGCCATTCAGCGCATGCACTGTTCTCCTGGACGCAGAAGTGTACAGCGTGCCACTGGACGCCCAGGTAAAGGACTAGCCATGGCCTTTAGTGCTCTTAGGATAGCAGGCACCTTTGTTATTCTGGGTCCTCAGAAGAAACATGAATTCAACAATCAGTAAAGCTCAAAGGAGAAAAACAACTCTTTCACACTAAAGTACTTTTTATAGATAACTTGTAAGTTGCTTCTAAAGTGGAAGCTGCTGGAAGCTAGAAAGAGCGACAGGTGGAGCCCAGGTCGTGATAGTGCTGAGAGAGGGCCAGGCTTTGTTTGGATCTTGGATGTTGTTGGGATAAATTAACACAGCTGTGGAAAACTGTAGCTACAGCTTGAAAAGAGTTTACTGCCACATATAAATTACGTGAATTCAGAACCAGACATCAGTTGTCAGAATTTTTTTGTGGTCATAAAACAGAATGAAATTCTTTGGTCATAAGAGAGAATATAAAAGTATAAACAGAGACAGTGAAGGATTATCACCAAAAAAGACTAGAAGATACTGTTTTAGACTTTTTTTTTTTTTTTTTTATGTGGGATCTTCCCGGACCAGGGCTCGAACCCATGTCCCCTGCATTAGCAGGTGGATTCTCAACCACTGCGCCACCAGGGAAGCCCGAAAATACTGTTTTAAATCAGACAAACTATAGAGACACAAAGTATATGCAGTATATTACAGAGAAAGTTACTTAGTTCTCTCTGGACTTTATTTTTCTCACCTGGAAAAAAAAAAAAACAACAACAAAGGGAGTCCCAGATGGGTTATAAAGAGAATTTCTGAAAAGAAGTGAATTTTCCCAGTAAACCCTCAGAATGATCCCCGAATCAGAGACTAAAAAGGATCAGGCCACAAGCCACCTAATAGTTGAAGGGCAGGAGAACTTAATCATCGTCTTGAGGATGACTGTGGGCCTGTTACCCACCCTTGTACGGCTGGCTTTACAGTTGGTAGACGGTCTCTCCACTGAGGAGCAGACTTGTTCAGGTGAGCATAGCTGCTGAGGGACTAAGGAACAAGTCCGCTTCCTTGGGTAGGGGCTTGGGCCATCCTTTATCCGTTCTCATATCAGACCTCTTCCTTTTCAAAATAAACTTGTAATAATAAAAAAGGTTCAATAATAAAATTTAAAATAGTCAAAAGGTCTTACCTGAAGACCAAGGAGGAAGTGGTAACAGCTAAGAATGTGAGTAGTGTGATTGTGATGCCTGGATGCCACCTTGATGGTGCTGGTGGTCAGAGCTTTGGCAGCAGTAACGGCAGCAGTTGTTTGTCAGACCCAGTGCTTCCCATTGCCCAAGCGTTAGAACAAGGGCTTAGTGACTCTCAATTCTCAAACAAGATTAAAAGAGGTGCTTTTACCCTATTTTACAGAATAGAAAATTGGAGTATGTAATTAGTTTGAGATTACACAGTAAGATACAAAGCTGACGTTTGAATATAGCCTATCTTAAAAGAATACCAAAACTGGTATTCTTAAGAGTTGGTATAGAATTTCTTTGTGAGCACTCCAAAGGACTGGTCCTGGAAGAAATGTCAGCCCCAAAAGCCTGTCTCCCACCTTAACATTTTTTTCTCCCTACATGTGGTAAACAATAACATTAAAATTAATTTCATAATCAATTATGCTTTAATAAGAAGTCACAGGCATGTAATACTTCATATGACATGCCTTTCTGAGACATTTTTGACACACAGATCGGTAGGATTCTATTTAATTAATAACTAAACCCAGCATCCTAATAATTCTAATAACTAATCTCAGTATGGAAATACTTTATCAGATTTTTAAAATATTAAGATTATGTTTTCTTTCTTTGAAATATACTTTTCATCATACCTTTAAAAGTAGAATATACCATAAAAAGATAAAATGGCATATAGATTTTAAAGTAGGTTATTTTATTTTATAATATCCAACAATTTTAATGTTTTCTTTCAGTCTGATGACAGTAAAACTTCTGTGAGGGATCGTTTTAATGCAAGACAATTCATGTCTTGGTTACAAGATGTGGATGATAAATTTGACAAATTAAAGGTATGTATGTTTAGAAGTTCACTTTAACTGGATACTTCCCCTTCATAAACAGAAACTGTAGCTGTGTTAGAGAGGAGTGGTTAGGAAAGGAAAGACCGGTTAGTGGTGAATCCTCATGCGGTCGCACTTTGGAAGATAAAGGAAGATAAAGACCCCCCATTTTTCGGGTCCAATTTCATGTACATGGTGCAGCTACCACAGAGAAAGCAGTTTCTAATGGAGATCTTCATATTTGTTATCCAGTGTATGAGTCTGGTTATAGTTCCAACATGTGAAAGAGGGGAGAACAAGAAGAGAAGAAATGTATTTTGCAAGTAATCTGTAAAGAAAATTATTTGGTTTGAATCATTTCAAAAATCACTTTTCCTTAGATTTTCTTGATTCTTCTGATAATTTGAAATTTTATTGCTTGAAAGAACAGTTTCAAATTAAAGTCTGTTAGATGAGTGTGAAGTTGTGGGTCCAGAAGTATTTGGCATATGGATACAGACAGGGTAAACCAGAAATGGACGTGTGACTCAGAAGCTTCACATACCCTAGTATATCCATCTTACACCCTAAAGAAACGATGCATGAGATTAATTTTTAAACAAAGCAATTGTAATAAATAATCAATGAATTCTTCTCTTCTTTTAAATAGACCTGTCTTTTAATGAGGCAACAACATGAAGCTGCAGCTTTAAATGCCGTCCAGAGGTTAGAATGGCAGCTCAAACTCCAGGAACTTGATCCTGCCACCTATAAATCTATCAGCATTTATGAAATTCAGGAGTTTTACGTTCCCCTTGTTGATGTGAATGATGACTTTGAATTGACTCCTATATAGCAGCCGTGACTTCCTGGTGGTGGTGTTTTAAATGAATGAGGCTTAAGAGTATTATACTGTGGAATACTGCCTTTTGACAAAAATATGATATTATGCCTTCACAGCTATTAGTAAAGTTCAACTAAAGTTGGTGATGTAGTAAACACTGTCATTTTATTAAAAATGAAAAGAATTATTTTGGATCTTAGATCCAAGCAGTTTCTAACTGAAAACTATTATTTATATTGGTGAAAGGTGACTCGCATTGGAGCACGTTGGCAGACGAGGTAGATGTTTAGGGAGCTGAGGATCTGCTAATGGCGCTGGAAGCTGTTAGTGCTCTACGTACGAGGTGACCACGGGTGTTGAGGTTCTGTCAAGTTCTACTAAAACAGATCAGCAAACTAAAAGGCTCAATTCCTACCAAATAGTTTCTAATGTGGAAGGAAAACTTGGCACAAAATTTCTTCAGTTTATTATATCTGTAAGTTAATTGTACAGCTTTCTTTTTGAAAGTTTTAATATTGTCTTCCTTTTTAATAACTTATTTTATACATATTGTGCAGATGTAAATCTTGTAATTAATGGTCAAAATGTATACAAAGGGATTGGTAGTCAAAACATATACAAAGAAATAATTGTAAAACTGTTTTGTCTAATGTTTAAGGACCAAAGTTGTAGTTTGTATGGTATGGAGTGTAGTGATAGTGTGTTGAGGTAGCAGGACTTTTAAATAAGGCATGCGTGTCTGAGTAAGCTTGTTTCCATCACAGAACTGTAGAGACTGTGACTTAGCCATACTGCATGCTTCCTATAATTTAATTCTCTCCATAGCGATGCCTGACGGTAGTGTAAGGTGTTTCATACCAGTCTCCCAGGATAGTACCTGTGACTTACTATGTTGGACATTTTATTTAGAATTAGTCATGCAAAGAAACAGCTCTTTTTTCATCTCACAATAGAGCCTATTCTCCTCTTCCCCAAAAAAATGCCTTTGAATGAAAATTCTGAAATTGTAAATGTCTATTTTAATACTCAAATATGAAAGAATCTGTGAATATATGTAAATATGTTTAATAAATTTTATTGGTCATGTTAAATCATTGTAAAACTTTTTTACATTGCTTAAATATAATGTTTTAAGCTTAATAACCTTTGCACTTTTAAAATAACTGAGTACTCAAAAAAGAGATATTTGGTAGTCAAAATAGGTAAAAGAAATGGGCATATTCTGATCGATCTCTGCAATGTTTATGAAATATTAATATGTTGTATTTCTTCCTTGTATCAAGATGCAAAACATAATTTTCAGAATTTTATAATTAAAATAAGATTTGGTATGCTGTTTTTAATAAAATAATTAGCAATATACTTAGAAAAAGTCCAGTTTCTCCTATAACATGATGTAAATTAAATATTCAGGAATATTTCAGATCTGAAACCTGCTGCTAAACTTACTAAACATTTTTGGAAAGAAAATAGGTTATATGTAAAATTGATCATAAGTATATGAGATAAAATTTACAGAACTTTCCACAATACTTTCTTGAATTATAAAATAATACCGGGTGTTTTTTATTCTGATAGAAAAAAGTGAAAAGAATATATGAGGAATAAAGTGATTTAAATTCAGCTTGCAAGTTGGAAATCCCAGCTAGTGGGAAAGAATTGTAAAATTGAAGTTTTTGAGTGCAAAGGTATATATTAAGCTTAGGGATTTTTGAATTTTTACATCAGTTTATATTTTAATTGATACTGTACTTGGCATGCGCAATAAAGCAGCACGTGTGAAAAATACACAGTGCAAGGACTTTATTATAAAGATTGGATGTAGTAGTCTTTAGAAATTTAGATGAAAGATTTTGGCCTTTTTTATTGGATAAATGGGGCCAAGAAAGGCAGGGTAGATTTTGAAGCACTGGTTTTGTTGAAGTTAAGTTTATTAAGGCTGGGAACATTAAAAACTAATTTATAAAAGCAATACTTTTTAATATGAAAAACTTAATGCAAATTTTGTTTATACTTTTGCCTAAAAATTAAAAAACAGATTATTGAGCATTGAAATCATAGAAAATATGAGAAGGGTAAGTTTATACAGCATTTTGTTCTGATGGTTCAACCAGAGAAGGGGGGCGGAAAAAAAAATCACTGTTTGGCCAAACAGAACAAGCTGCAGAAGAGAAAAACCAAGCAAGCAGAAATCTGGCATATTTTAGTCATCCCAGCTTTTTAGTACTAACCACAGTTCTCACCCTCTTCAGTGGTACCTCAAGTTGCTGGAGCCTGTCTGCCATGATGCTGCTTCTGCAGATTCCCTTTGTAAAGTGACTCATTTGAAGCTAATCGGGATAGCTTAAAAAAAAAAAAAAAAAAAAAGTAAATGCCTTCTCCACGGGAATTTATAGTTAAGTAAGTAAGTTAAGGGCTCTTGATATTAAAGATTATTCTGAAGCTCTAAAATGCTAGAAAAAACTTGGAATGGGGTATATGCCTAAAAAGATATAGGATTCTGAAAGAGAAATAAAGGATGGTTAGTTTAATCAGTGATTTTTTTTTAAATATTCAAATATCATGAACAAGATACTAAATTGTACCTAAGGATTTGTATTTCTTTAAATCTTGTTCTAAATCATATCTGTTTAATAAATGACTAGATATTTGTGCATGTTATTTAATAAAGAGTTATATTTTTATAGAAAAAATAAGAGTGAAATGTGTTAAGTGTTTTTTTTTTATTTTCCACTCCCACGTGACTCCAAGCCCAACACCAGTGTTTACTTGGGCAGCTGGCAAAATTGCAAAATACTCATTCTGGGGAAACAACCTCTGAAGAATTAGCCTTTTGAGCTCAAGTCTATTCAGGAATGAGGTCTCGAAAATGAATTTTAAGTATTAGACATGCTGCAGACTTAACCGTAAAAATCTCAAGCAAAGATCCCCTGAAGCTCATTTTAACAGACTGAGGAATTATAGAGTTATTCTAGAAATTGAGCAATACTAAATATCTATTTTTCTTAGTTATCCAAAAAGTTAGCAATATTTTTTATTCTATCTCTGATACTCTGACACATAAAAACCAAAAATTTTATGTAGGGGAAATTGACTTTTTAAAACTCATGAGGTAGTCATGTCTTGTATTTTAAAAGAAGCATTTCCACAATTTTTTTAAAAAAATCCTTTTTCAAACCTTAAAGTTTAAATAATTCCTATTAATCAAATGGCTCAAAAGGTTAGAATTATAAGTATTATAATTTAAACAGTGAAAAGTACATGTGGAAGGATTGACCTTTTTTTTTTTTGGCCATGCTGCGAGGCATGCAGGATCTTAGTTCCCCCGACCAGGGATTGATCCTCTGCCCCCTGCAGTGGAAGCTTGGAGCCTTAACCACTGGACTGCCAGGGAAATCCCTGGAAAGACTGACTTTTAAAGAAAATTTTGCTGTTGATAATAGAGAATGAGGCATATATAGCGTATGTCTATAGAGTAAAAAACAACACCTGTGTGCCCATCACTCAGCTTAAGAGCGGTCCTCAGTTTTTTTTAATTGTGTAATTTGTATGCAATAAAAATACCCACATCTTAAGTAGGCAGTTTGATAAGTCCTGACAGATGCATACAAAACATTTCCATCCCCCCCGCAGTTCCCTCCTGCCCCCTTGCAGAGTACTTCACCCCAGAGGCCACCGCTGTGATGACTCCCGGCGCCATGGATTACCTGTACTTGCTCTTGAGCTTCATGTATATGGAATCAAACAGTATACACTTGTTTTGCGTCTGCCTTCTTTCAACATAAGGTTTTGAAATTCACCATGTTGCATGTGTCAGTCATGTTCCTTTTTCTTACTGAGTGGAAGTACATTGTACAAGCCTATTTATATTTATTCACTCTTGTTGGTAGACATTTGGATTGTTCCCAGTTGGGGGCTGAATAAAACTGCTCTAAACATGCTAATCTTTTTTTGTGAACATGTTCTTTCATTGCTTGGGTGCATACCTTGGAGTACAGTCACCAGGTCATAGAGCATAGATGTATGTCTAACTTCATCAGAAACTGACAGTTCTCCAAAGGGGTTGTACCGTTTTATACTCCTACTGCCAACTATCAGAGGCCCAGTTGCTCTGAATCCTCATCAATCTTCGGTGTTGTCAGTCTTCAATTTTAGCAGTTTTGGTGGATATGTAGTGGTATCTTACTGTGCTTTTAACTTGCATTTCTCTGATGACTCAAGAGGTTGAACATATCTTTTAATATGTTTAATAGCCATTTGTACATTTTATTTTGTGAACTGTCCTCAAGTGTTCTGCTCATTTTTCATTGTGTTGTCTTTTTATTATTGATTGATTTGTAGGAAGTCGTTATTCTGCACACAAGCCCTTTGGCAGGTAGGTCTTTATTAACATCGATAAGAATTTAAGGAATGTATGCATATCCATGCATTTAGGTTTTAGTGACAAGGATTCGAGGCAAAAAATTCTGTCATTGCAAACATTCTTAACGTAAGCAGTGTTTGCTAAAATAAATTATAGTAGTATATTTTCAACCGTCTATTTCAGAATGCTTTTTTCTTTTTTAAATTTTATTTATTATTTTTGGCTGCGTTGGGTCTTTGTTGTTGCGCGCAGGCTTTCTCTAGTTGAGGTGAGTGGGCTTCTCATTGCAGTGGCTTCTCTTGTTGCGGAGCAGGGGCTCTAGGCGCGCAGACTTCAGTAGCTGTGGCTCGTGGGCTCTAGAGCGCAGGCTCAGTATTTGTAGCGCACAGGCTTAGTTGCTCCGCGGCATGTGGGATCTTTCCAGACCAGGGCTCGAACCTGTGTTCCCTGCATTGGCAGGCGGATTCTTAACCACTGCACCGCCAGGGAAGTCCCTCAGAATGCTTTAATTAAACTACTTGGTGTAACTGTCCCAATTGGAATATTTGGAGAATACAAAAATTCTGTTTTCCTAAAAGGGAAAGAGAATCACAGCAACATGTTTTGTGAAATGGGAGTGGTATTTAAAAATGAAAGAGATGAATGTCACATCCATATTTTAAAAAGCATGAAGGGAAGAAAGAAAAACCTCAACTTGTAAGTCTGACCAGCTTAAAGGCAAAAAGCTGAAGTCACTGATAAAGGGAAAAAGAAAAGAAAACCTGGATGGGTACAGTCTAATCAGGGATACAGCAGATGGAAGCCCTGGTGAAGCCATGTGAGTCCCTGAATTAACGACACTGAAGGCTGGAGATGGTGAAAAGGAGCAGTTTGTCCTTTAGAGGCATCTAGAAGCTCTGGCTTTCTGACATAAGTTAGCACTGTGGTGGAAGTTTCATGAGGAAACATTCACTGAGCAAAAGTGCATGCTCAACGTAAGAGGCAGACAAAAATCCAGTCCAAAGACATCACTAATTCAGAGGGAGTGAACAGGCTAATGCTGGCAAGCAGGTGAAGAGCAGACCAGCTGCCTTCTTGCGGAGGTTTGGTGTGGGTTTCTTTGTTTTTCGGTTCGCTTGTTGTTTTGTTGTGTTTAGCCCTGCCCAACACAATCCTGAAAGAACTCTTGCCTCAGAATTGCTCTGTCTCCACGTGGGATAAAACAGCACAGCTGTGACGCAGTCCCGTGTACCCTATCTGCTTTGGAGCCTCTCACCTCAGTGCACGCCCATGAGTTTCAGAGTGGAAACAAGGTTTCCAGCCACTGAAGACTGCTCATACTAAGTGAGGTAAGTCAGAAAGAAAAAGACATACCGTAAGATATCATAAGATATCATTTATATGTGGAATCTAAAATACGACACAAATGAACTCATCTTCTAAACAGACTCACAGACGTAGAGAAGTAGAGAACAGACTTGTGGTTGCCGAGGGGTGGAGGAGGGAGGGATTGGGAGTCTGGGATTAGCAAATGCAAACCTAGTATATGTAGGATGGATAATCAACAAGGTCCTACTGTATAGCACAGGGAACTATATTCAATATCTTGTAATAACCTATAATAGAAAATAATCTGAAAAAAAATATATATATGTATATATATTAAAAATATTAACTTTGCTGTACACCTGAAACTAACACAACATTATAAATCAACTATACTTCAGTAAAATAAAATTTTTTTAAAAAGAGTGGATAGGGTTTATGTAGCCAGGAAAAAGAAAAAAGAATCATGTCCCAAGCAAAAAGAAAAATGTGCAGAATACAGGAGTGGAGAAGTATGAAGCATGCAAATAGACCACCTTGGCTCTATGGAGAGGATTTGTGTAACATCAAAGAAGATCCACATTTACTAGCATGAAAAGATGTTCTGGATATGCCAAATGGGAAAAAGCAAGTTGCAGTGAAGTATTCTTAGCATAATTTCATTTTTTGCAAAAATATGTTAATACATGTGACTTAAAAAAGACTGAAGGAATATATAGGAAGCTAGGTGCAATCTCCGGGGGCTAAAATGGCCAGGGTCACACATGAAGTCCCGAAATTTTTAAATTCTCTGTAATCAGAAAAAAAGGAAAAAGTCAAAATGAATATAAATTAAGAAATATTCTAAATAAGTAAGCTACAAAGTTGGGACCTAATTTGGTAGGCAAGAGTGAGCCATGAGTAAATAGTGGATTTTGAGAAGCCTTAAGAGCTTTTGAGAATGATTTGTAAATCTCTCAATAGCCCTTGATGGCCCTTTGCAAACATCTGCCAAAACAGCATTTTCTCCTAGCAGGCGGGGTCGGCAGTTTCCCCAGAGGTTTGCTAGGCCTCCTGTAGCCCTAGGGACCTGAGCCTCGGAAAAGCTTGCTTGGGCGGTCCTTTTGCCTGGTGGATTCACAACCGTTCATTGCAGAGGGAATTATAAGGATCTTATGAACCCGGAATGGAACAAAACAAAACAAAAATAGCCTCAAGATTTTCTACATTTCTTCTTGTTTAAAACAGGAAGACTTGAGAGGCCTTTGGAAGTAAGCGTTTTCTTTCCCCATTCTTTTGAGAGCTTTGCGGTAATTCCCACAACAAAGCAGGGAGGGAAGAGGAGGGGGAGAGGGTGGAGGAAGGAGGTTTCTTCCCAAAGGGCCTTCCATCCCTAGATCTTCCCTTCCACACCACAGGCTGCGAGGCTGTTAGATGCGGCTCCTTTAGTTCAAATCTGTAAATCAAATCAGCTAATTCAGCTGAGTCTCTCGGATGGAAAGCATTAAGAATGGGACAGTGGATTCCAAACCATAATCCCCAGCCTGCCACAGTCGGCCAGTTCCTTGGGACACAGAATAGTCTTCCTGTCTCCACCGGCTGAAAGGCGCACAGGCTGGACGCCTCCTCCAGGCAGGCCTGAGCAATCCCCACCCCCCTCTGTCCCCCATCCAGTCCCACCTCCGGCAGGGCCGGGGGCTCTGCCTGTACTCCTATAAGGAAGCTCAAAAGTGGAGAATCCAGACCAAACTGGAGTGCTTAGCAGGGGCACCCAACACCTGTGTCTCGGGCTCCCATTTTGCTCCCTGTCTTCTGGGGTGAATTGGCTGGGGTGAGGGGAGGCCCAGAGGTGAGAGTGTAGAAGCACCACCTACAAGAGTGAGTTCACAAACTACAATTGTCCTTGTTATCTCTCTGTGCTGGGCAGGATAACACCCCCTCCCCTAGCTTCACTCCCTCTACCCCAGCGGTCCCCAACCTTTTTGGCACAAGGAACCAGTTTTGTGGAAGACAATTTTCGCACAGATGGGGCGGGGGGGTGGGGAGGATGGTTTCGGGATGATTCAAGTGCATTACATTTACTGTGCACATTAATATATATACATTATATATATATACATTGTAATATATAATGAAATAATTATACAACTCACCATAATGCAGAATCAGTGCGAGCCCTGAGCTTGTTTTCACTTGCCACTTACTGATAGGGTTTTGATATAAGTCTGCAAGCAATTGATTTATTATGGTCAAATCTTTCTGCTAATGATAATCCATATTTGCAGCCGCTCCCCAGACCTAGCATCGCCGCCTCTGCTCTACCTCAGATCATCAGGCATTAGATTCTCATAACGAGCCGCACCCTGGATCCCTCACATGTGCAGTTCACAGTAGGGTTCGGGTCCCATGAGAATCTAATGCCACCGCTGATCTGACAGGAGGCGGAGCTCAGGCGGTAAGAAAATTAATTGTTGTTGTTTTATGGCAGTAAATTTACAGTAATTTGTTAGCAATAGGAAACGAGTCACCTCTTCACTGTAGTTGGCTGACAGTCAACCACTGATGCGTCTGTATCAGGTGATTGAAGCTTAGGTGAATCAGTGACATTTGACCCTTTCATCAAACCCTGCTAAGAGGCTTTATTGCATTGATCATAAAGGCTTCTGGTAAAATAAAATAGCCACTGCAATAACCCCTGCAGCTCTCAAATTCCCAAACCCGTTCAGAACCACTTGATAGCCACCTGGAGGCTCAAATAACATTTGATCTTCTAGAGCTTATCAAAGAGGATCTTTAAATTAAAAATAACTATTTTTTATCTTATTACCAAAGTAATACAGGCAAAGACATGAGAAAATGCAGACAAGCACAAAGAAAAAACATCAACAACACAAATCGCTCATAATCTCCTTACAATCACTCCTTACACCATGGTTCTCTTTCCAGGCCTTTAAAATAACCGTATACACAGTTTTTAACATTAGTCATTCTAAAAATACACACACTGCTTTAAAAGTTGATATATCATGAATATCTTTCCATGCCAATGGTATTTCTCTGCAACACCAGTTCTCCAAGTGTGATCAGGAGACCCTGGGGGTCCCAGGACATTTTCAGGTAGTTCATGAGCACAAAACTATTCTTATTTTAATTCTAATGCATGATTTGCCTTTCAGTCTCCTTTCACACTGTAGTTTTTTTAGAGGGTATATAACATATGATATTGCAACAGTTTGAATGCAAAAGCAGATATGAAAATCCAGCTGCCTTCTATTAAGTTTGACATTAAATAGCACAAATGTAAGACAATGCCACTCTTCCCACTATTTTTTTTTGTCTTGGAATATATACTTATTTTTCATAAAATATGTATTCATGTTACCATATAACGGAGTCTATTATTTTTAAATGAGATAATGAATAATTATTTCTTAAATTTCTGTTTTAACTTCAAAAGTTTTGATAGATGTAGCACACATAAACAAAACCTCTTTGGAGCCCTCAATAATTTTCAACAGTGTAAAGGGGTCCTGAGACTACAAAGTCTGAGAACCTCTGATCTACAATATTATTTTTTAATATCTGATTTAGCCCATTGCACTGTATCATAATTCATTTAACCAGTAAGTAATGCTAAGAATAAGATCCTTAAAGTTAAATTTGTGTACACTCAATTATTTCTTTCGGATAATTTTCAGGGATGGTTTTTGAAATGTATTCTTACTTACTGTACAAAAATGGACTAACAGCAATAATGCAGTCCACCCTGTCAGCCAATCAACTCTTTCCATTCTTTCTGTTTTCTTCATCAACCAAGGGGAATGTGGGCATTTAAGATCTTACCAGCTTAAGACTTTAGTACTAGGTCTAAAATGGTCTAGTACCATTTCCAAGGGAAACGTACAATGGGCTCCAACTTAATCACTCTGGAAACTTTTAAAAAAGCAAATTCCCAGGGTTGTGGGAAAGAACTGAGTGCCATTCTCAGTCGCCTTTATCTACAAGCTAACTGTTGGTCACATGCTTGGGCAGGTGTCTCCTGCCATCTGTCCAGGTGTCCATCCGTCCTCTCCCCTGGCCTGCGACCTTCTGGACCAGCACCCACGGCGCCCCTGCCCGCTTCTAGCGCTGAGCACAAAGCCGGGCGCCCAGGAAGGGCTCGGCATTCAGTGCACTGCGGGACGAAGGCTCTACTCTTGGAGACCCTTATTCAGTAGGTCTGAGGCAGACCCCAGAAGCCTGCGTTTTTAATAAATCCTGTCTCCGACATCAATGACGGGATTCAGGTATGAGCTACACTGGGTACCAGCGGGGTGCATCAGTCAGTCCGGCATCCCCATAACGGGGCCGAGACCAGCTCCCTCCCAGGGTGGCTGTGAGGAGGCGACGAGCTCGTGCAGATCACGTCCCAGCTCCGGGACCAGGGAAGGGTGAGCCCGGAGAAGGGGCCGGGCGGCAGCGTCTGCGGGAGACCGAGGCGAGCGGGAAGGCGCCAAAGACAGGGGCGGGGAAGAGGAAGGGGGGACAGCGCGCGTGGGCCGGGTGGGCGTGGCCGCGGTCGGGGCGGGGTCGGGTAGGGGGTGGGACCCTGGGCGCGCTGGGCCCGCGGGGAGCGTGGTCTGGGCGGGGCCGGGTCGCGCGCGGACAGGAGCGACGGGGGAGTGAGAGACGCCTCCTGGCGAGAGCTGGCGGCGGCGGCGGCGGCGGGAGCCGAGGGGGGCGGAGGGAAGCAGGGGGCGGGGGCGAGGCGGGGGCGAGGCGGGGGCGAGGCGGCGGTGGGCTGGTCTCTCCCTGCTTTAGGGCCGAGGCTCGCGGGCGCTGCGCGGAGGACTGAGCGGAGGCGCGGCCTGCCTCCCTCCACAGAGCGGCGCGCCCGCTCTGCCGACCCGCGGGGAACGAGAGCCAGGCTGCCTCGCGGCGCCGCGGCGCACGGTGAGAGAGCTGGGGTGGCGGGTGCCGCTCTGGGTCTGGAGGCCGCGGCGGGGCGGGAGGAACGGGAGGACGGGGCCCGCGCGGCCTGGGCGGCCTCCGCGGCTACGAGGCGGGGCGGGCGCGGGGCGTGGCTCCTCCGCCGGCAGCCTGGGCCGCTGTCAGCACCGCCCGCTCGGCCGCTGCGCTTTGTTCCCGAGGCCCCGGAGGGAGCCGCTCCCCTAGGAGGAGCTCGGTTACCTGCCTCTGCGTGCCTCGTTCACCTGGACGACTGTTCTGGGGAGGTTCGGGGAGTGGGACGCAGACGGCCGTGAGGTGGGGGAAAATATCCCATTTTCAGTTGCTGTGGGGAGAAAACTAGCTCTGGAAGAATCCGTTTTCCGATGCCTTCTTTGGCCGCCACGAATACGTGCCGGTGGCTCTGGAGTCACCGGACTTGGGCGTGCGGTTCAGTAAAGCGGGCGGTGGGTCCTGAGGGTCCCAGGAGGGTACCCCCGGCCTCGGCCACGGTCCCTGGGGCTTTCTCGTACAGAACCGAGCCACACGGGCACAGAGCCAGGTACTTTTCACCTTCTTCTTGCCTTTGCTTTATTGTTCTTCCTAACACTTAGAATGCAGGTTTACAGCAATCATAAAGGCCCCATAAACGCACCTTTTATCCGTCTTACATCACTAGTCGTTTATTTAATCGATTCTGTTTGGGGGGTGTGTTTTAGACCCCAAGAAGTTTTATCTTCTCCTTTTTAAAAGTTTAATGACTGTGTTGGTTGTTCAACCACTGTCAGAATTTGTGCTGGTCTTTCCTTTTTCTTTTTGGACTGTAATATTTTCTTCAATATCTTTGAAGAATCACTGGTACTTAAGGTAGAGAATTAAAAGAATATCTTCACATTTTGGTAAGTTAGAGTTCTTAATGCAGTTAATAATTTACTATTCCCTTTGTTATTCGCTAAATTATTTAAGGAGCAACTGTCCACTCCTTCCGTTGAGTTGCTTCATTTTGGCTAATTATGTTAAGAGACAAAATGAGATAGTAACAAGTAGACACTAGAATAATTTGCATTTTTAAAATTTGTCTTAATTCTAAGAATTAAAATGTTGATAAATGTTTTTAAAATTATAATACAATATTAAGTCGAATAGTGGGCCTGAAACTAAAGCTGAAAAGCAGTGCAGCATTGAAACTACTTATTTGCTTTATATATTGATACTTTCAGGTTACTGATGGTATACACACACACACACACACACACATATTCACTTTAATTTTCACAGTCACCATTTCTGGGTACTCTGAGGAATTTCAGAATTCTATATCTTTGAAGATGGCTAACAAGATATTACTGTATAAAATTGTAGCTTTTTTTTTGAGTGTTTAAGTAATCTTTCATTGAGAATAATCTTTAAACAGTCACTCAAAAGTCTTTTAACACAAACAGTGAGTCTTGGTTTATTTATTTGATTTTCATTTTTGTGTTTGTTTTTACCCTAACATTTGCCTTTGAATTAAAGTTTTTGTTGTTTTTTTTCTTTTTGTTTGTTTGTTTAGCTTCCTGGGAGTTGCTGATTGTCTTTGAAGAAACATGAAGTCACCCTCTGTTGTTATGCTTACTGTAGCCATCCTGGTGTTCCTGACATGGGTCCCCGTGTCACTGAGTTGTAACAAAGCACTCTGTGCTAGTGATGTGAGCAAATGCCTCATTCAGGTAGGACTGAGAGTACTTTTTTACTAATATTAAAATATACTGTAGAGCAGATACAGAGCACATATATACAGATAGAGAATGTAAGGTCTGAGGTAATGAACCATGACACTGGTCTGGGGTTTTGACCCCATACTTCTCTTGCATACAAGCAATGTCAGAGTCAAGGAGTTCAGTACGGAAAATAATATCCAGCTTTGTAAACATGCTGTTACAAGGTGATGAGTAGCCTATTCAGATGAATTAAAGGGTTCCCTTTGTATAATCTAGTTTACATAGCAAAGAGACTCACTATATTTAGGAAAAAAAAATTTATCTAGTCAAATCATAGACAAACTGTTCCCTAAATATACACTAATTGTCTGTTCTAAGTAACAAGTTACCCCAAACAGCAACTTAATGCAGTAAACATTTATTATTTACGCAGTTGCTGAGGGTTGGGAACCTAGGAGCAGCTGAGCTGGGGGGTTCAGGGTCAGGGTTTCTCAAGGTTGCAGGCGTTGGAGAATGTGCTTCCAAGATGCTTGACAGTGATCTCTCTCTCAGCCATCAAGGCAAGCCTTTCTGAAGAGAAAAGTGAGGTTAAGTAATGGCTTAGTTTACAGAGCTATTAAGTGGCTGTGGAACGTGGCCTGTGTTTGAACCCGAATCCTGTGGCCTTTCCATACACATACTGGTTATTACTGTTCGTAAAGTTGCGTTAATTAGTGGTGAACTTCATGTCTTATACAGCTGTTCTCCCTTTTCCCATCCTGTTATACCGTTAGCAGTCTTCGGTCTGTATTTTTTAGCCTCTCTTCTAATTGTTGGCTAAGAAATTCAGTAACCACACATATTAGAATTCTGTATAAAGTATGACTCAGCTACCTCTTGGCTGTAATCCTGACATGAGAGCATTTGTATGTACTAGAAGTGATAATGATTTTTATAGATGAGAGGCATTATGTGCTGATTTGTGACATTTTGGTCCTCATTAATAATTAAAATTCTGGGAAGCCTGGCCTTTATGTGAGTGTGGTTGTCACCATCTCATACTCTGTACCCCACTTTGCATTTTAACTAAAACATTTAACTAGAGAGGTTGGTTGGTTAGGGTTAGGGTTTTCACTATGGATGTTTTTAAGCATAAATAGAAGAGGGAAGAGTATAATGAACAACAGTAATAATCAGCAGTTACAGCCATCATTCACTCGGGGCTACCCTTGCTTCCTCTCTACTCCCCTGCACTGTTCACCCCAGCTCTGTTTAGTGTCAGGCAGACCCCTGATAATATTTTATCATAGATCTATTGTCTATCTCTGAAAGATAAGAACTCTTCAAAGCATAGCTATTAGCACTTTAAAAATTAACAATAATTCTTCAATATCACGTAGTTTTATACATGGAAGTTTTTTTTTTAATTAATTAATTTATTTTTGACTGCATTGGGTCTTCATTGCTGCGTGCAGTCTTTCTCTAGTTGTGGCGAATGGGGGCTACTCTTTGTTGCGGTTCGCGGGCTTCTCATTGCGGTGGCCTCTCTTGTTGCGGAGCTCAGGCTCTAGGCGCGCAGGCCCAGTAGTTGTGGCACACGGGCTCAGTAGTTGTGTCTTGCAGGCTCTAGAGCACAGGCTCAGTAGTTGTGACGCACGGGCTTAGCTGCTCCGCGGCATGTGGGATCTTCCCGGACCAGGGCTCGAACCTGTGTCCCCTGCACTGGCAGGCGGATTCCTAACCACTGCGCCACCAGGGAAGCCCCTACATGGAAGTTTTGATATGGCACGTCTGCTTAGGCTTGTGCTGGCTGAAAATTTGGTAGTCTTCTCGTGAAGTCCAGCTTTGTGCTGTGGTCAGAGGTGAATCTGTGCCACTTCCCACGTTGTTTCAGTGCATCTTCATTATTCATTATTGGAAATAAAGTCTCATAACAATTGCTATATTCATGTTTAGGTAGAAATTTACTTAAATCTCAAATTAGTTTTTGACTCTCCAAGTCTGTAATTTCCATTATTCAAATAATTAAAAATTGGATTTTTTTTGAAAGACCTTGCTTGGTAAGGTAGTATTTAAAGAAGAAAGTGTTTGGTTACTATCGATAAACATTCTCAGAAGTTTTTGTTTGTTTTGCTTTTCAGTTTAAAATTCTGTAATACTTACAAAATGCTTCAAAAAGTGGAGTAAAAATTAAGTGTAAAAACTGGAAAATCAGGTGAAGCTTCACCTGTTTGTTAAATGGTGATTTTAGTAAACTCATTGGAAAGAAGGTAGGACTCGTTTTTGTTTTTTTTAAACCACTGATTCACTGATGCAAACATTTCTGATTCCTGTTTCTTCAGAACTAGGAATCATCAAATCTTTTTCTGGAATAGTAGAGACAGTGCTTCTGGTGCATAGTGGCAGGGTGCTTGGGGTTAAAATGATAGAGGCCTCGAGTATTGAGGGTTTTCGTGTTCATTTCTTCCTAAGCACTTATGACATTGTGCTAAGCACTTCCTGGACATTGCAGTGAAATGTGATTGGTTCTACCATTTGCCTGGTTTTATGGACTCCGCTGATTATTTAACATTCTGCCCTTTACTCTCCTTGCATTCCTCTCACTGTGGCTGTGTGACAAACCACCCCAAAGGTCAGTGGCTGGAAACAACAACAACGTTTATTTTGAGCATGAATTTGCATCCTGTGTGGTGCTTGGTAGGATAGTTCATCTGCACCACACAGCATTATTAGCTGGGGCGGCCTGAAGGCTGGCAGCTGAAATTACCTGAGGCAGCGCTGTCCACTAGAACTTTCTATGATGATAGAAATGGTCTGCATCAGCCCTGTCAGGTACAGTAGAAGCTAGTCATGTGGTTGTTAAGCACCTGAAATATGCCTAGTGTAACTGAAAAGCAGATTTTTAAATTTAATCATTTTAATTAATTTAAATTTAAACAGCTGCATGTGGCTAGTGACTGCTGTATTGGATATCACAAAGCTGGGCTAGGAAGATTCTTCGTTCTCTCTCTCTCTCACCCCACTGTCCCCCCTTTCTCTCTCCCCTCCTTTCCTCCCTCCCTGTCAGTAGTCTCTTTGTATGACTTCTCCAGCATGCTGGCTTAAGACTAGCCAGATTCCTTACATGTTGGCTCAGGGCTTCCAAGACCATGTGTCTCACAAAACACAGCAGGGGAAGCTGTATTGCCTTTTATGGCCGCGCCATTGAGGTTACGGTGTTACTTCCATCATGGTGGTAGGCCCACCTGGATTTAAGGGGAGGGTACACAGGCCCCGCCTCTGATGGAGGAGCATGAGTGTAACACTAAGGAGAGCTTAGTGGATGGGGTGAATGATGTGGCCATCTTTGGAAAATACAATCTGCCACATCTTAACTGTGACTTGACCGGCTGGGTGATCTCAGAGTTTCCTTCTAATTCTACATAGTTCTAGAGAAAGTAACCAACTATTATTATGTGATAAATATATATTTTTTTAATCAGAGTATCTCTAAATGCCTATTCTGAACATTTAATATGAATGGAATCATACAATATGTTGTCTTTTATGCCTGTCTGCTTTTACTGAGCATAATGCTTTCACAATTCATCTATATTATAGTATGTATCAGTACTTCGTTGTTTTATGGTCAAATAATATTGTACTGTATGGATATGCCACATTTAATTTATCCATTCATCAGTTGATGAATGTTTAGATTGTTTCCACCTTTTGGCTATGCAAGTAGTGGAGCTGTGGATATTTGTGTATAAGTTTTTATGTGGATATCTGTTTTCATTTCTTTTGGGTATATACCTAGGAGTAGAGTTTGCTGGGTCATATTTTTTATGTTTAACATTTTGAGGAACCACTAAAGTATTTTCCAAAGTGGCTGTATACATTTCCACCACTGTGTATGCAGGTTCCAATTTTTCTACATCCTTACCAGCACTTGTTGTTATAGGCATCTTAGTGGGTGTGAAGTGGTTTTGATTTGCTTTTCTCTAATGACTAATGATATTGAGCATCTTTTCATGTGCTTATTGGCATTCATATATCTTCCTTGGAGAAGTGTCTATTCAGAACCAATGCCCATTTTTTAATTGGCTTATTGTCTTTTTATTGTTGGGTTATAAGAGTTATTTATATATTCTGGGTACAAGTCCATTATCAGATATATGACTTGCAAGTAATTTCTCCCATTTTGTGGGTTGTCTTTTCACTTTCTTGATGGTATTATTTGCAACACAAAAGTTTTAAATTTTGATGCAGTCTTATTTATTTATTTATTTATTGTTGCTTTTGCATTTGGTGTTGTAGCTAAGAAACCATTGCCTAACTCAGGGTTATAAGATATACTTGTCTGTTTTCTTCTAAGAATTTTGTAGTTTTAGCTCTTATATTTAGGTCTGCAATTTATTTTGAGTTGATTTTTGTATATGGTGTTAGGTAGGGGTCCAAATTTATTCTTTTGTGTATGGATATCTAGTTGTCTCGGCACCATTTGTTGAAAATATTATTTTTTTCTCCGTTGAATTATCTTGACACTCTTGTTGAGAATTATTTGACCATAAATGTAAGAGTTTATTTTTGGACTCTCAGTTGTATTCCATTGATTTATATAATCTATCTTTTTGCCAGTACCACACTGTCTTGATTACTGTAGCTTTGTGGTATGTTTTACAATCACAAAGTATGAATTTTCTAATTTTGTTGTTTTTCAAGATTTGTTTTTAATACTTTGGGCCCTTGCATTACCATATAAATTTTAGGGTCAGCTTGTTGATTTCTGCAATAAAGCCAGCTAGGATTTTTATATATAAATATATTTGACTTTATTTATTGGAGTAGTTTTTGGTTTACAGCAAAATTGAGCAGAAAGTGCAGAAGGATCCCATATACTCCTTTCCCCTACAAATACCCACTGTTTCCCCTACTATTAACATCTTGCATTAGTTTGTACATTTGTTACAATTGATGGACCAATATTGACATACTATTATTAACTGAAGTCCACAATTTACATTAGGGTTCACGCTTTGTGTTCGACAGTTCTATGGATTTGACAAATGTATAATGTCATATATCTGCCATTACAGTGTGACACAGAATTGTTTTGTTGCCCTAAAAATCCCCCGTGCTTCCACATGGCCTCCGCATCCCCCACCGCATTTTACTGTCTATATAATTTTGCTGTTTCAATATGTTATACAGTTGGAGTTATACAGTATGTAGTCCTTCCAGGCTGGCTTCTTTCATTTAGCAGTATGCATTTATGGTTCCTGCATGTTTTTTTGTGGCTTGATAGCTTATTTCTTTATATTCCATTTTATGGGTGTGTCACAGTTCGTTTATCTATTCACTCATTGAGGGACATCTTGATTACTTCCAAGTTTTGCAATTAAGAATAAAGCTGCTACAAACATCCATGTGCAGGTTTTTGTGTGGACATAAAATTTCAACTCATTTGAGTAAATACCAAGGAGCACAATAACTGGATCATATGCTGAGAGTAGTTTACTTTTGTAAGAAACTGCCAGACTATCTTCTAAAGTGGCTGTACGATTTTGCATTCCCACCAGCAGTGAGTGAGAGTTCCTGTTGCTCCACATCCGCACCAGCATTTGCTGCTGTCAGTGTTTTGAATATTAGCTGTTCTAATTGGTGTATATTGGTATCTCGTTGTTTTAATTTGCAATTTCCTAATGACATGTTAAGCTTTTTTTCATATGCTTTATTTGCCATCTGTATATCCTCTTTGGTGAGGTGTCTTTATGCCTTTTGCCCATTTTTAAATTGAGTTGTTCATTTTCTTCCTGTTGAGTTTTAAGAGTTCTTTGTATCTTTTGGATTAACAGTCCTTTATTGGATGTTTCTCTTGCAAATATTTTCTCCCTGTCTGTGGCTTGTGTTGTTGTTTTCTTTTTCTTAAGATTTTTTTTGATGTGGACCATTTTTAAAGTCTTTATTGAATTTGTTGCAGTATTGCTTCTGTATTTTTATGTTAATGGTTTTTTGCCTGCAAGGCATGTGGGATCTTAGCTCCCCGACCAGGGATCGAACTCACACCCCCTGCATTGGAAGAAGTCTTAACCACTGGACCTCCAGGCAAGTCCCCTGGCTTGTCTTCTTAATCTCTTGCCAGTGTCTTTTGCAGAGCAGAAGTTTTAAATTTTAAAAGTCCAACTTACCCATTTTTTCCTTTCATGGATTGTGCCTTTGGTATTGCCAGCTATGATTTTGATTGGGTTTACGTTGACTCTATAGATCAATTTGGGAATTATTGCCATGTTAACAGTATTAAGTCTTCTGATTCATGAGCAAGGAGTGTCTTTCCTTTTATTTAAATTTTTCTTTCATTTCTTTCAACAATATTTTGTAGTTTTCAGCATACAGGTCTTATACTTCTTTTGTTAAATTTATTCATAGGTATTTTATTCTTTTTGATGTTGTTGTAAATGGAACTGTTTTCTTAATTTCATTTTCAGGTTGTTCATTGCTTGTATGTAGTGTCATAAATCTTAAATCTGTTTTCACCTTATTCTGCTTTCTGGGAGAGTTCCTTGACTTTACCTTTGAATCCTTTCTATTGAATTTTTAAATTTTAGCAATAACTTTAAAATTTTACTTCTTATTTTCTGCTCGTTAATTTTTCTTTTAACACTTTTACTTGTATTTGAATGCACTGTTTTCTCAGATATCCTGAGAATACTTACTGGAAGTTTTATTGATGGAGATGGAGGTGTGTCTCCCCGCCTCACCTCCCCATTCTGTTAGGTGGATTTCTCTTTCTTCCAAGATTATTTTTTTCTTTCAATTTATATCTCTTTCATGCAGGAGGCTTTCCTCAAATGTATAGTGTTCCTTAGTTGTCCATTATAGTTAGGAATGAAGCATAAAAGCCTGATTGGGAGACTGTGTTTGTGGGGAGGGCTGACATACACAGACTGGAGGGTATCTGTCGCCTGAGGGACAGGGAAGCCCTCGATGCTGGAGTGTTGTTTTCTGCTCTGAGGCTGATCATTTTCCTGCAGAGAAGTTTTTGGTTTGTTTGTTTTGAATGGCTGGTGTTTTTGCTGTGGTCGGGGTGGTGGTTGGTTGGTAGATGCTTGGTTCTTGTCTTTGTGCCCTAGTGTGGGGGTTGCCTCTGTGGTCTGATAGAAACTTGAACTTTAGTGCCCTCTTTTATTCCTGTTCTCTTCAGTTGAAGAATAGATTGGCTATTGGCGTTTCATGTGCCAAGAACTGTCAGCTGGTGTCCTTAGGCCTCTTTAGTGCTTCTCTTAAAGGGGATCCCCAGAATTATATTCAAATTTTCAAATGTACTGTTTTCTAGGAGAAAAGTCCATAGCTTTCAGGAGGTTCTCAAAGTGGTTGATTGCCCTGAAAAGGTGAAGAATTGCTTGGGCTTGGTTTGCCATCACACTACTAAGTTATTAAAATTCCTCTTTCACGTTCAACAAAGTACGAGGCACGTTGACATTTTAGATGGCAATAATAGCTTTTCTCCTTAAACTTACAGAAAAACATGCACAGAAATGAAGGTGGGAGATAAGAACTTTAAGAAAGGCCATGCTATAGAAGTGTAAAGAAACTTCCCTCCTAAGAGGGAGTTTAGCTTTTCTTTTAGTTATTTGGTTTGAACAACATCTGTAGTGTTGAAATGCTGTACTGTGAGCATAAGTTAGAACATTTGTTTATGTCGAGCCCTCCGCAACTCATGAAGTAACTAAATATGAAACATTTTCGCTGGAAGCTCAGACTTGTGTAAATGTTTTTTACCAGCACAGTCATTCCTGACTCTCCTACAAGTTGCTACGCAGAAAGGTGGTCCCTACGTAAATATTTATTTTGTGCTTCTGACAGGAAAGAAATGTAATTTTAACATCAGGAAAGTAATATTGTCATCTTGGTGTGTTCCTTTGCTCATATAATGAGTGGTTGAGCTGTCCTCTTTCAGGGGAAAAATGGTAAAACAGGATTTTGCTTTTAATAAGATCTTTACTTGTTTTTTCTTCTGCTTTTGTGAAAAGAACATTTAAAATTTGAATCAATATTATGCTTCTACGCCAGAAATCTCAAGACCCATTTTGTATTAAGAACTGAAAAACCGGGGCTTCCCTGGTGGTGCAGTGATTAGAATCCACCTGCCAATGCAGGGGACACGGGTTCAAGCCCTGGTCTGGGAAGATCCCACATGCCATGGAGCAACTAAGCCTGTGCACCACAACTACTGAGCCTGTGCTCTAGAGCCCACGAGCCACAACTGCTGAGCCCGCGTACCACAACTACTGAAGCCCGCACACCTAGAGCCCATGCTGTGCACACAACAAGAGAAGCCACTGCAATGAGAAGCCCGCGCACTGCAACAAAGAGTAGCCCCCACTCGCCACAACTAGAGAAAGCCCACGCGCAGCAACGAAGACCCAACGCAGCCAAAAATAAAAACAAATAAATAAATAAATTTATTTAAAAAAACCAAAGATGAGGGGGACTTCCCTAGCATTCCAGTGGTGAAGACTCTGTGCTTCCACTGCAGGGGGCACTGGTTCAATCCCTGGTCGGGGAACTAAGATCCCACAAGTCATGTGCCATGGCCCACCCCCCCAAAAAAAGAAAACCAAAGATGAGGATTTCACTGGGACACTTGGAAGTTTTCAAATATAATTTTAATAGGGAGAATAGTAAAGTCCCTATTTACCCATCACTTAGCTTCACCAGTGGTCAGCATATGGCCGGTCCAGTCTCATCTCTACCTGCCCCTATGTCACCTCACCTCGATGATTTTAAAGAAATGCTTTGGGGTACTTTTGAAGTAAGTAGGATTAAAATTTGGTTACAAGGTTTATTTAAGAAATGGGTGTCGTTTGATATATTTTGGTAGTTCATGTATGTACATGAACTTGTATGCTGATTTATTTAGCCAAAAGGATAAATTCTGTTTTCCGTATTTCACTTGTTTATATTATTTTCAAGACAAAAGTTTGAATTTATAAAGAACATGATGATAAGATTTGGTTTAGATACTTCTGTTCTGAGTTTGAAAGTCTGATGTCCTCCTTGAAGAGTATTAATTTGCCAAAACAGATTTGTTGTAACTAACGTAATTATAATTATGTTTATTGTTTTGAATAAAGGCTAATTGTTCGAAGGTGTGTTGTTTACATATTGGTTTTTAAATACCCATTTGACCTATGTAAGGGTTGTGAAAATAGTATCAGCACAGGTACAGTCTAATGCCTTGTTGGTTACTGATGCTCATACAGTGTTCATTTTCATAATTACCTTTGTTCTTACATTCCTGGGGGTTTTCGGTCAAGATATTATAAACACTTATAGTTTGTTTGATTTAATGTTTAAGAACATCAGTTTGTGTTTTTGAGTGTCTTATTTTTTTTATTGTATGAAATTAAACTGGATCTTCAGAAGTCCTACTACTTAAATTTAAAATGTTTACTTGCCATTATAAAAATATTTTGTTCTCAAAGGAATCCACAAAATACATAGAAGTAGAAAAAGGAAACTAAATCATTTATAGTCCTGTTTTCTAAACACAGACTACTCTTAATATTTGATATAGTCCTTTTTAGGTTTTTATTCTATGTTTAGGTGATTTTTAACACCTAAACGTAGAATAAAGGTTGTATATTATATATACAACTTTCACGTTCTGCATTTTTCACCAGCATTGTTTTATGTTTCTTTGTTTTAAAAAAAAATATGTTAGTTTAGAGAAGTTAAGTTTTAGCTTGAAAGTAAAATAGAGAAATATATTTTCTGAACTATCTTCTGCACTGCTTTCTTTAATACCAGTTAACATTTATATAATGCTTTATGTTTTTCAGTTCAGATTTGTTAAAATAATAAATTTATGGACCACAGTGTACCATACTGGTCCTTCAGAGATGAGATGAGGTATTCCCTAATCTCCCAAAGCATTTTTGTTGTCAGATTTATTGAGGTATAATTCACATACAGTATATTTCACTCTTTTTAGGTGTACATTTCTATGATTTTTGATAAATGTATGCTCATATATAACCACTACCACAATCAAGATAGGGAATATTTTTATCACCCTTAAAAGTCCCTTCGTGCCCCTAGGGAGTCAAGACTAGCCTCCTCCCCAGCCTCAGTACTTCTCCACCACTGATTGATTTTTGTCCCTATAATTTCACCTTGTCCAGAATGTCTTAGAATCGTACATTGTGTAACCTTTTGTGCCTGGCTGACTTCTTTCAGTTATTATAATGCTTTTGAGATTGACCCATGTGGCTGCATGTCTCAGGGACTCCTTTCCTTGGTCTTGCTGAGTAGTAGTCTGTTGTGTGGATGTACCCCATTTCTTCATCCATTCACTAGCTGATGGACGCGGCTTGTTTCCAGTTTTTGGTAATTATGAATGAAGTTATTTACTTCCATGTATAGGTCTTTGTGTGGATGTATGTTTTCATTTCTCTTGATTAAATACCTAGGAGTAGGATTGCTGGATCACAAAGCATCTGAAAAGCTGAGATTTGGTGTTACATGCTGCAGTTTACGGGCCAGGACTTGAATCCAGATTCTGTAAATCCAAGTCATTTGCTGTCTGCTAGACTATAATGTTGTTTTCAATGGTGGTATTTCCCTGTTTTAACAACATTGCTAACAAATCTCTCAGATTTTGGCAACAGTTAAAGAATGGAGATATTTATCAGCAACTTTACATCAGAATATAAATAAAAATTTCCCTCAAGTTATTAGTTTCCATCTCTGACCTGGAAATTTAGAAGTTTATAAAATAAATTTTAACTCTTAAAGTCTAGGCTTAGTCTTAGATGAATAATTACCCCCCCCCCATTTATTTTGCATGGATTAAGATCTCACCAGAACCTTAGACATATAGAGAACAAGATTTTCCATTAAAGTTGGTTTAATAATTATATAAAATCTGTCTTCTGGGGGCTTCCCTGGTGGCGCAGTGGTTGAGAGTCTGCCTGCTAATGCAGGGGACACGGGTTCGAGCCCTGGTCTGGGAGGATCCCGCATGCCGCGGAGCGGCTGGGCCCGTGAGCCACAATTGCTGAGCCTGCGCGTCTGGAGCCTGTGCCCCGCGACGGGAGGGGCCGCGATAGAGAAAGGCCCGCGCACCGCGATGAAGAGCGGTCCCCGCACCGCGATGAAGAGTGGCCCCCGCTTGCCGCAACTGGAGAAAGCCCTCGCACGAACCGAAGACCCAACACAGCCAAAAATAAATAAATAAATAAATAAAATCAAGTAAAAACTTTAAAAAAAATAAAAAATAAAAAAAATAAAAATAAAAGGAGTGTTTAAAAAAAAAAAAAAAAAAAAATCTGTCTTCTGGCATAAAAAAATTGAAATTCTTTGTCATATTCAAGATTTTCAATAATACAAACGTAAAATACTTTTTTTAAAATTTATTTTTGGCTGTGTTGGGTCTTTGCTGCGCGTGGGCTTTCTCTAGTTGCAGCAAGCGGGGGCTACTCTTTGTTGCGGTGCGCGGGCTTCTCATTGCGGTGGCTTCTCTTATTGCGGAGCATGGGCTCTAGGCGCGCAGGCTTCAGTAGTTGTGCCTTGCAGGCTGTAGAGCACAGGCTCAGTAGTTGTGGCGCACGGGCTTAGTTGCTCCGCGGCATGTGGGATCTTCCTGGAGCAGGGTTTGAACCCGTGTCCCCTGCATTGGCAGACGGATTCTTAACCACTGTGCCACCAGGGAAGTCCCTTCATATAAGTTTTTAAAGCAAATTGCCAAATTATCTCTAAATACTCATTCTGGTCAACATAGGATAGCTCAAATGTATAAATTTCTGTTTTCTATTTAGTATAAAGTTATAATTTTTTCCACCATAAATGTATTGAACGGTGTGATTACCACACTTTAAGAACATCTAGCGTGGTACTTCACGATCCACGTCACTCTGGCTCTGACACGCGGAAGCAGTGGTGGTGGGAGCAGCCCTGTGGGAGAAGATCTGATGTCGGAGCCCAGTTGGGCTGGATCACTGACCCATCCCTTCCAGCCTTTCATTTGTACCAGGAGCAGTGCCCATACTTTCCCTGGGACTTCCAGACCAGGGAGGCAAATGATGCGATCATTAACTGGCCCAAGCAAAAAAGGAATTAAGTATTAAATCCCAACACACTGGTTTTGCAACTCTTGCCATTGATACTTATTTTACCTTTACAAACAATGATTAAACTTTGGCAATAGCACTTGTAATTGTATTCAGGTACTGAGAGTGAAAGATACAATAGTGCCTTTGATTAAACAACCTGAAGGGTTAGCTAAGTTTAATTATGGGCTCATTCTCTCTAAGAAAGTAATAACTATAATTATGGAGATGCTAAATTAATAAGAAATAAGCTTTATATTTCTCATCTCAATGTTTAAAAAGCAGGAATAGCTATTCAAAACTGGGGTCAAATCTCAGCCACTTACTAATAGAATGATGTACAAATTCATCACCTTATATGAAAATGAAGATGAATAATACCTTGATAAAGGCTTTATGAGCTCCAAGATAATGCATATAAAACACTGAGCACAGTGCCTGTTAATGTTACATAAAACCCACTTAGGAACTTTGGGGGAGGCTGTGGCAGGAAATAAGTGGAGGTGCTGGATCCACCTCTCTTCTGTGAACGCTGTGTTTGCTTGAGATCCCACGTTCAGCCGACTGAGCAGTGCTCAAGGTTAGTCATAGGGAGGTTAGTGAATTACGTAAATAGCCAGTCCACACAGGAATCCCACATCTCAGCACAACCCTCTTTCTAGTTAATACGGAAGACTTTGAAGTAATAGTGACATGGAATATAATAATGACGTTTCTGAAGGCGGTGATACAGAATGAGAACATGGACAAGCTGTGAAAGAGATGAAGTATTTAAGGCCTGCTTCTGAACTTTGGTACATAATATGTTCCATTATGCAGCCGTTATGTTATGTTGACAGATTTTTATTGATACAATAGGGAAATGCTTACTTTTTAAATCAGGAGAGTGCGCCATCATTATTTTGTTAGAAATGCGTAGGAATTTACTGAAGTGGGAGGAACTTGGGTGTTTTTTCCTTCTACTCTGGTAGATTTTTTTCAAAGTCTTTTATGATTTAAAAACAAAAAAACTCTTAAAAATTTAAAGCATTCCTTTTATCTTGACTCTAACCTCTTTAGCAAAGCCTTTCTAGTTACAGAAGATTCATTTATGTGCTCATAAATAAAACAACTAAAGTAAAGGTTTCTTTTTAAGTGTCCTGAAGAAAATATTCTACTTATTTTAAATGGAGTAACTTTTTATGTTTTTCTGTGATCCTTGATTCTTCATAGTTATGTTTTGGTATGTTTTTTCTCTTTTGTATTTCCAGTACGTGACTTCAAAACACCTTAAAGTTTTTTTTATATTTAGAAACATTCTTCCCAACCATAGTTTGCTAGCTGTCAAAAAAACTAAAATATGTTTCCAAATGTGTTTATGACCAAACTTATTTAATAGTGTGATTCTGAAGTACACATAAAGTGAATAGAAAATAATGGATTTCTTGATGAGCTACACATTTGTTATTCATAATTATTTACACATAGAAATTCATTGTTTCCCATCCTTTTTTGACTTTAGAACATAGAAACAAAGCAAATCATTTCCACACGTTTTTGCTCTCTAGATTTGCAGTGAGGTTTTTGAGATCCGAAATGCCATATGTTAACTTTGCCTGTATATTATTTTTCTTCTGGAAAGTGAGAAGTTAAATGTGTAATACTGGCTAAAAAGTTCGTTTGAGGAGCTTGTTTTCATTATTTTCCAATCTCCTGGAAAGAATGCTCTCATGAGTTTTGAAGAATACAGATTATTTGATACATTTTGAAGCTTATTTACTCTCTGAAATTTCATAATTTATGAAATCAAATTGGCTTTATTAAGACAGATTTTTCATTCTATTTTGTAGTAAGATGGAAAGAAAATATTAGTTAGCATTCAGCCAGTTTTAGCAGTAATTTTTACCAATGAAGTCTAACCTGGATATTTGTCTGTTTAATGGTATAGTAATAAAGCCCTTGTCTCGGCTTCCTAGAGCTTCTCACTTTGTATTCTATCAGTAAATTAAAAGTCATTAAGCATGTTACTTCAGTGCATTGTTCTATCACACTGACATGTAAAAGTAGGTAATCAAGGCAAGTTCAAATAACTTTTAATAGTCTGAGTTTTAACCTTCCATTAGTTAGCAGTCATCTGATGTTATCGTCCACCCTTTCATTCCAGTTTAAAACACCTCACAAAAACCTGACAGTAAAAGGTAGAATGAATGCTTTAAAGACTCAGATTTCTCTAATGTCCATTAAATCGACATTCATTTTAAAGTTATTTAGCATAATATACAGTAATTCATTTAACAGGCTACCATTTGAAAGCCGTGATAGGAAAAAGGAGAGACTTATTCTTTGAATAAATTTGTTACTTTCCTAATATGTTTCTCCTGAGCTATGTAGATAATGTAAATATACACAAGTAAGATAGTAAAGGAATATTTTCTATGGATAATGGAAATTAAAATTTTAAAAAACTTTATTTCTCGTGACTAAGTTGCAACCTTTTTAAAGCTTAAGAACAAAAAGTATCAATATCCTTAACTCTGATGGTGTTTTTTTAAAAATGTGTACTAAGAAAATGTTCTCTCACTCCAAAGATGACAGACAGATTTTTATGGAGAAACAAATCACAAAATACAGCTTTGGCAGCTCTGTTTTTCTAAATTTCCAAGTAAGTTTGAGTTTGTGTGAATCAGGCATCACCAGTTTTATGATGAAGCACCTGTACTTCTCAGGAAGGCCCTGCCCTTTTAGTCCCTCCCTTTCCATCAGGCCTAGCAAGGTTACTCAAGGTGTGCATTACATGCATGTGGCCTGAGTATAGAATTCCGTGGTACTAAAATATTATAATTTACATATATTAGGTCACAGCTATATACTAACATCAAACTAATGAATTAGAGCATAGCACAAGTGTTGATTCTTTTTTTTTTTTTTTTGGCCATGCCACACAGCTTGCGGGATTTTAGTTCCCTGACCAGTGATCAAACCTGGGCCCCCTGCAGTGGAAGGGTGGTGTCCTAACCACTGGACCACCAGGGAATTCCCAACAAGTGTTGATTCTTGAAAGTGCTGTGTAATTGTGTAATAGCTAGGGGACTTTTTGAGAAAAGGAATTAAATGTCAGTGTTGCTATATCTGATAAGGGGTTAATATTCCAAAATATATAAAGAACTCGTACAACTCAATAGCAAAAAAAAAAAGAATCATTTAAAAATGGGCAAAGGACCTAAATAGACATTTTTTCAAAGAAGATATATGAATGGCTAACAGGTACGTGAAAAGATGCTCAATATCGTTAATCATCAGGAAAGTGCAAATCAAAACTACAGTGTGCTATCACATCACACCTGTTGGAATGGCCATGATGGCCATCATTAAAAAGATAAGAGATAGCAAGTGTGGGTAGGGATGTGGAGAGAAGGGAACCCTTGTGCACTGTTGGTGGGAATGTAAATTGGTGTAGCCACTGTGGAAAACATTTTGGAGGTTCCTCAAAAAATCAAAAATAGAACCATCACATGATCTGGCAATTCCACTTCTGGGGATATATTCAAAGGAAGCCAAAACCTAACTCCAAAAGGTATCTGCACCCCCATGTTCATAGCAGCATTACTTACAATAGCCAAAATATGGAAACAACCTAAGTTTCCATTGGTGGATAAATGGGTAAAGAAGTTGTGGGAGGGAAGAGATATGGGAACATATGTATATGTATAACTGATTCACTTTGTTATAAAGCAGAAACTAACACACCATTGTAAAGCAATTATACTCCAATAAAGATGTTATAAATAAATAAATAAATAAAAAGAAGTTGTGGTATATGTATATAATGGAATACTCTTCAACCATAAAAAATGAGGAAATCCTACCATTTGCAACAACATGGATGGACCTTGAAGGAACTATGCCAAGTGAAATAAGAGCAAAAAAACCCCAACAAACTCATGGAAAAGGAAATCATACTTGTGGTTACCAGAAATGAGGCCATGGGGAGGGGGAATTGGAGGAAGGTGGTCAGCAGGTACAAACTTGCGGTTATAAGATAAATAAGTACTAGGGCTGTAATGTACCACATGATGACTGCAGTTACTACTGCTATATGACGTATAAGAACGTCGTTAAGAGAGTAGATCCTAAGAGTTCTCATCACAAGGAGAAATATTTTTTCTTTTCTTTTTATTTTATCTATATGAGATGATGGATGTTAACTAAACCTATTGTAATCATTTCACAGTAAATGTAAATCAAACCATCATGCTGTACACCTTAAACTTAGACAGTGATGTATGTCAATTATTTCTCACTGAAACTAGAAGAATATCAGTTTGCAAAAAATTGTGTCATATTAGAATGATTGATTGTCTCCAGTCTAGAAACATAATAAGATGAATTTAATAGGGATAAATATTATGTGCATGTTTAACTTTTAAAAAATATATATAATATCTCATCAACCAGGGAAAGCCAACTGAGCCGTGTGGCCACAGAATTTCCCTTTAGGTTGGGTTTGTTTAGCAGTGACTCGCTGGTGGCCAGGGGAGGGGCAGAGGGAAGGCTAAAGGAATTACCTTGAAGCTTCATGTACAAAGCAAGCCATGTTAATTAGTTTTCGTGCAGTAACAAACCATCCCAAAGCTTCCTGACTTGAAACAATAACTATTTATTTTGCTCTTGTTCCTGTGGGTCAGCAATTTGGCCTCTATCAGCTGGGTGGGTTTTCTGGGCTCATTCTTGTGTCTGTTGTCAGCTGCTGGGTTGGTTGGAGGCTGGCCGAACTGGGATGGCTTCAGATGGACGGACTTGTCCACGTGGCCCTCTCCCAGGCTTCACATGGCAGCTGTGAGAAGGAGTGGAAACACTCCAGACCTCTTGAGGCCCAGACTCAGAACTGACACTAAATCACTTCCACCAAATTCTGTTGGTCAGAGCAAGTTTCAAGATAACTTCCATTCAAGAGGTCTGGAAATAGACCCTGTCTCTTGATCAGAGGAGCTGCAAAGAGGGTGACATGGGGAGGGGAAGAATCACTGCCTTCTTTATAAACAGACTGCCACACCAAGCACACTTTTAATATATTGTAGATCAATGAAAATAGTTTTTAAAACATGTTTTTATTCATACTTTACATATTGAGAAACCACAATTCCCACTACAAGTCAGCTGGCCATGCATTTAGATTAATTTGGACAGTGAATCTAATAGCTGGAAAGTAAGTTTTGTTCTTATGCTGAATTACTCGTTGAGGTAGTATGGGGGGTAAAGTTATGGGTTATAAAGTAAAATGTTTTCATTTTGTTTCAAAATAAGATAAAAGGATCCAAAATGTGTTTTCTGAATGTGTCCAAAAGAAAATCTAAATCTACTTAGATCTAGTAGTACTTAATTCTAAGTCTATCTACCCTGTAGATATTTATGTTCCTACAAATAGTTAATGATGTTGAATAAAAAAATTGTGCCAAGAGTAAATTACTATAAATGCAAATATTATGGAGTTTTTTTGCTGCAGAAAATTAACAATTTTAAATATAGTTATTTGGAATTTAAAATTTGAACATCTGTCTCATTTCTAGGAGCTCTGCCAGTGCCGACCTGGAGAAGGAAATTGTTCCTGCTGTAAGGAGTGTATGCTGTGTCTCGGGACCCTTTGGGATGAGTGCTGTGACTGCGTTGGTAAGTTGACATACAGTAAAGTTTCTTAATATTTCATATCACAGAATCCTTGACTTTAAGAGACTTTAAATAATATAAATGGATTTTCTGTGCCTAGACTAGGGTTTGTATAAGATACTGTAGGTGAATAGAACAATGTATTATTGCATTTGCTTGTATTTAATAGTATTTACATATATATATATTTGTATTTTTATAGAAAAGGTCTGGGAGGAAATTAAAAGCTCTTATTCTTGGGAAGTAGGAGTGGAGGAACAAACAGGGTTTTTTTACTTTTTCATTTTTATACTGTTGATATATATATGTTTTTAAAAGCCATGCAAATTAAATTAGATTAATTAATTTATTTTTTTTAATGAGAGGGGTCAGGGAGGGGGTGGTTCCGGGGGGAGTCGGGCTTGGCAGAGAGCAGAGTTGTTTGTTTGTTTTTCTTTTGTCTGTGCATGTGGGATCTTAGTCCCCGACCAGGGATTGAACCCGTGCCCCCTGCAGTGGAAGCGTGGAGTCTTAACCACTGGACTACCAGGGAAATACCCTGTTGATATTTTTTTATAAGAAGTATGTGGTATTGTCACAAGTAAAAATAGGTACTTAGCATAATAAAAATAGACTATCTTCATTTATATATGACTTCATTACAAAGATCCTTGAGAAATCAAAAGCTGTTTTAAGGGCTTTCTGAGGAACAGTGTCTAAGATGTATTACGTAAAAAAAAAAAGCAAGGTGCAAGAGTGTGTTTATAGAACGCTATCATTTGTGTTTTGGAAAGAAAACTTACGTGGGCAGACTGTTGCTGGGAGAAACGCTCATCCTCTCTCTGACCAGTTAACTCTTTAATCCTTTAAAACTGCAGTTCAGCTGTCCCCTTTTCTCAGAATCCTTCCTCATTTGACTGAGATAGGATCCTCTGTGCTATAAAGAGAATCTGTTTCTCTTTTCTGATTTTCTCTTAAGAGTAACAGCCGTACCTCATTTCATCTTTGCTGTCCAGCATATTCCTCAAATCCTGTGGTCTTTAGATCCTGGATCTCTACCCTCAGGCTTTGTTTTGGGTATGTGTGTGTTTGTTTTGTTTTTACTTCTCCAGATGTACACAAAAATAGAGAGCACAGTGAACTGCTGTGTACCTGCGCCCCAGCATCAAGGTCATACCTGTTCCAACCATCATCTGTCTATGTGTCTGTCCCTGCCTTTTTTGGTTGGATGACTATAAAGTAAATAAATAGTTTTACTACAACTCCAAACTACTTTAGTTATTCATCTCAAAAAAAGAGTAAATTTCCTTACATAACACAATGTCAGTACCACATGATTAACATGATTAACAATACTTCCTCAGCATCTAACACCCGGTCCTACTCAGATTGCCCTAGTTGCCTAAAGATTGTTTATAGTTGTTTTAGTCAAAGCAAGATCCAACAGAGTCCACTTAGTATATTTGATTGTTAGATTTCTTTTATTGTTTCTCCTCCCCTCATCACCTTTTAAAATTCCATTGACTTGTTGTAGGAACTAGTGAGTTGTGATGGAAAACATGCCACTTTCTGGATTTGGCTGATTGCTTCCTGTGGTTATTTAACTTGTTACCCTGTCCTCTCTATCTCCTGTAGACTGGAAGTTAGATCTAAAGGCTGATTGGACTCAGGTTTAGTTTTGGGAGGTGGGGTGCAGTGTACAGTGTCCCCATTAATAATATCTAGTCGTCCCGCTTTTAGTGTTGCTAAAATTGGTGGGTGGGTTCAGATGGCGAAGGTTTGACGACTTCATGGTGAGTCCCCACCAGTCCTTCACCCAGTGGTTCCACCCATGGCTTTTTTATATATTTGGCGTTTTAATCAGTTGTTGTCATTATTATTATTTTTTGCTCAAATTGTCCCATCTTTGGTTAGTAGGAGCCTCTTCAACTTGGCTCTTGAGTCCTTTTGACATGACTTCTGTCATCTTTGTTGGTTTCAGACAGGCTGTCCCGGGCTCATCTTATAAATATACATCATATACATTTATATTTGTTGTACAAAACATTCATTTGTTTCATAAAACATTAATGCTTCTTGTTTTTTCTTTTTTCTTAATTGAATGTTCTGGAATTTCTTCCACATTAACATCATTTTTTGGTAGCTACCTAGAGTCCTGTTGTTGGCAGTAACACTTCATATACTCATTCATCCCTAGGTGGACATGTAGTTGCTTCCAGTCTTTTACCATTACAAATAATAGTATGATGAATAACCTCGTGTAGTCAGTTCTGTTTAATATTGCTAAATGTTGTCAAATTCTCCTTCCAAAGGGGTTTATCGTTTGCATTCCCACCAATGAGGCACATCTCTTCATCTCCACTGGTATCACCCTAGACCAAGCCTCCAGCAGATTTTGACTGGACTTGGGAACACTGTATTTTGATGGATTTTGAACTTCTTCCACTCTCCTTCAGAAACTCCAACTCCTTTAAAACACATTTTATTGGATTTTTCCGTCTCTTATCCCTCCTTTTGCCTGTTATCTTTGTATCCTCAGTCACTTCCCCCTCATTTATTAATAGCTTCAGTACCTGAATCAACGTCTCACTTCCACCACTAGACCCACTGCCCCTTTCGACAGTTCAGTGTGCGCATTGAAGATCTACCCTGGCCTTTTGTTCCTAGGCCTCCTTAGTGATGATGGTTTTTAAATCCACCCCACTGTCAGTTACCCAACCCATAGGTCAGTGCTTAATTCCCCTCTTTCCTCATATCCGACATCCAATTCAAACCAAACGATCCTCTATTGCACTTTTAAAATATGACGTGTGAGAGGCACATTTTAAAGATGTAATAGGGGAGCAATCAAACAAGATAGGGCAGAAGACCAAGAAAGAGAAAAACATGGGTTGAAGGAAACAATAGCTTTAACCAGGAGTTAAGGATGGTTGTAGGATGATAACTGTTCTTTCATAAGATGGTCAGTCAGGTGCAGCCATAGAGGAGACACAGGAGAAGCTGAGGAGACTGCTTTCATCATGCTCCCAGGTCTCAGGGAGGGGTCACTGCGTGCCACGCAGGGTTACAGGGGAAGCACCAGGTTTTGGTCAAGTGGGAAAGATAGGAGCGGAGGAAAGTGCTGACAGTCTTCGTTTGGGATTTCTGCAGGAAAGGCAGGGTGGGGCAGAGCAAGCAGTGTAGAAGTGGCTAGTCTGAATAATTTTAGTAGACTCTTAAGCTGTAGGGGTGGTCCCTAGTTGTCTGGTACATGGCCCCAGGATGGTGAAGGCAGAGGAATATATTGCCTCCTGGGGTGTACTGGCCAGAGAGAGGAGGTCTGGCTCTGCATTGGTTAGTTTGCTGGATCCAAGAATTGCCTACCCCAGGAGGGGCAGGCTCTCTCCCACCAGAAAGGCTTTTTCTGTATTATAGAGGAGATTTAAAGCATCAACGATTCAGAGACCTAGGAGACAACTAGCCTGACCAAAGCAAGAAGTGAGGGTTCTGAGGGGCTTATCTCTGAGAAGAAACTGAGTTCCATAGGATATCAAGCATGTACTTGAGAAGCAGAATGACTTTTCAAGATATGCTGAAAGTTTATGTGTGGTCCTCAAGAAAAGAAAATTCCAAGCATAGAAATTCCAAGAAAAAACAAAAGTTCAAAAGAAAATATTAGTCCATAAAGGAATTAAATATAGCAGTTCGTTTTCTATTATGAAAATTTTCACACATACACAGAAGTGGAGAGAATAGCATGATGATTCCTATATACCTGTCACCTACTTCAGCAGTTGTCAAGAATATGCCATCTTTGTTTCATCTATCCTTTTTCATTCCTTTCTCTTTCTTCGTGTGAACGTGTTTAAAAAGCAAGTAACATTGTGGTAACCTAAATGGGAGGAGAGTCCAAAAGGCAGGGGATATCCGTATGTGTATGGCCGATTCATTTTGTTGTGCAGTGGAGGCTAACACAACATTGAAAAACAACCATACTCCAATAAAAATTAATTTTAAAAAAAAAGCAAGTTAGAAACAGTAAATAATTTTTACTCCTGCATTTTTCAATATCTATCTCTAAAGTAAATACAGACACTTGCCTTTTTAATCATAATGCCTTATGACACCTAACAAAATTAACAATAATTTCTTTGTTTAATCTAAAATTCAGTTCATGATCACGTTTCTCCTGATTTCTCAAAAGTGTGTGTATAATTGATTTGTTCAAGTGGATCCAGACAAGATCCTTGTGTTATATCTGGTTGCTGCGTCTGAGTCCTCCTTTAATCCAGACTGGCCCCCTCTTTTTTTTCTCATGCCATTTGACATACTGAAGAAACAGTATCAGTTTTCCTGTAGAATATCCCACATTCAGGATTTGACTGCTTCCTTGAGATACCATTTAACTTGTTCCTTTCTCCATATTTCCAGTAATTTGGAGCTAATTATGAAAGTTTGGTTAGATTCAGGTTTAATCATTTTTTGCCAAGAAGACCTCATAGGTAATGCTATATGAAAGGTAGCATGGTTTTCAATATTTTATGAAGTTCAAAGAAAAGTTCATTTCATCTTGAAATTAGAAATATTTTCCTTTGGTAGTGTGACATTGGACAAGGAAATTCTATCACAGTATCTGTTCTGCAGTCAGCAGTGTTCATGGGGTCATGTGAAGGTAACTGCTGTTTGCTGGTTTTCAACGTTCAGAATCAGTGTTTAATAAGACAAGAAGATTTCATTATGCATAGGCAAGAGAATGTGTAATAGTTATAAAATTTGTTGATGTCACAGGAGAAATTGGGTAGGGAAAGTGGAAATGGCAACAGTATCCTTATCTGCAAATGAGGGAATTAAGCAATGTGGAATAAAAGTGAGAAGTTTAAGTGTATTTAAGATTACAGAAGAAACAAATTATAGTATTAGAATAATATAATTATTAGAAATATGGGAGAGAGATGGGGTTAGTATAAATGAACTTAATCTTCATTTTTCATGTAAGAAGATTAATAGGCAATGTCTAAGGTTGTTTTTACTGCTACTTATAAATTAATCATTTTTACTTAAATTCTTGTAGCAGTAACCACCAGAGAAACTTAGAACAGACTTTAAAAGCAGCTGTGTATGGGGAGTGCAATTGCGGGTGGGAGGAGTGGGATGGAGGTGGGAGGAGGGGAAAGGAATGCTCTTTTCTTCGTTGTAAGCTCCTCTGGACTCTGTTGTTGCTGTCTAACCAGCACACTAAAAGAAAGGAGTAACTCTTTTTCCCCTTAGTCTTTTTTTTTTTAATTTTCGGCTCAAGGGATACTTGTGTTTGTTTTTTTTAATTAATTAATTTATTTATTTATTTTTGGCTGTGTTGGGTCTTCGTTTCTGCGCGTGGGCTTTCTCTAGTTGCGGCAAGCGGGGGCCACTCTTCATTGCGGTGCGCTGGCCTCTCACTCTCGCGGCCTCTCTTGTTGCAGAGCATAGGCTCCAGGCGCGCAGGTTCAGTAGCCGTGGCTCATGGGCCCAGCTGCTCCGCAGCATATGGGATCCTCCCAGACCAGGGCTCGAACCCATGTCCCCTGCATTGGCAGGCAGATTCTCAACCACTGCACCACCAGGGAAGCCCTCCCCTTAGTCTTAATTTCTACCCTTAAAATGTGGTTTCATTGAGTAAACTCTAACTTGACATATCCTTAGTTTTCAAATGTATGATGAAACAGGTCAGATTTATAAAAGAATTAAGCACAGATTTTAAAACCCCTTCGTATTTTAGTTGTTGTAGACCAAGAACACGATAGTCATGAATTCTGGCTCACTGAAAGAAGTCGCATCGGAATTCTGGGCACTTAAAGGATTTGAGATGCTTGCCTTTTCAGTTGTTGCCATTTGTTTCCTGGTTTTTGGCCTCCCAGGCTGTCATGTGCAGAGCCAATTTCTTGAAAAATTTTAGTATAATTATTATGTAAATTTTGGTAGTGAAACAATGTCACAAAGGAACAAACTTTCTCAAGAAAATAATCATGAAGAGAAATGAGAGCTCCCAAAATAAACTTTATAGTCAACTAAACAAAAGCTCCCTAACAATGATGATAAACTTCGGGGTAGTGGTGAGATGCTTCCCAGAAAGGTTTTACTAACTGGTTTAAATTATGGGTGGTTAGTAACTCCAACCAGAAAGTGATCCATTTTATATAGTGAAAATGGACAACTAAAGAATTTCCACAAAATTGAAAAGGTTACTTTTCCTGAGCAGGATAACTCCCACACTTCATTCCAAGAGCAGATTCCGTGGTTCACCACCCTTGAAAGAATGCAGAATCTGAAGAGTGCTTTAGTGTGGAATAGAAGCAGAATCCGCTTGCCTAGGAGAACCTCTAGTGATGACCGCTGGACAAGAGCCTAATTAAAAAGAGAAGATAGATAAAAATTTTATAATGCTGCCATGGAAACATATTACCTAGGAACTGTTTACTTCATGCTTCCTGGTTTTAATGCAGTGTATTGAGATTTAAATGAAAAATGCTTTTGGCCTAAGTTTGTTAAATGCACAAAACTCCAAAAAAGTTTTTTTCTTTCTTTTTTTTTTTTTATGTAATGGAATCCCTGGACATGAGCACTGAAGTTTTTTCAAAGCCTCAGTAGATGTTGAGTTTAGCTCTTCTAACAGTTGGACTCAGTTCTTCACCCTTTCCTCTCTAATTACGAGTTTTTATTCATTATAGAGTCTGGCAGAAGAATATATTATGTATGTTTGCATAAAATAAGTATTCTAAGTATTATTTGCTTTTCAGTGGCACTTAAAGATTATTTCTAGAATGTGATTATTAGAGCAGTGGACACAAAATCAGGCTGAATCATAATCTTGTCTCTAATCCTAGATTATATAACATTGGACAAATTATTTAACTTATCTCGGCCTTTTTCCTTTTATGAATAAAGGAGTCTGATTTGACCATTGAATCCATGATTCCGTAACACAATCTAAATCATAAAAGTTCAGGTATATTGAAAGATATTACAAATGGTATGCACAACCTTGTTATCCTCAGCTCTTGCCTTGTTCCTTAAACTAACAAAATGTGGAACACACATGAGATAGTTTTTCCTTTTCCCTAAATTTATAAAGTACAGGAATTTATAAATTTGGTATAACTTTTCAAACTTTTAATCTGAGGAAAAAGAAAAACTTCATATTAGACCTAATAGTTGCTAAACAAAAATGAAACATAATTTAGCTTTTAAAAGTGAAATGTTCACAAAAGGAAATCCAGAGGGTTCTGTTTCAGTTATTATTGCTAATAAGCAACCTACCCCAAAACATAGTGGTTTAAAACAGTAGTAATCATTTAGTTAGCTCACAAACCTGCATTTTGGATGAGGTTCTTTGGGGTACCTCCTTTCTGCTCCACACAATGTCAACTGGGACAGCTCGAAGACTGGGGCTCATTAAACATTTCCACAGCTCTCTCCTTTATAGAAAAACTGCTTGGAAAAGTTTTCTATAGTGACTAATTCTCTTCTGCTATTTTCTCTTTTAAAAATAATTTTTTAAAATAATTCATTTTGAAACAACTTCAAATGTAGAGAAAATTTGCCAGAAGGGTAAAAAGACTCCCCAGTTATTAACATTTTATTGCATTTGCTCCGTTGCTTGGTACCTCTGGCTCTCGCCCTCTCCCCCCCCCCCCCCCCGCCCAACACAGACACACACTTGCACACTCATGGGCACACACTCCCATGAGACTCTTTTTTTGAAACTTTAGAAAGCAAGCTTTACACGTGATGTCCCATCACTATTAAGCAACCTTGATCTCCTGGGCACATTGGTGTCTGCCAGATTTTTCCATATTAAAGTTGCCGTTAACCCCTTTGTAATTGATCAGTATTTTGTAGAGTTTTCCAAGAGTACATCACTATGTTCCTCATCCAAACTCTACCCACCAGCCTTAGCATCCAGTGACGACTCCCATCTGATCAAACACCTCTATGATGATTGCCAAATGGTGCTTTACTCTTTCTTTCATTTTGTCTACATTTATCCTTTGGCACTCTGCTAAAAGGAAGAGCTTTCCCTTCTCCTCCATTTTTTTATTCTTTTATTTATACTATAAGGACTTATCAATCCCTATTTTATTCATAGGGTGGTAATCCATTACTATCACTATTTATTTTAATGTTAAAATTGTCAGTTTGGCCAGTGGGAGCCCCTTCAGGTTGCCTCCTGTGTTGTTTTGACATGTTCCATCATTCATTGATCACTTCCTTACTTTCTGGCTCAGAAAGGTGTTCCAGGGTCATTTCGGACGTTCCCTAACCCAGCCCTGGAGTCAGTCTTTCCCCCAAGGAGCTCTGTTCCTCTTAGCCAAGGACAGGTATTTAGAAAACAAGATCTGGGGACTTGGTGTGCTCAGTGCTACTAGGGTGTCATTGCCTCTAGGCCCTCTCAGCAAAAAACCTAGGAAGGTATCTATGTACAGTGTTAGAAGACACCTGATTTTAATATGTTGGAGCTTGGATTGCAAGGCAGTACCTAAGAATATCTCATGACATTTCAATCAGTGAGAAAAAGAAATTTTATTCTCTTTGCCTTCCTCGCCACCCCCACCCCCCAGGTATGTGTAATCCTCGCAACTACAGTGACACGCCTCCAACTTCAAAGAGCACAGTGGAGGAGCTTCACGAACCCATCCCTTCTCTCTTCCGGGCACTCACAGAAGGAGACACTCAGTTGAACTGGAACATTGTTTCCTTCCCTGTTGCAGAAGAACTTTCACATCATGAGAATCTTGTTTCATTTTTAGAAACCGTGAACCAGCCACACCACCAAAATGTGTCTGTTCCCAGCAATAATGTTCATGCACCTTATTCTAGTGACAAAGGTAACTGCCAAAGTTGGTTTTTTCTCTCTTGCCCCCCTCACTTTCTGTGTGGTCTGTGAAGCCTATATTAACATTATCTTTTAGAGTAGCTTTTTGGTTTTGAGTGTGTATAGTCTTACGTAAGTTCTGGACTTTAATAACCCCAATCCCTGAGTAAACAAGGAGTTGTTCTCAAAACCCCTTCAGACTTACGGCGATAGAAGTTCTGTTGGAAAATAGATAACCAGGGTCTAATTTTGATATTTATTTGCATTATGCTTTCATTGTTCTTTTCATGAGATAGCAACAAGGCTGCTTACCTTATGCAGAGTTGTTCATCGTCAGGTAACATCCAGAGTGTCCTAGGAGGTAAGGTTTCTATAATAGCATTAGTGCCACGAATGATGCCAGGTCATCAGCTGAATTTGTTAATGAACAAGTTGGTATTACATTCACCTCATTTCCAGGTGTAGCCTTACCCCAGGCAGTGCTCTGCAAATGAGTGCTGTTGGTCAGAAGGGAAACTGAATGAGAGAGTGATGTGTACAACTTGGAGAAGCATGTTAAGGAACATTTATTAGTGAGCACAGGTCATACCTTAACTTTGGAATGTAAAAAAGACATGTAATTTTCATAAAGTCTGTGATGTTTTCAAATTAAAGCCTCCACACAATTTCACTGTGGAAGAATAAGACAATTTTGAATATTGCAGTTATTTCTTAAAATATGAGATGAGTTATATATAAACAGTATAATTTGTGCTTTTTTATTTGGCTTTTTTGTTGTGCCCTCCATTACAACCCTGTCTATAAAGTCGTATGAACTTTGGCCATCAATAGTAAAAGCAAAACAGCTTTTGTTAATAAAGAGTAAGAATCCTTATTTCCTCTCAGGTTAAAGTACTTTATAAGACAAATTATAAATCTTGGGAAACATCAGAAATGTACCGAAATGTGTTTGCTACCACTTTCCCATTATTAAAATGTAAATAATCAACATGCTAGATATTAAATAATTCATAAATTTTTCTCAAAGGTTATTCAAATTCATGAACCAATAAGCAGGAAGCTAATTCCTGGAAACACCACCCAGGATAATTTCTAATAGCTCATGCTGAATTGTGCCACATTGCTAATCACATTGCATCATTTGAATTACTTTATTTTATTGTAAATTCTCAGTATAAATTTAGAACAGTGTTTTTCAAACTTGTTTTAGCTGAAGAATTCTCTCCTTATGGAAATCTTATCAGAAATGCCCAGATCAAAGTCTGAAATCTGAGGAAGTGGTGAAGGAAGCCCTTTGTGTCTGAGCTGGAGTAGGAAACTCCCTTCTCAATGTGATTAACAGATGTGATCTTTTTTCCCACACCTCACCTGTTGTCCTGGGCAGACTAGCAGCAAGAGAGCTAAGATAAATAACTGTTAATAATATTCAGCTAAGTGTTAAAGCCTTTCCTGCTTTTCCTATTTATTGTGCTAAAATCTTAATCTTTTATTTTTCAGAACACATGTGTACTGTGGTTTATTTTGATGACTGCATGTCCATACATCAGTGTAAAATATCCTGCGAGTCCATGGGGGCATCCAAATATCGCTGGTTCCATAACGCCTGCTGTGAGTGCATTGGCCCAGAGTGTATCGACTATGGTAGTAAAACTGTCAAATGTATGAACTGCATGTTTTAAAGAAGGAAATGGTATGCACACCAAAGCAATTTAGTCAAGGGTATGAAAAGCTATTCAGTGATGTCTACTGGTTGCATCTGAATGCCAGCAGGTTAGGAAGATGTGAAGAGTTTGGATTGAGTTACTTCGGAAGTATGACAAATCCGGGATTGTGTTAAATTATGATTATGACTGCTCTTATTGATCTTACTGCCCGCTGCTAGCGATAAGCCCTTTCTTCTAAACACATGTACAGCTTTGATCACGTGAGAAGCAAGTGCATAGAGAACACCTTGAGAGAGGAGAGGTTTCTAACACAAAGCCTGGTGTCATTTTTTTGTCACATTCCAGAAGCCTTTTGTGTCGAAGGTTTAAAGCATGTTAACATAAGTTATGATTTCTTCATTGTACTACTCCTAGGACACTGAGTTTTTAGAGTTGTTTGCCATTTTTCACTGTGCCTGGTATTATTTACCTGTTCTATAAGTAGTGTAGATATTCAAATATATTACCCTGTGTTCTCACCAAAAAATCACCATAAAAAGCTTAATTTCAAACCTCTTTATGCAGGTTTTAGAAGGTAAACGCTTACTGTTTTTACACTTTAAACCTCTTCCATAGCCGAATCCACCCTACGCTACACATACCGACAAAGCTGTAGGGGAAGTTTCTCCTCCTCCTCCATCCCCGGCCCAAAGTACTGCTGTAGGTAATGATGAAGCATCTTTACCAAGAATTGCAGGGCACACCTATGAGGCTTTGTGAAATACACTGCTAGGGTAAATAGGAAGGGAGAGCTTTCCTCTGACTTAAGGTACCAGCTTAAAGAGCTCCAGGAATGGGAAACCACTGCCAACCGGCCTCCAGGGAAATTTTATGGAAATGGCAGGGCTGTGCTAGCTGGACAGTGAGGATGGGCCTGCTCAGCCCTAGCGCCACGTTCTCCAGTGGACGGGTGGTTGGAGAGGATAAAGCAGAGAATTCCAGATATGAAGGGGGAGGGTTGAAAATGCCCGGTATTCTAATGGAAGCAAACTTAAAACTACTTACATTCATTATGTTGTTATTTTGTAATCTTTCCTTTAGGTTTGTATATGGATCAGGTGTTCTTGTCAAACAAGGGTTATCACACAGTAGGAGGTTAAGACTGTGAACTGCCGCCCACCCCCGCAAAATTCCCTGTTCAAGATGACATTAAGTCTAAACACACTTCAGAACATTTGGGCAGCTATTTATATAATGTTTCAATGAAGATAAGTTTAAATAGTATGTGCCCTTCGTGGTAATAAAATCTCCATCTTCAAGCATGAACCTGCAACATACATATTTATATTCAGAGACTCTTAGCTTTACAAAATTATTAATTTCTCAAATAGTACGTATTTGAATTCTAAGTAACTTTTTAGGAATACCTCTTTGTATATCTAAATACTGTAGTATATAAAAATAGATAATGCTCTTTGTATTCATTATCTGGACAATGGTTAGTTACAAGATCATATGTAATATTATGATTAACTATCGTAAAATGTAAAGACTTGATACCTTTTCTGCTCTTTCAGATAACTCTAATGAACACTCAAGGTACTTTAGCCTTTTAAAAAGTTGAAATTTAGCTCATGGATATATTTTTTGGATGGGAAAACATTGGGATGTCCTTTTCTTACTTTTACCTAGAATGCCTTTCTTTACGAGTGCCTTGAAAACAAACATTAGCTCCCTTTCTTCATTAATACCTATAAAACTGAAGGTTTTCTTGAATTTAAGAGAAAATTTTGAGAAATCTGCAGCCAGCTGCTTCATTTCAACTTTGCTGTTTTTCAGAGTCATTTATACTTAGGAATAGAGGAATGCTTTTGTGTTTATTGACAACATACTTAATGTTTCCATAAATATGTCAACAGACTTTTTTAAACTGCATTTATCTTCCTTTTTAGGTGTTCATTATTAAATTTTAAAATGTAATATCTCTCATTGGGAGAATAATTTCTTGAACCATGTTATGTTTTAACTGATTTTTCTTTCCTCTATTTCTCCAAATAGAAATTATCCCTAAATATAATGGTAAGTTGTATATTCAAATTTTACTTAACTTTTTGGCTTATGAAGGGGTTAAAAGAAAGTGTTCACCTAAACTATTCCATTTCCAATTCTATAATGTACTTCAGGTTTTGAATAACAATATTTTTACAAATGAAAAGTATAACATTTGGGAAACTGATAGCCCCACTAAAATTTAGACCTTCTATTACCATTCCAAGCGCAGTTCACTTCTATACTGAAGCTCTGATTAAAAAAAAAAAAAAAATTAATCAAAAGTTAGGTTACCTTTGTTTATAACTGGATCCAAAACATTAAATCTTAAATCTGTAGGTATTATAAAAGCCATATACAAAAGGTTCTTTCCTCTAGTAAGACATGTCCTTGCTTGTTGGTTTTCCTGTCTCCCCCATAACATCTAATTATTACTGAAACTGTACTCATAACAGTGGCACCAAATCAAATGATAATTCAAATGCAATGTCTTTGTTTACAGAGATGCTATAAAAGAGAGGCCTTCATTTAGAAATATGATTTCTAAAGTTTCAGAAAACAAAATTGATAAAATGTTAGAATATTTGAATAACTATTTATAAATCAGAATAACATCAAAACGGAGAAAAGAAACTAAGACTTCTGAAAAATGAGGTAAATATAAATAAGCCACATATTTAAAGTTTGTTTTTAATGAAATCTTCGTTGAAGATTTTTTTTTTTTCGTTGAAGATTTTTTAATCTATTCTGCATTCCCAAGACTTTATTGTATTTTACATGATCTATAACATATAAAATTATGTATTTTTTTCTTTGGTTGTTCCTATAAACAAAAAAGTATTTTAATAAAAAATTAAAATGAGTGTGCCATGTTTTTGTTAGCTTCAGCATAACAAACCAAAATAAGTTTGCTGTTTCTGCCTAGTGAGGTGATTGTTCAAGGGATCAGCCGAGGCACGCCTCCTCTCTGGACGTCCCCACAGAGTCTGCTGAAACAAAGAATCTTTCACAGTTTGCTCTCTGCTTTTTCATGGGCTTTATTCCAATATGGGGAAACCTTTGAAATGAAATACGTACCTTCTCCTTGCTTGCTCTGTGGGCCTTATGATGCCAGCCAGCCTCACGAGAACTTCCTGGTGGTGGAAGGAGTCACTGAGAGAACAAGGTGGGAAGAGACTCCCGGCCCTTCCGCACTGACTCTCAAAGGGCAGTGTTACTGGAATTGAGAGCCCTCAGCTGTACACTTGTGAAATCAGTGTTATTTCACAGAATCACGTTTTGACAGCCTAGTGGAGGGGGAATCTGGAGAGGGGAAAATTCGAGAGGACAGGTTACCTGCCTGAGTGACTTCAGGGATGATGGACCTGAGGGGTAGATTAGTTTCAAGAACGATAGTTCATTTGATTCGGAAAGATGTTCTTTCCGAATGGCAGGCAGTCGTGTGGAGCCGAGGGGAGAGAGGGTCAGAGTTGGGGGCGGAGGGTGTCTCTGAGCTTGAGGAGTCAGCAGGGGCCAGACCGCGGGCAGGCTGGTGCCCATGCCCGTCAGCTCCACCCCCGGCGTTTTAGTCCATGGAGCCGGTGGGCACGCCTGCAGCCTGTGGCTTAGGAGTTACGGCTTTGAGCCCTTAGAGATTTTTCCTAACCAACAGAAAATAAATTCATTTTACATATTTTTATTTTGAAGTCTGTGCTGGAAGGATGGAGGCAGCAACAGCTGCAAGGTCTGGCTTGTGAGATGAGAACCCTCAGTGCAGAAGCAAAGACAGAAGAGACCTCTGCCCTCCCACGGGCGTGCTGTGACTTGCAGAAGGAAGCTGGAAAAGAGCAGAAATGCCCTCATTTGACTGAAGGTAGCACGAAAGTTAGACACAGTCACCACTGCAGTATCTTTACAGCAGAAAGGATTATATTTCCTGCCCTCTCCGCTTACTGCTTCACACTGAAGTCGGGGTGAGCCTCCTAGACCACGTGTGTGGTCATTACCCGCCCGACCCCAGGTCCTGCCCCAGGCGGATAGCAAGGCCTCTGTGCTCCTTTGCCTCAGAGGGTTGAGGTGCCCAGTAGGAGGTAGGCACGCAGACAACCTGCTTTTGTTTTCCAGAAGCCTCACCTGCTCCCGGGGATTCTGCTGGGGGAAGGGGAGAGAGTGAGCACCTTGGCAGCCTGAGAGTGAAGAGAAGGCCTCGGAAGAGGCCTGGACCTCCCTGGCCGCGGGGCTGTGCCAGCCTCCACTCACCCTGGAGGAGGCTGGAGCCCTGGGAGGGCCCGCAGCTCACACAGGGGGCCGGGCTCCTGAGCCTGCAGGTGCCTCTTTCTTGAGGTTTCAGCTTAGGAATGTGAGCAGCCCAGCCCTGGTTGTCCAGGGCGCCCACACTGGCCCCTAGGGCTCTGTGAGATGCCGGACAGGTGACAGCCTCTCAGGCAGACATTGGATGCGCTGGGGCTCAGAGTCAGACTTTGATTTAAAGAAGTAAGGAGACGCGACACGTGGTGCCCCGGGTTTATGGCCTCTCAGCCGCAGCCCCGGCAGCCTCGCTGCTCACACTACCTTCTCTCCTTCCTCCAACCGCCCACCCCCACCGCTGGCAGCACACCAGGTTCACTCCACCCTCGGGTTTTGCAGGAGCTGTTTCCTCTGCTGTGCCAGCTCTTTGTGCAGATTTCGGTTCCTTGTTCTGACGCAGGTCTCAGCTCAGATACCATCTCCACCACCATTTCTAAAGCAGCAGCCCCTGCCCGTGACCCCCATCCTGTTCCAGTTTTTTAATAGGCTGTGACCCCGCAAAGTGTCTACCAGCCTCTTGTTAATCATCTCTTCTCCTCAACTAGCGTTGGAAGCCCATGAGGGAGGGGCCTTATTTCTCTGTGCATTGCCGCCCTAAACACAGTCCCCTGCGCCCTGGAGGGCAGCACAGACTGTGTTATGGATGAATGAACTCAGCAGATCCTATCAGATTTCCGCTTGAAATGGTGGCTCCCCGCTGGGCTCAGATGAAGGCCCAGCTCCTCAGCAGGCTCTCAGGCCCGCAGTCGGGTCCCGCTCACCCCACCAGGCCCACCTCAGGCCTCCTCATCTCACCCCGAAACAACAGAAGATCTGCGTGCTAAAACATTTAAATACCTGCAATTTTTCATTCGAGGTCTGGCAATTAATATTCTTTACTTGTCTGACATGGTAAAAGTTCTTACTAATGTAATTTAGTAAATCAGTCAAGAAATAGTCCTTTAGCCAAAGTATGAAAAGAACTTTTCTGAAAGCCGATTTGACTCTCAAGCACATGATATATTTTCTGAGGATAAAAAGATGTGCTTTGAGTTTTAATAAAGGGCATTATAAACATTCATCAACAAGGACTTATTCCTCAGTTGCTGCATGTTGTACTGTCTGTTATTTTAAGTTTATTCATAATTCACAAAAGGGTAATGCAGTAATAATTTGTTATAATTTTTAATTTCCTGTATCCAGATAGATAGTAGGTGCTAAATATGGGCAGCCAAAAAATTTAAGAACTTTGTTAGATCCAATATTTTGGCTGCAGGGAACTCAGGAAAACAGGTTATTTATTTTTACGTCCTCGGTGTCAAGTACAAGCACCTATGTTGAATGTTCCTTCTGAATCTGAGCTTGTATTCCCTGCCTTTGGACAAAGTTCAGGATCATGCTCTATATTTCTCTTAACGATTTTGGGTTTGCCTCTTGTTTAAGTGGCCTTTCCCCCTGGATTGTATCTGGAGATCTTCTTCCAGATACTGCTAGTAGATTCTTCAGGTTTGGGGTTTTTTTAAGAAAATTAATTGGGGTATTGGTAATTAAACTTTTGAAACTCATGCCTATGGGTATTTGGGGAATAAAGCACGTACTGGTAGAATCGATGGCTGAGCTGGTCTGGGGCACAGACCCTCGCTGACAGGAAGTGGCGGCGTTTCTGAGTGTTTTCGCCGAGGACTTTATTCTGAGGGCCCCTCAGCGTGTGTGTGAGTCGGATGGTCAAGGACGTCTGCGGTCAGTAAGGCAGCGGTGATACCACAGGTGGTTATAGTAGCCAAAGATTTTGCCAGAGGAGCGTTCCAATGTGTTTGATTCCAGCGGTTGAACTTTTTACGTCTAGTTCACTCGTGGTGGCCCATTTCCACCTTTGTTTTGTCCTTTCGGAGGAAAAGCTTGTGTGCATTCCCAGGAGACCTGGGTTGCTGGGGAGATTTTCGTTTGCTTCTGCAGCTGCTCCAGGGGGCTACCGACCGAGAAACCCTAGAACTATGTATGATATTCTACAATGTGCTTAAAACAGTAAAAGTTTATGTTCACATTTGCTTGTACACAAATAAAATATCTGGAAGGATTCACAGGAAGGTGAAAACCTTGGCTGCCTCTGGGTGGGCAAATGAGAGGCTGAAGGACAGCATGGGAAGGAGACCCTGTCATCACCTGAACTGTGAGCCATGAGCATGAGTTACCTTTTCAAAAAATACATAACTAAAACTTCAGTTTCAAAAAAGACACGAACAGAAGTATTTTTCCTTAAAAAATCAATTTTGTAGCACCCCAAACCTGGGTCCCTCTCAGTGACTAGCTACCCAGTCTCTGGTAAACATGCTAACATATGACGGAGACAAAATTGTGTGCCACGGGGAGTCTTGATAGTAACTGAAAACCCCCAAACTGTTGATCTAGTCACATTTTTGACGGACGGACAATGACATATATTCAGTTCTCAAATTCTAATAAATTGTTTCCAAACAGGATCTAAGATTTGAGCGATAAGATTTTAGGACAGATAGTCCTGCAGTCTGTGTCTTTTCCTACCTGGGATTTACTTCTTTGTCCTTATAAAGGACTTTAAGAGTGTAAAGTCAGGCCACAGTATTCATTTAAACAGCCACGGGCTTCCCTGGTGGCGCAGTGGTTGAGAATCTGCCTGCTAATGCAGGGGACACGGGTTCAAGCCCTGGTCTGGGAAGATCCCACATGCTGTGGAGCAGCTAGGCCCGTGAGCCACAACTACTGAGCCTGCGCGTCTGGAGCCTGTGCTCCGCAACAAGAGAGGCTGCGATAGTGAAGAGGCCCGTGCACCGCGTTGAAGAGTGGCCCCCGCTTGCCGCAACTAGAGGAAGCCCTCACACAGAAACGAAGACTCAACACAGCCAAAAATAAAAAAATAAAAAAAAATAATAAATAAAAATAAAAAATAAACAGCCACGTCTCAACTTCCTTAAACTAATCAGAACCAACAAAAACATCAGCAAGAAACTCCAAACCTCAACTTTAAAATCCCATGAGAATGCTCTTTAAGAAGAATGTATTTGTGATTGAGTGAAGCACACTGACCTAGGACTCGCCTCCGCTGCCACGTTAACCATCTGTGAAACTACTGCCTTCGGGGCTTTTCTCCATTCCCTGTTCCTCCTGCCCTGATGGTGGGGCCTCCATGACATTCTTGAGTTGGAATGTCCTTGCTCGTGCCAGTTTATAAAGAGCTCAGTACACTTGGCAGGACCCAGTGACCCGGGGGAGGAGGAAGCACAAGAGTATGATCGTTCTAAGGTAATTGTTAGTTTATTAAAGCAAACCGTGTCTCTCAGAGTGTCTACAACCCTCCTTTTGAGAGTTAGACGTCTGAGTCGACCTACCAGATTTCCTCCCAGGGATCTTCTGACCTGAGTGCAGACCTCGGAACAAAGAGCTCGTTCCAGAAGGCCCTGGAGCACAGACTCTCCAGGGATTCCTGGGCCCTGGCAGGAGGCCAGGCAGGCTCCTGCTCCAGGCTCCAGAAATGGATCTGACCCCTTGAAAGAACACATTCTCTTATTGATCAGGAATCTTGAATGAAGTTCAAGAGGTGCAGGTGTTCGGCAACACTGGAGACGAAATTCAAACCGCACAGCCCCTGCCTTCCCCTCCGCTGCCCAGGGATGTGGGCTGGTGGGGGGCCCCGTCCCGTATGCAGGTCACCTACAGCCCTGTCTTTGTGCCCAAGGCTCTCCCATTCTTTTCTCTCTTTGATTTCTAGATGAAAAGAAAAACAAACATCCACTGAAAGTAGGGGAAAGGAGAAGACTATTATGCATTTACTGCTTGATTTTCCTGATAATAATGGATTCGCAAAGTGGATTGGAAAAAAAACCCCCATGATTCGATCATTTCTCAAATTCATGTATTTTTCTTGAGAAATGGGTGCACTGAGCAAACAGGCCTGGCGGTCAGGGCTGGGGCTCTTCTGGAGGCTTTCAAGGCCAAGCTAAACGCAGAGCAAGGCAGCGGCAGGAAGCTGGCCTCACAGCACGCTCTGCTGGCCTTTTTGGTGCGTGAGAGGGCATCTACCCGCCAGGTCCGGAGCCTGCGGGTGAGGACTGCCCTCCGGGGGTGGTGCCACGGCACCATGCGGAGTTGCACCCCCCCCATCATCCATGTTATAGTTAGGTTAACGTGTGTGCGTTATCTGAGCACACCTGGAATTGCCCCACCGGTCACAGCGCTCAGGGGCCAAGTCACAGTAACCTCGGGACCTGGGTCCCTTGCTGGCGGGACCAGGGAGCACAGGTGTCCCAAAGCAGCCTGCTTCCCAGCGGCCGGCCTGATGGTGAGGTGGACCTCACGATGTGGACTTCGGCTATTCTCTCCCGGGTGTGAGGACCAGGAGCTGCTCAAAGAATGGTGGCTCGCAGTGGGGCCTGGCCGACAGAATGACGTCAGGAGGACCAGCATGGCCCGATGGGTCCTGTGCCTGCCGGAATTGTGAAGGGACAGAAAGGGGTGTCGCAGGCTGGCCAGTCCCAAGGCAGAGCAAAGCCTCCATGGCACAGGCTCTGGGCCTGCCTGAATCCAGAATGATCTCAGCCCCATGTTTTTGGCTTTTCCTGTATCCTTGTGTGGGTGTTTGCTTGCAACGAACCAATTTTCTTGAGAAATTTCAGTGAGTCTGTGTTCTTTACAGCCCCAAATCCCAAGTAATCCAGTGTTCTCCTAGTATTTTTTCTCTACCCAGATGTACCTGTGTACTTTTTCTTACAAAACCGGATCAGTGAAATGCTATCTCTTTAAACTTGACAGTATATTGTGAGAATTCTCATAAATATCACTAAAACTTCGTAGAATTTCCTTGCCATGTACCCAAACTTCTGAATAGCTGTCGTCACACAGCGAAGTCCGGTCTGCTGCCCTCCTACTGGAAAGCGTCTGCCACAGAAACCCAGCGCCCAGTTGGGTGAAGTTGTCCCCCCAGAGCCCATCCAGCCCCAGTCCTGGCCACGCCTTGCCCGCCTTCCCCTGGCTCCCGAGACTTCTAGCAACAGTTCTCACTGTCTCGGGCCAAAACCAATTTTTCAAGAGCAGAAACATATTGGAACTGTCAAAAGAACATGAAATGAGCCACAGAAAAGCATGAAGCATAACTTAAACAGTTCTACTTGTTCTGTGACATTTTAAAAAGAGCAAATCTGTCATCAAGGTAAAATACTGAAACAGAAACCGAGCACTTTGGTATCAAGTGCTTCACGTGGTGAAGATGGCCCTAAAGCCAAACCATCTCAGTGGGCTGTCAAGTGACATGGGTCTTTCAAACAACAGCTGGTCACCCTCTGCCCATGCCTCTCCTGCTCCAGGGCCTTTGAACATCTGTTTCTGTAGCACCTTCAGTGGCAGCCGCACCTCCCAGGTGCCTTGGTGTCCCTGAAGCCTGGGACCCAAGGACCCTAATGCAGGATGCCCCAGGGCCCCCTCAGACTCCGCGTGGCGGCCCTGTCTGTCCCTCGAGCCCTCGGCACAAACTGTGTGGTGGCCTCTCCCCCGGCCACCATTGACCTGGGCGGAGCTCCATCCTGATCCCTGCACTTGTGGGACGCGGCCAGCATCGCTAAATGCCAAGATGCTGTCACCACCAGCACACTAAATGCCAAGATAAGGTCACCACCGGCACGGGTGCTCATCCGTGTTTGTTCCTGCCCCTTGTTCCTCTGGGATCTCTCTAGGGTCATCCAGAAGATTGGAGAAAACAAAGGAACCTCAAGGCCGTCGTGCTGGCTTTGTCCACGGCTGCGTGTCTTAGGGACATGGCAGGAGAAAAAGAAAAGTTGCTCACTCCCCACGGTGTCTGCATCTGCACACCATCCTGGTGCTCACACGGGTCACACAACTGTCAAAACTCATCCCGCTGAACACTGAACGCCTGTGCGTTTGGCTGTGTGTTCATTATATCTTAAATTTTTCAATAAAAAAGTGAAACCAGAGAGTAGCGCCACATAATATCCTGCCTAATAATATTAGGAGAGGATGCAAATAAATCAGCTTTTCCCCTGGGCTCCCTGAGTTGGCCGCCGGGCCCTGTGTCCCGCCCCGCCTCTCCCGGCTCTCACTTGGCTGATGTGCAGCCCGCCGGCTGCTCCTTCTGCCTCTGCGCCTCACACCTTCGACCCATCCTCCTCATGGCGCACCCCAGGACCTTTGTAAAATGGAAATATTTCCAAACTTCTCCTGGCTTAAAATCCACAGTCGCTTCTCATCTGCTCCCTAGAGGATAACATCCAAGCTCCTAACGCTGCACGACCCACCTCCGTGAGTGGCCCTTGCCCACCTTGCTAGCCTCTGCTCTCACCGCTGCCTGGCTCCCATTTTTGTGCTCCAGAAACTAAACTGCTTCCAATTCCCCACATGCCCTGCTTGCCGCCTGCCGGAAATGCCCGTTCCAAAACCACCAAATTAGAACTGGTGCCAGGAGAAACACGCACTGTGGTTATGGGCTTCCAAAACAGCGGTCAGGTTTTATATTTTCACCTTAAATCAGGACAGGTACCCAGTTTCACCTGTGAGCCAAATGTGATGTGAAGATGGTGCCCCAGGCGGGGGCCTCAGGCCGTCGTTTAAGCCCCAGCTTTGCCCTTGACCGACTGCACGTTCTTTGCGGGTCACTGAGCAAGTCTGAATCTCATTTCCTTTTATGTAAAACCAGGGTTACAAGCACCCGCCGTAAAGGAGGAGGAACCCATGAACTGTTGGATGCAGCGAACTCTATAAACTTTTCAGAGACGCACAAATGTCAGCTTAAGGCGAGCTGCCTGCTGTCAGCACAGAGGCAGGAGCAGAGCCCACGGTGGGGCCTTGGTGACGTTTTGTCAGATGGATTCTGTTCGAGAATCCTGGGAAGAATTGTCTATGGCTGGCTCTGGCACGTGGAACACACTATTGGCTGCTCCATCAAACGCCGTAAGGATTCCTTCTCCAAGGGCATATTTCAGAACCTGTAGCATCTGCCCCCAATTATGGGTCATGGTAATGCCCATCACGCAGACACAGTGTGCTCCAGCATAGACAGGCTGTGGGAAAAATTTAAGACACACGGTGGACAGAGCGCTGGACTCAAGAGAACCAGATTCTGAGCCCTCCTCTGTCACCAGCTCGACCTCCTGGTCTCAATTCCCTCACCTCCCAGGGCTCCATGAAACTAGTGCTAAGGGCCTTTCTAGTTCTTACATTCTGTGTGTGGCTGAGGTAGAGGTGCAAAATGGGTGCTTTAAAACTGAGTTTTGGGCTTCCCTGGTGGCGCAGTGGTTGAGAATCTGCCTGCTAATGCAGGGGACACGGGTTCGAGCCCTGGTCTGGGAGGATCCCACATGCCGCGGAGCAGCTGGGCCCGTGAGCCACAATTGCTGAGCCTGCGCGTCTGGAGCCTGTGCCCCGCGACGGGAGGGGCCGCGATAGAGGCCCGCGCACCGCGATGAAGAGCGGTCCCCGCACCGCGATGAAGAGTGGCCCCCTTTTGCCGCAACTGGAGAAAGCCCTCGCACGAACCGAAGACCCAACACAGCCAAAAATAAATAAATAAATAAATAAATAAGAAAATCCTTTAAAAAAAAAAAAAAAAACTGAGTTTTGATTAACATCTGTCTTTTTTGTTTTAATATTTATTTATTTATTTATTTATTTATTTATTTATTTATGGCTGTGTTGGGTCTTCGTTTCTGTGCGAGGGCTTTCTCTAGTTGTGGCAAGCGGGGGCCACTCTTCATCGCGGTGTGCGGGCCTCTCACTATCGTGGCCTCTCTTGTTGCGGAGCACAGGCTCCAGATGCGCAGGCTCAGTAATTGTGGCTCATGGGCCTAGTTGCTCCGTGGCATGTGGGATCCTCCCAGACCAGGGCTCGAACCCGTGTCCCCTGCATTGGCAGGCGGATTCTCAACCACTGCGCCACCAGGGAAGCCCCATCTGTCTTTAGGTGACTCCAGGATCAATCAAGCCACAAATATTAACTGATCTACAATTATAGTCCAATCTGGCCATTCTCACCATCAATGAAATATACTGAGCTCAGTCTACCAATTCGTATGCTGATTTCTTAGGTGAAATCTCCTTTTCGTAGGACTAAGAGGTCCTCCGTTTAAAAGAATTAGTTAGAAAGGAGTTACAGTCATTGCCTCTGGGGAATGGGGCTTGACTGGAGGGGGACAGGGAAGCATCATGTCAGATCATCCGAACTTTGCTTTCTACCTTCTGAATTTTGTGCTTTCTGTTTATACCAGCGGTTCTTTAAAATAGTCACACAAGTAGTTACTGATGAAGTGACACTGTATCCGGGACTTGCAGGGTGTGGGGATGAAATTATACCGGCCATGTATGGGGAACTATTGGGTGGGTGATGGCTACTCGGGGAGTTCCTTATACTGTTCTCTCTACTTTTGGATATGTTTGAAATGTCCCATAATGAAAATTTTAAATAATAAACATTTCAATTTGTTGAAAAGCACACTAATGTCATAAACTGCAAAATTTTGCATTATTTCACCTTTTCCTTGAAAATTTTGTTACTGTAATAAAAACACAAAGAAAATTCCTTGTACTGAATCAGTTAAATTGTTCTATGAGGAATTAGAGTGAGAAACCAGGGATGAGACTGGAGTCAGAGGCCAGCCCCCACTGTAGATGAAATTTTGCATCCCCCCAAATGTATATGTTGAAATCCTAACCCCCGACATGATGGTGTTGGAGGGGGGGCTTTGGGAAGTGATTAGGTCATGAGGGTGGGGCCCTCATGAACGGGGTTAGTACTCTTGTAAAAGAGGCCCCAGAGAGCTCCCCCACCTTGACCACCACGTGGGGGACACAGCGAGAAGACAGCCATCTGTGAACCAGGAGGCACCAAATCTGCAGTCACCTGGATCTTGGACTTCCAGCCTCCAGAACCATGAGAAATGAACGTCTGTCATTTATGGCCGCCTGCTCCGTGTACTTTGTTGCAGCAGCCCCTAATCCCTGCTGAGTGGCAGAGCAGGTTAGACAGTCACTTTGGGACATGAGCTACCCTCCTGCGACCTGGTCTGTGCCAAGGTAGACACTGTGTCAGTCTGAGCACGTCCTCAGACACCAGGACCCCTGTGTTACTGACTGAGCAAAGCACCTTCACTTGGGGGCACTTTTCCTGTCTCACTGACTCTTCCTTTAGGGAAACGTGGAAGAGGTCGGGCCACTGACCACACAAGGACGGTAAAGAGGGGTCAGACAAGCACCATGAAGGGCGTTCTCCTCTCTGAATTGAGAAAATGGCTTTTATAACCACACACCTGAGGAGGAAAAGCTTCTGTTTTCTGATTATCTGACAGAGAGTGAAGGAGTGAACATATAAACAAGGGTTTCTGGCATTGGGGGAACCACTGGAAAACCTGGGCTTCGATACCACTTGGAGCAGTTTCCCACTACTGTTGTTAAAAATTACACCACAAACTCAGGGCTTAAAACAGCATAAATTTGTTCTTTTCCAGTTCTGAAGGTCAGAAGTTCAAAATCCGTGTCAACGGGCCAAGGTGAAAGTACCAGCAGGGGAGGTTCCTTCTGGAGGCTGAGAATCCCTTTTCTCGCCTTTTTCAGCTTCCAGGGGCCGCCTGTGTTCCTGGGGGCTCACAGCCCCTTCCTCACCTTCAACGTGCCTCACTCCAGCCTCGCAAGCTCAGATGGCTTATTTGAAAACAGTGGGTTTGACTCTAATATTGGTTTTCCTTTGGAAGACCATGTCCTTCAGGATTTGACACGTTTGAGAAAGGAGGAAATCCACATCCTGGGACTCCTCGTCCTTCTCTTTTCCCTCTCCTCTCCAGAAGCTTCTGCATCCCTTTGCTTCTCCCTGAAGCAGTGATCCTCAACCAGGGGAGCGAGAGTTTCTTTCTGGAATGAGATCTGTCAGATTTATTTAGGAGAGAAATAAGTACAAATGCAGATCAGGCTGTGACAGTATAAATCACAAATGGACACAAGCCTAGGCCAGTGGGGGCCACTCCCCACGGTGCACGATTGCCTGGGTGCATTTATTGTTTGCTGGTTATTTTTAATCTAACATGACTGATACCAATGTGTTGTGGATGACAGAGAATTGAGCAGGGATGAGCTGCTTCCGTCCAGGTGGGTGGTCAAGGCTGAGTTTGCCTATCCACACTCAGGTGTTTTTGTGGCCCACACACAGTTGCGTGGTTTGGAATGCCAAGGCTTCCTTTGAATTCAGTGAGTCTGAATTCAGTGCTTTGGGAAAATTTTACTCCCTCAAAAGGACTCCACATGTCTCCAGACAGGACCTGTACTTTTTGTGTGTCAAATAAAAGACACACACAGAACAGTGACTCTGGTTATCATGGTACCAAAATATGGGAGGGTGGGGGGCAAATTGTTGTGATCCAACACCACTCTCCAACCATGGCAGTGCTCTTGGGTCAAGCATCCTTTCAAATTGCGTGTTTGTGGGGCAAAAAAAAAGAAGCTCCATTCAACAGCTGGAAAATTACTGAAAACTTGGACATTGGCACATGGCAAACAAAAAAAAAGAGAAAGAAAGAAAAACTGTTTAAGAGGACAAAAATTTTGACCAGCTCCCTTGTTTAACAGCATGAGCCACCTCAGAATTCATGAGGTCCCCAAAACTAGGTTTGCATAATGAACAATCAGAGCATCTGTAAAACAGCAAACACATGGAAATCATGTTCAGAGCAAAACCACATCTGCATAACAAATGCTGGAATATTGCTCTAAACAAAGGCTGGTCCCTGGCACTTGATGAAAACCCAAGAATGCAGAACAGTGTGGGTGCTTAAAGCAAATGGGGTCAATGGCAAGATGGTGAACAACCCCAAGTAAGCAAGTCTTCCTTTTTAGATGCTTCTACCCCTAAATATGTTGTGCACGTGTTGCATTCTTACCCCAGGGAACTTGGCCGTCCCAATGACAACCCCATGGACCACTGTGAGAAGCGTGAAGCCAGGGCTGTACGGTTGATACATCTTTAAAATGACACATCGTGTCAGGTCTCTTTACTCTTAAATCTCTCCATGTAAGTGGCATATAATCAGACAGTCTTTTTTTTCTTTTCTTTTTTTGCAACATCTGATACAATTCATGACAATATTAAACTGGTTACAAAATCACTGATTCAGGCTCTTTTTTTTTTTCTTTTACTAAATTTATTTTATTCACCGGGTGGGTTGTGGGCCCTCGCCACTGACCCTGAGTGGCCACCTAGACCGAATTTGCCTAGAGGGTGGGCTGTCGGGTTCCTGCTTCCCCACCACGGTGCTCCAGTCTCCTCAGAGCTGCTTTCACTTTTGAGAAGAAACAGCTCCTGGATCAGATGTCTTCAGGGTGAGTAACCTCGTGAAAATGCACCTGTGCCTAAATTGTCTCATAACCTTGTCAGGCTTGTGGTTAGAGCCCCACCCTGGAGAGATAATAGAATAGGTCACAGCCGCTGAGGTACTCAGAGGATCTGGTTCGAGTCCCGAATCCTGGGTCAGAGTCCCGGGGTTTTGGGTTTCTGCGTTTGTCTATGTTTGCCTATGTCTGGCTGTTTTATTGCTAGGATTGGCCAATAGGGGTTGGCTCTTGGATGACTTTAGCAAAACTTTATTAAACCTGATATTAATGAGTCCCCTGACTCCTGACAGGAGATAAAAGACATTGCTCCTGTCTAGAAACCTTGCCTTATGGAGGGGTCGGGTTTTCACCTGTGCCTAATATGATTGCCTGGTGGTATTGATACAGGTGTGTATTATTAATGGAACCAGACCTGATTACCTTGTTGGGGTGAGAAGGTAAAGGAGAAATGGGAGCTAGGAGAAATTGTCTATTTCTGATTGGGCTGTCAGCATGGATTAAAAAGCACAGCTGTGTGTCTTTAGTGATGTAATGAAAGGCAGATATGAAAGAGAAACAAAACAGGTGGGGCAATATTATTAGATATTTAAGGAAGGTTGAGATTGTTAAGGCAGTAAGAGGACAAACAAGGATTTTATATAATTACTTTCAGTTTAAATAAAAAATACGGTAGTCAAACTTGGCCTACATTTAGCCAAGTGTAAAACAAACAAAAAAATCTTCCAAACACAAACAAAACTTGTTAAGAAAAATTTTAGAGGGGTTGTTGAAAATAGCTTCTAAATGGTAAAGATGTCTAGAGGGTGGCCTGAGAAGGCTGAAGTATTTTGAAGTTGGAGACAATGTTTCTAATGCAGGTAATGTCTAAGAATCATGTGTGTATGGAACTCTATCAGCAAGTTCTGTGCTTTGCTCTGTTTGTACCTCTCCTTTCTGGTAACAATACGGTTCTTTTTGCTATGTGCTTTTATTCTATAAATTTTAACATACTATGTTCTTGTTCTGTATGACTTCCTACTGTAGATGGTATACTGGAGTTATGAAAAAGAAAATTATTTTCTTTTGTAATATTACTTGGCCCCAATATCAGCTGGAGTCGGGGGAAAAAATGGCCCACGAATGTGTCTTTGAATTATAATACTATTTTACAATTACACTTGTTTTGCAAAAGAGAGGAGAAATCAGGTGAAATCAGCTTTATCCCCATTTCTTGCAAGGGAAGAGCCTTTATACAATTGGACACATTCTGGGTTTTCCTCACTGACAATTTTTTTTTAAATTTTATTAAAATATTGTTGATTTACAATGTTGTTAATTTCTGCTGTACAGCAAAATGACAGGTATATTATATATATATATATATATTTTTTTCATGTTCTTTTCCATTATGGTTTATCACAGGACACTGAATATAGTTCCCTGTGCTGTACAGTAGGACCTTGTTTCTTATCTTCACTGACAATTTTAACACTCTTTTGTATGAGCCAAACTCATACAAAATTGAGGGAGTTAAAATTGAACTGCTTAAGTGTGTATAGATATACGTATGTTAAAAAGGAAAGTTTGCTGGGAGGAACAAACATTGGCAGTGGTACTAACGGCCAAGGGCTCTATGGAGACCTTGGGCTGAGTGTATTCTACCTGGAAATTGCCCAGATGTCTAGATTATCTTGTCTGTGATCTCTGCTGGGGAGGTAAAATATTTTGGTCATCTACCAGGAAGATTATACCCGTACATGCTCAGAAAGGAAGTGAGGGCTTGAGTATTTCACCCCGTATCTTCCTGAATTCCTCTCTCAAGTTCAACTTTGGGTCTAAGAGAGCCCCTCACTTTCTTTAGGGTGATACCGTCACCTCTCCTGCCCTCCTCACCATCCAAGGTGGTGAGTGAGGTGGAGCCTGGACTCCCCGAGGCTCCTCTGCAACAGGCAAGCCTGCGCTCAGCACACGGGGGAACTATTAGGAGGCTGTGACCGCATTGGCTGTAGTCCTGGAGCTGCCGGACAGAAAGACCTCTAGGCCACAGCTCTGGACACTCTCCTCTAGGGGAAAGCTTTCCACTGTCCCCTCAGTGAGCCTCTCGTCTGAGCTGTTCATCATTGGGACCACCGTTCCCCAGTCTCTTGTCCCAGGAATTCTCACAGCCAAGCTGTGGATAAACACCACCACATTTGCCTGCTTCTTTCCAGAAACCAAAGTAGGAGATGGAATTGGTTCCTAAATCCTAAGGTTCTTGTTTTCCCTCTGCTTTTGGGGGGAGTGAGGGAAAGCCATTTTCCAGAGATTTGCAATCCACAGACTGTTTGAAACTGGGGTATCGATGAAACCTTGACCTAGGGGCTGCTTGCCTGCACTCTTTCTCTCTCTCTCTCTAAATGGCCATCCTCGGAGGGGCTCGCTCAGCCCTCAGAACCAGCGCTGGGGGTAGAGGGGTGGAGGGGCAGGCCCGGGTGTGCCCAGGTGCTCCCCACAAGGAGCAAAGCGTGCTCTGAGCCGCAGATGGGCAAACCTGGTGCTTCCCTCCATCTCCCATGAACACAAGGGTTTCCCAGGTGTAGCCAACGCTGCAGCATCATGCAGACCTGGAGTTTCTGATGAGACTCTGGTCAACGTCGGGCCCAATCCACAGAGGCCGGGCAGAGGCGGCAGGTGTTCGCTAAAGGCGGTTGTTCCAGGCTCTTCTGTGTTTTTGCTGCCGAGAAGTAAACTGTCTCGAGCACCACAATGGAGGAACCCAGTGGGCCTTCAGAGGATGGACTCCCCGCTGGAGACCATGGGGCTATCCTACCATCGATGGTCAACTCCCCTCGGATCAAGGGTAGCAGGTGCAAGTCCTGGGCTCCTGACATTTGACCTTAACTGGTTTTTCTAGGTTATTTTGTACATTTTTCATCAGTGGTGGAGGGAAGACCCTCAGAAAAAGCCTGTCTTGCCTGAGCCAGAGCCTAACGATCTCGACTTACTACATCTGGCTCCTCCTTCCGCACCTCCTGCGGTCCCCCCACCGTGAGAAAGGGGATCCCTGCCCGCGGAGTCCAGGCTTCCACCAAAAGTCCTCCGGGGGTCTCAGGTCCTGCCCCAGCACTGCACCTTCCTTACCAGACAGTCAAGGGGATCGGTCTCCCCTCCCTGAACCCACCAGGGTATTCAATTCGGCCCAGGGGTCCTCTGCTTCAGGCAGGGCCATATCCGTGGAGACAAGTTCCTGTAGGTCCAGAGGATAAAGGTCAACCAGGGGGTTTGTATGTGTCCACCCTCCCCCCTTCCTACCTCTGATCTATATAATTGGGGAAAACGTATTTAAAGCACAGCTTTCTGTATATGCCTCAATGCCCTAGTTCCTTCTGGGAGTAGGATCTCCTTCTGGGAGATCCCTTCTGGGCTCTACTAACAAAATTAAATGATTTCCTCACCAGAACAAATAGACATTAAAGTATTCTCAGATCAGGCTTCCGCCCTTCAAGCTGCACTATTACACCAGGGAAACAAGCCTCACCCAGGAGCCCCTGAAGAAATTCTGCAAAAGGTAAGAGCAGATGTTTGGGCTGGTAGGAGGCCGGGAAGAGCCTGGATATCTGACCCAACAGTAGTAAAACTCCATCCAGGTGCCCAGGCTCCAAATTTAAAGCAACACCCTTTAAAGAGGGGCGCAAAGGAAGGAATAAAGCCTCTGATAAGCACCTTTCTTAAATGCCAATTAATCGGACCTTGTCAATCCCATATAACACTCCCATCCTGCCAGTACAAGAACCTGGGACCAGAGATGACTGGTTTATACAGGTTTTAAGGGCCGTTAATCAGATGTGTAGAGGATACACATGCGGTGGTACCAAATCATTATACTTTGCTTACAACTTTATCTGGAGACTTTTATCTGGACTTTTACTGGACTTAACAGATGCCTTTTACTACAGACCCCTAAGTCCCGAATTCCTGTAACTATTTGCCTTTGAATGGGACGATCCAGAGACTAATATAAGAGAACAAAATTGTTAAATGGGACTCCCACAAGGATGGAAGCAGGCCCCCACCATCTTCAGGGAAGCCTTAGCCCAGGACTTAAGGGATCTCCAATTATATGAGGGAGTCTTATTCTAATATGTGGATGATATACTCATTGCTAGTAAAACTAAGGCAGCTTCAGACCAAAATACAATCCTTACTTTAAACTTTCTGGCAGACCGGAGATGGAAAGTCTCCAAGGGACAAGCACAAATGTCTCCACCAACTGTAAAATATCTAGGATTTGAGTTATCAAGAGGACAAAGAGACTTATTGCCAGACCGAAGGGAAGCATGGGCTAGGGTGGCTGTACCCACCACCAGAAGGCAACCATGAGGATGCTGGGAATGGCTGGGTTTTGTCATACTTGGATTCCTAACTTTGGACTCATGGCCAGATCCCTGTATGAAGCTCTCAAAGGAAATGACAGTGAGTCATTAAGCTGGACTGAGGAAAGCTCTAAGGCATTCCCTACCATACAAATAATTGAAGTCTGTTCTAACAGAGCTGACCTGACTGATCAGATTAGAAAATTCAGATGTGGAAACGGTTACAGATGGAGCAGCTTCATGGACAGGGCTGTGCAATCGTAGCTCATCAGGAAGGCCTAGGAGCAGAACCCCCTCCAGGTACATCTGCCCAGAAGGCCGAGCTCAGAGCCCCCCCCCCCCCCCAGAGCCCTGCATCTTGGAGCAAAGAAAAAGGTTTTTATACTGATTTTAAGTTTGCATTCTCTGTCACGCATGCACATGGGGCCAGATGGAAAGAGAGGTCTACTAACATCAGGAAGGAAAGAAACTAAACACACAGAGGAGATACTGGCCTTACTAGACTCTGTTACAATGTGGGAAGAATAGCCACAGGACGTTGCCTGGGCCACCAAAAGACGGATCAGCCAAATTATTTCCTTTGCTACGTAACTATCAGGCTGCAAAACAGGCGGCCAGAACCAAAAACCCAGATCCTCAGGCCCTAGCACTCATCTCAGGTGTGGACCTCTCCCTGTTTAAGGCTTAGCATTCAGAAATGGATCTAGAGAGAGCAGACACAGGGGGATTTCATGCTGACTCTAACTGCATGAGATTTAGATGGTGATCAGCACCGAACAACCACAGAGGCTGGATTTATAGTGAACAGGGACTAGTGCTTATGCCCAAGCATTTAAGGGAAAGAATTACTAGGGGTCTACATCAAGGAACCCATCATGGGAGGGAAGCAACCTCTCATGAGCTGTGCAAGTTTATTATTGCTCCACAAATGCAAAGGACCATCCAAAAGGTAACACAAAATTGCCTGATCTGCACCAGAAACAATTCTAAAACTGGGCCACCCCCGATGATAAAAGAGGTGCAAACCTGAGGGACAGAACCAGGAGACGATTGGTAAATAGACTTCACTGTTATGCCAGAGGCCGGGGGACATTGTAGATATTTGCTGGTGTTTGTGATACCTTTACAGGATGGGGCGAAGCTTCTCCACGCAGGACAGAGAAGCCTTCCTAGGGAACAAAGGCCTTACTCAAAGAAATGACCCCTTGTCTTGGGTTGCCTCTTTCGATTCAAAGTGACAGCAGAGGAGCTTTCAAAGCCAAGGTGACTCAAGGTGGGTCTCGGGTCCTCGGAAATCAGTGGAAGCTCATGCTTCCTGGAGACCTCAGTCTACAGGAAAGACTGCAGCGATGAATCATACCTTGAAAAAGACAGTCACCAAAATGGACCAAGAAACCAACATAACTTGGGATAAGGGCTGATCAGCTGCTCTGCTGAGGGTCAGATAGCCCCTTAGAAGCAAGCTCCAATTGAGTCCTTGTTCGATGTTCTATGGGAAACCCTTCCTTAAAACCAAGTATCACTGCAGTCTTGAAAATGCTCAAGTGGTGACAGAGTTAGATTTGATAAAATGTGTACAGTCTCTCGGTGCTACCTAAAACTTAAAAGTTTTTCCTCAAACTTGGAAAAATCAATGCCTGAGGCTCAACAGGGCACACTCTCGAGGACAGGCTGAACCTCTGTTTTATCTTTGTAATTACACAAGTAAAACGAATTCATGTTCGTTGTCAAAAACAAACAAAAAAAGCAACAATATTGAAACACATGGAGTGAAAAGTGAAAGCCCTTCACACGCTCTTACCTCCTCCCACTCCCTTCCTCACATCCCGAGTCTCTCAGAGTATTTGTACATTTGACAGACAGGACCCCCCAGTACCCCCTCCACTCCTAGGAAAACTGGTCCTGCCTTCCCCCTCCTCACTCACCAAGATCACAAAACCCAAAAGAATTTGATTCTGGAGCACTTCCCAGAGTGGAGAAGGAGGTGCGATTTTACAAAGGAAAGGGGTCTGTTAGACCCTCAGGAAGAGAAGGGGGACCTCAGCCCTGCTGAGCAGTGGAGGGGCAGTTCAGAGAAGGCGAGCGACGGGAGTGCGGTTCTAGCGGAAGAGCCGGAAGATGGAAACTTTGGGGCAGGTGAGGAGCATCTGAGGCATGTCCCCTTAGACAAAGTTGGGGGCACCTACGGTCCTCCCAGGGAACAGCCCCCTCATTGGGATCAGCCTTTTCAAATTCAGGGGAATTTGTGCCTAACTTCCTCCTGTGATCGTGTCCATCTTACACCCCCGTGGGTGGTGGGCTGGGGAGATCCCCAGGGGCCCCCCTCACTGGGCCTGCAGGCGGCTCCATGGCAGCCCCAGGGCAGCCCTGGGGGCTCAGGGAGGACCTCACAGAGCGGAGGGCAGCATGGGGCCTGGGCTCCCCTGGACGGAGGGAAGGAGGAAGCCACCCTTCACGACGTCCTCTATGGACTTGGTTAAAAACCAAAGCGCGGGGCTTCCCTGGTGGCGCAGTGGTTGAGAATCTGCCTGCTAATGCAGGGGACACGGGTTCGAGCCCTGGTCTGGGAAGATCCCACATGCCACGGAGCAGCTGGGCCCGTGAGCCACAATTGCTGAGCCTGCGCGTCTGGAGCCTGTGCCCCGCGACGGGAGGGGCCGCGATAGAGAAAGGCCCGCGCACCGCGATGAAGAGCGGTCCCCGCACCGCGATGAAGAGTGGCCCCCGCTTGCCGCAACGGGAGAAAGCCCTCGCACGAACCGAAGACCCAACACAGCCAAAAATAAATAAATAAATAAATAAAATCAAGTAAAACTTTAAAAAAAAAAAAAAAAAAAAACCCAAAGCGCGGGCTTCCCTGGTGGCGCAGTGGTTGAGAGTCTGCCTGCTAATGCGGGGGACACGGGTTCGAGCCCTGGTCTGGGAAGATCCCACATGCCGCAGAGCAACTGGGCCCGTGAGCCACAACTACTGAGCCTGTGCGTCTGGAGCCTGTGCTCCGCAACAAGAGAGGCCGCGATGGTGAGAGGCCCGCGCACCGCGATGAAGAGTGGCCCCCGCTTGCCGCAACTAGAGCAAGTCCTCGCGCAGAAGCGAAGACCCAACACAGCCAAACATAAAAATAAATAAATAAATTAATTAAAGTTATAAAAAATAAATTAGTAGCCTTTATTTAAAAAAAAAAAACAAAAAAACAAACAAAAAAAAAACCAAAGCGCATCTGAGTAAATTTGAAAGATCTATTGGCTTTATTCAACGATTCCTGAATCTAGCAGATAGAAAGGAGCTCCGAGGAGCTGTAAAAAATGAGAGACTTTTCCAGGCAGAAGGGAGCAGGACAAGGAAGTTATCCATGGTGGGAAAGTGGGTTGGTCACTTTCCCTTAGGGAACAGATGGCAGGGGTCTACAAGGCAGGTCACCCACCTACCTAGGCCATTCCTGATTTTTTTTTTAAATAAATTTATTTATTTATTTATTTATTTTTGGCTGCGTTGGGTCTTTGTTGCTGCGTGCGGTCTTTCTCTAGTTGCAGCGAGCGGGGGCTACTCTCCGTTGCAGTGCGCTGGCTTCTCCTTGCGGTGGCTTCTCCTTGCGGAGCACGGGCTCTAGGAGCACAGGCTTCAGTAGTTGTGGCACATGGGCTAAGTAGTTGTGGCTTGCAGGCTCTAGAGCACAGGCTAAGTAGTTGTGACGCACGGGCTTAGTTGCTCCACGGCATGTGGGATCTTCCCGGACCAGGGCTCGAACCCGTGTCCACTGCATTGGCAGGAGGATTCTTAACCACTGCGCCACCAGGGAAGTCCCATGATTTTTTTTTATGTCATCATTTTTCTTCACTTTTTCTCTTTGAAAATAAGAGTAAGCATGCAATGTATAGTGTCTATTTATATATTAAGATTCCATTCCTGGGAGAGTCAATCCTGTAATTAAGTTGTGTCTTGGTTTGGTGACATGGGGCTTAGCATAAGTGACTCCATTTGGGGCCTGTTGTTTTTATCAGCTGACGTATATGTGTGTGTGTGTGTGAGATTCCATTTATTTTTTTTAAACCATGCATATACACACACATCTTTTTTAAAAAAATGAATGGCCTCATATTGAATTTACTTCTCTGTGGCTTGCTTTTTTCACTGAATACATTACAGTATTCCATGTCAGCATATGTAGAGCCATCTCACTCTTTTTAACAAACATACTTTTATTTATTTATTTATTTTTATAAATTTATTTTATTTATTTATTTTTATAAATTTATTTATTTTATTTATTTATTTTTGGCTGAGTTGGGTCTTCGTTGCTGCGCGCGGGCTTCCTCTAGTTGCAGTGAGCGGGGGCTACTCTTCATTGCGGTGCGTGGGCTTTTCATTGTGGTGGCTTCTCTTGTTGAGGAGCATGGGCTCTAGGCACACAGGCTTCAGTAGTTGTGGCACACAGGCTCAGTAGTTGTGGCTCATGGGCTCTAGACCGCAGTCTCCGTACTTGTGGCACATGGGCTTAGTTGCTCTGTGGCATGTGGGATCTTCCCGGACCAGGGATCAAACCCGTGTCCCCTGCATTGGCAGGTGGATTCTCAACCACTGCGCCACCAGGGAAACCCAACAAACATACTTTTAAAATTAGAAGGTGACTGTTTGTGCTCTTTCTGTTGCTGCTGCTGATGATTTAGATGATGGTGATGATTTAGAATTAGGAGGCAGGTGATGAAAATGATCTGCAGAGAGACTGGTGGGGCCTCCTACCTGGATTGGATGTGTGGTGACCTGTCCAGAAGGAGCATTGCTATTAACCAGGCTGTGTCCTTGGGGTGGATGGGGTCCCCTAATATCCCTTGGCCTCAGCTTCTACATCTCTGCAAAGGAGGTGGGGAAATTGTGGAAAATCCCCAAATTCATCCTTTTGAAACTACTTCCATTTTGTTTTAGGTTTCCATAGCACAAGCCTGTCAAACCTTCGAAGACGTGTTATGTTAAATGGCCTTCCCTTCCCTTTTATTCCTTATTCTCTTTTCTGAAAGAATCAAAGACAGACTTCAAATGTTGAGAATGTCAGTTTCACCCAGTTCAATGCTTTTACAAGTGTTGCCAAGAAAGAAATTCCCAGATGCAAACATGTCAAAATGATCTTTGTGAAAGGGGGAACAAAAGCGTATTTCAAATGTTGGTGATCATCAATATTCTTGAAATATAATTATAGCCTTTGAAATCATGTGTCTTAAAATTAATTGTCCCAAGATCACGGTTGGGCTTTTCTTTCACAGAACTTTCAAAAAACCTCAAATGTAATGCTAACTGGTGGTTTGTTTTTCATAAGAACGGCACAGAATCTCCTTCCTAGTTAGCTGGTGTAAGTTACTAAAACGGACAACACGACGAATGTGGGTGGGGTCAGGCAGGGCTGGAGCGGATGTGCATCTGCGGTCCTGCCTCTGGCTTGGAGCTTCTCCAGGGCCTCTCTGCCCGGGCCCCCCCCCCCCATCCCCCCATCCCCCTACCTCAGCTTTCATCGCTCTAACAACTGCTGAGACACCAGGGGAGACCCACGAGCCGGAAATGCAGACTCGAGGTCTGAATCTTCCTCAAGTTAGTGCAGAGGGGCTTTCACCAAGTGTAGTTCTCTTGGCAAAAAATACCGACATCATTTTTAAATTGTAAAATTGTATTTCCAGTTTCTTACCCACGTGGGGGTAACAAAGGACCCACGTGAATGGCTCAGCCCGTGGAGTCTGAGATGGAGGAACTGACGGTGGCGGGGGGTGGGGAAGAGGGAGACCTGAAAATTCTAGAGCACCTCCCACTCCTGGGTGAGTCCTGGATGACGTCACAGCAGTGACTTCACAAACCAGATTCATTGCTGCAGGGCAGCGCTTCCCAGCTGAGGGTTGCAGGGGTTCAGTCTGTTAGAAGATAGAATGGCCAATGTTTCTTTTTTTGTTTTTTTAATATTTTTAATTTTTGTCTGTGTTGGGTCTTCGTTTCTGTGCAAGGGCTTTCTCTAGTTGCGGCGAGCGGGGGCCACTCTTCATCGCGGTGCGCGGGCCTCTTCACTATCGCGTCCTCTCTTGTTGCGGAGCACAGGCTCCAGACGCTACTTGTGGCTCACAGGCCTAGTTGCTCCGCGGCATGTGGCATCTTCCCAGACCAGGGCTCGAACCCGTGTCCCCTGCATTGACAGGCGGATTCTCAACCACTGCACCACCAGGGAAGCCCCTGGCCACTGTTTCTATTTCAATCTTTAAAAAAATGCAGTAGCTACTTTTTAAAAATTTCAGCCTTAAAACAAGTTTGCGAGCCACCAAATGCTTATCCAGTGAGCAGATGAGATGAGCCGGCTCCCTTACCAGGGGGTTTCTTATTCCGCGGACACAGTGGGCTCACTGGGTGGGTGGACCATTAAGTCGTTTTCATTCTTTTATCCTTACTTCTGTATCATTTAACTTAGTCTATGTAAAACTACTACACAAAATGGGGAAGCAGAGTTAAAAGGAAACCCAGGGAATGGGAGAAAATATTTGCAAATCACACATCTGATAAGGGATTCATTTTCAGAACATACGAAGAACTCCTAAAACTCAATAACAAAAACGAGCAACCCGGTTAAAAATGGGCAAAGGTCTTAAATATACGTTTCTCCAAAGAAAATATACAAATACTTACCACTAGATCTATAGCATGTATTTACCTGATCACAGTTCTTACATAGCCAATCAAACTATCTCTAATTCTTAAAAAAATCAATGTTAAGAGAGAAAACACGTTTAAAAAATCCAACTTGGCTTTTCACTTACAGAGGAAAACAGTCCTCTATTTACAATATATGATTTCTGAACAAATAATAACAAATAACAGTTTGAAACTAAACAAAAATCATAAAAATAAACTGGTGTTGGCTAACCAAAAACTGCAAAAATCTGACAGCTGCTTTGGTGTATTTCTTTAACATTTATTTTATGGAAGTACAGTTGATTTACAACGTTGTGTTTCAGGTGTACAGCAAAGTGATTCGGTTATGCATACATATCCATTCTTTTTCATATTCTTTTCCATTATGGTTTATTGCAGGATAGTGAATATAGTTCCCTGTGCTATACAGTAGGACCTTGTTGTTTATCCATCCTATACATATTAGTGTGCATCTGCTAACCCCAAACTCCCATTCCTTCCCTCCCCCACTCCCCCACCTTGGAACCGCAAGTCCATTCTCTATGTCTGTGAGTGTTTCTGTTGCAAAGATAAGTTCATTTGTGTCCTATTTTAGATTCTACATGTAAGTGATATCATATGGTATTTGACTTTCTTTTTTTAAATAAATTTATATATTTATTTATTTATTTTTGGCCACATTGGGTCTTTGCTGCTGCGCGTGGGCTTTCTCTAGTTGCGATGAGCGGGGGCTACTCTTCGTTGTGGTGCTTGAGCTTCTCATTGCAGTGGCTTTTCTTGTTGCGGAGCACAGGCTCTAGGTGTGCGGGCTTCAGTAGTTGCGGCACGCGGGCTCAGTAGTTGTGGCTCACCGGCTCTAGAGCACAGACTCAGTAGTTGTGGCGCACAGGCTTAGTTGCTCCGTGGCATGTGGGATCTTCCCGGACCAGGGCTTGAATCCGTGTCACCTGCATTGGCAGGCGGATTCTTTTTTTTTTTTTTTTTTTTTAATTAATTTATTTATTTATGGCTGTTTTGGGTCTTCGTTTCTGTGCGAGGACCCTCCCTAGTTGCGGTGAGCGGGGGCCCCTCTTCATCGCGGTGCGGGGGCCTCTCACTATCGCGGCCTCTCTTGTTGCGGAGCACAGGCTCCAGACGCGCAGGCTCAGTAGTTGTGGCTCATGGGCCTAGCTGCTCCGTGGCATGTGGGATCTTCCCAGACCAGGGCTCGAACCCATGTCCCCTGCATTGGCAGGCGGACTCTCAACCGCTGCGCCACCAGGGAAGCCCCGGCAGGCGGATTCTTAACCACTGTGCCACCAGGGAAGTCCTGGTATTTGACTTCCTAATTTACTTAGTATGATAATCTCTAGGTCCATTCATGTAGCTGAAAATGGCATTATTTCATTCTTTTTTTATGGCTGAGTAGTATTCCACTGTATATATATACCACATCTTCTTTATCCATTCATCTGTTGATGGACATTTAGGTTGTTTCCATGTCTTGGCTATTGTAAATAGTGCTGCTGTGAAATAGGGGTGCATGTATCTTTTTGAATTATAGTTTTGTCTAGATGTATGCCCAGGAGTGGGATTGGTAGATCATATGGCAACTCTATTTTTAGTTTTTTAAGGAACCTCCATACTGTTTTCCATAGTGGCTGTACCAATTTACATTCCCACCAATGGTGTAGGAGGGTTCCCTTTTCTCCACACCCTCTCCAGCATTTGTTATTTGTAGGCTTTTTAATGATGGCCATTCTAACTGGTGTGAGGTGATACCTCATTGTAGTTTTGATTTGCATTTCTCTAATAATTAGCGATGTTGAGCATCTTTTCATGTGCCTGTTGGCCTCTGTATGTCTTCTTTGGAGAAATGTCTGTTTAGGTCTTCTGCCCTTTTTTTTGATTGGGTTGTTTGTTTTTTTGTTGTTGAGTTGTATGAGCTGTTTGTATATTTTGGAAAATGAGCCCTTGTCGGTCACTTCATTTGCAAGTATTTTCTCCCATCCATATGTTGTCTTTTCATTTTCTTTGTTGCCTTTGCTGTACAAAAACTTGTAAGTTTGATTAGGTCCCATTTGTTTATCTAAGTGCTTTTCTTTCCTCTTGTCAAAAAAAGAAACATGCCTTCTTTTTAATTGGTAGGCTTCTGGGCTAGTATCTCTCTTTCCTGTCTCTCACATCTTCCTTTTTCTTGGCTTCCACTCATCTCACTGAAGTATATCCTCCAGAACTTCCTTAAAAGTAATATGTGCAAGGTACCTTAAAAATAATCTTCTATGTGTGCAAATCTTTATTTTGCTTTCTTAGTCAATGGGTAGGTTGACTGTATATGGCATTTTAATAGAAAATAATTTAAAATTAATAAGTCAAGATAACTTGACTTACCACTTCTTGCTCAAAAATACATTTTTTTCTGTTTATTTTGGCAATTTCCTTTTTGCTACTTATTTCCTTACATTTCTGGGGATCCTTACTTGTTCATATTTACTCTCTGGATAACTATTATTCATGAAACTACCCTTTGTGAAGGGTTGTCATGGACTACAAGATGGCAGCAGAGACTTTTTGGTAGTCAGGTCAATTTTCCATTGATAAGTTGCTCTGACAGAACAGATAATTCTAAACCTAATGTACTGGAAGCTTTGTAGTCAAGAGGCCACAACTTCTTACCTCTTCATGTCACAACATTTTATTCAATAATAAGATAAATGTAATAACTGAGAATTCTGCTATTTCAAAACATTAGGCAAATGAATTATTGTTTTAATGATAGAATTTTTGCCCCAAGGGATAAGGGGAAAAAATATATATATTAAGCAACTTTAGTAAAATAATCAATATTAAAACAGTATAAAATGAATTTTAAAAATTTATATTGATATTGTATATCCTAATTTTTGTATCTAGATCAACTTCTTGATAGCCAACTTAATTGTTTGTATACTTGATATTTATTAGAGATTTTAAATATTAGCCTAGTAAATCATGATTTCCAGGTATTTCCCTGTTAAACTTTCAAAAGTACATGTTTAATGTCCAATAATTTTCCAAAGATTTTCCATAATTTTACTTTATTTTTGTTTACCAATGAACAAATTCTTTAGAAATGCTGCTTTATGTAGGAGAGTCAAATATGTTTTATAATTAGATAAGTGTCAACAGCATAATGACTACTTCAGTTGTTCTTCATTTTTTTTCATTCTTACTCCTTCTAGAGCATGACTGTTCTAATCAGGCTAATTTAATCAGTCTAATCAGACTAATCAGAATATCCTATTCTAGAGAATCAAAACATAACAAACACATCACATTGACAGGTTATTCTTACCTAATTAACGTTCACCAAATTATGTGGCATATATCACTTGCTAAATTAAAAAAAAAAAAACTTGGCCTTATGTATAATGGATTTGGAAATATGAAATGATTATGAAAACTATAATACAATTATTAAAATGTTTTTCTTGTTATAATTAAAATAACTTCTCTATTATATACCACACAAAAACTAAATATCTATCTGTTTATCTGTATTCCAAGCACTGGTTCTAGAATTCATGTGAAAATGCAAATGACCAGCACTATCCAAAGTCATCTTGAGAAAGAAGAATGAAATTTGAGAATTTGCCCTATCTGACTTTAAGATTACTATCAAGCTATAGAAATCAGTGTGGTACTAGAGTAATGACAGACAAATCACTGGAACTGAATAGAGAGCCCAGAAATAGATCCACATTCATACAGTTATTTTATTTTTGACCAAAGCAGTTCAATGAGAAAAGGAAAGGCTTTTCAGTAAATGGTGCTGGAAAAACTGAATATTCATATGGAAAAAATGAACTTCAACCTTCTATCTAAATCTTTACCCAATAAATAATTCAAAATGCATCACAGACCTAGACTGAAGAGCTAAAACTACAAAGCTTCCAGAAGAAACATTTTAAAAAATCTTCATGACCATGAGATAGGCAAAGATTTGTTAGACAGGACCCAGAAAGTAGTAACCATAAAATAAAAGTTGATAAAATAGACTTCAGCAAAAGTTTAAAAGTTCTACTCCCTGAAAGGCACAGTTAAGATAAATAAGCAAGAATAGAATAATTTCAAATTACGTATTGAATAAAGGATGTGTATCCATAATACACAGAGAAATCTTACAACTCAGAAAGATTAAAAAAGCCTATTTTTTAAAAAGGCAAAAATTTCAGCAGACACCTTACAAAAGAAAATGTACTAATGGCCAATAAGCAAATGGAAAAGTGTTCAATATCATTAGTTATCAGGAAAATGCAAATTAAACTACAATTCAGTAACCACTACAACTAACCAGAAGGGCTAAAGTTAAAAGCACTGATGACACCAGCCTGGTAAGAGTTGAAAATAACAGGAACCCTCACATGTTGCTGGAGGTATGTAAAATGGTGCATCACACTGGAAAAAATCCTACCTTATCACTCAGCAATTTTATTATTAGGATTTTACCCAAGAGAAATTAAAACATGTTCACAAAAAGCTTTGTAAAAGAATGTTTTCTTGGGAGACAATTCCCTGTGGGTCTGATTTTTTGACCTCATGAGCAGAATCTCTGGCTGCCTTTTTTCTGAGCTATGTTTGTTTAGAGAACAGCCTTGGAAGATAAAGATTGTCCCTCCAGAACAATCTTGAGAGATTCAGGTTCCCTAAGCTCAGGATTTATTTCCTGTGATGTGACTTGTGTACAGAGGTGTCACTTGGTCCTGTTATGGCACCTGTGGAAATGGGGCTTAGTGCACTGGTGCAAATACTGACACTATTGCTGTGAGCAATGAAACCCTCTGTGTCTGGTGCAGGAGACGCTTGTCTTCTGCCAGCATCCACAAACCTGTGATGGGGTAGTTTGTTATCCTGCAAGTGGGGTAAAGCCTCAGACCCTGCCCTGCTCTTGACATGTTCGTAGCAGCTTTTTATCCTAATTTCCCTAAAGTGGAAACAAACCAAATGCCCATCAATGGGAGAATGGATGAGATGAACTGTAATGTTCTCCAAAGATAGAATAGCACTCAGTACAAAAAGGGAAGAACTATGGAAACCCACATGAGTGACTCTCAAACACGGGCTGAGTGGAAGAAACCTGGCATACAATAGTTCTAAATGCATGATTGCACTTATATAAAGTTCTAGAATAGGCACAACTAATCTATGGCATAAAAAATGAGGATGGTAGTTATTTCTGGTTGGCAGTAGAGCTGGGGATTGACCAGGAAATGGCGTGAAGGCACTTTCTTAGGTGATGAAAACCTTCTCTATCCAGGTAGGGTTGGGTTGAGTGTTGCACTTTTTCTAAACTCACAGAATGGTACACTTAATACATGTCTATGTCATTGTATATAAATTTCCCTTAAAAGAAAGAAAGAACCATAAACAGATATTAAGATCTAGTTAAGTACATGCAAGCTGAAATGTTTAAAGTGTACTCATGTCTGCAACTTTGGAATGCATTAAAAATAAGATGGATTGATAAGTAGATACATACATGGGTAGAGAATAGATATGTGATCAAACAAATACTGTAGAGCACCATTTTTTTAAAAATTAATTAATTTATTTTCGGCTGCATTGGGTCTTCGTTGCTGCGCACGGGCTTTTTCTACTTGTGGCAAGCAGGGGCTACTCTTCTTTGCAGTGCATGGGCTTCTCATTGCAGTGGCTTCTCTTGTTGCAGAGCATGGGCTCTAGGCACGCGGGCTTCAGTAGTTGTGGCTCGCGGGCTCTAGAGTGCAGGCTCGGTAGTTGTGGAGCACGGGCTTAGTTGCTCTGTGGTGTGTGGGATCTTCCCGGACCAGGGCTCGAACCTGTGTCCCCTGCATTGGCAGGCGGATTCTTAACCATTGCGCCACCAGGGAAGCCAGAGCACCATATTAACAGCGATATAGTCTAATAGTGGCTATATCACTGTACAATTATGTCAACTTTTCTATATGTACAACATTTTCATTAAAAATACTTGGGGGGGGCTTCCCTGGTGGCGCAGTGGTTGAGAATCTGCCTGCTAATGCAGGGGACACGGGTTCGCGCCCTGGTCTGGGAGGATCCCACATGCCGCGGAGCAACTAGGCCCGTGAGCCACAACTACTGAGCCTGCGCGTCTGGAGCCTGTGCTCCGCAACAAGAGAGGCCACAATAGTGAGAGGCCCGCGCACCGCGATGAAGAGTAGCCCCCGCTTGCCGCAACTACAGGAAGCCCTAGCACAGAAACGAAGACCCAACATAGCAATCAATCAATCAATAAATAAATCTTTAAAAAAAAAAAAATACTTGGGGGAAAATATACATAAAGATTCTAATGGGGGTAGAGATGTTTTACTGTGAAGTTTGTTAATGAAAAGGTTGGGCAATATTACTTAAAATCAGAAACATCAGTCTTTTCAGTTCTTGTAAATAAGCCGTAAATCCAGAGATGTCTCTCAGACAAGAAAGAAACAGAAAAAGAGAAAAATGAAAGATAATGGCAAGGCTTCTAGCTCAGCATTAATAGAATTTTTCAAATGTGTTCATTAGTTACATGAAACTTCACTAATAGAGGGACTTCCCTGATGGTCTAGTGGTAAAGAATCCACCTTCCAATGCCGGGGATGGGGGTTCAATCCCTGGTCGGGGAACTAAGATCCCACCTGCCGCGGGGCAACTAAGCCCACACGCCTCAACTAGAGAACCCACGCGCCTGAACTAGAGAGCCCGAACACTGCAAACTGCAGAGCCCATGAGCTTTGCAGTCCACACACCATAGCTAGAGAGCCTGCGCACTGCAAGGAAAGATCCCACGTGCCGTGATGAGGATCCCATGTGCTGCAACTAAGACCTGACGCAGCCAAAAATAAATTTAATTAATTAATTAATTAATTAAATATTAAAAAAACACCTCACTGATAGAGAAGGCATGTTTTAAAATTATCATGGATATATGTGAATATTATTCAGCCATAAAAAAGAATGAAATCCTGCCATGTGTGACAGTGTCGATGGACCTTGAAGGTATTACACTAAGTGAAATAAGGCAAATGGAGAAAGACAAATATGGTATGATTTCACTCATATGTGGAATCTGAAACTAAACAAAACAAACCCACCAAAACAGCAAAGAAATAAAACAAAGACAAACTCACAGATACAGCAAAGAGTAATGGTTACGAGAGGGGAAGGGGTTTGGGAGGTGGGTGAAATGGGTGAAGGGGGTCAGCTGTATGGTGATGGATGGTAACTAGACTTGTGATCACTCTGTGGTGTGTACAGATGTTGAATTACAATGCTGTACACCTGAAATTTATATAATCAAATTAACTAAAGAAATTATATGGACAAGTTTATTAGTAACATGACCCATACAAGTCATCCCCTAAGTCCATCAATATTCTAATAAGCCAATCCGAATTTTATTAAATAATTGAAATTTATATTTTATAATTGTGCAAGTTTAGATAGTTCAAATTTATGACTGTTGTATTATATTTTTATATGTTGTATGTATGTCTTTTTGAATTTATGACATAATTTTGATCATATCGGTAGTGCTTTTAATGTTGAAATAAATTAGTAAGTGTGGAAATTGGATTAGACGACCACAGGTCTCTTCAGCTCAATATTTTGCTTTTTGCTTTGTCTCCTGAGCAGTGAAAATACAAATGACAGCTGCCTCCTTTTCCAGACAGAAAGCATCATTATTTTCTTCCTTCATAATGCATCATTTTCATAAAAAGTTCAAATAATACAGAGATAGTGAACACATTCCCATACATATTCCATCCAGATAACTAAGTTTGCTGCTTGTTGTATGTCAGGGACATCTTTCATGCCAAGACATAAAGATACATAAGTTTTTAAAAAAATGCGTAGTATTCTATTGCAACGAATATATCATAATTGATTTAATCAATCCATTGTTGATGGATCTTTAGGTTCCAGCGTTTCATTATTAAAAACAACAATGTTATAAATAATCTTGTGCATGCCACACTTGTCCTATGGAATAAGTTTTCGGATCACAGTTTATGTATACTTTACATTTTGTTAGATGTTCCCAATTTCTCTCTCGGAAGGCTGCCCCAATTTACAGTTCCACCAACAGGGTAAGGGTTTTTTAGCTACTGCTTCAGCTTCTAGAAACCTGCAGCTCCTATCTTGCAAAGTAAAATATTTAACAAAGGAACTCTTAAATATTCACTAGAGGGACATTTCTCATTCTTTACTTAGCAGAAAGACTCCCAGCCATTTCAATCAGACTCTATAAAGGTTTTTTTCAATTGATACTCCTTTGTTGTAATGAGACCCACACATTAACTTCTCAGGGAGATGGGAACCCACCTTACTTTTAAAAGCCTATCTAGTTTTAAAAGATTTTCAACAGCCATTATAAGAAAATCCTTCTGATGGCAAACTTCAAAGCCTTGTTTTGGTTAAGGCCCTTTTCTTTTTGTTTCAACCTCAGTTAAAAAAATGGAATTCCTTTACTTGAAAACTAGATTTTCAGTCCTTAAAGGCATGCCTCCACCAGCATGCCTGAATCCAAAGGGATTGAGACGCTGCATTCGTGAACAAGGCCCGAGCTCTCTCCTCCTGTTTGGAGAGCTCTGTGCTAGCCACCAAAGGAAGGGGTGGGGGAGGAAAAGGAGTGGGAGGGAGGGGCCTCAACCTAAAAAATGACCAAACAAAACCATTAAGAGCTTCAGAAGGACTAGGAGTTAAAGTGAACATGTTTGGTTGAGTCACAGATGGCCTGTGTGGCTGCAACCAGAGCCAGGCCACAGACAGATCACTGAACCAGAAAGTCTAACGCTCCATTAAACAACCTTGTGCAGTTTCAGCTATCCCAGGCTCTGTCCAGTGCAGCCAGACCAAAGATCATGGAGAGGTTTAGCAACTTGCCCAAGGTCACTTATAAGTAGTTAGTGACAAATCCCAGCTCCGCCCAGATTCTGTCTGACTTTGGGGCCCATTTCACTGCATGGGTGCATACTATTTTACATAAGTGCCAGAACAACCTTAAAAAAGTAGTTCGCATTAGGAGCATTTTTGCAAGTGACATAATTGTGATAAGAAACTAGCTCACAGAGCAGAGGTCAGCAAAGCATGGCCCGGGGGCCAAATCTAGTCCATCACTTGTTTTTCTAAATAAAGGTTTTTTTGGGGAAACACAGCCACACTCCTTTGTTGAGATATTGTCTAGGGCTGCTTTTGCCTCATGACAGCAGGGTTGAGTAGCTCTAACAGAGACCATACAGCCCCCGGAAACCTAACACACTTATGCTCTGGCCCTTTAAGGAAAAGCTTGCCGACCCTGACACAGGGTAGGAAGTAGAGGCAACATTCAAACTCAGTTCTGTCAAATTCAAAAAAAAAACTATGCCCCCTTAACTCATCTAATTATAGCTGCTCCTTGTGTAACAGATTTTTGCAAAGTTTTGGACAGTTTCTCCGATCCTTGTGGATGAGTTAGTCATGGATGACAGTACAGTGAGTCACTAATTCAGTGTCAGTGGGGAAGGGTCACCCTTCCCCACCCTTCCCCAGTCAGTCACATGGAGGTCATACATACACTATTGTGGTGGATGGTCTTGGAGTTGAGGGGAGGCTGCTTAGGTGACTGTAGAAAACTTGAAGGGAATTCCTTCTTTTTTACATATATATATATATTTTTTAATTTTATTGAAGTATAGTTGATTTACAGTGTTGTGTTAGTTCCTTCTGCACAGCAAAGTGGTTCAGTGAGATATATATATATATATATATATATATATATATATATATATATATTCTTTTTCATATTCTTAGCCATTATGGTTTATCACAGGATATATTTTTTAACACCTTTATTAGAGTATAATTGCTTTACCATGGTGTGTTAGTTTCTGCTTTATAACAAAGTGAATCAGCTATACATATACATATATCCCCATATCGCCTCCCTCTTGTGTCTCCCTCCCACCCTCCCTATCCCACCCCTCTAGGTGGTCACAAAGCACCAAGCTGATCTCCCTGTGCTATGCGGCTGCTTCCCACTAGCTATCTATTTTACATTTGGTAGTGTATATATGTCCATGCCACTCTCTCACTTCGTCCCAGCTTACCCTTCCCCCGCCCCGTGTCCTCAAGTCCATTCTCTACGTCTGCGTCTTTATTCCTGTCCTGCCCCTAGGTTCTTCAGAACCATTTTTTTTTTTTTAGATTCCATATATATGTGTTAGCATATGGTATTTGTTTTTCTCTTTCTGACTTACTTCACTCTGTATGACAGACTCTAGGTCCATCCACCTCACTGCAAATAACTCGATTTTGTGTCTTTTTATGGCTGAGTAATATTCCATTGTATATATGTGCCACATCTTCTTTATCCATTCATCTGTCGATGGACACTTAGGTTGCTTCCATGTCTTGGCTATTGTAAATAGAGCTGCAGTGAACATTGTGGTACATGACTCTTTTTGAAACAGTATGGAGGTTCCTTAAAAAACTAAAAATAGAACTACCATACGACCCAGCAATCCCACTACTGGGCATATACCCTGAGAAAACTATAATTCATATCACAGGATATTGAATATAGTTCCCTGTGCTATACAGTAGGACCTTGTTGTTTATCCATCCTACATATAATAGTTTGCCTCTGCTAATCCCAAACTCCCATTCTTTCCCTCCCCTAACCCCCCTCCCCCTTAGCAACCACAAGTCTGTTCTCTATGTCTGTGAGTCTGTTTTTGTTGCGTAGGTATGTTCCTTTGTGTCACATTTTAGATTCCACATATAAGTGATATCATATGATATTTGTTTTTGTCTTTCTGACTTACTTCGCTTACTATGATAATCTCTAGGTCCATCCATGATGCTGCAAATGACATTATTTCATTCTTTTTGATGGCCGAGTAATATTCCATTTCATATATATATATATATATATATATATATATATATATATATATATATACACACACCCCACATCTTCTTTATCCATTCATCTGTTGATGGACATTTAGGTTGTTTCCATGTCTTGGCTATTGTGAATAGTGCTGATGTGAACATAGGGGTGCATGTATCTTATTGAATTATAGTTTTGTCTGGGTATATGCCCAGGAGTGGGATTGATGGATCATATGGCAACTCTATTTTTAGCTTTTTGAGGAACCTCCATACCGTTTTCTGTAGTGACTGTACCAATTTACATTCCCACCAACAGCATAAGAGAGTTCAAAGGGAATTCTTTCTTGATCGTCAGTCAAAAGGTAGCCAAGCTCAACCTTTCCATGAAAGCAACATAACTTAATCAAGCCCTCTTATGATTGACTGATACAGGGAAAGCTTGAACAGCATTCTAGGTGGTCAAGATTTTGTCAACTTCCAATTAAAGGCAATAGCCTCTAATCCATCCTAAAACCCAATAAAATGACAATGAAAGGATTTAGAAAATAAAGCCCATAAGCCCATAAGGGCAAAGAGGATGAGAGAGGAGATAACAATAATTGTGTCTGGAACCTGGACAACAGATTGGTATGTTAACTGGCTGAGCAGATCCACTGAAAGATGACTTCTAAGCTGCCAGTGGGAAAGCCAGAAGGCAAGGCAATTAACTGCAAAATTTCCCCAAAGCTCAGAACTAGAGGCAATAGGCAGAAGGCCCAGGAACTGAAAGCAGGAGTTCAACCCCGCATTCTATCTCCATATATTCCGTATGTTCATCCATAGGCCTCCACTCCAGACCTTCTTCTCTCAGATAGCCTTGTCTTTTTCCTTCCCGGTCCCTGGCCACTCAGCCCGGCGACTGGCTTTGGTGTGGAAACTGAGTAAGAGATCATGACTTTTTAGGAACGACTTCCTTCAACCTCTTCTGGTACATTTTTACCTTTTTTTATGGGCGTAGACATCAAGCAGCAGTTTATTGGCTGCCTATGTGTTCCTCCTTCAGGAACACCAGGCTCTGGGAACATCTCCCCCGCTCCCTGCGGGCTGAGCCCCTTGACTGCCCCCTTGGCCTTCCTGTTCAGGAGTCACTGCAGCCTCCTGGCTGCTTGAAGTTAAGTGCTGCCACCTGCCCTCCATTACTTTGGGCTCCATCTTCCCCGTGGATATTGGCAAGTCCAGCTCTGTGCTCTCCTCCCATTATCCCTGACCTGCAGAGGTGGAGATGATGCAGGTGCCCCTCTGACAAGCACATTTCTGATGGCCACGGTGAAGGGTGCATCCTGGACCCTCCTGTGGAACGTGATTTCTGGTGGGTCTTCTGCCCTCACGTAGCATATCCCTTCCAACATACCCACTCCTCTCCATCTTTTTAGGCTTTCCTCTACCATCTGCCAGGGACACTCAGACATTTCTGCTTCACTGAGTGGTGTTGGTCATTGCTTTTTGCAAGCTTCTAAGAGCCACCCAAGCATCATGTCTGACATGTTCCTTGGGGTCCTTGCCATGGTGTTAAATTTCGTGTCTTGAAAAAGTGTCCCAAGATAATAAATTCTTGCTTATCTGGTCTTCCATTCTCACCTCCTTGAACAAGAACCCTCGAAATCCAATTTCAGGAGTACTCTCTTGGCTCCTACGAGTCCATCCTAGTCAATTCAAGCAACTGATTTGGTGGAACCTCTTTCCTCCATTATCAGGCCTAGCAAGTCCCAGCCAGGTTATGCTGGGGTAGAACCCTAGTTATTACACTGGTGCCAAGGACAGGTGAGGGGGGCAGCTCCCGATGGGTACCCCTTTTGTATTGTTGGGGGGGGGCCTATGCAATGATTTCCAGCACGGCAGGAGTATCGGCTTTTTCTAGGGCAGGGTGACACCTTTGAAAGTCATAGGGTGAAGAGGGGTCTACAGAGCTAACATCCTCAGGGGCACACAGCCAGGTGCCTCCAGTCCACGTGTCAGAGCCCCAGGTTGACCTTAGCGTAACGGGCTTGCCTTCGGCTGCGAATTCAACGTCCCTGGGGTTCATCTGTATCTACTCTTTTTTTTTTAATATATAAATTTATTTATTTTATTTATTTATTTTTGGCTGTGTTGGGTCTTCGTTGCTGCCCGCGGGCTTTTCTCTAGTTGCGGCGAGCGGGGGCTACTCTTCTTTGCGGTGCGCGGGCTTCTCATTGCAGTGGCTTCTCCTTGCGGAGCACGGGCTCTAGGCATGCGGGCTTCCGTAGTTGTGGCTCGCAGGCTCAGTAGTTGTGGCTCGCGGGTTCTAGAGCGCAGGCTCAGTAGTTGTGGCGCACGGGCTTAGTTGCTCCACAGCATGTGGGATCTTCCTGGACCAGGGCTCAAACCCATGTCCCCTGCATTGGCAGGCAGATTCTTAACCACTGCGCCACCAGGGAAGCCCCCATGTTTACTCTTCTACTGCAGGAGACAAGATGCCACCAAAAAGGCCTATGGCTCTTGGCCATTAACTGATGATTAGTGGTGCTCAGTCTCTAATTATCTCTCTGCAGAGCATTGATACAATTTCTCAGCAACCATCCAACTCAACTATCATGGAGGAGATGCTTCCCTTCATGTTCCTGAAATTCCTGACTCATGTGCCGTGTGTCCTCTTCCTCCTGGACATTTCCCCGGCTCACCACTGCTCAAATCCTTCCATTGGGGCCAGACCTTGTGCCAGGACTACCTATGCCCACCTACTATTCAGGATGCTGTCCTCAACACCTGCCAAGTGGTGAGTTAATCAGTCCCCAATCCCATCCTTCCGTGTGTTTTCTCAGACCCCAATTTCTGTACAGTTCCCAGCAGTCTGAGTCCTCTGAGAGGAAAATGCCAGGATGGGACAAGATGTGCGAGAGATGTATTAGGAGAAACAACCGTGAGAAAAAATGCGGAGATGGGGAGAGTTATCTGTCATGACCCCTGTAGTGAGACCCTGTAAAGGAGGGAGGGCAGGAAGAAAGGAAGAAACAATGAAGGAGTGTCCAGAGGCTACAGTGCAGTTCTAAGAAAGTTGTGAGACGCTACGGGGAGTCTTCAAGCCAAAGACACCCATGGGAGGAATCCTGCGTCTTGTAGGACTGGGCTTGCCTTCATGTTCCTGCTGCTTTCAGCCCTTGAGTGGGAGCAGACAATGTGGGAAGTGGGGCCTTGGCGCGAATGAGGTGATGCATTTAGAGCAGAGCATCTGGGACCATCAGTCAGTTAGGATCCCTATAGTCAGAGGCCCAAGAGGCACAGTCCTCATGGATGGCACACCTTACGTGCCCACGGAGAGGGGGGAACATCTTTGTTTCAATAAGAATTTGTTTATTTCCAGCATTACTGAGATATTATTGGCATGGAAAATATGTAAATTTAAGGTTTACAATGTGATGATTCGATAGATGTATATATGGCAAAATGATTACCACGATAGGGTAGTTAACATCTCTGGGCAAACAAAGATGTTAACTTTTGGAGGAAACCAGCAGTCTGACACACCCAACAAAATGGGCCAGCTGGACCACCTGACAGGCAATGAAGTTTATAAGTCCTAAGCCCCACCCACAGGTACAAAGCTTTTAGACAGCTTTTTAGTTCCACACTTTCTTAAAATTTTTAAAAATTTATAATGAAGTACAGTTGATTTACAACGTTGTATTAGTTTAAGGTGTACAGCAAACTCTTTTTCCATTTAGGTTATTACAGAATATTGAGTAGAGTTCCCTGTGCTATACAGTAGGTCCTTGTTGATTATCTATTTTATATATAGTAGTGTGTGTATGTTAATCCCAAGCTTCTAATTTATCCCTCCCCCCCTTTCCCCTTTGATAACCCTAAGTTTGTTTCCTAAGTCTGTGAGTCTGTTTCTGTTTTTTTTCTTTTCAATATTTTTTAAATTGAAGTATAGTTGATTTACAAGGTTGTGTTAATTTCTGCTGTACAGCAAAATGATTTATACATATATACATTCTTCTTTAATATTCTTTTCCATTATGTTTTGTCATAGGATATTGAATATAGTTCTCTGTGCTATACAGTAGGACCTTGTTGTTTATTCTATATATAAAAGCTTACGAGCTTTTATATATAGAGGTCTGCTAATCCCAACCTCCCACTCCATCTCTCCCCTAACCTCCTCCCCCTTGGCAACCACCAGTCTGTTCTCTATGTCCCTGATTCTGTTTCTATTTCATAAATAAGTTCATTTGTATCATTTTTTAAGATTCCACATATAAGCGATATCATACCACATTTGTCTTTCTCTGTCTGATTTACTTCGCTTAGTATGATCATCTCTAGGTCCATCCATGTTGCTGCAAATGGAATTATTTCATTCTTTTTGATGGCTGAGTAATATTCCATTGTATATATGTACCACATCTTCTTTATCCATTCATCTGTTGGTGGACATTTAGCTTGCTTTCGTGTCTTGGCTATTGTAAACAGTGCTGCTATGAACTTAGGGGTGCATGTATCTTTTTGAATCATAGTTTTGTCTGGATATCTGCCCAGGAGTGGAATTGCTGGGTCATATGGTAGCTCTATTTTTAGTTTTTTATGGAACATCCATGCTGTTCTCCACAGTTTCCCCACCATAAACTCAAATTCCAAATTATTAATATTCTAAATAAACTCATTGTTATAATTTAAATTTATGACAAAAGTTTTACCATTTTTTTCAGCAGAAGTGATTAAACAAAGCACTGTCTTCATAGCATATAACAAAAATGGAAATAACTTTGCTTACTGGATGGATGATTGTAAGGTAGATTTTTTTATCTGAATCAGCTTTGTAGTTTATTAACTCCTAGAAAATCTTTAGGATTAGAGTCGACTGGAGGGAGGGCAGTATTCATTTATATTCAACAAATCAGTTAACATGGTCATACATTCTATTTTTTCTTCTATATTTAGTTTATAGTGGTGCTAGAAAAGAAAAGTCTACAAGTTGAGTCAGCTCAACTACCAAAAAAGGCTTACCATGCTTTCTTTCAAGGAGGGGTGTTGACAAGCTGTATCAAAACTATATCAAAAACTCAGGAGAGGGCTTCCCTGGTGGTGCAGTGGTTGGGAGTCCGCCTGCCGATGCAGGGGACACGGGTTCGAGCCCTGGTCTGGGAGGATCCCACGTGCCGCGGAGCGGCTGGGCCCGTGAGCCACAATTGCTGAGCCTGCGCGTCTGGAGCCTGTGCTCCGCAACAAGAGAGGCCGCGATAGTGAGAGGCCCGTGCACCGCGATGAAGAGTGGCCCCCGCTCGCCGCAACTAGAGAAAGCCCTCGCGCAGAAATGAAGACCCAACACAGCCAAAAATAAAAAATAAATAAATAAATAAAATTAAAAAAAAAAAAAAAACTCAGGAGAAAAGGGGAAAATTTAGAGATAATGCTATTTTAATTTCAACAAGAAAGGGAAAGAATTTGGCAGAAGTAGAGAGGCACAAAAGAAATCATTTTCCAGCACTTCCTAACCCAGCCAAATTTTGAGCCACATCATTTAGTATAGCTTCGTTGTTAACTTGAAGGACTGCAACAAGCATTCAAACACATCGTAATTCAAATCTAAGTATAAATTGCATTCTAGTACTAACTATAAATTATTTGGTATCATCTGGGATTTGTATAAGGATACGGTTAAATCCAGGCAGACTGGCTCTGGAATCCAAGATCTTACTTACTAGGTCATGTAAATATTTATTTAACTGAGAATAAATATATATTTAATTTAAATGTACAGTGCTTGGCACAGAATAGTCATTCCATAAATAGCAGGTGTTATTATTTCAAGCAGAGGAAGAAGACATATACAGTTACAGGGTACACCATCCAAGAACATAAACTTAGTGGTGTGTTTGTTACCACATGGAGAAAGTCTGTCAGAAAATGAACCCAATGCAAAGAAGAACCTGGAGATGCATTTGAAGCCCTAAAGCCAGCTGTGCCAGGCTTCCTGGTTATGTGTGTGAATAAATTCTCCTTCTTTGTTTAAGCAAATTTGAATTGGATTTCCATCACTTGCTACTGAAAGAGTTCTAACAGCCTTATTGCACAAACATTTATTAAGTATCTATTATGTGCCAGGCACTCTACCAGTCATCAGAAATAGAATGGTGACCATGCTTATGATTTTTGCTCTTGTACTTACTTCCACAGTGCTAGCCAACCACCTGAGAGACAGCTGGTTCAGCAAAAGGTGTCAGTCAGTAACTTACAGACCCTTGGAGGATATGAAATCATTCCTCAGGAGCCAAGGAGTCTTGTCACAGTTTGCAAATAAATGGCCACAAATTCTTTCCAGTGCCTCTCATCTAGAGGAGCAGTCTATTTCTCCACCCCTTGAATCTGGGGCTTGGCATGTGACTTACTTTGGCCAACATGACATTAGTAAATGGCATGCCAACGCTTGAAAAGTGCTCGTGCACTGAGAACGCAGGCTCACCTGTTGGAAGATGAGAGCCCGTGACAGGCTCAGCCAGCCTAGCTGCCCCAGGTGACCCTACCTCCACCTAACCCACCAGCTGACTACAATTACAGGAGCAGCAGAAAACTCAAAAGCCACTGAGTTGTGGGGCAAATTGCTGCAAAGAGCAAAAGTGAACTCATAGTTCTGACACTTATTTTTGTAATGAGTTCTACATATCATATGTTTTAAATATATAAAAATAGGAAATGTAACAGTGCTATGACCCAGTGAACTGTTTAGGGATCAAGACTCTGGTGCCAGTCCTAAGGATACAGGCAACAGGCACTGGATTCTTCTACTCTGTTCACTTAAGGGTGGGGTTATCTTTAGAACATTTTATCGAACTCTCACATATTAAAAAAAATATATAACAGCATTGTTGAGATACAATTCACATATCATAAAGTGAACCCTTTTAAAGTGTATAATTCATGAAGGATTTCAGTCTGTACTTCTATTTTCTTTTGATGTTCTTGGTTTTGGTACCAGGGTGATATTGTCCTCATGAAATGAACCAGGAAATATTCCTTACTCCTGTTTTCTAAAAGGCTATTAGTAGGTTTGGGGGTTTTCCCCATAAAATATTGATAGAATTCATCTGTGAAGACATTTGGACCTGGGCTTTTCTTTGTGGTAAGATTTGTATTTAGTGATTAAAGTTTTTTCCCCAATATAGCTATTCAGATTGTCTACTTATTTCTTGAGTTAGTTTTAGTAAATTCTTTCTAGGAATGCCTCCATTTTCATCTATTTTAAAAATTATTGGAATTATGATATTTATAGTATTTCTTTAGAATCCTTTTCATTTCTCATTTCTATAATTTGCGTGTGCATTATCTCCTTTTTTTTTTTTTTTTAATTAATTAATTAATTTATTTATGGCTGTGTTGGGTCTTCGTTTCTGTGCGAGGGCTTTCTCTAGTTGTGGCAAGTGGGGGCCACTCTTCATCGCGGTGCACGGGCCTCTCACTGTCACGGCCTCTCTTGTTGCAGAGCACAGGCTCCAGACGCGCAGGCTCAGTAATTGTGGCTCACGGGCTCAGTTGCTCCGCGGCATGTGGGATCTTCCCAGACCAGGGCTCGAACCTGTGTCCCCCGCACCGGCAGGCAGACTCCCAACCACTGCGCCACCAGGGAAGCCCTCCTTTTTTTTTAAGTCAGTCTAGCTAATGGTTTATCAATTTGATCTTTTCAAAGAATCAGCATTTGGGTCCTCTCTATTTTCTTTTAAAAAATTATTTATTTATTTATTTATTTTTGGCTGTGTTGGGTCTTCGTTGCTGCCCGCGGGCTTTCTCTAGGTGCGGTGAGCGGGGGCTACTCTTTGTTGCGGTGTGTGGGCTTCTTATTGCGGTGGCTTCTCTTTGTTGTGGAGCATGGGCTCTAGGTGTGCAGGCTTCAGTAGTTGTGGCACATGGGCTCAGTAGTTGTGGCTCACGGGTTCTACAGCACAGGCTCAGTAGTTGTGGCGCATGGGCTTAGTTGCTCTGCAGCATGTGGGATCTTCCTGGAGCAGGGCTCGAACCTGTGTACCCTACACTGGCAGGTGGATTCTTAACCACTGTGCCACCAGGAAAGTCCCTCTATTTTCTTGTTTTTTAACTCATTGATTTCTATTCAGATCTTCACTATTTCCTTACTTCTACTTAATTTAGGTTTGATTCACTCACTCCTCTTTTGCTACCTTCTTGAGCAAGCTTTGTGGGAATGTAAGTTGGAAGCTTATTGTCTTCCTTCTAGTGTAGGTTTTTAAAATGATATTAATTTCCTTCTAAGCATGGCTTTAGCTGCCTCCCTTAAATCTGATATTTTTCTTTTCATTCAGTTTTAGATATTTTCTAATTTTCCTTGTGATTTCTTCTTTGGCCCATCGGTATTTTAAAATGTGTTAATTTCCAAATATTTGGGGATTTCTCAGATTTCTTTCTGTTGTTGATGTCTAATTTAATTCCATTGTAGAAGGAGACATATTTTGTATGTTCTCAATCCTTTTAAAATTTTTAGACACTTGTTTTGTGGCCTACCATATGATCTGTTCTGGACAATGTTTCATTTGTGCTTGAAAAGAATGTGTATTCTGATGTTGTTGATCTTCTATAGTTGTGAAATATTTCAAGTTGGTTGCTAGTGTAATTCAGGTTTTCTATACCCTTGTTGACTTTGTCTTGTTCTATCAATTGCTAAGAGGAATTTTAAATCTCCAACTGCAACTGAATTGTCATTTTCTCCTTTCTATTCTCATGATTTCTGTTTTACATGTGTTAGAAATTCTTTCTTTTAAAAGGCTATATAATATTCCATTGTATGCATATAGCACGTTTTATTTACCCAATCATCCATCAATGGATACTTGGGCTGCTTCCACCTTTAGGCTATTGCAAATAATGCTGCTGTAAACATGGATGTACAAATATCTCTTTGAGTCTCTGATTTCAGTTCTTTTGAGTATGTACTCAGAAGGGGAATTGCTGGAGCAAATGGTAATTCTATGTTTAATATTTTGAGCAACCACCATGCTGTCTTCCATAGCAGATGCACTATTATAATATTCCCTTCAGCTGTCAAAGCCATGGTGTTTGACCTCCCACCACAAATCGAGTCCACCCCCTCCAGCAGCAAAGCTGCTAGTTTTCTTGGCTAGCCCCACCTACACTAGTTAAAACTACACTAGTAAAACTATAGTTCTGGGCTTCCCTGGTGGCGCAGTGGTTAAGAGTCTGCCTGCCAATGCAGGGGACACGGGTTCGAGCCCTGGTCTGGGAAGATCCCACATGCCGCGGAGCGACTAGGCCCGTGAGCCACAATTGCTGAGCCTGCGCGTCTGGAGCCTGTGCTCTGCAACAAGAGAGGCCGCGATAGTAAGAGGCCCGCGCACCGCGATGAAGATTGGCCCCCGCTTGCTGCAACTAGAGAAAGCCCTCGCACAGAAATGAAGACCCAACACAGCCATAAATAAATAAATAAATAAAATTAAAACAACAACAACAACAAAAAAACTATAGTTCTGGGGCAACAGGGCAGGAAAGAAGCAGCCTCAGGCAAGAAGTTCACAGACATCTACAGTTCCTACTAGAATTTTTAGCAGTTTTCAAGAATAGATGTTTCTCAAATTGTATTTGATTTCCAATGCCCTGAAACAATCGGTTGTGTTTGACAGTTTTGTCCAATTTTATTTATACTTGCTTTGTGTGCAGAGGAATTGTTGACTGTGTCATATAACCATAGCTGAAAGTCTTTTCCACAGTTTCTCTTTAAGTAGGAACCTGTATTAGTCAGGACCTTTCAACATTTAGTAAAAGAAATCCAACTGAATTAGTTATGACTTTTAGACTTTTGAGTCACAGAAAACCCCCCAATACAAACTTGTTTAAACAATACAGGAAATTTATGGCTCACAATTCTAAACAGTCTATAGGATCGTCTACAGGACAGGTCAGACAGGTGAGGTTTGACTGCAGCTCTAATGATGCAACAAACGCCAAGGTTCTTCTTCCTAGTGCACACTTGACAGTACTGACTTCGTCTTCAGCCTCTTTTGGTGCCTTTCTCCGAAACCCTATCCCTTCAGGCTTTCTTCTTGTAGGAGCAAAACAGGTGCCACCTTTCCAGACCTCATAAATTTACGCCATACCAGAAGAGCAAGGATGCTGCAGTTTACTAGAAGCCCCAACCCAAGTCTCGGTGGGTCTCATTGGTTCTGATTGGGTTACAGGACCATCCCGGAAAGGCTCAGCCACTAGAGGGAACGATTATGCTGCATGGCTTAAATGGGAGGAATGAATCTCAGGAGGCAACCAACAAATTTGTGTTAGGCAACACAAATTAGCCCTAAATAATAATAAATAATTGCATTGGCTCACCCAGCTAGGTTCACATCCTCAAAGCACTTTAAAAGAGCTATACAAACCATGGCCTCTGAGGCTGAAGCCAGTCTTAATGCTGCCAACTCCCGGATTCTCTCCCCCTCCTTTCCCCAACCCCACACTCCCGTTTTGGCCTCATTCATTGCTGCTGCAGAAAGCCCTCTTTACGTTGTGAATAACACGGCCATCAGCAGTTACCACAGTAAAACGCTATCTTCTCTCCCTTTTCTGTGTCCATGTAGCAATTTCCAGCAAGGGCTCAATAGTGCCCGACATGGGTCAGTGCCTATCCCTTGGCCCAATCATTGTTGCCAGAGGCAGAGTATTGTACCTGGCAAGGTAACATGCCCATCCCAGTGGTCAGAGGACACGGTTCTGTTGCCAGAAGGGCAATAAGAAAGCTTTTCAAAAAGTCAGAAAACAATGGCCACCACACACAGACCATCTTGGTATCTAATTGTGAGCTTTTCTTGAATGTCAGGCGGAGGGGGCTGAACTTGACTGAGTAGGAAATGCAGGGTACAAGGGAGAGACCTATTGTCAGACTGGAGGCAGGCTGCTTTGGGAGGAACAGGGCAGGATGGAGTAGAGGTCAGTCTAAACATGTAATGAAGTTGTAAAGAGAGTATCGCACGCAGGAATGGAAGTGATTGGGAAGGCCCATCTATCCCTAATCTTATCATCCCTCTAATAAAACTGCCAAACTTTATAAGACAAGAACACGTAAAAAGATCCCTGATTTCCAGCCATGCATTAGCAGGACAAATCTTGAAGCCTTTGTGAAGGGTTTCCGGAGGAAATGCGGTCATTTCCATCTTCCTCTAGATCCAGTTCTGTCTGCAAGCTAACCGTGCAGAGGGCGGCTCTGATTCAGGACCTCCTCGGTACAAGGTGGGGGCCCCGCTGCGCCGCAAGGACCGAGGGAGGTCCTCGTCGACACCCATTTTAGGAATGCTGAGGCCAGTCCCGATACGGAGTTCTAGACAAGTTTCTCCTCGGAGGCCCACGGCGCTTCCTGCATCCAAACCCCCAGCAAAAGTCCCCACCCCAAGCTAGACTTCCCTCCCAGCCCGGGCCGGGGAGAGCCCCACCCAGGGGAGGCTGGGCCGGCCTCCGGGCCGGTTTAACTGGCTAGGGCTGAAGCCCGCGGTGCAGAAGGTCTGCGCCTCAGTAGCTGGGGAACAGGCTGCCCGGAGCGTGGGCAGAACAACCTCTGCTCTTCTCCGGACCTCGGCCGGCTCTGCCCCCAACCGTCCTCGCGGAGCTCGCGCGAGGTGAGCGCGCGTCCTCCCGGCCCCCGACCACCAGGAACTGCGCAGGCGCCGGCGGAGCTCTGGCGCGGCGCGTTCTCTCGCGCGCTCCCGGGTCTCCCCAGTTGGCCCCTCGGCCGGGCAGGCGCCGTGCATCCTGGGTGTTGTAGTGCGGCTCCCGGCGGAGGGCCGCCTGAGGACTGGGCGCTGTGTTTCCGAGGACTACCCATCCCAGCGTCCCCGCGCGGGGGCACAGGGCGCCGGCCCTGGACAGCCCCGGCCGTCAAAGCCGAGAGGAGGACCCGGGAAGCCGGGTGCAGCGGGAGGAGGGAGTGCGCGTGCGCGCTGGGCCGGCTCGCCCGGTTCTGTCCCAATCATTGTAAACAGGCGGAGGCTGGGGTGGGGTGGGAATGGGGCGCCCGAGGCCGGCCGGGGGCGCAGCGCAGGAGGCGGCCGCGGCGGCGGGCGGTCGCGCGGCGGCGGCGCAGGTCAGTGGCGGGTGGCGGGCGGGGGTCGCGGCGGGGCCCCGCTGTCCGAAGCCGTCCGCGCGCCTTCTCGTGGCGTCTGTCAGGCGGCTGCGGGGCCGGGCTCTCGCGGGGCGGCGGGGCGGCGGGACGGCGGGGCGGGGGCGTGGCTGCCGGGGGCGGCTGGTTCTGGCGGCTTGTCCGCGGTTCCGGCCCGCCCTGCCCGTTTCTCCCGCTCGCTGGCCGGGGCTCTTGGGTCTGGGCGGGGAGGGTGGGGAGCCGGGCCCTCCCCGGGGCCCGGGCCTCGGACGGGGGAGAGGGACTCGGTCTTTTACATAATCGCGGTCGGGATGCTGACTGGTCTCCGGTGCGCGCCCGGTGAGAAGGGAGGGCTCGTGGAAGCGGCGGGGCTCCTGGGTGCTGCGAGGGCACCGGCAGAGCCGAGTTGGGAATTCTTTTCACAACTCCTTGTCAAGCGGGCTGGCGCCCAAAGGCTCTTAGGGAGGTCAGCTGGGTGCGTGTGTGTGTTTGTTTATCGTTGTGAGAGTGAAACAGTTTTCGCTAGATATCCCACACCTCAGCCTTACCTGAAGTCCTTATGCTGCTTCAGGTTTGGGGATTCATGACTCCAGAGCCTCCGTCTTGAGCAAGCAGAGCATCTTTCCTCTAAGGCCTGATCGAATGCTTGAAAATAATTAAAATGTTAATTCGAGGGGTTTTGAACGTGCAGGTGCAAATACCGTCGTTTGGACGCTGAGTTAACACACCGATGAGCCTCATTAGGAGAGCTTTCACTAAACGTTCTGTTGAGTGGAGCGGGCTTGTCCCCGCGCTGCAGCACTTTGGGTGGCAGTCCATCATGCTGGGCGGTAGTTCACAGAATATTCAAGTAGCGATGATAAGGAACAGGCCCACTTGTGGTTTGCTGGCCACGGAGGCAGCGCTTCTAAATGAATAAGTGGGCCTGGGAATGAGAAAGGTAACTTCACTTTCTGCCTTCCGAATTATATTGGTGACTTGATAATTCCTTTCTGAGTATCTTCCTGAGAATGAGTAATTGCTGTAAACTGTATTGGCAAGTAGTAGAGGTAGGAAGGAAGTTAGTAGAAGGGTTTCCACTTTTCAAAGTGACCCATAGATGTAAGCGAGGTGGGCTAGTTTAACGGTGACCATTGGGAAGCAATTCTTTAAACAGTATCTTGAAGCTATGCCACATAATTTACTGTCTCTTTAAAATAGTATTTCTCCTTTTAGATCTTCCAGGGATCATTTCTCCCCTACTTTAGAAAAATAGAAGTGGTATCAGAAAGTGCATATTAACTTTAATTTGTACAAGTGTTTGCTTGGCAAGGAGAGATGGGGCCCAGAATGTAACCCAAAAGTATGTTCTTTCTTTTTTGAACGAAAATCTCTGATAGGAACTTAGGTTAGTATATGTGGAGGGAATAAGGAAAAATGCAGGTCATTTAGTGTAATTTCTGTGCAGCAGGTACTGTGGAGACTTACAGATGGATGAGGCAGTGCCCCTGCCTTCAGGGTGGTAAGAGTTTCTCACTTACTTGAACTTCCACAAGTACAATATGTTTTTAAGGTTGCTTTGAGCGGAGGAAGGACGGGGAGTGCAGTGGGTGTACAAAGGAGGCAGTGGTCCATGTCTTGAGGGAAGAGGAGGAGAGATTGAGGAAACGGCAGTGGTCAGGAAAAGCGTATGGGAGAGGACGAGAACAGTGCGTATACAGGCTTAGAAAGGATGGGCGTTCAGGCAGGAGGAGCAGTGTGAGAAGCGCGGGAGTCTGAACAGAGTGAGTTGTAGGATCTGCAGGTACGGCTGACGAGGGCCGAGGGTGGTGGCAAGACCTGAACCTGGGGACGTAGGCAGAGACCAAATTAGGAGTAGTCTTGTAGACAGGTGACGTAAAGTCAGCCTAACCTCGAAGCAGACAAGAGTCACTGAGACAGGATGAAGAAGAGGTCTAAGCCTCTCAACCCATTGTAACTCCTTGCTGTGTGTCAAGCATTGTATTAGGTGCTTTATACTTTATGTCCTTGAATTCGAAGAAGGTTTAGGCATGACTGAGGCAGAAATCTTGGGAAAGGAAAGGAAGGCCAAGGGAAAGTTGGACAGGAGGAGAGAGAGCATTATAAGAACGGAAGTTGTTCTCTGCAGCTGTAGCATTGCGCTTACAGGGTAAGTAGCAGATGATGAGGGTGCACAGATCAGTCCTCAGGTACTTCGTGCCATTCTGAGGATTCTTGAGGGCTTTTCCTATAGATAATAATAGAGCTTATGGATTTTAACCAGGAAAGCGTCATGATAAGGTTTTCATTTTAGAAAGATCATTCTGGTATTGTAGAGTATAGATTTCAGAAGGGATGGAGGGAGGACAAGGAGGATGCAAGAAGACTGGTGAGGAGTTTTTGTAATAATTGAGGTGACAGGGCCTATACTAAGGTAGGATCAGTGGAGGTGCAGAGGAATAAGTTAATAGCACAAATATTTAGGAGGCAGAATTAATAGGGTTCAGTGACACTTGGATTTAGGGAGTGAGAGAGAAATAATAGGATAAGATGACTTGGATTTTAACTAAGGTGATTGACTAGACAACAAATGGTAAAGTATGCTGAGACAGGGAATTCAGGAAGAGGAGCACATCTGGGGAGGAACAGTATTTTAGCTTTTGGATACACTGAGTAGGAGTTATCTGTAAAACCCAGGTGGAAGTGCTTGTGTGTGGGTTTGGAGCACGAGAGAAAGGTCTTGATAGGAGAGTCATCAGGCTATCTTATAGGTGGTTCCTGAAGCCTTTGATTTAGGTAACACGGCATAGGAAGAGTTTACTGATGGAGAATGGTCCTGGAAATAGGCCATGCAGAGCAATAGCATTTGAAGCCAGAGAGAAGAAGAACTGGAAAGGGAAATTCCTATGTGTCGAGAAACGCTGAGAAATCATGATGCGATGTTGTAGAAGCCCAAATGGGATCATTTCAAAAGGAAGCTATACTTCACAACTGCCTCTCCAGAAAAAATAAGAATAAAGGAAGCTATATTTCAAATGCTTTCAGAACTCGAGTGAAACATGGATTTTTAGGAGTTTGTTGAATTTGATAACTAAGTGAGAGCAGTTTCTTAGCATCCTACTTAATGCTACCATTTGGAGAGGGAGCTAAGTTTGAGTTGAGTTAATGGGAGGTCAGAGAGTGGAGAAAGCAAATGTAGGTTATTTCAAGAATAAACAAATCTTAGCTGTGAAGGGAAGAATAGAAAGAAGTGTTAGCAGAGGGTAATAAAGGGTTAAGAAGGGAGTTTTAACTCGGCAAAGACTTGAGCCTGCTTTTCTTATGACAGCTTTATTGAGATATTCATATAGCATAAAATTGATCCTTTTAAAGTGCACAACAGGGGCTTCCCTGGTGGTGCAGCGGTTGAGAATCTGCCTGCTAATGCGGGGGACACGGGTTCAGGCCCTGGTCTGGGAGGATCCCACGTGCCGCGGAGCGGCTGGGCCCGTGAGCCACAACTGCTGAGCCTGCGCGTCTGGAGCCTGTGCTCCGCAGCGGGAGAGGCCCCGATGGTGAGAGGCCCGCGCACCGCGATGAAGAGTGGCCCCCGCTTGCCGCAATTAGAGAAAGCCCTCGCACAGAAACGAAGACCCAACAACAGCCATAAATAAATAAATAAAATTAAAAATTAAAAAAAAAAATTAAAGTGAACTAAAAAAAAAAAATAAAGTGCACAACAATTAAGTCATTTTTCGTATATTCAGAGTTGTGCAACCACCTCTACGATCAGTTTTAGAACCTTTCATTACCCCTCTTCTTCATTGTCAGCCATTCACCATTCCCCCTGCTTCCACTCACTAGCAACCACTAATCTACTTTCTGTTTCTGTGGTTTTGCCTATTCTGGACATTTCATGTACATGGAATCATATATGTAATCATTTGTGACTGACTGTCTTTACTCGGCATCATGTTTTCAAGGTCCGTCTATATTGTAGCAGGTGTCAGTACTCCATTCCTTTTTATTGCTGAGTAATATTCCACTGTCTGGTCATACCACATTTTGTTTATCTATTCATCCATTGATGAACATTTAAGTTGTCATTACTTTGTGGCTATTATGAATAGACCTAGTGTGAATGTGCAAGTTTTCGTGTAGAAATATGTTTTCATTGTTCCTGGGTATATACCTAGGAGTAGAATTGGCGGATCGTGTCGTGACTTTTATGTTGAACAGTATGAGGAACTGCCAAACTGTTTCCCAAAGCAGCTGCGCCATTTCACTGTCCAGTGTAAGGACTCTGATTTCTCCATATCCTCACCAACACTTGTTATTTTCTTTTTTAAAAAATTTTAGCTATACTGGTAGGTGTGAATTGGTATCTCATTGTGGGTTTGATCTGAGTTTCCCTGGTGGCTGATGATGTTGAATATCTTTTCATGTGCTTATTGGCCATTTGTATATCTTCTTTGGAGAAATAGTTATTCAAGTCCTTTGCCTATTTTAACATTGGGTTGTTCTTCTTGTTGTTGAGTTGTAAATGTTCCTTTACATATTCTGGATGCTGGACCCTTATCAGTATATATGATATGCAAATATTTTCTTCCATTCTCTGGGTAGTCTTTTTACTTTCTTGATAATGCCCAAGGCAAAGGTTTTCAATTTTGATGAAGTACAATTTATTTTTTCTTTTGTTACTCATGATTTTGGTATCATATCTAAGAATCCATTGCCAAATCCAAGGGCTTGAAGATTTACACTGTGCTTTCTTCTAGGAGTTTTATGGTTTTAGTTCTTATATTTAGATGTTGATTCATTTTGAGTGGATTTTTGTATATGGTCTGAGATTGGGTCCATTTTTTGTGTGTGGAAATTAATTACCCCGTTCCCATCTGTTGAAGTGACCATTCTTTCCCCATTGAATAGTCTTGACACCCTTGTTGAAAATCAATTGACCGTAGATGTTTGGGTTTATTTCTAGACTCTTCAAATCGACTGTATAGGTCTATATGTTTATCCTAATGCCAGTACCACATTGCTTTGGTTATGCTAGTTTTGTAGTACCTTTTGAAATCAGGATGTGTGAGTCTTCCAATTTTGTTCTTCTTTATTTTTTTGTGGCTATTCAGGGCATGTTGCAATTCCATATTAAACTGAGGATCAGATTTCCATTTCTGCAAAAAAGGCTGTTGAAATTTTGCCTTGAATTTATAGATCACTTTGAATTACAGCAATACATTGTTGTCTTAATGATACTGAACCGTTCAGTCCATTAAAAAGGGGTTTATTTAGGTCTACTTTAATTTCTGTCAGCAATGTTTTGTAGTTAGCAGTGTATGTGTCTCTCACCTCCTTGGTTACATTTATTCCTCTTTTATTCTTTTGGCTGCTAATGTCCAGTCATTAGCTGACCAGTAAGCTAACAGAACAGAGGCTTCAACTAATGATTGGACAGAGATTTCCTTAAATATTTAGTACCAAAAACATCTCCCAATATTTTCAGAGGGGTGCTGTGCATCTCTTGGGGGTGTACCTTCAGTACTCAACCACTTTACAACTCTGTCTTAGCTTTCATTTCCTGTTTGTGCAGAGGTCAAGGTCATCCAGAGGTGAGAGTGGAGGGCTTTCTCGGGTAGGATAAACTCAATGAGATCCACCTGAGACACATCTTAATCAGCTAGTTTAAGGACAAAGACAAGGAGAGAATCTTCAAAGTAGCAAGAGAGAAGTGGCTCATCACATACAGGGGATTCTCAATATCATTATCAGCTGACCTCTCATGAGAAACGGTAGAAGCCAGAAGGCAGTGGGATGACATAGTCAAAGTATTGAAAGAAAAAAACTGCCAACCAGAATTCTTCGTCTGGCAAAACTCCTGAGCATGTACATAGCCCTGCGTGCACACGTTTCTCCTAGATTTCCAGGAATTTGTTGCAGCTCTTCAAGGTCCTTGTTCCCCAAAACACCTCTCAAGGTTTTGGTCGTAGTGTTTGCCCCAGCTGTTACCTGTTGCTTCAGGTGGTAGCAGCTAAAACCTCTGCCAGCCCCCTAGTGGCCTTACCCCTGGGGGGTTCTGAGTTAGCAGCATTTAGGTGAGATAAAGCAAGCCTTTTCAGCAGGTAGGTCTTCCAGGGAGCCTGGAATAATAATTTCAGTTTGTTTGCAAATGAGGTTTGTTCTGCTGAACCAGTGCTGGGAATGTGGGCTGTTATTTTCAAGGGTGCCACTGATCTGGGAAGCCCAGGATAGGACTAGAGAAAGTTAAACACCACAAAGTTCTATGTTCTTAAGCAAGATTCAGCTGTTTTTCTTGAATAAGTACTCCCTGGATTGCTGCAAGATTTTGCTTAGTTTCCAGTGTTGTGAAAAAGTTGATTCTGACCGAGTTTAAGTGCTTTTATGGAGGGGTGAACTTTTGGAGTTCCTTAAGCTGTCATTTTACATCACTCCATCTGTTTATTTAGTACTCCGTTTATTTTTAGGCTGCCTCTGTCACTATAGTTCAAGTGAATTTTTTGTAGACAGCATATAGTTGGGTTAGTATTTTCTCTTTCTCTGTTCTTTGCTTTTTTCCTAAGGAATTTGAGGTGCTTGTAGAGATGTAACGTAATAAAGGTTTTTTGGCTATCATAAACAGTGCTTTGCTTACTTTTGTGTGTTTGGGGGCTAAGGTTTTAACAGTGAATTGCTAGGTCAGAATATTAATTTTTGGTAGGTGTTGTTAAATTGTCCTTCTAAATGTAACAGTTTACACTTTTACCAGTAGCGTGTGAACGTGTCTCTTTCTTCACACCCTCCCATGGTTGGGTATCAGACTTGTTCATCTTTAGAAAATTGGTGGGTGAAAAAGAGCATCTTTTAAATTCCCTGTTTTTTCATTTTAAAAGTTTTTGTTAGCTTCATGTTCAAATCCTCAGCCGTTTTTCTTTTTTAAAAATTAATTTTGAAAAGTATTTGTCATGTCTAGTGCCAGTATTTTTTCCCCAAGTTTCTTCTTGGCTTCTTACATTTGTTTATGGTGTTTTTAAAAATGTGCTTATGATTTTGTGAAGGTCTTTTAAAATGGGAGTCAAGGAAGGAAAAAGCAGTAAAACTCTTCCTTTTTCACACTTTTATGGGGGGGAGGATGTAGTTTATAAAATCGCAAGTTTTGTCCAAATATTTTTATACTGTTGCTTTTGTATAGTTAATAGCAAAGTTGAATATTGATTAATAATTATTATTGCTACTTACTGAGTACCAGAAATACCATTTTGTTTAGTCTTGGCAGTGCCGTGCCAGGTAGATGTCAGTATTTACAGATAAGGAAGCCCAGCCTATGAAGGGTGATGGTACTTAGTCAAGCCAACGACTGTGCTGTATTACTTCCTGTTTACCGTATTCTCTCTCCATCAGGGTTATCTCCCAGTTTCTTTACTGAGGAATGGGGGCCTGGGTGAGATGGAAATAATATGATTGTGTTTTCTGAAGAGACCACACCTTAATATTTTCTTGTATATTCTTCCAGAGATGTTTTATACACATACAGGCAAAGAATGTGTAAACATGTATACATTCTGTTCTAAACAGTGATGTAAATTGTGGAATAAGGCATTTATTTGTCGAGTGCTTACTGTGTACCAGGCACTAGGCCTGTTTCTTTACATTTGATCAGTTCGAGTGAAGCCCTTCAAACTGATCACCTTGAAACATTGTACAGGTATTTAAATATGAAGCTTTTGCCTAAAAGGTAACTAAAAACAAAAATGCTAGTAGAACTCATTTGGAATTGCTTCAGAGCTGATACCTTGATGTAATGAAGCATGACCCTTCATTCTCAATTGAAGGTTAAATTAATTCAAAGGCACTACAAATTGAAAGCCAGATATTGTGACAGGTTGAGAATAAAACTGCATGCTGTTGCCATTGTTTAAAAATGAGGTGTGTTTGTCAGTTATAAAAACAGTGTTTTTGTGTGATTGGGACTTTCTCCTTAATCTTTTTATGAATAGGCTCTTTCGCCAACCTGCCAGTGATAGGTGCCTTTAGAGAAATATGTTTGGATAAGTAACTACTATTGAGAAAAAGGAGGGAGGGGGAGATGAGGGAAGAAAGCTCCCCTCCCCCCCACTGGGAAGAAAGCTTTTTAAGGAAAACTCATAAATTGAAGCTGTAATTTTAAGATGTTAGCAATTTTCAGTTGTTCCTTCCAAAGTAGAAATAGCGAATCAAGAACTTTGACTTTCTAGGGAGTTCCCTGGTGGCCTAGTGGTTAGGATTCCAGGCTCTCACTGCCATGGCCGGGTTTAGTCCCTGGTGGGGGAACTGAGATCTCGCAAGCCGCGTGGCACGGCTAAAAAAAAAAAAAAAAAGAACTTTGACTTTCTGTGGAAAATTATGGGAGAAGAAAGTGTGAATATAAAAATGAAGAAAAAGCTCACTGAAGTCCATTTTGTTATCCCCCTAGAATGGTAACAAGCAATCAAAAAGCAGCAGATACCATGCTACATTTTTCAACTAAGTTTAGCATTTTAAGAAAATGAGCATATTATGACATCAGAATTTGCTTCCTCAGGTTACTTTTTTTTTTTCTTTTAATTCAGACTTTATTTTTTTAGAGCAGTTTTGGGTTCACAGCAAAATTGAGAGGAAGGTACAGAGATTTCCCATACGCCCCCAGCCCCACGCATGTACAGCCTCTCCCATTATCAGCATCCCCCACCAGATGGGACGTTTGTTACAAGAGAGGACCTGACATTGACACGCATTGCCACCCAAAGGCCATAGTTTACATTACAGTTCACTCTTGGTGGTGTACACTCTATGGGTTTGGATAAATTTATAACAACATGTATCCATCACTGTGGTATCATACAGTATTTTCATTGCCCTAAAAATCTTCTGTGCTCTGCCTGTTCATCCTTCTCTCCCACTCCTCCCCCAACCCTTGGCAACCATTGATGTTTTTGTTCTCTCCATAGTTTTGCTTTTTCCAGAATGTCATGCAATTGGAATCATCCATTATGGAGCCTTTTCAGACTGGCTTCTTTCGCTTAGTGATAAGCATTTAAGTTTCCTCCATGTCTTTTCATGGCTCGAGAGCTCATTTCTTTTTAGTGTGGAATAATATTCCATTGTTTGGATTCTAGCACAGTTTTATTTATTTATCCATTTACCTACCAAAGGACATCTCGGTTGCTTCCAAGTTTTGGCAATCATGAATAAACGTACTTCTGTAAGTTAGCTGCTGTCAACATCCATGTGCAGGTTTTTGTAAGGACATAAGTTCTCAACTCCTTGGGCAAATACCAAAATCACCAAGGACATGATTGCTGAATTGTATGGAAGGAGTATATTTAGTTTTGTAAGAAACTGCCAAACTGTCTTCCAAAGTGACCGCACCGTTCTGCATTCCCACCAGCACTGATAAGAGTTCCTGTTGCGCCACATCCTCGCCAGTGCTTGGTGTTGTCAGTGTTTTGAATTTTGGCCATTCTAATAGATGTATAGTGGTATCTTGTTTCTTTCTGAAGGTCATTTTTTTAAAAATTTGAGGTATAATTGACATGTAACATTATATTAGTTTCAGGTGCGCAACATAATTATTTGATATTTGTATATATTGTGAAATGATCACCACAGTAAGTCTAGTTAACATCTGTCAGCACACATAGTTACAAACAAATTTTTTTAAAATAATTTTTTAAAAATCTAGATTTATTTTAGTCATGTTCCTTGTTGTTTTAATTTGTAATTCCCCAATGATATACGGAGCATCTTTTCATATGCTTATTTGTCATTTGTATATCTTTTTTTGGTGAGGTGTCTTCAGTTGGCTTGTTTTCTTATTGTTGAGTTTTAAGAGTTCTTTGTGCATTTTGGATAATAGTCCTATATCAGGTATATCTTTTACAAATATTTTCTCCCAGTCTGTGGCTTGTCTTCTCATTTTTGGTCTTAAGTCTCTTAATTTTTAAGTTCATCCCCCAACTCTTCCTCCTTCCCCTCTCTTTTTCTTTGGTATTAACTAAAGAAACTAAATTGCATATCCCCAGATTTTGAGGCGTAATCAGATTAAGTTTTCATTAGTTTATTTTTGCGAGGCTGGTGTGATTTTCTCTCTTTTTTGTCTGTGTTAATTAGCAGTCATTGATCGTTGCCAGTATCTATTTTTAAATTGCTTATTAAGTGGTGACAGTCTTTTATTTCTTTATTTATTAGATGGAAGATTTTGATAAAAAGAAACTTTGCTGAACAACACTTTGTATAGCAGATTCAGGATAACTGCTTTCCCCCCACCCCATTTACCAGTTATTCCAAATAATTACATGGTTCTCTAGCATCCTCCAAAGTGACCAGTGAATTTTATTTTTGAGTATCATTATGAACTCATGGATTTAAATATACTTGATACTTTAGTTCATGGCAGTTATTAATTTTATTGGCGCTCATATAGTCCCATCTTTCCATCTTTGGCCAGTGGGAGCTTCTTCTAGTTGACTTCTGAGTCCTTTTGTCTTGATTCCAAGCATCTTTCATAACGTCTTTCTTTTGTGACACGATATTTCAGCCTCATCTTATACATATCTTGCTCTTAGACCTGGTGTCAGCCTAATGGAAGTGCTTAATAGTGTGCTGAATTATGTTGTTAGACCCACACAACTAAATTCATATTTATGACTCGGCAATTTAGTAACCATTTGAAAGAATAGTACACGTAAGCTGAAAGAGAAAATAAATTATTTCACTCTCAAATAACTAAAGTTAGTGGTCTTTGTGTTCCTATTGGACACCGCACAGCTTATAATACTTTGAAATCCGATTGGACAGCACCACCCTTATTTCTTGTTCCATGTTGATTTTTAAAAATTTACTTATTTACTTATTTACTTATTTATTTATTTATTTATGGCCGCATTGGGTCTTCGTTGCTGCACGTGGGCTTTCTCTAGTTGTGGCGAGCAGGGGCTGCTCTTCACTGTGGTACTGATTGGGCTTCTCATTGCGGTGGCTTCTTGTTGCAGAGCACAGGCTCTAGGCACGTGGGCTTCAGTAATTGTGGCACACGGGCTCAGTAGTTGTGGCTCGCGGGCTCTGGAGCGCAGGCCCAGTAGTTGTGGTGCACAGGCTTAGTTGCTTCGCGGCATGTGGGATCTTCCCGGACCAGGGCTCAAACCCGTGGATTCTTAACCACTGCGCCACCAGGGAAGTCCCTCATTTTTTTTTTTCTTTAAATCATAGCTACCCCAGAAAACCCAGCTTCACAGAGGTATGCTGTTGAAAGGAATGTGCACAGTCGAACGTTGAAACTGAACAACTTTTAGCTGGTAGTTTGCACAGCGTCCGGCAGATGTTGAATACCGCTCTGTTTCCCTCAAATGTAAGCTCCCCGTGGCCGGGATGAGTTTGCTTACAGTGCTCCGGGTGCCTCCGCGCACTGTCTGGGAACCATGGTCTAGATACTTCTACCCAGTTTCTGTTGTAACCAATGGTGTGCATTTTAAAAATTATTAAATAACGTTTGTTGGTCTCCCCCGCCCCCAAGTTAAGTTCTAATTTACTGTTTTCTTGAGAATAGATTTTGTGATTATGAAATGTGGCAGGAAAGACACCACCCTTCCCCCACCCAGCCAAAGGATATATCATTACTTTAAAAATGTGCTGTTTTACTGATAAATACCAAATGATATTTATTCTGGTTTTTTAATAAGAAAACTTTTTTTTTTGTCCTCTGAATTAGGGTGACTGCTGATGATAGCACCTTTGATTTTGTGTAAAGGCAATGTGGACTTTTCTCCCCATACTTAATACACATACGTACTCTTTGATTTGGACAGCTGTATGTAGAACTGAATTGTGTCCTCTCCAGCCTTTCATCCCAGGCAGAAGGTGGGATTATTTCTGGCTGCTAGATCCTGTATGTTTTGGCTGCTCATTTTCCAGCACCTGGCATTCTGATCCTGAGTTTGAACATTCACTTAAATAATGGACATAATCTGTGCCCTTTAGATTTCTGTTTCATCTGGACATTGGGTTTTACATTTTGCATTATATCAGTGTCCTAAAATAACTTGTGAATTTTTCTCTTTTCTTATCAGTCATGCAAAAGTTATTGTCAGCCTTAAAAAGACATTCATACGTTCTTATTCATTATTATGAACTTCGGAATTTCACATCTTTTAAACTGATTTTACACACATATCTTATCTCAGGCATATTGTTTTAATCAGTGACACTGAGAATGTTGAGTGGAAAACATTAAATCACTATGTCATTCAGTGAATTTTTGTGAGTGGCATGTGAGATGCTAATTGAAAGTTTATTTGTTTGGATAAGCCCCTGGGGGTAGGGGAGAAACTAAAATAAAGATTAAGTTTGATGATCGATAAGGAGAGTACAGAAAAGAAACAGTAACCCAAGAGTAAAATCTCTATTGAAGTATAGACCTAAGCAAATGCTGGAAGATTTCAAAGGACTAATTATGTAACAACCTGATGGGCTGACAGTTGGTCTGTGGGAATGTGCATGAGAAATTACTGTCAGTCCTGTAACTGTGTATACTGGGCTGCATCATGGGGCACACGCCATAAACCTCACACATATTTGCATGGCGAGGATTTCACTGTGGAGGATAGGAAACCCCTCTAAACCTTATCTGCCTCATCTGAAGGATTATTTGTCTCATCTCAGTTTATAAACTTAACATTTTTTTTCTTGGATAGTAATATTCACGTTTTAAGAAAAATCCCTTGATGGGGATTTCTCTTTATATACCTGTTCCCTACAGCATATAAAACTTTCTCTAAATGAGAAGAGCAGCTTACTGAGCCTCAGCGGTTTGTAAAACAGTGTGGTTTACGCGGAACACCTGCCGTCTTTCTGGCAGTGTGGGATTTCGGTACCCGCCTGGCGGAGAACACCGATGTGACCAGGCTGCACGGGGACCTCAGGCTGTGAGTGAGGAGCTGCCCAGCACATGGTGCTTCTCACGTGTCCCTGTGACTCCACTGCCCGGGGACCCCTGGGAGCGTGTGGCTGGTTCCTTGTGCCTTTTCCTTTGTTTTTTTTGCTGTGTATCTTTTCTCTGTAGTAAATCGCAGCCGTGAGCATGACTGTGTGCTGACTTATGTGAGTCCATCTAGCGAATCGCCAACCCTGCGGGTGGTCTTGGGGACCCCAGCCCAGTTTAAAGACTTGCACTGTTCCCTGCCCCGCTCCTGCACCTCTCTCGGTCTTAGTTTTTTCCTTTCAGCTATTTTTTTTTTGGTGTTTATTTCCTTTATCTAAATAATATCCTTAAGTTGCTGTTTTTGAAGATAGCAGTTTTGGACGTCTTGTGTTAACCTAGGTGTTAGGGTAGATGAGGATTTGGGTGTCTCAGACCTTCGCCGGGCCCCGTGCCCCCAGCTCTCCAGCATCATCCTGCCCTGCATGGTGTTTGATTCTGTCAGCACCCATCGTTTTCATGGTGATGATCACACAAATACTGTGTAACCCTGAGCCAGGCAGTAGACTACAATTTCGTTTTCTCATCTACCTTTCCCTTTTTCTTAGAGTTAATGGTTATCTCTTATTTTTATTTGCTTTTACTCTGTTCTCATGACAGATATATTCCAAAAGCTCCAGCGGTTCTTTACCGGGTCTTACTCTTCTTTTCCGCAGTCAGATGTCTGTGACTCCCTTTGTTCTTGGAGCCCTTCTTCCCCTGGGTCACAGGGACTGTGTCACTAGCTGGTCACAGGCCTGCTTTTCGTGGGGTTCCTTGCTGCCCATCAGGGTCGCATTTCAGGGCATCAGGATTCTTGAACAAGTGTACAGGGGGAGTACAGTCCTTGCCACTGTGTGTCTGGAATGTCTTTATTCTACCTGTGCACTTGAATGGTGCTTGGAACTAGCTGTCTTGTCAGAGGTTTGAAGATATTCCTTTATTGTCTTTAAGTTTCCAGTGTTCCTGTTGACAAGTTGATCGTGATCCTTTGTATGTAAGTTGCTTGCCCTCTTCCCTGCCCGGCAGGAGTCTTTCAGGATCATCCTTCTGTCCTCTGTACCCCGAAACCTCATGATGTGCTTTGGCGTGCATCTCTTCATGTATGGTGTGGGGTGGTCCCTTGTGATCTGGACACTCTTGTCCTTTAATTCTGAGAAAATTTGAAGAGTAAGAATGTACTGCATGTGCAAATACTGCTTACAAAGTTGGACGTTCCCAACTTAATAGGTAGGTTAATGCTGGTTAGTGTTCAGTATGTGAGGTACTAATGAACCAGTGTTTGGATTCCCTTGTAGAGATTTGGGTTAGAGACTTAATTTACAGATTATTTTTAAAAACCGTAAAAATGAGGAAAAGCTGCTTCCAGTGACTTACAGCCTGGTATTCAATAAAGAAAGTTTATAAATACTGGATTTGCTTAACTTGTGAACTAGTTAAGCAAGCTATGGGTTTTCTGGACGAGGCCTTTTTCTGTGTTGATATTATCAAGTTTAATAAATCATTGGAGTTATTCTCAAAAGCTCATTTCAGGAGACTTTAATTTAGCAACCTGTCTTTCCTACTTATATTGTTTTGTCCCTTTGCATGGGTGAATGATTATTATTATGTGTGCTGATTAATAGTGGTACAAAAACAGAAAAGACTATTTTAAGAACAGTGCATATCCTAGTTCTTTGGAGGAGTGGATGTTTTTAAGCAATTATTAAGTTTGAGTCTAGTTTTATGAAACTTTTTTTTTTTGGCTTTACCTCAGTTATAACTGTCATAACTGTTCTTTTTATGTGAAAAATTTCATTTCAACGTTATAATTTTTGGGGGTTCTAAAGTAAAATTCTAGATGTATGGTTTTTGCTGTATACTTTTAATAGTTTTTATTAGATATTGCAGAAGTAACTTTTTATATCTTCAGTTTTCTCTGGAGAGAGATTTCGCACAGGTACCAGCCACAGGCTTTCAGTTGGGAAAGACTGGAAGTAGACATTCCTGTTGTAGTGATTTTGGGTGTGGGGGGAGGTGGGATGCTGAAGGTAAAGGTGGGAGTAGCAGCGTTTGAGAAGGAGAGTTCATATTTTTTAATGGCTCATGATCATCTCTATATAGCTTTCATGGCTTTTTTTTCCCCCCCCAAGGGATTTTATTGATTTTATTAATTTATTTTCAGTGATATGCACAGTTTAATGTGTTTTTATGACGGCTTGGGTGGATCTAGAGGACATTATGCTAAGTGAAATAAGTCAGACAGAGAAAGACAGATACTGTATGATCTCACTTGTATGTGGAATCGAAAAAACAAGACAAACAAAACAAAATGAAAATAGACTCATAGATACAGAGAACAAATGGTTGCCAGAAGGGAGGGGGGTGGAGGGTTGAAATAGGTGAAAGGGATTAAGAGGTACAAACCCCCTGTTATAAAAAAAAAAAAAAAAGCTCCAGGGATGTAACATGCAGCATAAGGAATATGGTCAATAGTATTGAAATGACTTTGGGGACAGGTGGTTACGAGACTTACCAGCGTCCTCATTTCCAAACGGATGTAAATGTCTAAGCACTGGTACACCTGAAGCTAACGTAACAGTGGTATTTCAATAGAAAAAGTTTTAACAGATGTATACGTGCATGTAGCCCACATGCCTGTCAAGAGACAGAACGTAGCCATCAACCCAGAAAGTTCTCTCGTGCTCCTTCGTACTCAGTCCCTGCCTCTCCCCCACATTCCCACAACCACACGCCTCGATTCTTTTGACAGAGGTGAGTTTGTCCGTTCCAGAACTTCCTATAAATAGTCACACATTATGTAATCTAGCGTGTCTGGTGTGCTGTCTTTTGAAGTTCATATATTCTGTTGTATGTATGAGTAGTTTGTTTGTTTTAAAAAACGCTAATATCCCATTATGAACATATTACAGTTTGTTTATCCAGTGTTACTGGAAATGCAGGTGTTTCTAGTTTTTATCTGGTATGAATAAAGTTACTCGGATCATGTCTGTGTGTGAACATATGTTTCCATTTGTCTTGGGTAAATACTTAGGAGTGGAATTGCTGGGTCATATGGTAAGGGTTCACCTGTAAAAGATGCTGCCAAATATTGATGCTTTTCCAAAGTGGTTAAATGGTACATTCCCACCAGCAATATATTTAACTTTACAGTGCCCCACATCCTCACCAATGTTAGGAATTGTAGTTCTGTTTGAATCTTAGCCCTTCTAGATGGTGTCTGTTGATAGCTCATTGTGGTTTTAATTTCCATTTCTTTGATGTTTAGTGATGTGGAGCTTTTTTGTGGGCTTATTGACCAGTCATATATTTTCCTTTGTAAATTGTTTGCTCAACTCTTTTGCCCATTTTTGTTTTGGATTGTCTGTTTATTGTTGAATTGTAGGAGTTCTTTATATATTCTGGGTGTCTTTTGTGAGGCGCATACACACAGACAGACACACACATGCACACAGTAAATTGTTCTCCATGTCTTTGCCTTGACTAGTCATTTTCTTCATAGTGTCTTTTGATGAGCAGAAGTGTTTGCTTCTGATAAAAAGTCTACTTTGTCAATTTTTAATTTTATAGTTAATGCATTCTGGTCCTGTCTGGGATATTCTTCTCCCAAGGTCTCAAAAATACGTTTTATTTTAGAAGTTTTACAGTTTTTAGCAGTTAAGTCTCGTGTCTGTGATTTATCATGAATTACACTTTGTGGGTGATGTGATGGAGGAGCTGACCACCTCTCTTCCCCCCATGGTTATCTATGCCACTTGCTGAAGACTTTCCTTTCCCCCCGAATTCCTTTGGAACTTTTTTGACAACCAGTTGACTGTGTACATGTGAGTCCCTGTGAATTTTCTGTTTTGTTCTTCTAACCTGTCTGTCTGTCCTTGCTCCAGTACTGTGCTGTCCTGATTACTTTTCTGTGGTGTTTGGCTGGAGTAGACCACTATTATCTGAAAGTTTTCTGTCTGGCAGAGCTGTCCCTTTCTGGTCGTTCGGCTGGAGAGGGCAGGCTTCTGTTGTTTTTATCTGAGCCCGCCCGTCTGTCTGGCTTCTTTTGCTGTAAGTCTGCGATGTAGAGGCAAAAAGAAAACTCAGGGAACAGTGTTGGTCCTCAGATCCCGAGGTCCCTAGCCTGTCTGCCTTCTTGCTCTACCTGTCAGTCTGTTTTCTGTTAGCTGTGTTCACCAGGAGGAATAGGGATACGTATTCTTTCTTAAATGTTTACAAGTTTACATCATTTCTCCTTTTGCCTCAGGAGTAGGAATTTCTAATTTTTTAATTTGTTTTATTTTCTTTCTTTTGGCTATTTATGCTGAAATTTACTGTGGACCGTTCGAGGCCTCCCTCTTCTGCCCTCTTATTCAGCGAGGTTCAGGCTTGCTGTGGCCCTCCAGTGCTCAGAACTGTCCCAGCGCCAGCGTGTTCTTTCCTCTGAAATCGCCCTCTATTCGGGCCTCACTCCTTCCTGTGTGCCGATAGCCGCTCCCCTTCCGTTCCTCCCAACTGTGGCTGAGTCAGGTCAACAGCTATTTCTCTGGAGTAGTTTTTGCAAGATAATCTGTTCAGTGCGTCATGAACAAAACTATATTCTTTGTCAGTCCAGTGTGGAGACTGAACTGTAAGTCACCAGCTGCTGCAGCAGCACAGAGCGGGGGATGGTCCAAACCCACCTGGCATTCTGTTGTTCGTGGTCCTGCCCTCATTCCTCTTAGCCCCAGTGTTGTCACTTCCTGGCTTTGGACTTGGTGATGACCCACGTGTGGTGCCTGAGCCCCTCAGCTTGGCTCCAGTTGGCTCTCAGTTCAGAGCCACCTTGTCTTTCAGTGTCTTTTCTGTTGCTTCTTCGTGAAATTGCTCCCGTCAGACCCGTCTTCTTGCCGTTCTCATAACAAGCCCCACATTTCTGCTTGTGTCTGTAACGCCCTGCTCCTCCTGGCATAAGTGTGCCCTCTTGTGTGTGTGTGTGTACACAGAGGGCAGGTTACTGGAAAGAATGTGTGTTTCGAGTCAAGCAGATCCCAGTTTTATCTCTTGCTGTGTGGCATAGGGTAAGTTACTTCACTTCTCTGAGCCTTAGTTCCACAGTTTGTAAACATGGAAAAACACTTTTCTCACAGGACATATAAGGTTAGTTAATGTATATGAAAGTTCCTGAAGCCACAGGAACTCAAATAAAATGTGGGTTTCCTTTCTTTGTTTCCATAATTAAAAGTTGAGGCTAAGGGCTTGTTCATTTCTTCTCATCTTTGTGTCATTAGCGGGACACAGCCTGTTGAGAACATAGAAGAGACTAATTAGATTGTTAAGTAAACAAACATCTGACTACTTCCTGTGCAGCCTGTGCTGTGTTACATGCTAGGACTCACGAATTATTGGGCAAGCCAGCCCTGTGCGCACAGGTCATTAAAGCCCAGCAAGGCCTGTACAGCGCTGGAGGTGTGCTCCGCAGATTCTGCGGGCACAGGAAAGGGGCACGGCTGAGACTGGGCGGGGTGGGCATGAGGGGGGATTCCTGGAGAAAGTGTGGCTGGTACTTGATCCTTTTTTTTAAACAGTTTTTTTTTTAGGTATAATTTACATACCATAAGATTCACCCACTTAAAATGTCAGTTTACGGTTTGTAACCATCACCACAGTCAAATCTAGACCGTTTTCATCACTCCAAAAAGATTCCTTGTGCCCATCTGCAGGCTTAATGTTAAAAGACAAGTATGAATTGGCCCTGCAAAGATCCTGGAAGGAGGGCTGGGTTCCAGGGTGTGAGGAAGACAGCATGCAGGGAGGCGTACAACACGGGTCCGTGGGGACAGGATGCCCGTCAGCGGTCCGTCTGTGTCGAGCTGTGCTCCTTCCCCGCCCCTGTGCTTTGGCTTCCCGGGTCTTTGGACCTCAGTTTCCTCACCTGTGATGTGTAACTGATAGGCTGGTGGGATCTTGGCTCTCTTTAAACTCTCAAACCTGGGGTGGTCAAAACCATCCCTTCAATTAAGGGAAGAATACAATGTACTTTTAAAGAATAATAGCCAAAGTCAGGGCCCATGAAGAAAACCTAAAAAATTACAGTGATGCTTACAGCTCCTTAGATGGAATTTCTCCTGTTTAATGTTTTTCCTGATTAGACACGCAGTAATGTATACTGGGTAGAAAACTTATGAAATGCAGAAAAGTAAAAAGATCACTTATAATCTTACAATTCACAGATAATTATTTTTAAAGTTCCCTTGTTCTTACAGTTTTTTGCATATGTTTATTTAAAAATTGATATTGTGCTGTAAATAAAATTGCCTTCCCCACACTATTAAATATTGTCAAAAACACAACTTTTATGAGACTAAAAAAAGGTGGCCTGTTTGTTTAAAAAAAACGAACAAGTAATAGATGGGCATGGTAAGGCTCAAAATATGTAGAAAGGATAAAGTAAAAAATAAAGAAATCTTTCTTTCCCTCCCCTTTTACAACTTCCAAGAGTTAACAGTTGTTAACTATTTCAGAAATTGCATGTGTGTGAGTTTATATTCCATTATTTGGATCAGTCATAATTTAACTGATCTTCCATTGATAGCTGTTTAGATTATGTTGTTTTTGCTGTCACAGTGCTAAAATGCATATTTTCATGTACACATCTTTGAATTCTTGTAAAACTATATCTGAAGGATAAGTTCCTAAAAGGAGGAATTCTTGGATCAAAGAGAGCGCATTTAAAATTTTGATAGGGACTTCCCTGGTGGCGTAGTGGTTAAGAATCTGCCTGCCAATTCAGGGGACACGGGTTTGAGCCCTGGTCCAGGAAGATCCTGCATGCTGCGGAGCAACTAAGCCCGTGCGCCACAACGCTCTAGAGCCCACGAGCCACAACGACTGAGCCCATGCACCTAGAGCCCGTGCTCTGCAACAAGAGAAGCCACCGCAATGAGAAGCCCACGCACCACAACGAAGAGTAGCCCCCACTCGCCGCAACTAGAGAAAGCCTGTGCGCAGCAACGAAGACCCAACACAGCCAAAAATAAAGAAATAAATATATTAAAAAATAAAATTTTGATAGATGTTGCCAAATTGCTTTTCAAAAAAGATTGTGCTAGTTTACATCTCAGCCATCAGTGGATATTCTCCCGAATGTTTGATCACATCCTTACCAACACTTGGTATTAATCACCTTTTTTGTTCTTTGCCAGTCTGATGTTAGAAAAATGGTAACTTATTGTTTTGTTTTTAAAATTGTAATTGTACTTGAACATTATTTTCATGTGGATATTAGTCATTTTTCTATGAACTGCTTCTCATTCTTTGTGTAGGTGTCTTGATTTGTTGAGATTTTCATTGATTTGTGAGAACTCTTTGCTTTTTAGAGAAATTAGCTCATAATTTACACATTTTTTTTTCACATTTGTTTGTCTTTTGACTTTGTTTATGGTCAGAAATAGCAGTCTTATCACTTGTGTTTGTGGATTTTTAAAATTGCAAAATCACCTTAAAAGTGAGTGCAAAGAGAAACAAGTGATTCTAGTAGTTTTTCAAATTAATGTCATGAAGACATTAAAGAGGAATAAGAACTAATCCAAGTAACTTTTAAACACAGTACTGTGTACCATCTGTCTAATGAAGAAAAAAATGCAAACAAATCTTGAACTTTTCTTACATTTGTCCTTTGGGTTTTTTTATTCTTTTTTTAAATTTATTTTTTATTGAAGTATAGTTGATTTACAATGTGGTGTTAATTTCTGCTGTAGAGCAAAGTGACTCAGTTATACATATATATACATTTTTTTTCATGTGCTTTTCCATTATGGTTTCTCACAGGATATTGAATACAGTTCCCTGTGCTGTACAGTAGGACCTTGTTGTTTATCCACATTTGTCCTTTGTAGTGTCCATTCTAGCGAAACTATTGTGTGTGTATTTTAGGACTGAGCAAATGAGGGTTCCATTGTATCTTTCAACATAATTCCAGCCCAAGATAAAATAGCTGTTATCAACATATGAATTGTCCAATGCAGTATAGAACTACGGCTAATGATCTGTATATATCACTTTAATTGTTTTGTAAATTTTGATACTGAACTATTCATGTGTAGTTATATTAACACTCTTCTTAATTAATTATTCATGGTTGTTTGGCCATAACTTAAAAAAAATTAGGATTTTATGTCGGATAGCAATCCAAAATGAAGCCCATTACAATGGTGGGTTCCTTTTTAGAGGAAACACTGTGTCCTACTTTGAGAACCCACTTTCATTTGGTTCATTTTTCTCACACTTGAAGATCCAGTGCTTTCAACCAGCTCTTTGAGAACCGAAATGTGTGGTGCACGAATGTAACTTGAGCTGACAAAATGAACAACTATGTTTAAAGGGGGGTTGTGAAGAAAAATATTTTTGATTTGTAAATGCAAGATTAGTTGCCGTGTTGTGTGTGTGTCTGGCGCCCTTGTGTCCTGGTGGTCGTTGGATGACTGTGATGTGCTTTCTCCCTCTGCAGGGGTGATGGGCAGGTAACAGACGGCCTCCTCACTGTCGTCAGGGAGGCAGCATGACCGAGTGCTTCCTGCCCCCCACCAGCAGCCCCGGTGAGCACCGCAGGGTGGAGCATGGCAGTGGGCTCACCCGCACCCCCAGCTCTGAAGAGATCAGCCCCACTAAGTTTCCTGGATTATACCGCACGGGCGAGCCCTCGCCTCCCCATGACAGCCTCCACGAGCCTCCCGATATAGTGTCTGATGATGAGAAGGACCATGGGAAGAAAAAAGGAAAATTTAAGAAAAAGGAAAAAAGGAGTAAGTGCCATTTTCTCTGTGCTGTAGCTAAAGTTTAGATAAGTTTCTACTCTAATTATGTGTACCTGCTATCTTGTAGAAATATATCCAGTCAAAGACTCTTGTTTTATATTTTCTTTATTTTTCTGCATCTCAGTTTTTGTATTTTAGGGTGTTATTCTCACAAATAAAAATACTGAATTTCCAGAAATGGTAAAGTTTTCTGGTGGAGATTTCTTAAATTTTAAATAAAAGTATGAAAAGTAAATACTGAAATTTTGTCCTTATACAGTCTTACACTCTTGGCGAGGTTGTGTAGGCCAGTTGGGGTACATGGTGAAAAAAGTATGTATTCGTTTTCTTAAGCAAATGCCATGATGCATTCCATTTATGATTCCTGTTCTGTAAGGAGGATGAATCGTTTAGACATAGCTTTTTAGCATGTTAAAAGCAAATCAGGTGAGTTATTTTAAGTAAGTGTGCTTTTAGTTTCACGGTATTTTTAAGTTAATTTGTATTTGAAGCATAACTTTTGGATAGAATGCACAAATTGTGTACAACTTGATGAATTATCACAAACGGATACACCTGTGCTAATTACTGATCGTACAAGGCTCTGGAAATAGAGCATTATCAGCATCCTAGAAATTGCCTGTTGTTGCCCCTTCAGAGGGAATGCCCAGCACATCTGGACACTGCCTGATTTTGGACTTCTGTACATGGAAGTAGATTTCCTTTTGTGGGTAGTGTCTTTTGCCCAGTGTTATGTTTGTTAGATTCATCCGTGTTATTGCATATGGCAGTGATTTGTTCATTTTTATTGCTGGATTTTGCACTAATATACTAGAATTTATTTTTCCATTCTACTGTTATTGGTCATTTGGGTTGTCTTCAGTGTGTGTTATGAATCGTGCTTCTGTGAACGTCATTGTCCAAGTTTATGCATTTCTGTTGTGTGTGTGGGCCTGGGAGTGGAATTGCTCACAGGCCATGCTCATTTCAGTATCTGTAGATCCTGCAAAACAATTTCCAGAGTGCTTGTACCAGTTGACAGTCCCACCAGTGGTGTCTGAGAACTCCAGTTGCTTTCTGTCATGGTATTATGCCCTTAAGACTTTGGCCATTCTGGTTGGTGTGGGGTTTGTGGTATCGGTGCTTTAATTAGAGGGAAATGTTTGCAATACCTTTAATTTTTCTTATAAAATAGCTTGTGAGGTAGTTGGCTAAAGAAAAGGAGAGTTTCAGATGTTAAAAAAAAAAAGAACAGTGAAACCAAACTAGGATAACTCTAATATTGATACTAAGCAGTTATCAGTGTGAAACCAGGGCTCCTGACGCGGGGAAGTGGCTACCATCCCGAGATTAGGGAGTTTCCTGGTTCTGTTCTCCCCAGATGAGGATTCAGTCCCATCTGCCATCTGCAGAAAGAACTTAACAGCTGGAGACAGGAGAGCAAAGTGTGATGGCGATGACGGGAGTGTCTGAACAGTAGTGCATTTCGTGTCATGGTTGGAGATTGCTTCACATTATAGGAACTAAATATGAAGAAACCTAAGCTAAGTAGAGTGTAAGTTAGAGGGCCTTATTCAGCTGATGAAAGAATGCTGTGCATTATATAGGGATTCTCTCCATTAGCCCTCTGTGTAGATAATACATAAATTAAGATAATAAATGATTATTTATAATAATTTGGTTTGCAAAAATTCCAATTGCACACGTGTATAAAATAAAACCAGTTGCAAGGGTAACTGGCTCTCTGCTCATTGCCCTCTTGTGGTCAGGAGACGTCATGGCAACGCCTCATTTTAGCTGGGAAGCCATTGAATGAATTGCTGAGAGTACCAGGAGGGCTTGGCCATGGGGTGAAAAGCTAGGTAGCCAGGGCCAGGTGACACTTCTTTGTCCTGTTTTCAGACATTGAAAATGGACAGTTTGACATTCAGCAGACATCTGACTCATGCACCCTGCATTTCTTTGGCAGCTGAAGGCTATGCCGCCTTTCAGGAAGATAGCTCTGGAGATGAAGCCGAAAGTCCTTCCAAAATGAAGAGGTCCAAGGGGATCCATGTTTTCAAGAAGCCCAGCTTTTCTAAAAAGAAAGAGAAGGATTTTAAAATAAAAGAGAAACCCAAAGAGGAAAAACATAAAGAAGAAAAACACAAAGAGGAAAAACATAAAGAGAAAAAGTCAAAAGACTTGACAGCAGCTGACGTGGTTAAACAGTGGAAGGAAAAGAAGAAAAAGAAGAAGCCAATTCAGGAGCCAGAGGTGCCTCAGATAGATGTCCCGAATCTCAAACCCATCTTTGGGATTCCTCTGGCTGATGCAGTGGAGAGGACCATGATGTACGACGGCGTTCGGCTGCCGGCCGTCTTCCGGGAGTGTGTGGATTATGTGGAGAAGCATGGCATGAAGTGTGAAGGCATCTACAGAGTGTCAGGTATGGGGCTCGCACCACATGTACTGGTTTTTTTTTTTTTTTTTAAAGTTTTACTTGATTTTATTTATTTATTTATTTTATTTTTGGCTGTGTTGGGTCCTCGGTTCGTGCGAGGGCTTTCTCCAGTTGCGGCAAGCGGGGGCCACTCTTCATCGCGGTGCGGGGACCGCTCTTCATCGCGGTGCGCGGGCCTTTCTCCATCGCGGCCCCTCCCGTCGCGGGGCACAGGCTCCAGACGCGCAGGCTCAGCAATTGTGGCTCACGGGCCCAGCCGCTCCGCGGCATGTGGGATCCTCCCAGACCAGGGCTTGAACCCGTGTCCCCTGCATTAGCAGGCAGATTCTCAACCACTGCGCCACCAGGGAAGCCCCACATGTACTGGTTTTTAAAGATTAGATTCACTTCCGTTTTTCAAAGGAAGGGAACAAATACTCACTTGTGAGGAAAATTGTGACACGGGTCCTAAACCTCATTCATTTCCTTGATCCTTCTAGTTGAACAAAGACCCCTACGCTCTGTGTGTGTGTGTGTGTGTGTGTGTGTGTGTGTCTGTGGTGTGTGGGTGGTGCCCCTCACCTGGGTGCCTCCGTGAGGCTGGGCGTTGTGGGGTGGTCAGCGGGGAGAAAGGACATCTGGGTTCAGGACGCTTCTTGGCCACAAGACACAGTTACTGACAGTCGTTTAAGTATTTCCTGAGTTCAGCTGAGGGATGCACAATGTTCTTGCTAAATGTTTAGGTCCCAGATGTGGATACCTCTGTGTTCAGGCGCGGCTCTTACGTGCATTAGTGAAGTTGAGGTTCCATTTCTCTATGTTCCGTGTGTATGAAAACTTACATTTCATACTGGCAGGAAAGTAATTCATATTGGGTGTCTAAAATCAAGCAAAATGCATGCTGTCTAAAGTAGAAGACTCTATTTCTTACAGAGCAGCGTGGCTTTGTGTCGGTGTAGGATGCAAGTCCTGACCTGTGTGGCATCCGTGCTGTTGTCATCACGTTCCCGTGGTTCAGTGTCTTGGTCCTGGACCTTGAGGCTGTAACATTCGCTGTTGCTCATGTGTATTTCATGATGAGTTAAATCATACACATTTAGAATAAAGAGACTAGATTTAGTTTTTCCATTTAATTGGTTCATGCACATTTCTAGAAGGTGGATTTGATATTTAAGCTTTGTTAAGAAAGGGCAGGCATGTTTGATAATTGGGGAGACCTTTACATAATCCCACAGATAACATGTTATCATTTAAGAGTGTTTTGGCTAAAATGCTACTATTTTATAGAAAATAAGATAAATTAATTAGGCACTGAATTTGAATTTATAAGTCTTTAGTTACATAAAAATAAACACATTTAAATGAATTTGAAACTTGCCTTTTAAGAAAAATTTATGATGGATTTTTAAAGATCTACACAATACTAACATAGCTGCTTCTCTCACGTGATTTCGATAGGTGTGAAGAAACTTTGTTTTAGGTGAAAGTTTCTCTGAAGAATTCCTACAGCTTTGTTCAAAGGATTCTTTTGTCTTTGACCTATTTTTGATGTTTGCATTCTTTTGGAGTCGGAGGTGTGGGACTCCTCTGAATTCATGTGTCAGAGTGTTCAAACTGAGCTGCTCCCCTGTTGTTGGCTCCTTGGAGGCCGAGCTTCTGCTTTGATCAATTTTGTATTTATTTTTGAAGCTCTGGCAGAATGCTGCATTCAGCACTCTGGACTACAGAGTTTATGGCTGTGACTTTTCTTTTTGAATGCTAACAGTATTGTTTTCTGGTGGAGAACTCTGATTCTCACTTCTCCATATATACGTTCCAGTTTTAAAGCTAATCTATGATTTTGCGTATGCTCTTTCTGTACCTGGAAATTTGTGCACTTTTCACTTGTGCAATTTTCTGGGCAGGCACTGTTGGGGGAAAATTACAAATCTATAAAATGTATATGAGAGAGAGAGGAGGTCTTTGTCAAGAATTTCAATTAAAGTTATCACACACCATGTTTTACTCATAAAAGTAAGAAAATAGAAATTATTTTCTAACTTTTCCACCTCAAAATAAAGATTATACAAAAATAAGATTCATATTATTATTTTCCTATTTGAGGTTGTTGATTTCATTTTGTCAGTGCTAGATTAAGTTACTGATTTACTGTGATGGCATTAAAAGGTTTTCACATAAGGAATGTCAGAGCCCAGGTGTAAGCACTATTGATTGTAAAATGCTGCTCAGACTAGGTGACACTTGAGTGTTTGTGTTTACCATTACAATCTGTCAGCCTTAGTTTGTGGCTTGTTTCCAATAATTGACCTGAAGTTTTTTTTAAATTGAAGTATAGTTGATGTACAAAATTATATAAGTTTCAGGGATACAGCATAGTGATTCAATATTTTTAAAGGTTATACTCCATTTATAGTTGTAAAATATTGGCTATATTCCCTGTGCTGTACAATATATCCTTGTAGCTTATTTATTTTATACATGGTAGTTTGTATCTCTTAATCCCCTACCCCTCACTTGCCCCTCACCCCTTCCCTTTCCCCTCTGGTAACCACTAGTTTGTTCTCTATATCTGTGAGTCCGTTTCTTTTTTGTTATATTCACTAGTTTGTTTTATTTGTTTAGATTCCACATATGAAGTATTTTGTCTTTCTCTGACTTATTTCACATAGTGTAACACCCTCTAGGTCCATCCATGCTGTTGGCAAATGTCAGGATTTCATTCTTTTTTATAGCTGAATAGTATTGTGTTGTGTATAGTACCACATCTTGGCCTAAAGTTTTAAGTATTGAAAACAACAGAAAGCTACTTTGTGTTCTTATGAGCAATCAGCGTCACTGAATTATGTCACTTAAATGCACATTGGACTAAAAATCTAAAATACTTTGTGTCTGAAAAACATTTGTGTGTGTTTCTGTCCAGTAAGAAAAGCAAAACAATTTGATTTTAGTAACCCAAATTTCACTTTTCTTTTGTTCTAACCCTGTTTCAGGTTAAGAAAACATGTAAAGAACTTAAACTTAGAAATTAGATGGGTATTATGTAATGAATAATTTTCAAAGAGTTTGTTTAGATAGGGAACTCACCTTTTGCATTTATGATACAATTTTTACTTATAAAAGAGTAGTCACCCACAACTTTTTGAAACGTGCTTGTATGTACTGAGTTGTATTTTATGTTGTCAGTCCTGTGGCTAGTTAGGAAAAGCAGTTGGCCACTCGTGTAGAGCAAGGCATATGCTTGGATTGTAGTTTAATTTTTGCCTGAATTTTTACCTACCTATCTTTAAATAAAAAACAGTTTTTTCCCCTGAATCGATTGGCATATTTGCTTGACGTTTCTGTGGTTATTATGACTTTTGTTCTGAGTACTGAGTTTGTCCATTATCATTTAGCTTTTGGTTAAATTCATCCTCTAAGTGTAGTCTTTTATCTGCTTTAATGGAGGAATCGTATGAACCATGTGCAGATTAACACTTCATATGGTCAGGATGGCTCTTCTCTGATCTCCCCCAGGGGTGGGCACACTGGGGAAGAAAGCTGTGTGTTTGATTTCTTTTTTTCTTGATACTTTCTTTCTCTTCTGAATTCGAATATTCTAAGGAATTAAATCCAAGGTGGATGAGCTGAAAGCAGCCTATGACAGAGAGGAGTCTCCAAACTTGGAAGAGTATGAGCCTAACACTGTAGCCAGTTTGCTGAAGCAATACCTGCGGGACCTGCCCGAGAACCTGCTGACCAAGGAGCTGCTGCCCCGCTTTGAAGAGGCTTGTGGGCGGAGCTCGGAGGGCGAGAAGGTGCAGGAGTTCCAGCGCCTGCTGGAGGAGCTGCCCGAGTGTAACCGTCTGCTGATCTCCTGGCTGATCGTGCACATGGATCACGTTATCGCCAAGGAGCTGGAAACAAAAATGAACATCCAGAACATTTCTATAGTGCTCAGCCCGACTGTCCAGGTACACGGCCGGCCCTGGGGATGCAGGGAGGGTTTCCTGTTGCTGAGTCACATACCAAGCGGTGAACCAGGGACGGTGGGTAAGGGGTTAGGCTGAATGTTGGCCTTTTTCTTTCACAGTGTGGACAGTGTTGGCATGTAAGGTAATGAGCATGTTGGCCTTTTGGCTGCGGCTGTGAAATTGGAATATTGTCCAGTCTTTGGTGTGGTTTGTAAGCAGTTCCTGATGACAGTGATCTGTCCTTAGTGGAAGAGGAGCCCGAGGTACCTGCAGTTACAGTTCATCTGCAGTGTTTTAAGGATTTCAGTTCCTTCATCAAATAGCATTACTGCTTAATCATATCACACACACATACAGACTCAGGCTCAAGGGGGCCTAACGTTGTTCATTTGGTCAGGGATTTGACCTGAGGACTTCATTCATGAAGAGGTGTGTATAGAGTATTTTACAGAATCTTAATCTGAGGAGGCATTTCAGAGAGGTGGGTGGTGTGTTAGTTGGTGTCTCTTTACAGCATAAATTCCTGGCCTTCGTTTTCTGCTGCTCACTTGGTGCTGGCATAGAGCATGTGTTATCCTTTAATTGGAGTTACTGATATTTCACTCAGGCCAAAAACAAAGGGCAAAACATGAGATGGGGTTATAGTTTTTATTTTAAGCCTTGTTTTTGGCCAATATACCAGGTTATTATTGGTCACTGTTATAACACACTGTTACATATAAGAGTGTATTTTCTTTCACTGAAGATTCCTTCATTGCTTGTTGATTATATTTTGGAAGCAAAATGTTTCTCAAATTTCATATTAGTCAAGTTTTCAGAATTTGGTAAATATTACATTGTTACTTAATATAACTGTAGTAGGGATGTTGGTGTCACAGAAGATTCAGGTGTGTTGTCAGAATAAGTTTTAGGTAGGAAATAATTTCTTTTATTAGCTTTTTAGCCAGCCTAACGTCCTGGTCTCTTAGCATTGGAGCATCTATTTAAACACGGGCTCTGGAGTCTGCCCAGAAGCATTCGTCTCTGGAGCGGGGGTACCACACTCAGCCCAGCTCTGCAGCTGCAGGCTCCTTTGTTCCTTAGTAGATCCAGTTGCATGTGTTAAAATGTATCACAGTAACTTGAAAATAAAGAACATAAGATTTAAAAAATCAGTTAATGTTATGGTGCTAAAACAGAACAGATTGATGATTATCGGCCTCTGCATCCATTTCTTGGCTTTTTCCCCGCAATTTCTCATAGTGCTGAGTCCATGACTTAACTCATACTTTCTCATTCTCTTCTTTAAATTGTCCACTAATTAGCAAAACATGTCTAGTCACTACTGAGGATGCACTTAGGCAACAGACACAAATGAAATGAAATGATAATTTTAATATTTTTCTTGCAAATATTTTCTTTTTTCTTTTTTTTTTTTTAGATTAGCAATCGTGTCCTATATGTGTTTTTCACACATGTGCAAGAGCTCTTCGGAAATGTGACACTGAAGCAAGTGACGAAACCTCTGCGATGGTCTAACATGGCCACGATGCCCACACTGCCCGAGACCCAAGAGAGCATCAAGGAGGAGATCAGAAGACAGGTGCGTGCAGCCCACCCCCCGGCCCCCAGAGCCAGCCCTCGTTCTGACCCGGTGGGAGACTGCAGTGCTGAGGACGATGGCCTCCTGTTCCTTGAACACTTCCCGTGTGTCTGGAGCTGTGTCAGGCATACTCGTCATGGCGCACTGAAGCCAGAACTTCCCATCTGGCACTATTTCATGCCAGTTAAGGCAGAACATCATAGTGGACAGAGCACAGGTTTGGAAATCAAAAGACCTGGCTTTAAATTCTTGCTCTGCTCCTAATTAGGCACGTTGCTTAACCTCCTTAAGCCTTGGGGATTGCATTTAAAAATGAGTCCTCTCCTAGGTTTGATGTGAAGATTACCTTAAATGAAATAATGCGTTAAAGATGTTCACCATGGTGCCAGGTATGTTGTAAGCAGTCCAAAAATGTTAGCTTATCTGGACAAGGCTGCTTTATTGGCCTTATTTTACAGATAAGAATAATGAAATTTGGGGAAGTTAAATAAGTTACGCTGTGTCACCTGGTTACTAAGCTGAAGAGCCAGGATTTGACCCCAAATCCTGTGTTTTCCCACTGTGCTACTGAAACAGTGCCATTTGGTTGTGTGTGTTTGGCAAGCTCAATAAGAAATTCAAGGCTAAGACGTTTACTTACATTTGATAATTATTACATCTTTTGTTTGCATACAAGTTATCAAATCCCTGCTTGCCTTTCTTCCCTTTTGTCTGCTCTGAGCTCCCATTTCTTAGTAGTTGATGTGTTGGGGGAAGGGATGTGAATTGACTACTGGGAACCAATGTAAATTGATGGATTAGAACCCAATGCTCAGGCAGAAAAAATAAAGATGATTTTTCAGTCATAGCCTTGAAAAAACAATTCGTGCATTATGTTATTTTTTTAATGATAATTGAAAAGTAGTTGATTCTGCATTTTTAGAAATTGCATGTGGTTTTATTTTAAGATGACAAGACATGGAATCATATACAGTGTGTGGTGTGTTACTTTCTAGGAGTTTCTTTTGAACTGTTTACATCGAGATCTGCAGGGTGGGATAAAGGATTTATCTAAAGAGGAAAGATTATGGGAAGTACAAAGGATTTTGACAGCCCTCAAAAGAAAACTGAGAGAAGCTAAAAGACAAGTGAGTAAATTTATTATTTTGGCACATCATGTTTATAATGAAATGTAAAAAGAGTGCGCTGGAATCTTTTATATACCATTTTAAGTGATTTTTTTAAAGTACAACCCAATTTATATTGGGTTGGCTGAAAAGTTCCTTCGGGTTTTTGTTTAAAATAAAAAAGCCCAATGACCTTTTTGGCCAACCCAGTGTAAATACCTTTTGAGGGAAAGTTCCCTGAAGGGAGATTTGTTCACATGTTCCCAGTTCTGGATTATTGATCCTTCAGCTTGGTATCAGGAAAATGCTTCATTTAATTTAGAAAGTTGAGTTTTTTAATTAGACTATTTGGCTAAAAGATGTTTTGTCATTTCCTGCTTGGTTGTACCTGTAAACAGGTTTCCAGGCGTGAGAAGCAGTCAGATGGTGATATGTTTCAAAGACTGCAGGGGAGTTTGAGGGCTTTGAGTCAGCTCTTTAAAAACACACGGAGGTACCGAAGATCAGGAGGGGCTTTCTTTACCTGGTAACAGGCAGGGTGGCGTGTGCCTCCTGATGAGCTTGGGGTTCGTGAGCCAGACTGTTGGTCTCCCTCTAGTTTAGTGTGTGTTGCTTGGCGCTGGGACTCTGAGTTTCCTGGCCACGCCAAGGCCGAGGTCCCAGGTCTCTGGACCCTCTTACAACCCACGTGCAGATTCAATGCCAGGGTCCAAAGAGCACTTCCAAGGAACATGAGTTAGCGTTTGTCAGAGTGGGACAGCATGGTCCATGGTGGGTCGCAGTTGTGGTTTTGCTAAAAGACAAGACAATGCATGTTGCTTCGAGGGCAGCAGTTCGCACTTATGTGGAGATAGCTTTGTCAGGAAGGAAGCTGTGATGGAGTTTCTACACCTGCACTCTAGGACTAGCAGACGCCCTCTGTGTATTTTTCTTCCTCCTTTTTTCCCCACTTGCCAGATTATCTATCTTTTGCTTCCAGTGCCTGTTTTTAATTAATTAATTATTCCCTTCACGATTCGGCCTGGAATCAGGTTTTAGTGACAGACCAGCCAGTCCTCCTGTGGTCGCTGTCCACCCTGTGGCGTTGCCCAGCAGCCTTTAATGAAGGGTCTCTGACCCAGGACAGGCTCACGTGGGCTCGGCTTCCTTTCTCGTGTTCCTGCATCTCTCTTGGATAAAGGAATTGTGACATAGCAAACCAGAGCCAATATAGAAAGGGATGGATTACCTCTACTTTGCCAGTTTCTTGATGCTATCTTTTCATGTCTGCTTATTAATTCACAAAGTGCTCCAAAAGTTCTATCAAGTTGATTTCAACGTTGAGGAATAAATGACCTTTAAAGATAGAAGTAATATAACTCATTATATTAACAGACTGAAAATAAGAAACCACAAAATTGTGTCAGTAGATGCAGAGAAAGCATGTGGCAGAATTTGACACTTAACTCCTGACAGAAACTTGCAGTCACTGCCTTTCAGCCTGATAAAGGGCATTTACAGAAAAAAATCTCTGATTTACATTGTGCTTAATGGTGAAAGTCTGAATGCTTTCCTCTAAGGTTGGGTATACAAGCAAGGATTTCTGCTTTTACCACTTCTATTCAACATTGTACTGGAGGTCGTTCTAGCCATGCACTAAAACAAGAAAAAAAGGCATACGGATTGGAGAGAAATCAGTCTTTATACATGGATGATGTGATTGTCTCTATATAAAATCCTAAGGAATCTGTACAACATTGAATAAGTGACTTGAGCAACATTGTAGCATACAGGATCAGATGTACAAGTCTGTTGTATTTCTGTATATTTGCAATGAACTATTGGATAGTGAACCATAAAAAAAAAGACATAAATAAATTAAAAATATATTTATATCTCAGTATTGTTAAGATGTTAGGTTTTTCCAAATTGATCTGTGGATTCAATTCCAATCAAAATCTAAACAGGTGATTTTGGTAGAAATTAACAAGCTCTTCTAAAATCTGTGTGGAAATACAAATGACCTAGAATAGCCTAAACAGTTTTGAAAAAGGTCAACATTGAAGGGCTCACACTACCTGATACTAAGACTTACTGTAAAGCTATAGTAATCAAGACAGTCAATATTGGGTAAGGATAGACATACAGAAAAGAAAGTCCAGAAATAGACCAACACATGTGTGGGCAGTTAATTTTCAACAAAGATGCTAAGACAGTTGACTAGGGAAGGATTTTCTTTTCAACAAATGGTGCTGGAACAATTGGATATCTATATGCAAAAAAAAAAAAAAAAAAAAGAACCTGACTTTTTCCCTCTTTCCACACAACATATACAAAAATTAGCTCCAAATGAATCATACACTAAGACCTAAAAAATCTTCCAGAAGTAAACAGAGAAGATCTTATTGACTTTGGCTTAGGCAGTGATTTTTAAAATTTTATTGCAGTATAGTTGATTTACAGTGTTGTGTTAATTTCTGCTGTACAGCAAAGTGCCTCAGTTATACGTATATATATTCTTTTTCATATTCTTTTCCATATGGTTTTTCACAGGATATTGAATATAGTTCCCTGTGCTATACAGTAGGACCCTGCTGTTTATCCATCCTATATATATACTAGTTTGCATCAGCTAATCCCAAACTCCTAATCCATCATCCCTCTCCTACCCCCCTCCCCCTTGGCAACCACAAGTCTGTTCTGTATGTCTGTGAGTCTGTTTCAGTTTCATAGATGTTTATTTGAGTCACGTTTTAGATTCCACATATAACTGATATATATGGTATTTGTCTTTCTCTTTCTGACTTACTTCACTTAGTATGATAATCTCTAGGTCTATCCATGTAGCTGCAAATGGCTTTTTTATGGCTGAGTAATATTCCTTTATATATATACCACATCTTCTTTATCCATCTGTCAATGGACATTTAGGTAGTTTCCATGTCTTGGCTATTGTGAATAGTGCTGCTGTGAACATAGGGGTGTATGTATCTTTTCAAATTATAGTTTTGTCTGGATATATGCCCAGGAGTGGGATTGCTGGATCATACGGCAACTCTATTTTTCAGTGTTTTGAGGAACCTGCACCAATTTACATTGGCGTAGGAGGGTTCCCTTCTCTCCACACCTTCAGTGTAGGAGGGTTCCCTTCTCTCCACACTTTCTCCAACATTTATTATTTGTAGACTTTTTAATGATGGCCATTCTGACCAGTGTGAGGTGGTACCTTATTGTAGTTTTAATTTGCATTTCTCTAATAATTAGCGATGATGATTTCATCTTTTCATGTGCCTGTTGGTCATCTGTATTTCCTCCTTGGAGAAATGTCTGTTTAGGTCTTCTGCCCATTTTTGATTGGGTTTTTTGTTTTTTTGTTACTGAGTTGTATGAGCTGTTTGAGTGATTTCTTAAATAGGACACAAAATCCTTGAACTATGAAAGAAAAATTTGGTAAATTACATTTCATCAAAACATGCTCTTCAAAAGATATTAAGAAGATGAATATGCAAGCCAGAGACTTTGACAGAATAGTTGCAAAAAACACACACTTGATAAAGGACTTGAACTAGTATGTATAAAAAACTCTTAAGACAAACCAATTTTTTTTAAACTTTATATTTTTAGAACAGTTTTAGGTTCATAGCCGAATTGAGGGAAAGGTACAGAGAATTCCCATATACCCCTTCCCCCCTCATGCTTAGCCTCCCTCATTATCAGCATCTCCTGCCAGAGTGGTACATTTGTTACAATAACAATTCAATTTTAAAAAGGCAAAGATTTGAACAGGCACTTTACTGAAGATTATATATGGATGGTAAATAAGCACATGTGAAGATACTCAACATCATTAGTCATTAAGGAAATACAACTTAAAATCACGAGATACTACTACACACCAACCAGAATGACTAAAATTAAAAATAGTGTTGACAAGAATGTGGAGCAGCTGGAACTCTCCTGTATTGCTCTTGGTTCAATCATTTTGGAAAACAGTTGGCATTTTCTTTTAAAGTTAAGCATGAGGTTACCATCTGACCCAGCAATCCCACTCCTAGGTATTTATCTAACAGAAGAAGGCATATACCCACACAAAGCAAATACATAGTGTTCATAACAGGTCTAGTTAAAATTGCTCAAAACTAGAAAGGACCGAAATGTCCATCAGCTGGTGAATGGATGAACAAATTGGGGTACATTCACATCATGGCATATTACTCAGTAAACTACTGATACAAACGACAAAATAGGTGAATCAAAATTAGCAATGTGCCAGATAAAAAAGACTACTACTGATTAATTCAGTTTATATGAAACATAAGAAAAGGCAAAACCAGAGCAGTGGAAAGCAGGTTAGTGGTTGCCAGGGGCAGCAGATGGTGGAAGAGCCCAAGGGCACTTCGTGGTGATGGAGATGTTCAGTGTCGTGATTGTGACGGTGGTTACTTGACTGTATACAGTCGTCAAAACCAGTTGAACTGTATGCTTAAAATCAACCCCCTCCAAAAAAAAAAGTATTACAGAAGGTAATTTATGTGGGAGGGTTCCAGAAATGGTGAGCACATTAAAATTGAACATTTTTCTTGCAGTGCAGCCACAGACTGAGACCCACACATTATTTTCAAAGCCCAGTTAGCAGATACCCATATGTCCAGATGGTTCAGCTGACTGTGTCACTCTTATTTTTTCAGTTCTAGGAGGTGAGAAGGAAACTTCTGGACTGGTGATGGTGTGAATTTGTTGAATGTGTTAACAGTAGGCTGACCAGTGCTTTTCATTTCTCTCACTTGACAGGAGTGTGAAACCAAGATTGCACAAGAGATAGCCAGTCTTTCAAAAGAGGATGTTTCCAAAGAAGAAATGAATGAAAATGAAGAAGTCATAAATATTCTTCTTGCCCAGGTAAGCTAAACTCTTTTTCTCTATTTTGCAAGATTCTTTTTTTAAAATAAAAATTGTATATATTTAAGGTGTACAACATGATGATTTGATACACCTCTACATAGTGAAATGATTACTGCAATCAAGCTAATTAACATTATCCTCTCACACAGTTACCTTTCTTTTGTGATGAGAGCACCTGAAGTCTACTCTCGTAGTATATTTCCAGTATTCAGTACAGTATCATTAACTATCATCATCATTATTAGATCTCTAGACTTAGTCATTCAACATTAAGCGCAACTTTGTATTTTTTGACCAATACCTCCCTATTTTCCCCACCCTCCAGCCCCTGGTAACCATTGTTCGACTCTCTGCTTTTATGAACTCGACTTTTTCTTAGATTCCACAAATGAGTGAGATCGTACAGTATTTTTCTTTTTCTGTCTGGCTTATTTCACTTAGCCTAATGTCCTCCAGGTTCATCTATGCTGTATTAAATGGCAGGATTGCCACCTTATGTCAGAATAATATTCATTGTGTATTTATATGTATGTGTTTACATGTTTTATTTTTTAAATGTTTTTGTTTTTTTGGCTGTGTCGGGTCTTAGTTGTGGCACGTGGGATTTTTCATTGCGGCACGTGGGCTCTTCGCTTCGTTGCAGTGCGTGCGCGGGCTTCTCTCTAGGTATGGCATGTGGACTTAGTTGCCCTGCGGCATGTGGGATCTTAGTTCCCCAACCAGGGGTCGAACCAGTGTCCCCAGCATTGCGAGACGGATTCTTAACCACTGGACCACCAGGGAAGCCCCTGTATGTTTTTTATATATGTTTTTATATATATATATGTGTGTGTGTGTGTATATGTGTATGTATTATAAATATATATCTATCTATCACATCTTTATTCATTGATCCATTGACCATTGGGTTGTTTTCATATTTTGACTATTGTGAATAATGCTGCAGTGAACATGGGGGTGCAGATATTTCTTCAATATCCTGTTTTCATTTACTTTGGATATATATCCAGAAGTGGGATTGCTAGATCATGTGATAGTTCTATTTTGTATTTTTGGAGGAACCTCCATACTGCTTTTCATAGTGGCTGCATCAATTTACCTTCCCACTAAAAGAGCACAAGGGTTTCCTTACTCCACATCCTCGCCAGCACTTGTTATCTTTTGTTTTTTGATAAAAGCCATTCTGACAGGTGGAAGGTGTTATCTCATTGTGGTTTTGATTTGCTTTTCCCTGATGATCAGTGACATTGGGCATCTTTTCATATATCTGGCCATTTGTATGTCTTCTTTTGAGAAATGTTTATTTAGGTCCTTTGCCCATTTTTTAATTGGGTTGTTTGTTTTCTTACTGTTGAGTAGTTTGAGTTCTTTATACGTACGTTACAGATGTAAGGTTTGCAAATATTTTCTCTCATTCCATAGGTTGTCTCTTCACTCCTTTGTTTCCTTTGCTATGTGGAAGCTTTTTAGTTTGATGCAGTCCCATTTGTCTACTGTATATTTGTGCTTTTGGGGTCATATCTAAAAAATTATTGCTCAGACTCAATGCCAAGAAACTTTCTCCCTATGTTTTCTTCTAATAGTTTTATGGTTTCAGGTCTTATATTTAAGTCTTTACTCCATTTTGAGCTGATTACTGTGTATGGAGTGAGATAAGGTAGGAGTTCATTTTCACTCTTTTGCATGCGGAAAACCAGTTTCTCAACACCACTTATTAAAGAGCCTGTCCTTTCTCCATTGTGTAGTAGCATCCTTGTCAAAGATCAATTGACCACAAATGTGTGGATTTATTTCTGGACTCGGTTCTGCTCCATTGGTGTATATGTCTGTTTTTTTATGCCAGTACCACACTGTTTTGATTGTAGGATGATGCCTCCAACTTTGTTCATCTCGTTTAATATTGCTTTGGCTAAAAAAAAAGGCAGAGAGAGAGAGATTGCTTTGGCTATTTTTTATAGTCTTTTGTGGTTCTGTATGAATTATAGGATTGTTTTTTCTATTTCTGTGAGAAACTCCATTGGAATTTTGATAGAGATTCCAATGAATCTGTAAATTACTTTGGTAGTATGGAAATTTTAACATTATTTCCTCCAGTCCATGAACATGGGATATCTTTCCATTTATCTTTTGTGTCTTTTTAAATTTCTTTCACCTATGTTTTATAGTTTTCAGTGTACAGATATTTCACCTCTTTGGTTAAATTTATTGCCTTTTTTTATGCTATTGTAAATGGAATTGTTTTTTTTTATATGGTTGTTAGCATATAGAAATGCAACTGATCTTTGTATGTTGATTTTATATTCTGCAACTTTATTAAATTTGTTTATTAGTTCTGACACTTATTTGGTGGAATCTTTATGGTTTTCTGTGTATAAGAGCATGTCATCTGCAAACAGTAAATTTTAATTCTTTACAGTTTGGATACCTTTTATTTCTTGTTTAATTAATCCGGCTAGGACTTCAGTACTATATTGAACAGAATGGGCATCTTGTCTTTTTTCTGATCTTAGAAGAAATGCTTTCAGCCTTTCACTGGGGTATGATGTTATCTGTGGGCCTGTCATATGAGCATATCATGTCACTGTGTATGTTCCTTCTATACTCACTTTGTTGAGAGTTTTTATTATGAAAAGATGTTGAATTTTGTCAAATGCTTTTTTGAATCTTTGCGATAATATGATTTTTATCCCTCATTTTGTTAATGTGGTGTGTCACATTATTGGTTTGTGTTATGTTGAACCATCCTTGTATCCCAGAGATAAATCCCACCTGATTGTGGTGTATGATCTTTTTAATGTATTGTTGAATTTGGTTTGTTAGCATGTGTTTTGAGGACTTTTGCATGTATCTGCATCAGGGATAGTGGCCTCTTTCTTTTCTTGTGGTGTCTGTATCTGGCTCTGGCACGAGGGTGATGCTGACCTCGTAAAATGTGTTTGGGAGTGTTCCTGCCTCTTCAGTTTTCCAGAAGAGCTTGAGAAGGATTGGTGTTAATTCTTCTTTAAGTGTTTGGTAGAATTCACCTATGAAGCTGTCTGGTTCTGCTCTTTTCTTGGTTGGGAGGTTTTTGACTACTGGGTCAATCTTTTTACTCGTTATTGGTCTGTTCAGATTTTCTATTTCTTCATGATTCAGTCTTAGTGGGTTTTAATGCCTCTAAGAACTTACCCAGGAAGAAATGGCAAATAGAGGGAATCAAAACAACAACAAAAAACTTACCCATTTTTTCTAGGTTATCTAGTTTGTTGGCATCATAGTAGTATCTTATAATTCTTTGTATTTCTGTGGTATCAGTTGTAATGTTTCCTCTTTCATTTATAATTTTATTTAAGTCCCCTCTCTTAATTTAGGTAAAAGTTTGTCAATTTTGTTTATCTTTTAAAAAACCAATTCTTCATTTCATTGACCTTTGATATTGCTTTTCTCGTCTCCATTTCATTTATTTTTGCTCTGATTTTAGTATTTTCTTCTTTTTGCTAATTTTAGGTTTAGTTGGTTCTTTCTCTAGTTCCTTGAGGTATAAAGATACACTGTTTGAAATCTTTTTTCTTAGTGTAGGCATTTGGCACTATAAACTTCCCTCTTCAAACTGCTCTTTCTGCGTCCCTTAAGTTTTGGTGTGTTGTGCTTCCATTTGCATTTGTCTCAATATTTGATTTCTTCTTTGACCCATTGGTTGTTCAGGAGTGTGTTGCCAGACTGCTGATGGTCATTTTATATTGTAATTTGAGAAGCTCAACTACAGAGGTGTGAATCTTTTAACCAAACTTAATAAGAAGACTTAGAGGTTTTAGAGGGGCTTACTTGTCATATTTGGCCCTACCTTTATGTGGTGTTTGGGTAAATGTTCAGCTGGAGGAAGAAACTACCTTTTGTACTGAGTGATTGCTTCTTACTGGAAACTGTTCTAGATGTTTTATTTCATCTCATTTCACTCACACACAGGTCTTGAGTTATAGGTATTTCCCCTAATTTACAAATTAGTGTAGTTGTTCCATATTAATGAGATTGGACTTCAGTATTTTAAAATTTGTTCTTCCTGATGTCACAAAGTTTGAGATCCTTGAAATGTAACAGATTTTAGCTGATAGTCGTTGCTAATAACACCTGTTAGATATTTTATTTTATTCTTTGCAGGTGAAAGTCAGTTGTTGGAGATGAATTGTTTGATTATTCATTAATCGAGTTGGCAAACAGCTCTTGAGTATCTACTGTATTCCAGGCAGAGAGCTAAAGATGAGCTCTTTTCTTTCCACATTTCTCACTCAACCTTACTCTGTTCTGGAAATTCCCAGAGTTTAACCACAAAGGAATGAAGTTTTAGGCTCTGACAGCATAGTCTGTGCTCCCAGAAACTCATGTATGTGGGATACCCAAAGCCCTACAAGTTTCAATCCTTTTTTGTCACTTCTGAAAATACACTGTTTTGCCTACCAGGGACGTATAACTCTTCTCCCCTGAAGAGAGAATCAAGTCCCAAATATGTCTTTATTTCAGAGTTTTCAATCTGGTATTTCTTGGAACAGTAGCTTTCCTAAGTGCACTGAGGTAAAAGATGAGAATCTCTGCATTTGGAAACACCTGGGGATTATGTATATCACATCTCTGAGAGAGATTCTTTATGCACATGGGAGGCTTTGGGTAGTTAACTTTAGAACTTAACTCGCAGCATCTTTCATGTTTGATCACAGGTTCTTATCCTCTTGCTACATGTTAGTTTGGAAAAAAGTGCTGTAGACCTTTGCTGCCTCCAGCTCATTTCTGTAGCTTTCCATCTCTGTTACCTGCTAAGTTTTGTCTGCTTTGGTTCTTTTCACTAGGTTGAAAGGGCTAGCTAGATCTTGGGCAGATAGGGATTTATCCCCTTAGGTGAGCTAATCAGTTTTAGAAATGCGTATTCTGTTAAAGGAGAATATTTACTGTTTAAATATTATCCCTGGAGACATGGGTTGTGGAGGATGGTGGCTTGTGGTGAGGAGAAAAGATTTCTTCTGTGAACGTCTTTCCATCACTAGATCTACTTTCAGGTGATGTTGATACCAGCTGCTCATCTCCTGGGTCCTTCTTTCCTAGTGACACTGTCAAAGCCCACTGTGGCCCTAAAATAGATTCTCTCGGTGGGAAGGCATTCAGAAAGGACCGGGAAGCAAAAACACATGGAGTCACTTGAACTTTGCTTTGTGCCCAGTGTGCTGGCGGCATGCAGAGCCTTTGCAAAAGAAGGATTCCTAAGTGGCATTTTATGTCTTGAGAAAAATCTAGTCATTCCTCCCAAACAACTTAGTCTACCTTTTCTCAAAGAAGCCTTTTCTTGACATTAGGGAAATGGGGTATTTTTGGGGTGTGCAGTACAACAAGCTTTCCCATAACTTGTGTGTTAGTGTATGGGGCAAAACAATTCAGGGTGACAGGAGACCCCAAAAGAGTGACATTTCCTAGACTCAGACTCTTCAAGGTGTTCACCAGTGGTCATTATTTAGGAGAATGAGATCCTGACTGAACAGGAGGAGCTCCTGGCCATGGAGCAGTTCCTGCGCCGACAGATCGCCTCGGAGAAAGAAGAGATGGAACGCCTCCGAGCGGAGATCGCCGAGATCCAGAGGTGAGGGAGAGCCGCGGGCTGGTTTCCAGGGATGCCGACTGCTGCGCGAGCACAGGTGGCCAGCGCTCAGCCTTCCCTGTGGAGGCGTCAGAGTGACCCTTCAGTTTCTTCTTTATTAAGTCTTAAGGATGGTGCGGTATCGAGTGCAGCCACGGAAAGCTGGTCAGTCTAGAGGCAGACGACGGGCCTGTCTCTGCTGGCCGGTAACGCGCTTCCTGCCCTGTCCCCGCCCCCGCGCAGCCGCCAGCAGCACGGCCGCAGCGAGACCGAGGAGTACTCATCGGAGAGCGAGAGCGAGAGCGAGGACGAGGACGAGCTGCAGCTCATCCTGCAGGACCTGCAGCGGCAGAATGAGGAGCTGGAGGTGGGCGCGGGGGACCCGAGGCTGCACTGAGGTCATGGCAAGCGCAGGGCTCACGGCAGACGTGTTCTGCTTGCCCTCGGTGACCGACGGGCAGGCCAAGGAGGGGGATTTTGGGGGGTGTCCCCCCGGGGGCGTGCAGGGCGTATGCGGCGTGGGGAGCCGGCAGCATGCTGACCAGAGTCTCCCTTCTCGCCCTCCCCTCCTCACAGAGGAGCCCGAGGGCCGTGGGCGGCTTCCCCTCCCTCAGGCAGGTGCCGGGACAGACCAGGCAATTCCACACTGGATCCCAGCTCGGGAGTCCTCTCCCCAGAGCTGCAGGCCGAGGCCAGGGGGCCGTGGGAGACGGGCCAGCTGGCAGCACCTCGCCTGCTCAGCATTTTACAGAGCATACGAACATGCTGAGTAGGGAAACGGTCCTCCAGAACTTCAGCGCTTGGGCTGTAGGTCAGGCTGCTGCAACGAAGGGAACAGCCCCCTGGTCTGAACAAGGGCCCCCGCCCCATCTGGCCGCCCCGCAGGTCGGCACAGGGCCGCTCGGAGTGGGCAGGAAGGGAAGAGACGGGCCCCGGGAAGGGCGCCGAGCGAGCGGGGCTGAGCAGCCGCCCCTGCCGGAGGAGGGGGGTCTGCGGGGCGGGGCGTCACCTGGACTTCGCTGACCGAGGGCGGGTAGCTCCGGTGTGGCACCAGGTTTCTGTGGTCAGCGGGAGTTGTCGCCCTGCAGCCTTCTTGCTGACGTGAGCACTGTTGTCTCTGTCCCTCAAGATCAAGAACAACCACCTGAACCAGGCGATTCACGAGGAGCGTGAGGCCATCATCGAGCTGCGGGTGCAGCTCCGCCTGCTCCAGCTGCAGCGCGCCCGGCCTGAGCCCCAGGCCGAGCCCGAGCCTGTCGCCAGGGAGCCGCCCCCGGGCGGCAAGGAGCAGCCCCGGCCGTCGCCCAGCAGGGACAGGAAGGAAACGCCCATCTGAGTGCCACCCGCCCGCGAGCAGCGGCCTGGAGCCCCGTCAGCGCCGCCTCTGCTGTCCCCACTGTAAAGACGCCTCCTCCACGCAGGTGGTGCTCAGCGCAGGTGACACGAGGACAGAGCGGCACGCGGTGCGGGCTTGTCGGGCACAGATGAGTTTCCAGCTAGTGTCAGCTTCTTTGAAGATTAATTTCCTTTGTTAACTTAAAATAACTATTTTAACCCTTGAGTGGCTTCTTTTTAAACCAAAAATCGTCTTTGTTTGCTTTTTTATTACGGCAGAATCAGGATTTTTCTCTCGTTCAAGGGGGAACCAAACAAGGCAGCCCCACTCCTGCCCGCGCCGTGTCCCCTTCCAGGGTCTCTGCTGCCCGCCGTTCTCGCCTGTGCCTTCACGCCTCCGCGGTGCAGATTCTGTCCTGGGAGCCGCCTCACGTTTCCCGATTGGCCTGAGTGGCTCTCTCTCACGGGGGTGACCTTCCCTGCCCCACACCCCGGGCCCAAGTCACCACAGCGGCCTGTGCAGCCGCAGACAAAGCTGCCCCGGAGCCTGCCTGCCAGCCAGGGTCACCACAACCGCCCGGCTCCTCCGGCTTCTGCTGCCTGGGGTCAGCAGATGCTTGTCGCTGGGTCGTGGGAGCGGCTGCCCGGACCCAGGGCATCCACACAGAGGATTTGTTTCTCCAACCTGCCATTAGAACAGAACGTCGTGGGTTGCTTGCTTGGGCTAGAATGTAAGCATCTCTTTGCCTGAATAAGCCATATGGATGGGTAGCTATGCTCTTACACAAGATTTCAGATGTCAGTGTCCACAGGGGCTTGGTGAACCGCTGCTGGGTGCCCAGTTGACCAGGCTGAGCGATAGGAAATGGCTTTCCTCTGGAGTCAGCCGTAGTCCTGACCCCACCACGTCTCTGGTGACCCGAGGTGTCTGGGAGGCCGGCTCGTAGGCACTCGGTCCAGTCCCGCTGTGTCCGAGTAAGTGGCTCCACGAGGTTGTCAGCTCTCACGGCTGTGAAGACAAACCCCACACACTCAAGGTGATGGGAACACCCCCCCACCCCCGCCGAGGGCTCTGTCCTCTCCTCCTGGTTAGTATTTATTTTCAGCACCTGTTTAATGCGGTTTTTTATTCTCTACCTATTGCACTGTTGTGACTTGTTGGCCATTATTTGATTTTTGTACAAAAAAAGCTTTGTTATAGAAATCAGCATACTATTTTTTTAAATCTGGAGAGAAGATATTACGGTGACTGAAAATACGGTCAGGTGTCAAATATAAGTGTATAAAAGCCTTCTTGCCGTCCTGTCGGTCATGTTACATTCATTTTATATTTGCTGGCAATATTGAAGGGATTCTTTTGTGTTTAAACTCTAATTTCTATCACGGTGTCATGAATTTTTAAAATTAGTATTTCATCACAGTTGTCTCAGTGTTGGTTAACTAATTTTTGCCAGGACCATTATTGATCAAGCAAATAAATTCAACAGCCATTTGAGGAAAAAAAAACTTCCGTTTTTCGTACCTGTTCTTTCTTTGAAATAACTGAGTGCCCTGTAGCTGGCAAGGAGTTGGTTTGATATTCATTCAAGGTCCAGGAGCACACAGAACCTTGTGTGTCAACTCACATTGCATCCCTCACCTTGGCAGAGTCAACGCCCACTTGCTGGTCAGCAGGCTCTGCCGCCATCCTCCTCCTCCTCCACACTGGCTCGTGCTGAGCTGGCCTGGATCTGCAGCTGCTTCTGTGAGCAATGCCCTGGTTCCAGTGGGAGGTGAGCTCTGCCCTTCCAGCCGACGCACAGGTCAGCTGGCCTGATTTGGCAGAAAGGTTGGTCATGGCCAGGTCACTTTGCTGTAGGGGATGGCAGGGGTCAGGCAGATCACTGTCCTCATGCTGATCACGTGACTCCTGGTTGACAGTTTCAGATTCCAGTTCTGGGGAAGCAAAAACTATGATTAAGTCTCAGTTTGGTGACATGGGGGCTTCGTTTAGGGCAGGGGTCCCCAACCCTGGGCCACAGACCTAGGAACTGGGACACACAGCAGGAGATGAGCGGCGGGCAAGCGAAGCTTCATCTGTATTTACAGCCACTCCCCATCGCTCGCATTACCGCCTGAGCTCCGCCTCCTGTCAGGTCAGAAGCAGTGTTAGATTCTCACAGGAGCACGAACCCTTCTGTGAACTGCACATGCGAGGGATCTAGGGTACGGCTCCTTATGAGAGTCTAATGCCTGATGATCTGAGGTGGAGCTGAGGCAGTGCTGCTAGGTCTGGGGAGTGGCTGCAAATATAGATTATCATTAGCAGAAAGATTTGACCATAATAAATCAATTGCTTGCAGACTCATATCAAAACCCTATCAGTGAGTGGCAAGTGAAAACAAGCTCAGGCAGGGCTCCCACTGATTCTGCATTATGGTGAGTTGTATAATTAATTATTTCATTATATTTTACAATGTAATAATAGAAATGTAATGCTTTTGAAACATCCCCAAACCGCCTCCCCACCACCCCCCATGGAAAAATTGTCTTCCATGAAACTGGTCCCTGGTGCCACAAAGGTTGGGGGCTGTTGGTTTAGGGGACTCCATTTTGGGCCCACTGTTTTGTCTTTTAACAATTCTCCCCTTTTAATCAGACTCTCAGCCTGAGAACTGTGATCAAGATCTCAGGCATTGGCCCTACTCCCAGCTGCTGCTCTGGAGCTCTCACAGCTTTTGCTGAGTCTGTGTGGGTTCACATTCTTTAAGCTGGTTGTTCTTTTTGTTCCTTTTCTGACGTTCCAGTCTTAGGGAGATCATTTGCTCGCGGGTTAGCAGCTGCAAACATGCATTGAACGCTTTTGAGAGAATCCAGTGCACCAGGGTGGCTACTACGATTATTCCAAGCAGGATCATCCCATGTCTGGGGTCACCAAGACCCAAAGCAATCAAAGTCAAGTAAGTCAAAGAAACAGCCTATTGAAGGAATCATTTTCTTAAGCCATGTGGCTTGTTCAGTGATCGTACAGAGCTGAATGTCCACTTCCCCAGAACTGTCAACCCAGGTGCAGCAGGTGGTGTTGGCCACAGCACAGATACCTCATTGCTCAGCTAAAAGGTAACCACGAGCTATCCTAATATCAAGAACAACTTTGGCCAGAGAGTCTGGGGATTTTTTTGCTGGGCAGCTCTTGCTTTAGCAGCAGACTCTGCAGTATCCTTCAGAGTTAAGGAGAGGTCCCTGATCATAGCCTCACTTGCACTTTCTCCTAGCCAGGAAAGTGGAGATTTGCTGAGGGAAGTGAATTTTGAATCATGAATGCCTTCTGGTAATTTTGGCTTGAGTCTGGCTCAGGAGTGGAAAGGTGACAGCCAGGGAGGCCAGTAAAATTTCAGGATCTGCAGGCTGCACAGGTGGTTTTGTTCTGGTTACCCTTGTCTCGTGTCCCTTCTTTAGCCTGGATGCAATATTCCATGGGTTTGGGGTTGCTAACCAGAGATGGGGAAGTGGACCCAGGGTCCTGATATGATAGACAGAAGGCTGAGTTTGTTCCAGAGAAACTGTCACTTTGGGAATCAGGGCGAAGTTTGTGATGGACAGAACTAGAACTACCCGATCATCAGCCTCTTGGCAAGTCCAGCAGTTACTTGGAGGTCTGATTACCCAGCTTGGCGATGGCCTGAGACAATGGCATTCTCTTTCCAGGCCAAAGCAAGGCAAAAGGTGAACAGAAGAATCAGAAAGGCCTTCATGGGGTAGGAGTTAGGAAAAGGATGGTCAGGGAGGGAAGGAGGAATGGAAATAAATGTGGAAAGAAAGGTTCTCAATCCTCTTGATCTGACGTCTTGGGAGGAAGCATCCTACCTTGATGTCAGCTGCTCCTCTTCCTGGACGGTTTGATTGGAGGTCTCCAGCGTTTGCACAGGGCCAGATGTCCGGTGGAGCCTTTTTCAGCTGTGAAATACCCCTGAGGTTCAACACCTTGTAATTTGGCAGCGGTGTCAGTGGTCAAGAGTCCTTGGTAGGGTCCTTTCTGTGAGTCTCACTTTTGCAAAAGCATCTGAGTAAAACAGTAACTCTGTAAATGACAAAAGACTTAAAAATGTAATCTAACATCTATGTTTCACAAGGTGAGAGGCAAATCCTTTGAGATTTTCCAGGAGCCCTCTGGGAAACCTCAAAGTTTACTATGAGGTCAAAAAGACTCTTATTTAGTAATTTTATTTTAAGAGAATGTCAAAAGGATCAAACATTTGATTAAATAGGATCACAAATCATTATGATATAATAATGCACCAAAGTGACAGTACCAGATATTAAATGCAAATAGAGAAGGTAAACAAAAGTTAGTGCTCCTTATGTTGAGAAGACTGGGTTTTGCTAAGTAAGAAAAGACCTGATAAAGACAACATGAAGCAGAGTCAGTTATTTTGGTAACATACAAAATTTTTGCTGTCCAGGCAGATTAATTAAAAGCTAAAACAAACAAACAAAAACTAGTTCCTTAAAGAGCAGACCAATAATCGAAGAGAACTTTGTCTTTTTAACAGAGGGAAAAATCAAATTCTAATTTTGCACCAGTGTATTTTGATGATAAAACTTATTTTTTAAAAAACATAGCCAAATCCTGCAGCCTGTGGGAAAAAAAACCACATTCACAGAAAGACAGACAAGATGAAAAGGCAGAGGGCTATGTACCAGATGAAGGAACAAGATAAAACCCCAGAAAAACAACTAAATGAAGTGGAGATAGGCAACCTTCCAGAAAAAGAATTCAGAATAATGATAGTGAAGATGATCCAGGACCTCGGAAAAAGAATGGAGGAAAAGATCAAGAAGATGCAAGAAATGTTTAACAAAGACCTAGAAGAATTAAAGAACAAACACAGATGAACAATACAATAACTGAAATGAAAACTACACTAGAAGGAATCAATAGCAGAATAACTGAGGCAGAAGAACGGATAAGTGACCTGGAAGACAGAATGGTGGAATTCACCACTGTGGAACAGAAGAAAGAAAAAAGAATGAAAAGAAATGACAGCCTAAGAGACCTCTGGGACAACATTAAAAGCAACAACATTCGCCTTATAGGGGTCCCAGAAGGAGAAGAGAGAGAGAAAGGACCAGAGAAAATATTTGAAGAGATTATAGTTGAAAACTTCCCTAACATGGGAAAGGAAATAGCCACCCAAGTCCAGGAAGCGCAGTGAGTCCCATACAGGATACACCCAAGGAGAAACACGCCGAGACACATAGTAATCAAATTGACAAAAATTATTGAAAGCAGCAAGGGAAAAACGAAAAATAACATACAAGGGAACTCCCATAAGGTTAACAGCTGATTTCTCAGCAGAAACTCTACAAGCCAGAAGGGAGTGGCATGATATACTTAAAGTGATGAAAGGGAAGAACCTACAACCAAACCAAGATTACTCTACCCGGCAAGGATCTCATTCAGATTCGATGGAGAAATCAAAAGCTTTACAGACAAGCAAAAGCTAAGAGAATTCAGCACCACCAAACCAGCTCTACAACAAATGCTAAAGGAACTTCTCTAAGTGGGAAACACAGAGAAGAAAAGGACCTACAAAAACAAACCCAAAACAATTAAGAAAATGGTCACAGGAACATACGCATCGATAATTACCTTAAACGTGAATGGATTAAATGCTCCAACCAAAAGACACAGGCTTGCTGAATGGATACAAAAACAAGACCCATATATATGCTGTCTACAAGAGACCCACTTCAGACCTAGGGACACAAACAGACTGAAAGTGAGGGGATGAAAAAGATATTCCAGGCAAATGGAAATCAAAAGAAAGCTGGAGTAGCTATACTCATATCAGATAAAATAGACTTTAAAATAAAGAATGTTACAAGAGACAAGGAAGGACACTACATAATGATCAAGGGATCAAACCAAGAAGAAGATATAACAATTATAAATACATATGCACCCAACATAGGAGCACCTCAATACATAAGGCAACTGCTAACAGCTATAAAAGAGGAAATCAACAGTAACACAATAATAGTGGGGGACTTTAACACCCCACTTACACCAATGGACAGATCATACAAAATGAAAATGAATAAGGAAACAGAAGCTTTAAATGACACAATAGACCAGATAGATTTAATTGATATTTATAGGACATTCCATCCAAAAACAGCAGATTACACTTTCTTCTCAAATACACATGGAACATTCTCCAGGATAGATCACATCTTGGGTCACAAATCAAGCCTCAGTAAATTTAAGAAAACTGAAATCATATCAAGCATCTTTTCTGACCACAACACTATGAGAATAGAAATGAATTACAGGGAAAAAAACGTAAAAAACACAAACACATGGAGGCTAAACAATATGTTACTAAATAACCAAGAGATCACTGAAGAAATCAAAGAGGAAATCAAAAAATACCTAGAGACAAATGGCAATGAAAACACGACGATCCAAAACCTATGGGATGCAGCAATAGCAGTTCTAAGAGGGAAGTTTATAGCTATACAAGCCTACCTCAAGAAACAAGAAAAATCTCAAATAATCTAACCTTAAACCTAAAGCAATTAGAGAAAGAAAGAAAAAAAAAAAAAACCCCAAAGTCAGCAGAGGAAAGAAATCATAAAGATCAGATCAGAAATAAATGAAAAAGAAATGAAGGAAACAACAGCAAAGATCAAAAAAACTAAAAGCTGGTTCTTTGAGAAGATAAACAAAATTGATAAACCATTAGCCAGACTCATCAAGAAAAAGAGGGAGAGGACTCAAATCAATAAAATTACAAATGAAAAAGGAGAAGTTACAACAGACACTGCAGAAATACAAAGCATCCTAAGAGACTACTACAAGCAACTCTATGCCAATAAAATGGACAACCTGGAAGAAATGGACAAATTCTTAGAAAGGTATAACCTTCCAAGACTGAACCAGGAAGAAACAGAAAATATGAACAAACCAATCACAAGTAATGAAATTGAAACTGTGATTAAAAATCTTCCAACAAACAGAAGCGCAGGACCAGATAGCTTCACAGGTGAATTCTCTCAAACATTTAGAGAAGAGCTAACACCCATCCTTCTCAAACTCTTTCAAAAAATTGCAGAGGAAGGAACACTCCCAAACTCATTCTATGAGGCCACCATCACCCTGATACCAAAACCAGACAAAGATACTACAAAAAAAATTACAGACCAATATCACTGATGAATAGACATGCAAAAATCCTCAACAAAATACTAGCAAACAGAATCCAACAACACATTAAAAGGATCATACACCATGATCAAGTGGGATTTATCCCAGGGATGCAAGGATTCTTCAATATACGCAGATCAATCAATGTGATACACCGTATTAACAAATTGAAGAATAAAAACCATATGATCATCTCAATAGATGCAGAAAAAGCTTTTGACAAAATTCAACACCCATTTATGATGAAAACTCTCCAGAAAGTGGGCATAGAGGGAACATACCTCAACATAATAAAGGCCATATATGACAAACCCACAGCAAACATCATTCTCAATGGTGAAAAACAAAGCATTTTCTCTTAAGATCAAGAACGAGACAAGGATGTCCATTCTCACCACCATTATTCAACATAGTTTTGGAAGTCCTAGCCACGGCAATCAGAGAAGAAAAAGAAATAAAAGGAATACAAATTGGAAAAGAAGAAGTAAAGCTGTCACTGTTTGCAGATGACATAATACTATACATAGAAAATCCTAAAAATGCCACCAGAAAATTACTAGAGCTAATCAATGAATTTGGTCAAGTTGCAGGATACAAAATTAATGCACAGAAATCTCTTGCATTCCTATACACTAATGATGAAAAATCTGAAAGAGAAATTATGGAAACACTCCCATTTACCACTGCAACGAAAAGAATAAAATACCTAGGAATAAACCTACCTAGGGAGACAAAAGACCTGTATGCAGAAAACTATAAGACACTGATGAAGGAAATTAAAGATGATACCAACAGATGAAGAGATATAACATGTTCTTGGATTGGAAGAACCAATATTGTGAAAATGACTATACTACCCAAAGCAATCTACAGATTCAATGCAATTCCTATCAAATTACCAATGGCATTCTTTACAGAACTAGAACAAAAAAATCTTAGAATTTGTATGGAGACACAAGAGACCCTATATAGCCAAAGCAGTCTTGAAGGGAAAAAACGGAGCTGGAGGAATCAGATGCCCTGACTTCAGACTATACTACAAAGCTACAGTAATCAAGACAATATGGTACTGGCACATAAACAGAAATATTGATCAATGGAACAAGATAGAAAGCCCAGAGATAAACCCATGCACCTATGGTCAACTAATCTATGACAAAGGAGGCAAAGATATACAATGGAGAGAAGACAGTCTCTTCAATAAGTGGTGCTGGGAAAACTGGACAGCTACAGGTAAAAGAATGAAATTAGAACACTCCCTAAAACCATACACAAAAATAAACTCAAAATGGATTAGAGACCTAAATGTAAGACTGGACACTATAAAACTCTTAGAGGAAAACATTGGAAGAACACTCTTTGACATAAATCACAGCAAGATCTTTTTTGATCCACCTCCTAGAGTAATGGAAATAAAAACAAAAATAAACAAATGGGACCTAATGAAACTTCAAAGCTTTTGCACAGCAAAGGAAACCATAAACAAGACGAAAAGACAACCCTCAGAATGGGAGAAAATATTTGCAAATGAATCAATGGACAAAGGATTAATCTCCAAAATATATAAACAGCTCATGCAGCTCAATATTAAAGAAACAGACAACCCAATCCAAAAATGGGCAGAAGACCTATATAGACATTTCTCCAAAGAAGACATACAGATGGCCAAGAAGCACATGAAAAGCTGCTCCACATCACTAATTATTAGAGAAATGCAAATCAAAACTACAATGAAGTATCACCTCACACCAGTTAGAATGGGCATCATCAGAAAATCTACAAACAACAAATGCTGGAGAGGGTGTGGAAAAAAGGGAACCCTCTTGCACTGTTGGTGGGTATGTAAATTGATACAGCCAGTATGGAGAACAGTATGGAGGTTCCTTAAAAAACTAAAAATAGAATTACCATATGATCCAGCAATCTCACTACTGGGCATATACCCAGAGAAAACCATAATTCAAAAAGACACATGTAGGGGCTTCCCTGGTGGCGCAGTGGTTGGGAGTCTGCCTGCTAATGCAGGGGACACGGGTTCGAGCCCTGGTCTGGGAAGATCCCGCATGCCACGGAGCAGCTGGGCCCGTGAGCCACAACTACTGAGCCTGCGCGTCTGGAGCCTGTGCCCCGCAACAGGAGGGGCCGCGATAGTGAAAGGCCCGCGCACCGCGATGAAGAGCGGTCCCCGCACCGCGATGAAGAGTGGCCCCCACTTGCCGCAACTAGAGAAAGCCCTCGCACGAACCGAAGACCCAACACAGCCAAAAATAAATAAATAAATAAATAAAGTAGCTATACAATTAAAAAAAAAAAAAAAAAAAAAGACACATGCACCCCAATATTCATTGCAGCACTATTTACAATAGCCAGGTCATGGAAGCAACCTAAATGCCCATCAACAGACGAATGGATAAAGAAGATGTGGTACATATATACAATGGAGTATTACTCAGCCATAAAAAGGAACGAAACTGAGTCATTTGTTGAGACGTGGATGGATCCTAAAGACTGTCATACAGAGTGAAGTAAGTCAGAAAGAGAAAAACAAATATCATATATTAACGCATGTACGTGGAACCTAGAAAAATGGTACAGATGAACCGGTTTGCAGGGCAGAAGTTGAGACACAGATGTAGAGAACAAACATATGGACGCCAAGGGGGGAAAACCGCGGTGGGGTGGGGATGGTGGTGTGCTGAATTGGGCGATTGGGATTGACATGTATACACTGATGTGTATAAAATTGATGACTAATAAGAACCTGCAGTATAAAAAACAAACAACTAATGCTAAACTTTCTTTGGGTTATTTGTATGGAAGTATGTTAACATAAATGTTTCAGACATTACATGAAATTTCTAAAAATCTTATATGTTCTGGTATAATGTTATAAGTTATAATTCTAGTTATTACTTTTAAATGTATATATCTCAGAAATAACTAAATTTCCTTGTCAATTGCATTATTATGAACTTTCATCAAATCTTTAACCGTGGTCATTTTTTGTCTTTTGTCATTTACAGACAGTTCTGGTTGTACTCTGATGCTTTTGCAAAAATGTTCCTATAAAAGGGTTTCATCTTCAAGGAATTAATGGAAAAGACTCTTGACAAGTATAGGTTTCTGGTAACTGACTATACTGCTGAACTGAATGAATAAGCATTTTCAGAACTCTAATGGAAAACTGATGAATTCATAAAAGTGCTAACAAAAGATCAAGATGAAAAAAAAATTACATGGGACTGAGTGAACTGATGAGGATGATTATAATTTTTGTGACTTTCTGTTTGAATAAAAAAAAAAATCCAAAAAAACCCCCCCAAAACCAAAAAGAGACATTTAAAAAAGAAACAACATAGCCAGCTTGATGACATCTAAAATTCCTTTCCCAAGATGCCTTTTCCACAAACATTCTACAGCTTTCTGCTCTCTATTCAGGCTTTGTCCTAGGATTTTTTCCTTTCTCATTCTGAAGCAATCATTTTACTTGCCTTACTACTTTTCATACAGTTTCCTTTCACCCAGATTATTTCTGAGTAGTTTTAATGACTTACAGTGATTAGAATTCTTAACTCTTAGAATCCTTAATTCCTATTGAACACTAAGAAGTAAGTAGTTGTGGACTGTTACATTATCATTCTGTTGATTGGCAAGTTTATAAATACATTTTCTAATTTCTAGAAGCACATATCCTCATTAAATTTCCCAACGTGGCACAAAACTTGTTTGCTAATAGACCCAAATATCTTTAGTTCCTCTATAAAAAGGAAGCCAAAAGTAGATCAACATTTGCTCAGTAATTAATGTTTCAGTATTTTATGTTATTTGGAAATGACCTAGATATTCAATGAATATCCATCATTTATACTGAGATAAGTTAACTTTAAGGTTTCAAGTTACAAAAAAGATTTTGGAAACTATTTTTAAGTGGATATACCATAAAATATAATTATTATTGAAAAGTTTATAAATTTTTATATTACATCTATTTAATTCACTTGTTCTTAACATTAATGTTTAGTCATGAAAATTTCACGAGACATTAAACAGCTAATCATCTTAAGTTATCTTTCTTGCTGACAAATTCTGTAACAGAGATAACATAAGCTTATTTGATTTTTCATAAACCTAGGTAGAGTAAAAGTATTAATATTATAGTTTATGCCAATACCTCTAAAGACATGCCTGTTTTAATTAAACCAACAAACTTAAACTAGCTTTTATTTACTGAAGATTATCCTAGATCAGGTGAATCTGAAAAACATTTGGGTTAGTTTCCACATTTCTGAGACTATACATGACTTATATAACACTTTTTGGTCTTTAAGCCAATTAAATAGAACTCTTTACAAATTAACTTTGGTAATACCATTTGGAGGTAGAAAAAACTGACACATATACACACAGAAATAAACATAAAGACAGACACAGGCAGATGCAGTGTTTATTTTTAAATTTTAGCCTTGATTAAAGACTTAAACAAAAGACATGACACCATAAAACTCCTGGAAGAGAACATAGGCAAACATTCTCCGAGTTAAATTGTGCCAATGTTTTTTTAGGTCAGTCTCCCAAGGGAATAGAAATAAAAACAAAAATTAACAAATGGGACCTAATCAAACTTACAAGCTTTTGCACAGCAAAGGAAACCATAAACAAAATGAAAAGACAACCTACAGAATGGGAGAAAATATTTGCAAATGATGCAACCAACAAAGGCTTCATTTCCTAAATATACAAACAGCTCATATAATTCAGCAACAACAAAAAACAACCCTATCCAAAAATGGGCAGAAGACCTAAATAGACATTTCTCCAAAGAAATAAAGATGGCCAACAGGCACATGAAAAGATATTCAACTTTGCTAATTATCAGAGAAATGCAAATCAAAACTACCATGAGGTATATACCACCTTACACCAGTAAAATAGCCATCATTAAAAAAAGTCTACAAATAACAAATGCTGGAGAGGGTGTGGAGAAAAGGGAACCCTCCTACACTGTTGGTGGGAATGTAAATTGATGCAGCCACTATGGAAAACAGTATGCAGGTTCCTCAGAAAACAAAGTAGAATTGCCATTTGCCATATGATCCAGCAATCCCACTCCTGGCATATATCTGGACAAAACTATAATTCAGAAAGATACATGCACCCCTATGTTCACAGCAGCACTGTTCACAATAGCCAAAACATGGACACAACGTAAGTGTCCATTGACAGATGAATGGATAAAGAAGATGTGGTACGTATATGTGTATATATATATATATATATGTGTGTATACACACACACACAAATGGAATATTACTCAGCCATAAAAAAGAACAACACAATGCCATTTGTATCAACATGGATGCAACTAGAGATTATCACACTAAGCGAAGTAAGTCAAAGAGAAAGACAAATATCTCGTGATATCACTTACGTGTGGAATCTAAAATACGACACAAATGAACCTATCTATGAAACAGAGTCACAGACATAGAGAAAAGACTAGTGGTTGCCAAGGGGGAGGGGGTTGGGAGAGGGATGGAGTGGGAGGTAGGATGGATAAACAACCAGGTCCTACTGTACGGCACAGGGAACTATATTCAATATCCTGTGATAAACCATAATGGAAAAGAATATTTAAAAAAGAATATATATATACGTGTAACTGAATCACTTTGCTGTACAGCAGTATTTAACACAAAATTGTAAATCAACTATACTTCAATTAAATAAACAAAATTTTAGCCACAAGACAGGTATAATAATGCAAAACTCACTAGTTTATAAAAGAACAGTTGGATCCAAATTGCGTTTCTGGCAGATGGAATAAGTTTACTGGCTCAGATGGCTTCAATTTTTCACTAATATCTGGTGACAGTTTTAAAGATTTTTCATAGCCCCAGTTTTCAATAGCTTCTCCTTTTCCCCTGATGAGAATTGCCTAGAGAAGGCCGGGGAGAGTACTTACACCTCAAAAGGCACAGAGGAAGAATGTTCCACCAAGAAGGACTTTTGCTCCCTAAATCCAGATCTTTTATGACACCTACAAGCCTTTTGAGATGAACAGGGGAGGTTTGAGGATTGGTAAAAAGCATAGATGAGCTTTGGATTGTTTCTAGAGCCGCATTACTGTTCTTGTTAAGACTCGGTTCGTAAGACAAGTACAGTTGTTTTTAATTCTACAAGGAATTGGGTGGGAACCTGAATGGTACCAACCAAGGGACTGCCCACCTAGCCAACTATATTTGTTCTTCATATCAGGGAGAAGGTCAACTAAGATGGAAATCAAAAGATCCCTATGTTCTAGATTTAGAGCTGTGTGTCTTTGCAGAAGGACTTACTAAAACATTTCAAAAGCTTCCGAATGTTTTTCTTTCCCTCTGGGTATATAGTTTCATTCCAGCTTTGGACAGAAGGCCTAAAAGAGGTTCCTGTCAGGCTCTGAATATCAGCTTCCAGTTCGGCCAACTTCTGACCATAGAGCTACTTTTCAAAAAAAAAAAAAAAAAATCCTTTCATATATCTTGTCAGGTTTCAGCCAGGACAAACTGTGAATATTATTGGCAGTAGTGAAAACCCCATGAATGCAAGTGGCATCCCCAATGAGGGTGCAAAAGATACCCAAGATGCAGAGCCACCCCTAAAGAAAGAAAGCTTTAGACAATCCCCTGAGAGCTGGCAACAGTCTGTAGGACCCTGACCGCAAATGGGGTGCAGCCCATACTTCTGCCTGGCCATATTTTGGTGGCTTCCAACCTGACGGTAACTAAGCCAAGTTCTCAGGACACAACAAGAAGGCAATAGCTGTCCCTGGGAGAGAAAGGATCAGCAACCACTGGGTACCTGAAAGCACAGTCACGTGTCACCATCAATACATAATTCTAACAAGTATTTTTTGCCTGCTAGTCTGAATTTGGAAAGTGAGTGACAACATGACATTTTACCTTCCTCTCAACCAGGCACAGCAGTGGAGACCTGGCAGAGCTGACTTTGGTAGAATTCTCACCCTTCGCCGGCTTCTCCAGTTTTCCCAGGATCCCGTCTGCAGGCGCTGGGGTGAGCTGGGTGTCCCAGGGGGTGTCTTCCTGGTCACCAGACACTGCAGAGGAGGAGAGAGAAATTTCCCTCAACCTTTATAGTGAGTGCCTGGCTGAGGCCCCTTTTCCTCTAGGACACCTCATAAATGGATAAACTTATCTAGATTAAAAGTTCTCTGTAGCCGCTGTAATTCAAGATTATCTTTGGTAAGGTTAACCTGCTTGTTCAGTCTTAAACTTTTATTCACCCAAGGCCTCATGGACCCAGCCCAGCTGAAGTCAGACCCAGTTCAACTGCAGACACAGTCTGGTTTACAAGTCAGATCCAGTTGAACCCAGACCCAGTCCAGTTTCTAAATTCCACCTAGTCTGACTCCAGCCCATTTCCAGACCCAGTCCAGAAAAAGAAATGTTCAAATAAAGTTGAAAGCTCATGACACAAAAGCTGTAGAACTAGGATTTGAGAAGGGCCTCATGACCTCCAGAGGCGCCCTGAGAAGGCAGCAAGCCCCAAGAGCCCAGCGGGTGCCTACGCCTGGTTGCTCCTTGCTCCTGGGGCCATCAGGGTTCTCCTTCAGGTCCCACTTCTGACACAAGAACTGTTAAAAGATAAACTGAGGCATATTAAAAAGTTTAACAGTTTATTTGAGCAAAAATTGAATCAGGCAGCATCCAATCTGGCAGATAAAAGGAGTTCCAAGAAGCTGTACAAAGAAAGGCAAAAGGGAGCAGGAACAAGGAAGTTATCTTAGGCAAAAAAGTGGGTTAGTTATTGCAAAGTTACAGAACTCAGACATTGTGGGTTCGGTTCCAGACCACCGCAATAAAGCAAATATCGCGATAAAACAAGTACCACAAATTGTTTGGTTTCCTAGTGCTTATAAATGTTTCCATTATACTGTAGTCCATTAAGTGTGTGATAGCATTTTGTGTACGACAATATACATACCTTAATTAAAAAATAATTGCTGTTTGGAAAATGGCACCACCGATAGACTTGCTTGACCCAAGGTTGCCACAAACCTTCAACTTGTTTAAAAAAAAAAAAAAAGGCAGTCTCTGCAAAGCACAATAAAATGAGGTGTGCCTCTATTTGCCTTTAGGAGATGTCAGGGGTCTATCAGTCAGATGACCCAACTAGTGCGGAGCAGGCGACTCCCGACTGACTGGTTTAAGATTCCATTTCTGGGAGAGCTGAAACGGTAAATAATTAAGTAGTCTAGGTGTGGTAACGTGGGGCTCCATTTGGGGCCCGAGTCTAGACTGAGGCTTAAAGCCCCTGGCTGCGGCTGCCTGCACCGTCACCGCACAGCCCCGAGGCTGAGAGGGAACGCAGCGGCGCCTGCAGGACACCTGGGCCCAAACTTCCGATGGGGCCAAAACAGATGAATTTGGGGGGCGGGGGGAGAAACAGGCATGATGCTCGTCTGAACCGAGGGCCCCAGGTCCATCAAAAGGCACGAAGCTGCTGCACATCCCAGTTACAACTGGAGAAAGGGAGAGCTGCTCCTGGGGTTGGGGGGAGGGGTGTCTGTAGCCTTCTGAAGGAGGTCCCACCCCAAATTCTTGCATTTCTCACATGGGGATAAAAAAATATATCATTTACTGCTAATACGGTTGTCTCAATGCCATCTGCTGTTGGCCTTCAAACTGGGCGCAGTATACAGAAGGAACGGTGAGTTCTCTGGATGAAGCGTTAGCTTGGCCATCAGGTGGGGCTGCCCACGGCACACGCTACCGCAGGGTGACTCTCCTGGGGACAGAGTCTCCTGAGGAGAGGTGTTGCTCCTGGACTTCAGTCTGTTGACTTAGGTTGGCCTTACTGGGAGGTTGCCATGTAAAACGCAGACGCCCTGTTACAGCTGAATTTCAGATCAACAGTGACTGATATTTGAGTATAAGGGTTGTCTAATACTTAACTGGGTGTCCTGTTTTTTTTTTTTTCCTGAGCCCTTTTGCCTAAAGCAGTGACCTCAATAACATACCCTTTTTCTGGGTTTCCTCTCCTTTTCTGTACGTTTATTTTCAGTCTGGCCACCCTACCTTAGCATCTCAACTAACGACTGGGCTGATGACACCTAGTACAAAAGGTCAGAGTGGCCCCAAGTGCTGTACAGGTCAGAGCTATTGTTCCTTGAGAGAGATGGGAGGGGACCCAATGTAGTAAACGTAGGACAAAGTGCACGACCCACAGACAGTACATGTAGGCGGCCTGGGGTGGACCTGGGGGAGGATGGATTAGACTTGACCAGGTTTGGCTCTTGGCCTTGACTGTCAAATCATGGGGACACTCGCTAAGCAAATGCACACAGGCCGCTGCTGATACCTGTGGGCTGAACTTGGGCACCAAGGGAAGCAGCTCTACGAGATGTCGAACCAAACGGAGCAGGGGGGCCGCCACCTGATCCTGCCACCCTGTGCCTGCCGGGCCTCTCGGCCGCGGGGCCCCTGCAGGAGAGCAGCCCTGGGCACCCTGGGCTCTGGGCTCGCCCGCCACTCAGCACCGTGCTGCCGGCACAGCTGCTGTGGTCGTGACCTCCTGTCCCCGTGTGGGCGCGGACTCCGAACGCATCAAAGCACTGACTTGCAACTGAGAAAATAGAGTACAAATACTGAATGCCAGACCACCGTTTTGATTCTGTGCTGTTGGAATTAGTGTATCAAATTTATGGAAAGAGTGTTAATCTGGAAAAGGTAAGATCCCACACCCACAGGGTCTTCCAGGGCCTTGTTATCAACAGTGTCCCCCTGCTCCTGTTAGGAGCACAGGCCTCAGGCCCCACCCGCACCTGCTGGGTCGTTACGTGCATTTTAACGGAACCCAGGGTGACTGAACGCACAGCAACACTGCAGCGGCCCTGTCCTAAATCACCAGCACTTTACTAGAGATACTGAAAAACCAAAACCCACCAAAACCCCAGAAAAATCTCAGAATAGAGGACCATCCAAGACAGGCGCACACAAACACACACACACTCCACTGTTCCTGTCCTTGTTCTGCCTGAGGCCCTGGGAACGTCCTCCGGGCCCGGCCCCGCCCGCAGTGAGACTGTCCCAGGGTCCCTGTGAGGTCCCCCGCCTCATCCTGCTCTCCCTCCCCTGGGCGTCTGCCTGGGGAACGGTCCCTACAACGCCCTTTGCTCCAGCATCTTTGGAAGCGGAGGCCCGCCTGCTCTTGCTGGGACACCTCTCGGGGTCAGCGTGGCGACATCCACGGGGCCGCAGGCCACCCAGCTCAGGGGCCTCCAGGAGCTGCTCACAGCTTCCTCGTGGAACATCTAACGACACTACCGAGTAGATGTTCACATCCAGTTAATAACCACCATCAGCTCATGAACACTAAACACAGCTGATCAGGGTACTGACTAAAAACTCTGCGTCAAATCTTGCCAAATTTAAATCAGCCAAATGTACCCTCCGTAAGACCTGTCAGACATCAAACTGTAACAGTGCTATAAAACGTCCCAGGGACTAAAATCTGATCACTTGTTAAGTTTCCAGGAAAAGAATTTTTAAGGAAAATAACTTCTGTCAGATGAGACTAAAACTAGTCCGTTAGTTCCCTATGAAAATGGTCCAGGAATTAACTTGGGTTAGTGGGGTTCACAGCAGAAAAGGACTTCAACAAAAATGAATCACAGCTGGTATTTTGTGTTTACAAATAGTCAAGATGTTCTCAAGGTCAAACCTCCACCAGGGCAAAACACTCGTATTCAAGGGGTCACAAAACGCCCAGTTTGGGAGTTTCTGGTGGAGGATCTGAGACTCCAGCTCCTGGTGGGGAGGAGACACATGAGCCCAGGGCTGTGCCCCAGGCAGGTCACCCGGGAGCACCCCTCCGCGGGGCCCCGTCGCCCCGCTCCACGCACCCTGCTCTTGATGCGTTTATACAGGCGAACGTGGGAAACCTCGAGGTCCTGCTTACTCACATCTATTCCCAGGCTCACCTTCTGTAACTGGTTTCAGTCAGAGGATCGTCACCTTCCAAGAGGCATGGGCTCGGCTCTGAGCTGCTGGGAGCCTCCACCTTTTCCTCCCTGCCGCTCACTGCTTCCAGCTCCTGGAATCCTGCACGGAAAACGTTACCGCACGAGGAAAGCAGCACGGGTGTCTGGGGCCCGGGGCGCAGCGCCTCTCCTGTCGGGCTCCCGCCTCCTGGGGGCATCCCCAACACACCGGCCCGCCCTCTGGGCCCCGGCACCCACTCCCTGGGACCTAGTGCTGCCAGGGGGAGGCCCACCCGGCGCCGGGCAGGGGTGCGAGGGTCCCCCCCGGGCTGAGTTGCCAGGCCGGCTCTGTGACGGCTCCGAGGGCCTCAGCCCTTGCCAATTCAGGGTTCTAGAGGGTTCTAGACAAACTGCACGGGTCTGGCGTCAGAAGTATCTCCAGGGCTTAAGGACAAAGCTCACAGGCAAAAAGGTGACCCCCAAGCCACTAAGAGTCAGAGAGGAGGGCTGGTGGCCTCGGGGTGGCAGATTCAGGGAGGGACACTCACATACTCACGAGAGCTCGTGGGCGCTTCCTCCCGGGCAGGGATGCGGGGACCGGGGACCAGGCCCGGCCAGAGGAGATAGCCGAGGAAGAGGCTGCAGGAGTGGGTGGAAGAGAAACACCGGCCACGGCCAAGGACATCGGCTGAGCAGGAAGCTCCAATTTCGGGGAAAAAAAAGTTTCCTCTTCACCCTGGTCACTCAAAAGTCCCACATCATCACAGAATTTCTCCTGAGATTAGCTACCCAACATCAATTACCTATGAGGACATATCATTATTCATTTTTCTACTGTGAAATTAGAAGATTTGGTTACTAACTGGTTTGCAGGCTGTTTTTGCCTCTGGGGGGATTTGGAAGAACCGTGGAGTCGTCAGTGTCCTGCTGCCTCCAGGGGCCGGTTTCCTTCCGTCCTCTGGGCTCGGCGGCCACGACTCCATCCGCACCTGCAGGAGGACCCGGGGCCACGGCGGGAGGGCTGCACTGTCACCACTAAAGAGCGAGCTGAAATCAGGAGCCGATGGTCCAGCCTCGTCTTCTTTGAGCGCCGTCAGTGATGGTTCAAACCGGGGCGGCCTTGGCCATTAAACGATGCTGGTGGCCTTCCCTGTCCGCCGCTGTGGAGGGACCTGGAATCACGGCTCTTCGGGACCCGAGGGTGTGAGGACGCGGCTTGGTGACATGGGCCCGTGCGAGGCTACACGGGAAGAGCTGGCCTAAATTCAAGCTCTTTACCCCAAAATGGACTATTATTATTACCACTGCTTTAAAAGACTGCAGCTATTAGTGTAGAATTCTAATTAATTTACAGAACTGAAGTTTGGGGGAGGGGCAAAGTATATAATAGCAGAGAACGTGCACATCAAAAATTAGGCTAAATGATATCAAAAGAGATCTCACCCTCCTTCAACCTCTGCTGAGGCTGATTGACAGACGCCTTCCCCAGCCGCCACCACCTACCACCTTCCACTCCACAGCCCCGCCCTTATTACCTGTGCCCCACCTTACCTGTGTTTACTGATTCATTTGTCTCAGTGGAATCTGGTCACACATTATTCCCAGTGCACAAATATCCAGGTTATAATGCAAGAGTAAGAGACCAAAGGCTCATCTGTAATGACATATACAGGAAGCAGCCTGTGCATCCCCAAATCTACCCGCCAAGGTTCAAGGCCCTACTCGGCTTAACTACAAACCTGGGGAGTCCCCACCAGCTGAGGAGACAAAACCAAAATCACAGAAGCACCGTGGCCACTCAGAGGCCAAGGGTCTTCCAACCTGGGCTCAAAAAAGCAACGAGCATCTCTCCACAGCCCTTCATAAAAGCACGTTCACGCAGCATCTCACCTGACGCAGACACGCGTGGGCGGGCAGGCTCCACCACCGCCCCTTGCACAGGTGGACCTGGGCTCGGAGGCCTCTCCCGGGAGTGAAGACCCCAGGGTGAGCCCCAGGCGCACGCTTGCCCTCGGCGGGGCGCTGCCCAGGAGGCCCCGCTGCCGGCCAAGAGCAGAACTGGCCCGGGGGTGTGCACAGATTTCAAAGAAATTACTGTACTAGTTAAAAGACATATTTTAATCTAGTTTTCCCATTTTATACTAAAATCATTAATACAGGTCACAAATTGCATTTATTCGCAGATATCTAGAAAACAGTCAAAAGTGTATCTATCTCTCTGTATAGATCTTAGTAATAAATTTTATTTGAACAAGAGAACTTGTGCACAAGAGTTGAACAGCATGATTACAGACTGCGGCCTTCCCCAGGGGAGGCACAGGTATGTACAGTATGTGAGACAAAGTTGCACCTCAGAGCTGATCATGATCAAGTCAAAAACACCTGACATACAGTATACGTGCTAATAAATTTCCTTCAGGTCATGACCAGCATGAAAAAAAATCAGGACATAGATACTCAGCAAAGGCTCTGTAAATGTGCACAGCAATATGCTGCATTTAAGAGTTAAAATCAGACTCTACTTAGTGTTAGCATCAAGCCCTTAGGAGAAATCCAAAAAATATCTCCTTTCCCGTTCACACAGGTCAAAAACTATTCACACTTGGGGCTGGACTGGGCAGCTGGCCTCAGACCCCACCAGGGCCTTGCCCGTGTGGACACAGCGAGGGTTAATACTGGAGGTCTCTTCCCCATCCCGGCTCGCGGCCGCCTTCTGGCTGCACTTCCATCTCTCAGTCATTAAATTAAACCAGCAGAAAGCAACGCAGGCCTCTGGGAGTCCCATCCCTTCCACAAGGAGAATGCTCGGCCAATTCAAGTTTCGTTCAGTCAGGAAGACAGAAGGATTTAAGGCTTCGGTGACGATTATAATCCTCTGAGAAATTATTTTCCCTTCAAGTCAAGATAATAGTGTTTACTGTACTTTCTCTTGACTCTGAAAATCCCTGGTATCGGTGTAGGCAACTTGCACCTGCAATCAAGTCTGCAAGGGAGGAAGGTCCCCCACAGCTGTCCCAGGCCACGTGTGGTCACGAGCCGAACCTCGGCTCCCCGGAAGTGGGGAGACCCCGGTCCACGCCGTCTAGTAGGTGGAGGAGGCCGTGCTCATGGCATCTTCGGAGATCTTGGTGCTGGCCGGGTGGATGCTTGCGAAGTACTTGACGTCACTGTCACGGTCCATCTGAAGAGCCATGATGGTCTGCTCCACGGCCTCCTGGTGACAGCTGGCAGAGGTTAGGAAATACTCTGGAAACGGGAAGAGGAAATCACAAATGAAATTAGCTTCGTTGGATTATAAACAGTAATCCAAATTGATTTGTGTTCTATGAAAAAAATCCTCAAATGTAGGAGAATTAGAAGATTTATCTTTTTTTTTTTTTTGGCTGTGTTGGGTCTCCATTGCTGCGCGCAGGTTTTCTCTAGTTGCGAGCGGGGGCTACTCTTCATTGCGGTGCACGGGCTTCTCACTGCGGTGGCCTCTCCTGTTGCAGAGCACGGGCTCTAGGTGCACGGGCTTCAGTAATTGTGGCACGTGGGCTCAGTAGTTGTGGCTCGCGGGGTCTAGAGCGCAGGCTCAGTGCACGGGCTTAGTTGCTCCGCAGCATGTGGGATCTTCCCGGCCCAGGGCTTGAACCCGTGTCCCCTGCACTGGCAGGCGGATTCTTAACCACTGTGCCACCAGGGAAGCCCCTATCTTGTTTTTATAACAGACTAAATCTCATGATATTTAATGGCAGCAATGTTAGTAAATATGTTAAAACTTGTACTTGTTACAGCTATTAATTAACTCAGTGAAAGGAAAAAGATTTCCAAATACAAACCACACACACAAAACCAGAGTCCTCTCTGTCTGTTCAATATGATAAATTCCAAAGGAGAAAAAAGAAGCAACGTTCATTTGCCCATATTCTTTGAAGTCTATTACAAACTTCTTTCTGTGCTTTGTTCATGAATTCACGCATTCAGATGATATTTATTAGGCATTTTGGGGGATTACAATAAGTAAAACGACCTGAATCTTGAGGTGCTCGTAATTTGCAGCAAAGCAAACACTAAGGGGCACGTCTTCTGCCTAATGAACGAAACGCAGGAGGAAACTCAAACACGCCTCCCGCCCTGATGGCAGCGACAGACGTTCACGTGGGGCGAACCAAAGGCAGTATTAGTCACATAGTCCTCACTGAATTTCCAACTTTCCAAACTACTAAGTTTTAAATTATAAAGAAAGATTCATCTAGAACAGAACAGTGAAAATTCAACATCACTCTCCTCGCCCCTTCATCGTCTTGCGTCCTTTCTCGACAGGAACCACCACTAACAAGTCGCAGCACATTCTCGGACCAGACCATTCCTACGACCCCAACCCTTCCGCTCGGGCGCCCACCTGTCCCGTGTCCCCACCACCTACCCTTCTCCTCGTGGGTCGCCTGCCTACCTTTTTCTAGCAGAGTTTGTCGCAGTGTCTTCGCGAGGAGCACGCGGACATTCGGAACCCTATCGTTTGCCAAGGTGAGCAGGTGTGGCATCAGATGCACAGCAAACTGGTCCATGGGCAGGCATTCATCTTCAATGACGGTCTGGGGACATAAAGACCTGCTTCAATCTGCCGGCTCAGTCGACCAGGCCGTAAGTAATACCAGCTGGCAAAACCTTTTAGAAACAACTCATGTGCCTCAGGTTTCAGTTACAGCTTTTTAAAACAATATTCCAGGCACTCAGAAGCTCAAAACAAAGGGATACAGTTAAGTCCCCGCAGAGACGCACAGCTGTGACCTGCCCCACGGAGGCCTGGCATCACAGTTACGTTCACAGCCACAGACCCGCAAGCTCTGTGGACCGATGGCCGGGGCAGCGCCGCTTCCAGGAGCTTGGGGGACGGAGCGGGGAACGATGAGCCAGATGGCGAAGCTCCGCCCTCAAGGATGAGAGCAAGGGTGTGGAGGGGGGCAAGGGGCCCAAGGAGACACGCAGCCGGTGTGGCCGCACTCACCTGGCAGACAAAGACGAAGGCCTGCCGCCCGGACCACCGGGGACAGCGGCCGAAGCTCTCCACCAGTTCGCGGATGAGGTCCACCCCGAAGGTGGGCGGCGCAGCCCGGTGCAGCTTCCGCACCATCTCGCCGACCTAGGGGGGCATGCGCCGGTGAGCCACACCTCTGCCTGGTGTTCTCACCAAACGTGTGCTGGGCTAAGGCTGTAAGAACTTGAATACATACCAACTTGTAGGAGATCCAACGCACAGAAGAAACTTTATCTGCACACAGATTCAGGGCAATGGGGCGTAAATAGTCATAAATGTCTCTGGGGCTGTATAACTCTAGAAGTAAGATCAGCTGTCTACAAAGTGAATTATAAAAATAAAAATACAATTACAATTCAACAATAAACACGACAAATGAAAATAGGTTGCTCATCTGAAGCATGAATCACCAGGGTCGTGTCTGTGAAAGGAACACATGCAGAGACCAGCGATTGGCCTGGACGCTGTGTGTCTGGATCTGCATCTAAACAACACACACGTTCAGGACACAAACACTGCGGAACTGTATCCACGGCGACGGACACAGAGCAAAGTGCGTCCTGGCTGGCTGCATGGGGACACGGGACACGGTCCCGCGGTGACTGCTGAGGACCTGCTGGGAAACTCCCGTCCACACAGCAGCCGTCTACTGAGAAGGTGCCAGCAGCCTCAGGCAGCCTGCCGTGTACCCGTCAGGCTCCAGGCAGCTTCTCAGGGAGGCTCTGGTACCAGGTGTGGGGGACACAGGGAGGCCCCTCTTGCGCCTGCTCCCACCAAGTGGCCGAGAACCGGGGACCAGGGCGTCCCCCAGCAGCCTGAGTGGAGGACGCAGCGACACCCTCCCAGGAGGACCGCAGACACGCTGAGACTCCCACCTCCCGGGCTGTGTCTGCGGTGGGTTACGTGTGCCATCGGCAGGAGGTGGACGACACAGACAACCAGCGATGAGCCGCCCCGCCCGAGGGCACGTGGATCCCCCGAGAGACGCCCCGCAGACGCCTCTCAAGGAGCAAAAGCCTCCTGCGGCCCGTGGAGGGGCAGCAAAGCCTGTCCATCCCCCCGCCCAGGCAAGGCCAGGCTGCAGCCGGGGACAGGGGACAGGAAAGCCTGTTCCCAGCGTGGGGCCGCAGAGCCTCGGAGCCAAGCGCGAGTCTCGCCCTGCCGGGGAGGGGCGGGAAGCACTGCCCTGACCGAGCACGGGCCCAGGGCAGAGTCACGAGCCCCGGGGCGGGTGGGGCCTCTGGGGGGCCCAGCACACAGACCTCCCCGAGACCGAGGCCGAACCAAGAGGCAGAGGGCCCCCCTCGCCCAGCACCCGGCGGCCTCCACCACATGGCAACCACAGCCCAGGGCTGGGAGGAAGGAGGGGCGCAGGGGAGCACGGGCGGATGAAAACAGGGAAGGAGGGACGCGTGCACGGGGGTGGGCGGGGAGGAGGGGGGCAGAGGCTTAAAGGGATGCCGAGGCACAGGGGCGGCAGGGCGTGGGGAGCACAGGGGCGGAGAAGTGAAGGGATACAGGGGCAGAGAGGCGAAGGGATACAGGGGCGGAAGGGGTGAAGGGATACAGGGGCGGAAGGGGCGAAGGGATACAGGGGCGGAAGGGGCGAAGGGATACAGGGGCGAAGGCGCGGAGGGGGTGCAGAGCATGGGAAGAGGAGGCCCCCAGCCGCAGCTCGCACCATCAGCAAAAGGCAACGGCAGCCCACAGCTGGACGAAATGAAGTGCAGAGGGCACAGAAGGTCATACGGAGACACCACCACCCAACCCAGCACCTGCTGCCTGGACGGGCTCAGCCGTCCACACCAGCTGCAGAGGAGGCCAGGCAAGACAGAACTCAGGGCAGTTATCCTGTCATGCGCGGAAAGAAACTCAGCCCCAAACTCCACACCCAGCAAAGATATCTTTTGAAAATGCAGGTGAAGTCCAGAATCCAGAATATTTAACAAAGAACTCTTATAATTCAGCAACCCAATTTAAGACAAACAGCCCGATTAAAAAATATGCAATGGACTTGAATAGACATTTCTCCAGAGAATATATACAAATGGCCAACAGCACATGAAACGGTGCTGGACATCACTAAACATTAAAGAAATGCACATCAAGACCAAAGTGAGATGCTACTTTACACCCACTGTAATACTGGCTACAATTAGAAAGAAAAAAAAAAAAAGGAAAACAGCAAGTGCCAGGGAGGATGTGGGGAAATGGGAACCCTCATCCACTGCTGGTGGGAACGTAAAACGCTGCAGCCATTGTGGACACAGTCATGCAGTTCCTCAACAAGTTAAACAGAATTAGCGGATGACCCAGCAAATCCACCTCAAAAAACTTGTATCAGTACATCAATGCTCACAGCAGCACTACTCACATCAGCCAGAAGGCAGAAACAACCCAGATGAATGGGTTAAAAGGTGGTATGTTCACACCAGAGTATTATTCACTCATCACAAGTAACGAAGTTCTGACACAGCTGCCACATGGATGGACCCTGACAACACTGTGCTGGGGAGGGAGCTGCGCACAGAGGCCGGGGGTTACGCGGCGCATCTGGAGCAAACGCTCAGGAAAGCAAACACGCACGGAGACAGCGGACTGATGGCTGCGGGGCCGCTGCTTATGGGCGTGCGGTGTCCTTCTGGGAGGACGAAATGTTCTACAACTAGACGGGGGGACACTGCACCAGCAGCAAAAGTGGTTATGTGTATTTTACCACAATTAAAAAAAAGTGAAGGTGACATGGTCTTACAAAAAAGAGCTGAGAAAATTCACTGCCAGCAAGACCTGTGTTACAGGCAGTGTTAAAGGAACAGGATACCACGCAGAAACTTGGACCCACAGAAAGTAATGAAGAAATCCAGGAAAGGTAAAGATGAAGCAACACCCCCCGCCCCGAAACACAGTCTGATCAAGTAGGAGAACTTACTCAGCCAGTTCAGCTCGAAAGCGCCAGTTTCTACTATTGTCTGTCACCAAAAACTCCTGAAGTTGATAAAGATATTCTCTTCTTTTGTCAATATGAAGAAGCTGAAGAAACAAATAAAAATATTCACTAGGACATGGTAGAGACATTATTTCCTTTACCAGACTGCTTAAAAAAAATGACTCTAAATCACATGGTTAGTTCTTCTGAAGGAGAACAGATGTAGTAGGTACATTTGTTTTAAAAATTGGTATTAAGTCCATTTTCCCTGATAATCCCGTTTATCTTCAAGAGTCATTCTCCCCTTTTGAAATATATGCTTCTTGAGCCAGTGAGTGGCCTCTACTGTCCATTGTCCCCGAGCAAAGCTTTACTAGAACACTCCTGTGACATCCTTGTTGTCACAGACCCTTTGAAGACAGGGATTATGCACCTACTCATAGTGTGAGCCCAGTGGACAGCACTGTGATGGCACACAGTAGGTGCTCAATAAATATCTGAGTGAAAAAAATAAATTTATCCCAATAACCGTTCTATAAATATTTAAGAGTAGGTTTATAGTCAACAAGGGGGAAAACCCTAAAAGTTGATAAAAATAGAAGCAAATAAATTTAACTACATCAAACAGATAAGAGTCACACAGAAAAAGTCTAACTTTAAACTCAGTATTCTGACCATCTATCTTCATGGAACATGTTCTAATGACAGAAAGTGCTGAAGGAAATCTTGACCATTACTTGGTTGATTTGATGGTGGAGTAGTTCTAAAACGTAGAATTGAGCAAATGACTAAATAATTTAACGTTTTTGAAAACAGAGTTTTTACCACAATAGAAAAGAAAAAAAATATGAAGAAAGGAGAGGAAATGGTACTGGATTGGAAGTAAAGATGCAATATGAACTAAATAATTTTTTAAAACCCCCCAAAAAACCCCTCCTAGCTCCTGTCCCCTGAAAAAGCCTAAAAGAAACGACGTCTGGGAGCAATGAGCACGTCTAGTGCCTGGATCTTGGCTTCTAAATCCCAGCTCTCCACCAGAAAAGACCAGGGCTCCTTGGAGAGATCGTGACTCCCGGCTGGAGAGAAAGGAGAAGGTGGGCCTGAAAGTAAGATGTGCCGGCAAGTGAGGGGGCTGATCAAAAGGACACAGGAGGTGGCTTAAGGGGCTCTTATTCGCCAGATTTCATGGTCAAAACAAACGACAGGAGGAGCTTCAAGACAGTGGAAGAGTGAGATGCGGAGATCACCTTCCTCCCCACAAATACATCGGAAATACATCTACGTGTGAAACAACTCCTACAGAACACCTACTGAACGCTGGCAGAAGACCTCAGACCTCCCAAAGGCAAGAAACTCCCCACGTACCTGGGTAGGGCAAAAGAAAATACAGAGACAAAAGAATAGGGATGTGACCTGCACCAGTGGGAGGGAGCTGTGAAGAAGGAAAGGTTTCCACACACTGGGAAGCCCCTTCGCGGGCGGAGACTGCGGGGGGCGGAGGGGGGAGCTTCAGAGCCACGGAGGAGAGCGCAGCAAAAGGGGTGTGGAGGGCAGAGCTGAGAGATTCCTGCACAGAGGATCACTGCCGACCAGCACTCACCAGCCCGAGAGGCTTGTCTGCTCACCCGCCAGGCTCGGGCTTTGGTCGGATCCCAGGGAGAGAACTGGGGTTGGCTGCGTGAACACAGCCTGAAGGGGGCTAGTGCACCACGGCTAGCCGGGAGGGAGTCCAGGAGAAAGTCTGGAGCTGCCGAAGAGACAAGAGACTTTTTCTCGCCTCTTTGTTTCCTGGTGCGCAAGGAGAGGGGATTCAGAGCACTGCTTAAAGGAGCTCCGGAGATAGGCGCGAGCCGCGGCTATCAGCGCGGACCCCAGAGGCGGGCATGAGACACTAAGGCTGCTGCTGCCGCCACCAAGAAGCCTGTGTGCACGCACAGGTCACAATCCACACCTCCCCTCCCAGGAGCCTGCGCAGCCCGCCACTGCCAGGGTCCCGTGATCCAGGACAACTTCCCCGAGAGAACACACGGCACGCCTCAGGCTGGTGCAACGTCACGCTGGCCTCTGCCGCCGCAGGCTCGCCCCGCATCTGTACCCCTCCCTCTCCCCGGCCTGAGTGAGCCAGAGCCCCCGAATCAGCTGTTCCTTTAACCCTGTCCTGTCTGAGCGAAGAACAGACGCCCTCAGGCGACCTACACACAGAGGCAGATCCAAATCCAAAGCTGAAACCCGGGAGCTGTGCGAACAAAGAAGAGAAAGGGAAATTTCTCCCAGCAGCCTCAGGAGCAGCGGATTAAATCTCCACAATCAACTTGATGTACCTGCATCTGTGGAATACCTGAATAGACAACGAATCATCTGAAATTGAGGGGGTGGACTTTGGGAGCAACAATATATATATATTTTTCCCTTTTTCTCTTTTTGTGAGTGTGTATGTGTATGCTTCTGTGTGTCATTTTGTCTGTATAGCTTTGCTTTTACCATTTGTCCTAGGGTTCTGTCTGTCCATTTTTTCTTTTATTACTTAAAAAAAATTTTTTTCTTATTTTTATTTTTTATTTTAATAACTTTATTTTATTTTATTTTATCCTTTCTTTCTTTCTTTCTACTTCTTCTCCCTTTTATTCTGAGCCGTGTGGAGGACAGGCTCTTGGTGCTCCAGCCAGGCATCAGGGCTGTGCCTCTGAGGTGGGAGAGCCAAGTTCAGGACACTGGTCCACAAGAGACCTCCCAGCTCCACATAATATCAAACGGTGAAAATCTCCCAGAGATCTCCATCTCAACATCAAGACCCAGCTCCACTAAACGACCAGCAAGCTACAGTGCTGGACACCCTATGCCAAACAACTAGCAAGACAGGAACACAACCCCATCCATTAGCACAGAGGCTGCCTAAAATCATAACAAGGCCACAGACACCCCAAAACACACCACCAGACGTGGACCTGCCCAGCAGAAAGACAAGATCCAGTCTCACCCACCAGAACACAAGCACTAGTCCCCTCCACCAGGAAGCCTACACAACCCACTGACCCAACCTTAGCCACTGGGGACAGACACCAAAAACAATGGAAACTACGAACCTGCAGCCTGTGAAAAGGAGACCCCAAACACAGTAAGTTAAGCAAAAGGAGAAGACAGAGAAACACAAAGCAGATGAAGGAGCAAGGCAAAAACCCACCAGACCAAACAAATGAAGAGGAAATAGGCAGTCTACCTGAAAAAGAATTGAGAATAATGATAGTAAAGATGATCCAAAATCTTGGAAATAGAATGGAGAAAATACAAGAAACGTTTAACAAGGACCTAGAAGAACTGAAGAGCAAACAGAGATGAACAACACAATAAATGAAATCAAAAATTCTCTAGAAGGGATCAACAGCAGAATGAGGCAGAAGAACAGATAAGTGACCTGGAAGATAAAATAGTGGAAATAACTACTGCAGAGCAGAATAAAGAAAAAAGAATGAAAAGAATTGAGGACAGTCTCAGAGACCTCTGGGACAACATTAAACGCACCAACATTCGAATTACAGGGGTCCCAGAAGAAGAAGAGAAAAAGAAAGGGATTGAGAAAATATTTGAAGAGATTATAGTTGAAAACTTCCCTAATATGGGAAAGGAAATAGTAGTTAATCAACTCCAGGAAGCACAGAGTCCCATATAGGATAAATACAAGGAGAAACACGCCAAGACACATATTAATCAAACTATCAAAAATTAAATACAAAGAACAAATATTAAAAGCAGCAAGGGAAAAACAACAAGTAAAACATAAGGGAATCCCCATAAGGTTAACAGCTGATCTTTCAGCAGAAACTCTGCAAGCCAGAAGGGAGTGGCAGGACATATTTCAAGTGATGAAAGAGAAAAACCTACAACCAAGATTACTCTACCCAGCAAGGATCTCATTCAGATTTGATGGAGAAATTAATAGCTTTACAGACAAGCTAAAAGCTAAGAGAATTCAGCACCACCAAACCAGCTTTACAACAAATGCTAAAGGAACTTCTCTAGGCAGGAAACACAAGAGAAGGAAAAGACCTACAATAATAAACCCAAAACAATTAAGAAAATGGTGATAGGAACATACGTATAGATAACTACCTTAAATGTAAATGGATTAAATGTCCAACTGAAAGACACAAGCTCACTGAATGGATACAAAAACAAGACCCATATATGTGCTGTCTACAAGAGACCCACTTCAGGCCTAGGGACACATGCAGACTGAAAGTGAGGGGATGGAAAAAGATATTCCATGCAAATGGAAATCAAAAGAAAGCTGGAGTAGCAATTCTCATATCAGGCAAAATAGACTTTAAAACAAAGACTATTACAAGAGACAAAGAAGGACACTACATAATGATCAAGGGATCAATCCAAGAAGAAGATATAACAATTGTAAATATTTATGCACCCAACATACGAGCACCTCAATACATAAGGCAAATACTAACAGCCATAAAAGGGGAAATCGACAGTAACACAATCATAGTAGGGGACTATAACATCCCACTTTCACCAATGGACAGATCATCCAAAATGAAAATACATCAGGAAACACAAGCTTTAAATGATACATTAAACAAGATGGACTTAATTGATATTTATAGGATATTCCATCCAAAAACAACAGAATACACATTCTTCTCAAGTGCTCATGGAACATTCTCCAGGATAGATCATATCTTGGGTCACAAATCAAGCCTTGGTAAATTTAAGAAAACTGAAATCGTATCAAATATCTTTTCCGACCACAACACTATGAGACTAGATATCAATTACAGGAAAAAATCTGTAAGAAATACAAACACGGGCTTCCCTGGTGGCGCAGTGGTTGGGAGTCTGCCTGCTAATGCAGGGGACACGGGTTCGAGCCCTGGCCTGGGAGGATCCCACATGCCGTGGAGCGGCTGGGCCCGTGAGCCACAGCTGCTGAGCCTGCGCGTCTGGAGCCTGTGCTCCGCAGCGAGAGGGGCCGCGACGGTGAGAGGCCCGCGCATCGCGATGAGGAGTGGCCCCCGCTTGCCACAACTGGAGAAAGCCCTCGCACAGGAACGAAGACCCAACACAGCCAAAATCAATCAATCAATCAATCAATCAAACATACGCATCTGATTCAAGATCCTCATAAAAAAAAAAAAAAAAAAAAGAAATACAAACACATGGAGGCTAAACAACACACTGCTTGATAACCAAGATATCACTGAAGAAATCAAAGAGAAAATCAAAAAAATACCTAGAAACAAATGACAATGAAAACACAACGACCCAAAACCTATGGGATGCAGCAAAAGCAGTTCTAAGAGGGAAGTTTATAGCTATACAAGCCTACCTTAAGAAACAAGAAACATCTCAAATAAACAACCTAACCTTACACCTAAAGCAATTAGAGAAAGAAGAACAAAAAAACCCCAAAGCCAGCAGAAGGAAAGAAATCATAAAGATCAGATCAGAAATAAATGAAAAAGAAATGAAGGAAACGATAGCAAAGATCAATAAAACTAAAAGCTGGTTCTTTGAGAAGATAAACAAAATTGATAAACCATTAGCCAGACTTATCAAGAAAAAAAGGGAGAAGACTCAAATCAATAGAATTAGAAATGAAAAAGGAGAAGTAACCACTGACACTGCAGAAATACAAAGGATCAAGAGCGATTACTACAAGCAACTCTATGCCAATAAAATGGACAACCTGGAAGAAATGGACAAAGTCTTAGAAATGCACAACCTTCCGAGACTGAACCAGGAAGAAATAGAAAATATGAACAGACCAATCACAAGCACTGAAATTGAAACTGTGATTTAAAATCTTCCAACAAACAAAAGCCCAGGACCAGATGGCTTCACAGGCGAATTCTATCAAACATTTAGAGAAGAGCTAATACCCTTCCTTCTCAAACTCTTCCAAAATACAGCAGAGGGAGGAACACTCCCAAACTCATTCTACGAGGCCATCATCACCCTGATACCAAAACCAGACAAAGATGTCACAAAGAAAGAAAACCACAGGCCAATATTACTGATGAACATAGATGCAAAAATCCTCAACAAAATACTAGCAAACAGAATCCAACAGCACATTAAAAGGATCATACACTATGATCAAGTGGGGTTTATCCCAGGAATGCAAGGATTCTTCAATATACGCAAATCAATCAATGTGATACACCATATTAACAAATTGAAGGAGAAAAACCATATGATCATCTCAATAGATGCAGAGAAAGCTTATGACAAAATTCAACACCCATTTATGATAAAAACCCTCCAGAAAGTAGGCATAGAGGGAACTTTCCTCAACATAATAAAGACCATATATGACAAACCCACAGCCAACATTGTCCTCAATGGTGAAAAACTGAAACCATTTCCACTAAGATCAGGAACAAGACAAGGTTGCCCACTCTCACCACTATTATTCAACATAGTTTTGGAAGTTTTAGCCACAGCAATCAGAGAAGAAATAGAAATAAAAGAAATCCAAATCGGAAAAGAAGAAGTAAAGCTGTCACTGTTTGCAGATGACATGATACTATACATAGAGAATCCTAAAGATGCTACCAGAAAACTACTAGGGCTAATCAATGAATTTGGTAAAGTAGCAGGATACAAAAGTAATGCACAGAAATACCTTGCATTCCTATACACTAATGATGAAAAATCTGAAAGTGAAATTAAGAGAACACTCCCATTTACCACTGCAACAAAAAGAAAAAAATATCTAGGAATAAACCTACCTAAGGAGACAAAAGACCTGTATGCAGAAAACTATAAGACACTGATGAAAGAAATTTAAGATAATACAAACAGATGGAGAGATATACCATGTTCTTGGATTGGAAGAATCAACATTGTGAAAATGACTCTACTACCCAAAGCAATGTACAGATTCAATGCAATCCCTATCAAACTACCAATGGCATTTTTCACAGGAGTAGAACAAAAAATTTGACAATTTGTACAGAAACACAAAAGACCCCGAATAGCCAAAGCAATCTTGAGAAAGAAAAACAGAGCTGGAGGAATCAGGCTCCCTGACTTCAGACTATATTACAAAGCTACAGTAATCAAGACAGTTTGGTACTGGCACAAAAACAGAAACATAGATCAATGGAACAGGATAGAAAGCCCAGAGATAAACCCACGCACATATGGTCACCTTATCTTTGATAAAGGAGGCAAGCATATACAGTGGAGAAAAGACAGTCTCTTCAATAAGTGGTGCTGGGAAAATTGGACAGGTACATGTAAAAGTATGAAACTAGAACACTCCCTGACACCATACACAAAAATAAACTCAAAATGGATTAAAGACCTAAATGTTAAGCCAGACACCATCAAACTCTTAGAGGAAAACATAGGCAGAACACTATGACATAAATCGCAGCAAGATCCTTTTTGACCCAGCTCCTACAGAAATGGAAATAAAAACACAAATAAACAAATGGGACCTAATGAAACTTAAAAGCTTTTGCACAGCAAAGGAAACCATAAACAAGACCAAAAGACAACCCTCAGAAAGGGAGAAAATATTTGCAAATGAAGCAACTGACAAAGGATTAATCTCCAAGATTTACAAGCAGCTCATGCAGCTCAATAACAAAAAAACAAACAACCCAATCCAAAAATGGGCAGAAGACCTAAACAGACATTTCTCCAAAGAAGATATACAGATGGCCAACAGACACATGAAAGAATGCTCAACATCCTTAATCATTAGAGAAATGCAAATCAAAACTACAATGAGGGGCTTCCCTGGTGGCGCAGTGGTTGAGAATCTGCCTGCTAATGCGGGGGACACGGGTTCGAGCCCTGGTCTGGGAAGATTCCACATGCCACGGAGCAGCTGGGCCCGTGAGCCACAATTGCTGAGCCTGCGCGTCTGGAGCCTGTGCCCCGTGACGGGAGGGGCCGCGATAGAGAAAGGCCCGCGCACCGCGATGAAGAGCGGTCCCCGCACCGCGATGAAGAGTGGCCCCCGCTTGCCGCAACTGGAGAAAGCCCTCGCACGAACCGAAGACCCAACACAGCCAAAAATAAATAAATAAATAAATAAATAAATAAATAAATAAGAAAATCCTTTAAAAAAAAAAAAAAAAAAAAACTACAATGAGGTATCATCTCACACCAGTCAGAATGGCCATCATCAAAAAATCTAGAAACAATAAATGCTGGAGAGGGTGTGGAGAAAAGGGAACACTCTTGCACTGTTGGTGGGAATGTAAATTGATACAGCCACTATGGAGAACAGTATGGAGGTTCCTTCAAAAACTAAAAATAGAACTACCATACGACCCAGCAATCCCACTCCTGGGCATATACCCTGAGAAAACCATAATTCAAAAAGAGTCATGTACCAAAATGTTCATTGCAGCTCTATTTACAATAGCCAGGACATGGAAGCAACCAAAGTGTCCATCATCGGATGAATGGATAAAGAAGATGTGGTACATATATACAATGGAATATTACTCAGCCATAAAAAGAAATGAAATGGAGGTATTTGTAATGAGGTGGATGGAGTTAGAGTCTGTCATACAGAGTGAAGTAAGTCAGAAAGAGAAAAACAAATACAGTATGCTAACACATATATATGGAATCTAAGGAAAAAAAAAAAAAAAAAAAGGACATGAAGAACCTAGTGGCAAGATGGGAATAAAGACTCAGACCTACTAAAGAATGGACTTGAGGATATGGGGAGGGGGAGGGGTGAGATGTGACAGGGTGAGAGAGTGTCATGGACATATATACACTACCAAATGTAAAATAGATAGCTAGTGGGAAGCAGCCGCATAGCACAGGGAGATCAGCTCGGTGCTTTGTGACCACCTAGAGGGGTGGGATAGGGAGGGTGGGAGGGAGGGAGATGCAAGAGGGAAGAGATATGGGAACATATGTCTATGTATAACTGATTCACTTTGTTTTAAAGCAGAAACTAACACACCATTGTAAAGCAATTATACTTCAATAAAGATGTTAAAAAAAAAAAAAGAATATACAGTGGAGAAAAGACAGCCTCTTCAGTAAGTGCTGCTGGGAAAACTGGACAGCTACATGTAAAAGAATGAAATTAGAACACTCCCTAACACCATACACAAAAATAAACTCAAAATGGATTAAAGACCTAAATGTAAGGCCAGACACCATCAAACTCTTAGAGGAAAACATAGGCAGAACACTCTATGACATAAATCACAGCAAGATTCTTTCTGACCCACCTCCTAGAGAAATGGAAATAAAAACAAAAATAAACAAATGGGACCTAATGAAACTTAAAAGCTTCTGCACAGCAAAGGAAACCATAAACAGGCGAAAAGACAATCCTCAGAATGGGAGAAAATATTTGCAAATGAAGCAACTGACAAAGGATTAATCTCCAAAACACACAAGCAACTCATGCAGCTCAATATCAAAAAAACAAACAACCCAATCCAAAAATGGGCAGAAGACCTAAAAAGACATTTCTCCAAAGAAGATGTACAGATTGCCAACAAACACATGAAAGAATGCTCAACATCATTAATCATTAGAGAAATGCAAATCAAAACTACAATGAGGGGTTTCCCTGGTGGCGCAGTGGTTAGGAATCTGCCCGCCAGCGCAGGGGACACGGGCTCGTGCCCCGGTCCGGGAAGATCCCACATGCCGCGGAGCGGCTAGGCCCGTGAGCCACAACTACTGAGCCTGCACATCTGGAGCCTGTGCTCTGCAATGGGAGAGTCCACGACAGTGAGAGGCCCGCGCACTGCGATGAAGAGTGGCCCCTGCTTGCCGCAACTGGAGAAAGCCCTTGCACAGAAGTGAAGACCCAACACAGCCAAAAATAAATATAAATAAATAAATAAATGTATTAAAAAAAAAAAAACTACAATGAGATATCATCTCACACTGGTCAGAATGGCCACCATCAAAAAATCTACAAACGATAAATGCTGGAGAGGATGTAGAGAAAAGGGAACCCTCTTGCACTGTTGGTGGGAATGTAAAGTGATACAGCCACTATGGAGAACAGTATGGAGGTTCCTTAAAAAACTAAAAATAGAACTAACATACGACCCAGCAATCCCACTACTGGGCATATACCCTGAAAAAACCATAATTCAAAAAAAGTCATGTACCAAAATGTTCACTGCAGCTCTTTTTACAAGAGCCAGGACATGGAAACAACCTAAGTGTCCATCAACAGATGAATGGATAAAGATGTGGCACCTATATACAATGGAATATTACTCAGCCATAAAAAGGAACAAAACTGAGTTATTTGTAGTGAGGTGGATGGACCTAGAGATTGTCATACAGAGTGAAGTAAGAAAGAGAAAAACAAATGCCGTATGCTAACACATATATATGGAATTAAAAAAAAAAAAAAAGTGATCAGAAGAACCTAGGGGCAAGACGGGAATAAAGACGCAGACCTACTAGAGAATGGACTTGAGGATACGGGAAGGGGGAAGGGTAAGCTGGGACAAAGTGAGAGAGTGGCATGGACATATATACACTACCAAATGTAAAATAGATAGCTAGTGGGAAGCAGCCGCATAGCACAGGGAGATCAGCTCGGTGCTTGGTGACCACCTAGAGGGGTGGGATAGGGAGGGTGGGAGGGAGGAAGATGCAAGAGGGAAGAGATATGGGGACATATGTATATGTATAACTGATTCACTTTGTTATAAAGAGGAAACTAACACACCATTGTAAAGCAATTATACTCCAATAAAGATGTTAAAAAAACAAACGACAAAAACCAAACGACAGAAATAGATTACATTACACAGAATAAAAAAGTAATTCTAGAGTCCACACTGATACTAAAAAAAAAACTTCCAAAAAGGCAGAGAAAGAGAAGGGAAAGGTTATCTTTACAGGAGATAGTAACTAGTAAACACAGAAAGAATTACAAAGAACAGAAAATTAGTATTTTACAACTCACACAGTAACAAGTGATTCAGGCAAGAACCGGGTACAGATGCAGAAATGCAAAAGCACTGGGTGAAGGACTCAGGCAAAGAGCTGTTCAGAGTTTCAAAGAATCGCCCACCGAGGAGTCAATAACCTCGATGGAAAAGTGAGCTGACCCACGGCCAAGGGACCGGACTCAGCATCACCAGGGACCCAAGAGCCAACATTGTGTTATCCCTGATGCAACCCATTCAGAAAAACACCCAGGGACCTAGGTAGAGAGGTAATACTCCTGGCAGACAACACCTGTTTAACCTGAATCTAACTGTGTGACAGCGCTCAGGCAATTTCAAATTGGGGGGCATTTTGCAAAACCACTGGCTTGGCCCCTTCAAAAAGGTCCATGACATTACAGGTGAAAAGTCAGGGAAACTGTCCTAGGTTTAAGAGGACTAAAGAGACGTGATATTTAAATTCTATGTGCAATTCCCCACTGGATTCTGAGTCGAGGGGACATTATCCGGACAATTAGAGCAATTTCAATTATGATACTTCTGCACCTCAAACTTTACGACTACAATAGTTCTCCGGGATTAAGTTCTCCGGGATTAAACAATTTGTAAAGTCAGCGCTGCTCCTGTCAGAGACCAGAGATCCACATCAGAGGGGTGAGGACACACCACAGAAGGCTTAATGTCCATGGAATTTCCTACATGTTAGTTCAGTAATTATGAGAAAAAAGGTACAAATGTTTGTAACCATGATCTAATGTCATCTAAAAATGAAATTTAGTGTGATTTTTAAATTAAACACTGAAGTGACACTAGCAAAACTGATCAGAATGGGACTATTTTTTAACCACATGGTACCATCAAACTCATGGCTACATTTGTTACATAGAACATACAGAAACCTATCTTGATGGCAGCATCAAGTCAAAACTTTAACTCTACAGTAGAATTTTAGTGCTTTTTATACAAAAGAACTTAAAAATTACCTTCAGAAAATCATGCAAGTGTTTAAGGACACCTATCCTGACTTCATCGAGGTCTTTTAAAAATCCATTAAAAATTGGAACCAGATCTGCAGCTGTCAACTGATCTCCAAGGATGACTGCAAGTTCGTGGATGGAGAAGGCTAAGGTCCTTCGAACTTTCCACTGCAGAAATAAAGACAACTGCGTGAGTAAGCTGATCACAAAGTCTTGGTACTTTAACTTTTGCACAGTGCATGAAGGTTAATTTATTATATCTGAATGTTATTAATCTCAAGTTAAATCAGAATAAAATAGTAATAATAGATACCAAGTTTTAAATGCCTACTTTCTATCAAAAACTGGCAGAAAAATGCAAAATCCCTGCATAGTATATATTATCCCCCTTTCACTTAGGAAGGAAAAAAATGCTTGGAGATCACTGGCGGTGAAGCCTGCGTAGCTCTCGGAGCACTGGATGCCCAATTTCCTGGCGTCCCACACGGATCGAAGGCTGGCTGGTGTGCCTCTCCCTGCACTGTGCCCCTCCCGACTCCACACAGACTACCCTGGATTAAAAACAACCACAAAACTCGCTTTAAAGAACTGGCAATTAAAGAGATACAAGACTGGGAAAATCTCTTGCGGGCAGCCCTGGAAAAGAACACCGGAACAGAAATGCGCTCCATTTATAGGAAACTTTATGTCAAAAACATCTTTTTCTTCATGTGACCTTAATTTAAAAAATTTTACTTTGTTATTTAGTTTAAAACTTTACCTGCTGAGAAGCTGCTTAGAACAAAGGCTTTATCCCCGCCCCCAAACACAAGAACCTGTTCTTGAGATAAAATGCTGTACCCGTGTTCAATGTATCAAATGGAAGAAGGCAGGATGTTCGGATAAGCCCTGCCCATCCAGAGCCGTCCCCCTCACCAGCAGCCCCGAGAGTCCACAGAATAAAGGTGGAAAGCCACTCATACAGAGGGTGAAACACTCGCTGGTCATCGGCCATGTGTCCCATGCCCAGTTCCACCCCTGAGGGCTGAGCAGGGATCAGCTTCCCCAGAGGTCGGAGGAGGGACTTAAACTATGTTCCCAAGGGGACGCTCGACTTCTAAGTTGCCAAGCCAACTGAGACACCGAGGGATAACCATTCACAACTCAGTATAAATTAGTCTCAGCAGGTGCCTTCAAATAACTGAGAGAGGAAGGTCGCTGAAGGAAGAGGGACTTGGGTGTATGGAAGCCAGACCCAAGGGCGGGGGGATGAAATCGGCAAAGCCTGGGAAAACAGCCACAAAAAGCCACAAACGACCGGGGGTCAATGTTTCCCATTTCTTGTTTCTCAAATGGGTGGTGGTGGTGAGCACACGTGTGCACAAACAGGCACGCACACACCCATCAACCTTCTCCCACCCACACTGTGCTGCCCTCCGGGCCCAGACCTCGGCAGCGCCAACACAACTGCAGTTCTGCGAAGGTTGAAAAATATCAGGGAGGAAGCATTTATAACACTGTTTCTGGGGTAAAATGAAACCCTATGTTCTCAAGAATCAATCTGCACGTGAACTTTAGACAACAGCACCTTTGAGTTAGGAACCTCAGCAGGTCAAACGGGAAGCTAACTCTAGCACTTCAGACAAAAAAAGAAGGCAGGCTGCTCAGGTGGAGGGAGGAGCCTGGACCCACGGGGGAGCGCTTGTCACCGGCAAGCTCTCTGCACGCGAGGGAACGTGGACAGGGCCCCCACACCTGCATGTCGGAGGCCAGCGTCTCGTAGGTCTCGCGCAGGCAGTGCCAGTTCTGCCGGCCCAGCGTCAGTGCCACGCCCGGCAGGCTGTAGGCGCAGTGCTTGGCGATCTCGGTGTCCACTGTCTGCGCCCGGGAGGGGTCGGTCATGGAGAGATACTGATCCAGCAGGGCCTGGGGCACAACGTCCTAACCAAGAGAGAGTGCAGACTTTGTAAATTAGGCACACTTGCACCTCATATAGTAGAGAAAAACCAATCTCCAAGTTTCAGGTTTCCAACAACTGAAAAGAGATAAGAAAACATGCCAAGAGAGATACATGTATAAATGAATAAAAGCAGCTTCAAGGAGGAAAACAACAAACAAGATCTTAAAACAGAAAACAGCTTAGAGGATGATGAGAGCTGCTTACTAAATTTAAGAGATACATTAAAAATAAGATCAGCACCTTTCAGTGTTGGCAGAGATTGCAGAGTCTGGGGTAACCTACTGAATGAGGCTAAGCTAGCGGATGAGGCTAAGCAGGCCCTCTTCTGCACAGTCACCAACAAGGATCTTAAAACGACAACAAAAACCGCCTTTAGATGGAAATTTAGCAATTATCTATAGAAACTTAAAGTGTACATACCTCTAACCACTTGTATAAATGCGAGGACAAGAAGAATATCTCTACGATCTTGCTTATGTATGTGAAATATAGCTTTGGAAGGAGCTACAAAATAAAGGTAAAACTGGCTGCTTTGGGGGAAAAGCAAAGTGGGTGCTGGAGGAGAAAAGCTGAGAAGGAAGCTGAATTCTGAACTTTGTAAACATATTATCTATTTTTAAAAAATAAATTAAAATGGAAATTCATTAAAGGAATGAGACAATCTGTATGCACTGGCTTGAAAAAGCATGTTTTAAAACACTATGAATACCAACTCCATTTTTAAGAAATATAACAAACAGAAATAAAGGACACACTCCCTTTGATCTAGGCAATCTACTTATAATAATGCACAGACAGTTCCAGAAGCAAAGCACAGGCATGATCACAATGAACGTGGCTTTACTTGTAATATCACAGCACACCTACACCTGAACGCCCATCCCAGCCCTGCTCACGCAGGGCCACGTGGGTGCTGTGCTGGGGGTGGGGGGGAGTCTGTGCTCCTGTGCAAAGAGCTCCAAGACACGACTCTTTAAAAAAGAAAAAAGAAAGGCAGGTATCACCACATTCCAACGACCCCACATGTAAAGCCTCCGATTCGAGTCACCCTGCCAGCCGACAGCACTTTACAGCGGCTCTGGGCCGTACTTCCACGTTCTCCTCTCTGAAGTCAAGCTCTACCTTACAATCCTTGGCAACTCAGGCATGAAGACCCAGGCCTGACGGCCTGGCTCTATCTGTCTTTGAAAGACAAAGGTGCACGCCGACGCGCTGGCGCGTCCGCCTAGGCGCGCTGAGGAAATACAAGAGGACCCACGGTCGCGGTCACCCTGGAGGGGAAGGGGTCACGGGTGTGAAAAGAGAAAGATTTCTGCTTATATTTTACTCGACTGCTTGAATTTTCTTATCAGAAGTATGATATATTAGCCCTCATTTTCAAAACATTATCAGAAGGGCCAAATTTGGTGAGAAATGGGTTTAAAAGTGGACTTAACAACACCCACACGAAGTAAAGAGTTTTTGGTCACCTACCTGCACTTTAGCTCTCCTTTCCTCATCGGGGCTAAAACCGCCACTGGTGCCCGAGTCTGAATCATCATGAATATAGCGAAGGGCGGACTCCATATTCTGTCGGGAGAGAACAGTCACTTAAAGACCTGTCCTGTCTGTGAGTTCCCTTCACTTAAACTATCTTACTAAGTTACTCACCTTTCAGGGCCACCAAAAGATAAGAATACGTACAAATTCTTCATGCTTTTAAACGTTTATAAACAGACCTAAGACCTCATAAGAATTCCCCTGCCTTAAATCAAACTTTGAGAATAGGTTGCTAAATGTAGGAAAACAAATTCCAGAACAAATGTAATTAAAAAGTAAATTTAGAAGTAATTTTGAAAAGGTCCCAATATCTAAAATTAGCTATCAATAAAACAGTATTTAGAGGGTGCTTCAGGCAACTGTTGTATGGTATGTCATACACAGTTTTTCTTCTACTATTTCTATTCCTGGCTATTTCTAATTTCACAAATATATTGGGCTGGCCAAAAAGTTCATTCGGGTTTGTCATGCGATGTTACAGGAAAACCCGAACCAACTTTCTGGCCGACCCAATACTTTTTTAACAGCCCCCGCCAACCCCAAAATGAAAACAAAACACCTTCTAAAACTCAGATAAAGTACTGAAATCTCCGATGATGTTAAGTGGTCAGGGTTTCATTCTGAAGCCCTGGTTTTACGCAAGATTTCTAAGTATACCGGTGTCATCCAACAGAAAACCAGCCAGGAATCCACCGGGGCCCTGGGACCCCCGTGCCCCCATGCGTATGAGGCCCCCCTCCCTGAGCTCAGCATCCAGGCCGCTCTGCCCCGAGACCACCTGCCTCTGGCCACCAGCATGTGTTCCTTCTCCCGCCGACACACACAAGGGATGAGAACTACGGACACCGCGTGGTGCTGGCTTGGTGGGGGGTCGGGGGGTTCGGGGAGGACGGTGCAGGACACGGGCAGGCGGGCTGGTCACAGTACCCACCCGCACACTCCAGGGTCCAGATAATCCCGCAACGCGGCCTCAAGTCCCGATCTTCCGCTCAGAATACTGCGCTGCTCGCTGCAGTGAAATGGTCCCATCAGAAACAAAGCACCCCTCCAAAAAGAAAAGGGAAGAGTTAATTACTCTTGATAAAGGGCTTTGTCTCCAGTAAGATTATTTCACTGCAGTGAGCCACACCCACACTGAAGCTGCGGAGTGGTCATGTAGACAGTCCCGGGGCTGACTATTAACTCCAAGCTCTGGACATGACACTCATGTCACAGAGACAGGACGTGGTGACGATGACTTTTACTTTATGCAGAAGGGAGACGGAGAAAGCCAGCGACAGACAGGACATGGTAACTGGGCCGTGACAAGCACCACGGCTGCCCCGCGAACGGCTCCGGGTCCACCCGGCTCACTGTGCACGCCCTGCGGAGCCCTCACCTCGACGGCCTCGCTCGTCAAAGGCCCGGAGGTGCCGTGGTCAAGTCTGCAGCCAGGGAGCTCATCCTGCGGGGCCCTCCGGGCGGCCTCGCTGACCTCGTCGCAGGCGTCCAGGCTGGAGGCGCGCAGGGCGGCGGCCAGCACGTCCACCTGCGCTGTGGGCGGAACGACAGGCCTGTGAGCGCGGGGCCGCGGGTGCCCGGGCTCTCCCTGCGCAGGGTTATGGGATCAATGAGACGCAGTGCTTTTGGGACACTGCCATCGAAAAGCTGGAAAAAACCTCTACTGTGGTCAATCATTAGTTCTCTGAGGGAAAAAGTAGAAAACTAATATGCTTTCATGAGATTAAAAATGTTTACCCACTACTGTACATTATTCTGCGTTAGTATGAAAAGAGAGATGCTATCTAGTCAAATTCAGGGTCAGTGAACTATGTTTCGGGAACGCATGAGCGGGACTGGCGAGGCTTACTTACTAAGCTATCTTAGCAGGAGAGCAGTCACACAGACCCTGCCAACATAAAACAATGGCAATTACAAAGATTTCTGTGGCAGTTACATTTAAACATCTCATATCTCATTCCGGTTTATTTTACTTTTCTCTAATTCTTTTTGAAAGTGAAATTAGTGACTTGTCCCAAACACAGGGATCCCAAACAAGCACTGTCTCGCTTGCAGGAAACCAAAATGACAGATAACCAAGCAGCAGCCCTGAAGTCTGGCAAATGGCACTGTCTACGTTTTGAGTTACATCTTCTTTATAAAAGTCATTCAAAGTGAAGATAAAGCATTCTTCCTTCCCCCCGAAATAAATGAGGAATTTAGCAAAAAGAAATTGTTTAGCATTACTTCAAGTAACAATCCACCTGGATGCTCAAAATATAGGAATTTATAAAGTTTACCTGCAGATTTATTTAGTACAAAGATTAGAAAGTGTGTTCCCACTCTATTTAAAGATTATTAAAAAGCAATCAGCATTTTATTAAGATCACCTATTACTATGCTATAGCATTTATAAAATTCTAGTTAAGTATACAAGGTACCCAGCAAGAGAGACACAAGAAACATACAGGATGATGACCTAACTGAATAGATTAAACTGAAGGTGTCTAATCATGAAAAGTTACTCACAGAAAGCATCCTCATTCTTTTGGGAATTTCAGCTGCAATTTGTACTAATCCTTTACTCACTTCAGCTCCCCTTTTAGAATCCTCCAAGTTTCCACAATGAAATCACAACAGAACGAAAGGAGGCCAACGGGCCGGAACATGCTTTCTGCCCCCGCAGATGCAGGCGGGGGGTGTGAGGGTGGGCTCCCTCATGCATGGTGACCCGTTCCTGGGAAGCCTTTCACGGAACATGCCTCGCACAGGCCACCAGCCCAAGCAAACGACAGCCTACTCCTCGTCTATGTTACTCTCTACCTTTAGGTTTGTATGTTCGCAAAAGTTTCAGTGAGTTACACTGAGGTTACCTCCTTCAAAAGACTGGTACAAAGGTCACGAGGACGACCTCATGCCGACTCACGGGGAGCCCGCGGCCCCGGAGAACCCAGGCTTGCCTGAGACTCAGCGGATGGCTCACCACGGCCAGCGGAAGGAAACTGAAGCACAGGCCTTCGCCACGTCTGCGTTTTCCTCACCATGCGGGCGGAAACCCCAGGATCAGAGCCCACGCGGCCCCTGGTGACTCGCGCTCAGAATCGGGGACAGCCTGGAACCTGGAATTTCCTGCCCCCCCCTGAAGCGCTGGTCTGGCTGAGCTCACCCTTTCCATCTCTGACTCTCGCACACCGTCCTGGAGGTTAGTCACAAGTTCCTAACAATTTCTTGCTTACAATCAATAAACAATATGATTTTTCGGACCACAACTGCCCAGTGGACCCAGTTATTCCACCGGCCCTAACGAAACTGGAGACAGCTCTGCACTTGCTGGCCTGGCCAGCTCCCCTCTGCAGTCTGTGAACTGGCCACAGCCAATCAAACCGGCACCGGTCACTATTCAGCCGTGGCTCAATCCTGAATCAGCCTGGTGATGCCACACGCCAGGGAGTTTGGAAAAGGGGCTCTCTTACACCTTCTTCCCATTTTACTACCTCCCTTTCTGTCCTTCCACGTAAGATCTACTTCTGTTCCACAGCTGAGAAAGGGCTTTCTTTTTCTGACAGGAACATCTCATTCTAGTTCCCGGAAACACTTAAGTTTTTTGATTAGAGACCCACAAAGAAAAAAAAAATTAATCTATCAATGCTTCAAAGAAGGTAAGAGTTAAACTGGTAAGACTGTGAAGCAAAGGCTGCCTCAGAGGAAAAAAATCCCAACTCTTGCTCTTGTTCCCCATGACATTCCCACCAAACAGCATGGAAAAGAACAAGGGACCCAGTGGCCCATGAAAGCAGAAACTCGACTCTGAGGGTCCACCTCGCCCTGACGTTCCCCCGCCCCCAGTCAAGAATACACACATGCAACAGAACTAGTTGAGTCCCTGGCCAGAACTTAGTTTCCAATTGGGGTTAATTCTGCCTTTCAAAAAGGTAGACCTTCTCTGACAGACTGCCCACAACCGCAGATTAGAAAAGAAAAAGCACCCACAGTTAAGGTACACCCTTTAAAAACCCAAAACACCTTCTAATAGTATGAAAAGTCAGAAATAGTTACTACAGTTAAAACGGGTTCAATATGCCCTCAGATGCTCAGGAATTCTGCAGCCGAAGCCCTCCCGCCCCCAACCCTGCCCACGGAGGTTTTGCTGCAGAACATCTGACACACGAAGTGTGTCACCCTCTGTGCTCTCTGAGGCTGGGATTTCTGGCTGGTCTGCTGCTGGTATATATTCACTGCCTGGAACAGTAGCTGGCACATAATAGGTGCTCGATAAGTGACGCTGGATGAATCAGTCAATCAATGAATATGTTAAGAAAGTATCAACATTATGGACAGAAAGAACAACATGACAAATTTAAATTGTAACAGGTGTAGGAGCTGAATTAGAAAGAGAACTGATTAAATCATAATATAGTATTACTACTAAAATCTCAATTGCAGCCTGTAAATTTTAAGTCAAACAGTGTTAGTCACCTTCTGAAACACAAAGTCATATCCTGACACTCATATGTGTCCATGTAGGGTTTTTAAAAAAGCAAACTATACATATTACTTTGAGCTTATTTGTTAAAAAAAAAAAAGAATTTAAAGTAGCTTATTCAATATTTCCGTTAATATTTAGTAGGTGTCCACCACGTGTCAGAGAACTGACTAGCAGGTGTGTACAGGGAGAGCTCCCAGAACGGGCCAAAGGCCAGTTAGGAATCTTTTTTCCATAAAGGTAAGGAGCGTACAAAAAACAAAACACGAGAGTTACTGAAGTTTGATCAACTGAATAAAACTTAAGTTGACAAATGATAATAAAATTTATTTCAACAAAAAGCAGAAACCTGTAAAGACAACATTTATCAAGAGCTGACCACCCCAAGATGTGCACATCTGAGGTGTAATTCTGTCTCCATCCTCCTCATCTGGGGTGGAAGGGAGGGGGCAAAGGCAAGATTCTGATGAAGATTCTAATTTGTCAAACAAAACCAAACCTCAGTATTTGCTACGTCACCAGGTTGTCATAAAATGCAGAATTCTGGGCTCAAGGGGGTAAAAATCAAGGGCAGGAGGCACAATTGAGGAACTCGCGAGAGCAGTAAAGCTGTGAGGTTTTCAGGGAAAATAATCCACCACGAGGGATAGAAAATAGGACATTCTATGGAAAACACTCACAAGGAGGAGGAATGAACTACTGGTCCACGAAGAGCGAGGATAAATTGCAGACACAGACTCAGAGGCTCACGGCGCCCGATACTATTCACAGCATTCTGGAAAAGGCGACTGTCTGCCAGTTAAATTAAAGTAACTTTCAACCATCAAGGATATGAATTTGCCTTTAATCAAACAAATCATTTAGTTTTTCTCCAAGTATAAAATTACCATAGGAAATCTTTAAAAATCATGATAACGTTAAAGCCAAATAAAGATAACTGCTAATATCACCTCCACGGATGAAATTTTCCAAGTTTAAACACAACAAGGTTTTGTGTGTTTTAGAAGGACACTGAAGGTTTCGCTTTGTCTGCTTTAAAAATAGGTGTTTTGCTAACAGTGAGCAAACTGACAGTTTAGAAATTTTAGCTTCTAGAATGAACAAGAAAAAAAAAAACCCACAAAGTGATAAAGGATCTGAAGACTTGCAGTTTGGGGATTTTTCAAAATTGTTTTTTGTTTTATGGTAACATTTCAGATGTCACTGGTTAGCGTCATCAGTAGGAGCTCTGATGTCGCTGGCATCAGGTTCCTGGCCTCAGACCGTAAACCACCCCCTGGCCCCAGCAGGCAGAGTGGGGTGGCCTGGGACCTCATTCCCACACTCCTATTCCACTGAGTGAGAGCAACTTGTTATTTTTACACACAACAACCTTCAAGGCTGCCGTTCACAATGGCAGAATCTAGGCGACACACATGTAACCCAATGGAACAAGGTCCAAACTGAGAAACAAAGACACCAGCAGGACCCTCGCAAACGCCCACAGCTCTTAAGACACCACGTTCCATAGGAAGATACGTATCTTTGTCCACTGCTAACAGACTACAGCCTTTCCGTAAAACACAGCACTGCATCTGCTGTTTATAAAAAGGTTAATGAGATCCAGAGCAGAAGAGTTAAGGCAGGACTCTAGGGTTAAAATTGTAAAAACAGTGAGTGAGTGTGAACAAGTCAGAGAGCGATTTGTGAACCAACACATCTGTACCTGCTACGCTGAGGAACACAGTGACGGGCTCAGCTGGAATTTATTTCCTGAAATTCAGACTAATCACATTTATCCAGACAAGAATACATGATGACAATGGTCAAAATAGATTTTTAAAAGGCAATTTTTCTGGGGGAAAAAAGTCAGAAAGTAACATTTTTTCTCAGAATAAAGAACTGACTCCCGTACCTTTCACGTCGGGATCGTCAATGTGCGGCTCCAGGTTTTCTATCATCTCTTCCAGTTCCTGTCTGGTGGCCACGGTGATGTTTGCAGAAGCCGGGGAGGTGGCTTCAGGCATTCCCTCCAGCCCCTCGGGGACGAGTTTGTTCCCAGGGCCCTGCTCCAGCTCCACATCTAGATCTATTTCGGGAAGAGGAGTCCTCCAGAAGTGGAAGGAGTTGTACAACTCCTGATCTAGGGGAGCTGAGTCCTGTGCACTGGAGCCCACCTCCAACCGAGAGGCAGACCTGCAGGTGCCGGGCTTTTTATCATCCTCATTACTAGCTGCCTCCTGATGAGGCTCTGAGGACAAAGGACAAGGTAACGAGCTGTCCCCTGGAGGCTTCCTAGGGCTTTCAGTACCGATGTCCGGGTCCGGCGCACCTTCCAGTTTGACACTGGAATTACTAACAGTGGGGTCTGCAGGAACATCCTCTGGCCTGATCTGTGCATCCTCTGGGACTTCTTCATCTCTGGTCCTTTTATTGTTTTATTTGGGAAAAAGAAAGTGAAAGTATAAAAATAATTACTGAAAAAAAAAACAATGAAAGATACTACATAAAGCATTTAGACAAGTATTAAAAATTACAAATTATCCATACAAATTCAGTAGTTTATGTATATTACTGATAATGCTTCTTTTTCCATCAGTTGTTCTGTGCTCAGAGATGTAAATATCTGTTAAGTCTAGATATTAAAGTATTACGTAATAGTTGGAGGAGATAACATTTAAGAACCCCGGGATTCTATAATACCATGCTAATTTCAATAATAAAAAAACTAAAAAGAAATAGTAGGAAGATAAATTCTCACAATGCATTTTAAGCTAAATACATCATAAAAATTATCTGATTTTTAGGATTATAGTATTGCCACTGTGCTCCAATGACATATGGAAAAGCTGAGAATTAAAACCTCCTTGTTTACACAGAAAAGAAAAAAAAAACCCTCTACACAGCATTAGAAAAGATCCTTATTTACTATCTTGCAAAATATATTAAAGTCCACTTAAGTGTAAATAATTTCTATTCCTTCCACACTTTCAGTTCTACTCCCAAAAGTTTTTCCCCCTGCAGCCATGACTTAATTGACAGAGAGGTGGTACAAGCCCTGGGGCCACAGCCCACGGGCCACCGCCATCCACCACCTACGCTGAGGCTCTACGGCAAGTTTTAAAGTTCACCCTCAGAGTTTATCTGACTCAATTACCCTTAACAAACGGGTGCTGAGTACCTACTAGGAGCCAGGGAGCGACACCGGTGGTGAGGGTTCCTACGTGAATGAGAGGCAGCTGCTGCTCCTGAGATTAGCATCAGAGGCAAACGCTTCTGGGGGCGGGGGCAGAGGCGCCAGCTGCAACGAAAGGCTTTCCAGGGAATGACAGGAGCCGTGGGTGGAGCAACCAACACGTGCTTAGGAGGCTAAGGGAAAACCGCACTCAGACAGCATATGCAAAGGCAGGAGTGACAGGAGAGGTGCCACACCTTCAGAAAACGGGATGAGTTTACGATGGCTCAGAGAGGGAACCGATGGAAAAGTCGGCGGAGCCACTGCACCTCCGGAACGTACCCTAGGGTACAGGAGACAAGGCAGGGGTGAAGAGAGTTACATTTTGAGATGCGTTCTTTCAGAAAGGCCACCCAGAAGCAGGACAAGAGGTGCGCCCGGCGGCAGGGAGTGCAGCGGAGCAGGTGAGGAGTGGCAGGGATGCCCTCTGAACAGGGCGGTGTGTCGGGGCTACAGAAGATGGAAACACACTCAAATGACGCCAACGCCAACATGACTGCTCACTTCCCGCTCGCGGGGCATGAGAAGCAAAGGGAGAAACCTGTGAAGATTTCCAGATTTCTGGCCTGAGCGACTGAACAGGTGCTGGTGGCACCGACTGCAAGTGAAAAACACCAGGGCAGTTTGAGGAGGGGGTTTCAGTCTGGATGGGCTGAGTCGGGATCTACATAGAATTCCAGGTGGTGACGTCGCCGGGAAACTGGTCAGAGCCCAGACAGACTGGAGGGCGCCCCAGAAGGACTGGCCTGCATATGTGTCACGACAGTCGTGCAGAGTGACAAAGAGCACGGCATTCCTCCTGTACAAGAGGATGCTTCCGACGAGCATTCTTCAGGCTCAGAGACAAAGGCCAGAAGAGACGAAGAACTGAAGACACAGGAGACTGATGGAATCACTGATAAAGCAACGTCTTTCTGAGAAGGAAGACTAGGGGCTCGAGAACACAGGTGGACAGATTAAACAGGTGAAGAGACAGCTCTTTCTAAGAAACATGAAAGGGAAGTGAGGATGGATAAGTAGGTAAATTTGTCAGGTGAGGGTGGGGTGCTCCCTTGAAACATGGGCCCTTAAATATACGCAGTGAAAGACATTAAACAGGAGGCTCACCCGGCCTGTGCCCTGGAAGGTGATGTCACCACCGACGTGACACCCCAGTTACAGAGCCACCGTATGTGCTCTCGGGAGATCACCAACTTCCTGGATCGCACTTTATCTCACAGTAATGTTCACACTGTTTTCAGAAACGAATTTTTTTAAAAACACGTGATTATTTAAAAAGTATTTTTTTTAGATACAGATAAAAATATTTAATACCTCATCTGAAAACATACCACACAGTGACAGCATTTAAAATTCTGTTGTTCCTCCACCATTCTTATGATCATAAAATACATAACATGCACACATACACTGCGAGAACGCAAGTCTCACCAGCACTGGCGCTGCAGATCCCACGTTTACTCCTTAGTCATAACATGAGGGGCTGGCCTCGATGTCTGCAGCATCCCTTCCCTCTCCAAAACAGTCCGGAAGCAAGTGCTCTTATGCAAGATAAGTGTCTTCTATATGTGTATGAATTACATGGTATTTTCCAATCATGCCTTTATTAAAGATATTTTTTCTTTTGTTTTAAAAAACGAGTGGGATAACGGGTAAAATTTGAATAAAATCTCTAGATGACAGTATTGTATCTATGTTACTTTCGGTAATTAGAGTGTGGTTATGTATTAGTATCTGTGTTTTGAGGAGTGAAATATTTAAGAAAGGTAAAAAGAATATCATGTCTAAAACATCTCAAAGAATTCAGAAAAAAAAGAATAATAAAGCAAGTATGGTAAAATGTTAACATTTGGAGAATCTGGAAGAAGTGTTTATGGGATTCTTTGGCTATTTTTACAGTTTTTCTGATATCATGCAAACTGAATTTTAAAAATTATAGTAGGGACTTCCCTGGTGGCACAGTGGTTAAGAGTCTGCCTGCCAATGCAGGGGACACGGGTTCGACCCCTGGTCCAGGAAGATCCCACATGCCGCGGAGCAACTAAGCCCATGCACCTCAACTACTGAGCCTGCGCTCTCGAGCCCGCGAGCCACAACTACTGAAGCCCGCGCGCCTAGAGCCCGTGCTCCGCATCAAGAGAAGCCACCGCAATGGGAAGCCCGTGCACCGCAACAAAGAGTAGCCCCGGCTCGCCCCAACTAGAGAAAGCCCGCGCACAGCAACAAAGACCCAACGCAGCCAAAAATAAATAAATAAATAAATAAAATTTTTTAAAATAAAAAAAAATAAAAATTATAGTAACAGGACATTGTTTGGTGGTGGTGGGGAGCAAATGGCTGAAACTTAAGACTTCACTTGTTATCTGATGAATTTAAGAAACTTCCACTTAAAATTCACAAAAAGAAACCAATTAAAAGGCCATTTAGTATGGAAAACTATTCCAAGGGCCTGAAGTTCCTGGATCACTATCTCATCTTAGCATTAAAATTAAATTTTAATATTCTCAGCAGGAAAAACAAAGAATCACTGGCCAAGTCATTCTATTTGCCTTATGAAAAATTACTAGTTTGTCCCACCTTCAAACTCCTCGTATGTTTTTAAAGAGACAAAAACATTTTCCCTCATATGAAATTCTGGGAAGTATTAAATTCTGTACGAATAAACCGTCTGCTTCAAAATAAACCGTCAAAAATATAAATTCTCTAAATACATTTTTTTCCTGGAGCTGGGTAACAGTCAGTGCACAATCAAGCTGCTAAATGCCAGAATTCTGACATTCCTAACGGTCAGTCTGGCAAACGCTATCATACAAGCAAACGCTATTTTGAGGCGAACTGAGGAGACTGAGGGCTCGCATAAGGAGCGGAGTAGCCCAGCTCCTCACAGGTGTAGGGAACAAGTGCAGCAGAGGGTCAGCCAGAAACGCATCTCCAAGAGAACCTACGTCTCCTCGGTGCCTGCGTAAGCTGAGAGTTAGTATCTTCAGAGACCTGGTGACTCAAGACTGGGGCCTAGGAAAGTGCCCTGGGAACATCTGGTCCCAGAACACTGCATCCTGAGATGAGAGCAGACACAGCCTTCATGTGCTGTGACTTCATAATGGAGTCTCAACATCAGTGAAATACTTCCAGATTTGTACCAGTAACAATTTTACTCACACATAGTTAGCTTTAAGCTAAACTGAGAAAAACTAGCAAAAGCAGTTCAGTTACTTAAGGCTCTTGAGATAAAATCTATTATTTTCTAACAATAACTCATTCGACATTTATCACGTGCCGAGCATGTGCCAGGCCTGGTGAAGATGTCAGAATACACAAAGATAAAAACCAGGCTGCTACGCGGGGGGACCGGCAGTCCACTGGATGAATGTGTGCAAAGTACACGACCAAGAGATATGACTAAAATTAGTGCTCGTGCACCAGTGCTATGAACAGCCAGGATGCAAAAGCTCTGAATTTCCTCCAAGATTCTTGGAGGTAGTCTGTCCAGACATTCTCTCTGTTAAATGAGGTGTGGATGAAACAGGATGGCGTCCCAGACACAAAGAGGGAGAACCCAAAGAAGGCAGTGTATTCGGAGAGTGGTGTAATAGCTGGTTTAACTAAACAGAAAAGAGGTTGCTCATTTCACATAACTTGTAAGTGCAAATCTGAATGCTTAACTCTGCTTCTGGAAGCACAGCTTTTATTAACACCTTCAAAGAAGTATGAACAGCCTGATCAAGGGTGAGTGAGAGATAAACCTGGTATTTTATAAAGTCAGAGGTTTATAATCAATAAATGCTTCAAAGAGTATTAAGTGATATTAAATGTTTCCAGGAGCAGATGAAACACTACAAAAGAAATAAACAGTAGCGGAAATATACTGCCAAAAACTTGCTTATTTTGTGAGATATTCGTTTGAGAAATCTGAATTCTAGGAAACTTAGGGGACCTCGAGAACGGGAACCAAGTCCTGTACATCTGTCTACAGTCGCTGGTTCATAGTAGGTGCTCAATTAATTTTTGCATAATCAACCAGTCAACCTTAAATAACAAAACTGGATTTAAGACAGCTCAAAACAAAAGCCAGTGCAGTATTTAAGAGAGGGCAAATCAGCTAATGGCTCTGAGATAATAATACCTAGGACTACACAACAGCTTTTACAATATTTAACAGAACTCCTTTCTCAGCCAGCAACTGTCTCCTCCCTCCCTTACATCATTAACACAATTCAATAAAGCCTAATAGTATAGTGAAAATCCAATGCTACAAAGAGTATTGACTTGACACTAAGACAGACCTCATTACAATGGAAGAGGAGTTAAGGTTTGTAGCTAAAAGATAACTAACTGCCTTTAAATAGCTCTTCCAATAATGTCCTATACCGGCAGTTAGCAAAACTACCAGCCATGGTAGCCACGCCAACTGTCTCTGTCAATAAAGTTTTACTGGAACACAGCTGAGCCCATGCATCATGGACAGTCTACGGCTGCTCCCACACTGCAGGAGTTCTGACGGAGATCGAATATATTTACTGTGTGGTCTTTTACAGGAAGTTTGCTGACCCCATCCTAATAATTCTCTGTAAATTTATATTTTCACTTCCTAGACTCTCTCCAGATACAAAAATAAAAGCTATGCAATAGTCTTCGTACAATTAGTACCATTAGTGAAAAGGTCGCTGACTTTAAAACTGAAGAGCAGGTAACACCCCTCCCCCACACCTCATCACTCTGTCACACTCCCTGCAGCAGCTGTTTTCAAAAGAACTGACAGACTTCCCTTGCTAGGAAGACAGGTTTAGAATGATTTTTCTTCCTTTACAAAAAACAGTACCTCAGGTTTGTTTGGCTACTCAGCAGGACAGTAGGAGAACGGGCAAAAAGGTAAAACAAGGCAGCAGAGAAGAAAGGAAGAATTGCCAAATCAAAACACCAAGAAAGCAAATATCACAGTATCAAGACCTACAGAAGAAAATGTCCATTAGCATCATGACAAGGGAGGACAAGGCACTCTGGTAACTCAGGCATTACAGGCAGGGCTGTTACAGAAACAGGCACTAACTGAGCTCAAGTGCACACCTGTCAAAGTCTGTGTGTATTTCCCATGCACTAACTTAGGTCTGAACCATTTTTCCCCTAAGGATATATTACAATAAATTTTAAAAACTAAAACTCAATTAAAATTTTTTAATGCAAAAAAAATTAAAAATAAAAATCAGAGATGTCCTCTTTTAGCTTTATTTGAAAATCTGGTTGCCTTATTAAATGCTCTTAAAAGTTGATATTCTAGTTAGTAAGTGCACTAATTTGGTGCTAATCATTAAAATACTTTCCCCCTCAATTGAGAGATTACAATCATTATTCTGTAGACAGAGAATCCAAGATCCACAATAAAATTAACTGACTAAAAAGGAAAATAATAGTAAGAAACTGACTATATAGGTAACGCATATTCCTAAATTAGGTTTTACTCCTTATAAAACCAAACCCTTTAAATTGTATAACCATTACTTTGTATATCCTAAATGTTAACAGATGGTTTACTAGGTAAATTATTTATTAAATAAACTTATACAAAAATTATTATCAAATCTATCACTACAGCTTTCTATATGCCTAGCACCAAGCTAACTGTGTTACGTGTACCTTCATCTTCTCATTTAAATATGTAATTAACCAGAGATGTTTAACAAATGTATTTAAGATAAAACTCTATTAAAATATTTACCTATTTTTGTAATCAAGAGAAATAGTAAACTCTCCAAAAAGAACATTATAAAAATAGTGAGAATGAAAAAAATGCTCACAAGCAGTAAAACTGGAAAGCAAAGTTTAAAAAAATCATACCTATTTTTGTCTTCTACTGATGTATCTTCTGAACTTTTGTTTTCTTCTTTAAAATACTGGCCTGAGCTAGATGGATTAGCAAAAGTAGATATGAAAGGTCCCAGAGACTGAAAAGCTGCTTGCCGAACCTAAGAAGAATAAAAGGACAGGAATAAAACGTAAATCCTTCTTCAGCTAGGATTTACAGTTCCCCATCAATTATTTTCTCCTTTTTACTTTTAAATTTTTTATCTTGGCTTGAATATTTAAACCATGAGAATGTGAATATGAGACCCTATAAAACATTTGCATGGAACAGAAATTTCATCCAGTTAAAAAAAAAAAAAAGTTAATATAGCAGTCTATTGTCTACTCCTAAAAGTATTAGCAATAATATACCTTAAATGACAAATTTTTTCTTAAATTATGAAATCAAAATCACGTCTTCTGTAAAATGCATTCTTTTATAAAAATGATAATTAAACAAAACCTTACCCAACGTGAAGGATCACTGATCAAATTAATAAATAGTGCTGATAATTTAGTCCGTCGAATTTCTTGACATGTTGCACAAGAAACCGCCATGAAGCACTCAGCGCAGGCCTTGCGGACTCCCCACACGTTATCGGAACAAAGCTGGAAAAACCTGGGCAGCTGTGCGAGGAGGATGGTGTTTCGTTAGGCAGACACACAGCAGGCTTCAGGAGTTACTTTTATCTCATTGTCTGCTTTCACAGCATTTAAAACATTAGATCTTCTTAATGAAATTTAGAAGACCCATTTAATATTAATACTTAGCAGTTTTAAATAAATCACACCCAATTCATTCCACTACTGACTATGGAAAATCAAAAACGCTCCCAACACATACAGCTTAAATGTTATCCAAGAGCTTGTACTTAAAGTTAATTATTCTGCATAACAGATGGTTTCAGAAACTCTTCAAGTACATTAACTTGTACATTAAGCATTTTTATCCCAGGAACTAGCCATTTAAAAATCACCTGCTGTAAATTTAATTTGTCACTAAAATACTTGAGGGTTGCAATAAAATTAAAGATTCATTTGAATAAATAAGAATTGATTTTATAGAAATGGGAGTTAAAAAGGGATCAATGGTTCGTAAACACATCTGCATTTTTAACAAACTCTCCTTAACAAAACACAATTCAAGTGCCCAGATTACAGAAATTTAAACTCTTAAAGTTATATTCTTTCTGGTTTACATCCATGGAATTGTATTAGGTTGGTCAAAAAGTTCATTCAGGTTTTTCTGCAATATTACAGAAAACCCGAACGAACTTTTTGGCCAAGCCAATATTAATACACTTTGGGGGTAGGTAACTGTATGTATTTCAAACTTTACGTGCTACTTTGTCATGCACTGCTTTCTCCTTAGTTGTTTTTTTTTTTTTTTTTTTTTTTTGCCGCACTGCTCTGCATGCGGAACTTCCCTGACCAAGGATCAAACCCGCGCCCCCGGCAATGGAAGCGTGGAGTCTTAACCACTGGACCACCAGGCGAGTCCAGTCTCCTCAGTTAATTTCTGCAATACTTACCAACATTTCCTCAGTAGCTTGCTGGCCAACTACGCTGCAAATATCTCCAAAATTGGCAGCACAGACCTGACAACAAAAGCATCACTGACATTTCAAAATATTACAGCGTTCTTTAAAAATAATCTTTTAAATTTCACAGATCAATATGGTAACCACTAGAACCATGTATTCTAAAACAACAACAAAAATACCTTTCGAACATGAAACATTCTGCAATCACAGCACATCTCACAAAACCTAGGGAGGATAAGACGCTCTGTGATGTCCTTCCCAACCATGGGAGCCATTTTGCACATTATCTAAAATAAATAAGAACAAAACCACGCTGAATATATCTTCAAACTAAGACTCTTCCAGTTTGCTAATTTATTAAAAATATATAATTTAAGTAAGTATAAAATGATGACATCATTATACTGCATACATCACAAAAAATTCATCTTATTTATCCAAGTTGAAGACAGAAAAACAGATGTTAACTACTACCATTAAAATCAACTGATAATTATTAAAGGTACAATAAACCCTGAGAAAATCCTAAAAATTGCATTTTTACCTATAGTTTCAATCTTATTAATCATTTTGCCTAATAAATTTAAAATTTAAAAAAAAAACCTACATTTTCCCGATAAGAGAATAAATGGTGAGTTTTCAGAAGATTATCCACAAGAAGGATCTGGATTTAGTGTACCTGCATTGCTAAGAAAGGACTATACAGAGGCAGTCCTCATCTTGCAAAGTACCGTTTTCTCAGAAACTCACGCGTGTGGGGACCACATCCTTACTCTGCAAAGCCTGGGTTCCAAGGGAGACAAGGACACAGATCTGATATGCACATGATTCAGATAACACAGTTTTGGGCAAAGTGAGGATGAACCGTTTGAAAACCAGCCCAATGCATTTAAATATCTGCCCCCGTGCAGTTAGAATATAAAGAAATCTGACTGTCGTCATTTATCTATTACATCTACTCCTGGCCCATGCAAATATGACAAGAAGCAAAGGCATCTGGTTGGAAAGAAAAGAAAACTCTATTCATAAATGCATGACTGTCTACAGACTAAATCCCAAGGAATCTACAAAGAAGCCATTGGAACAAATAAGTGAGTTGAGGAAGTTTGCAGGACATATGACAGAATAAAAAAAACCAGATGTACTTCTATAAATTAGCAACGAACTGAAAATGTTTAAAAACAGTATCATTCACAACAGTGCTAAAAAACATGAAATCTAACAAAACACACACATGCTCTGTCTACTGAAAACAACCAAACACTGGTGAGATGAAGGGAAGACCTACATAAATGGAGATCTGCCCGTGCGTTGTTGGGCTGGCACCATCCCTATCAGAGCCCTGGCCTCCTCAGAGTGGCAGGTGACACTGACATCCCCCAATCCCCAAAGCAGTGCTGTTTCTTGACTCCAGACTGCTTCTAGGCATCTCCAAGCCCGAGTTAATGATCCAAAGATACACAGTATCACTGATCTAGCATAATTAAATTTCTCAGAATGAATTATTCCCAAAACAGACAACTGGGAAGCGAGGGAATGCCAAACATAGCCAAGTTAACACAAACCAACTGTGAGAGAATCACAGGTTTCACACTAGCGCTGGATACAGCCTTTTATTATAATTATAATGTTTTACTACTCTTAAAACCCATCAAAAATTATAATAGAGCAAGTTAAACTCTGCTCAATATAAACCAACATTTCTGCCAAAACTGATTTCCTTTTTATTGAGAAGCTTGTGAAATTTAAAAAAAAAAATCAAGTTTTGGAACTTGACAGAGGTAGTGCTTTATACAACATTATGAATGTACTAAATGCTACTTAATTGTAAACTTTAAAATGGTTAATTTTATATTATGTGAATTTCACTTCAATAAAAATGGTATTACTGAAAAATATCTAAATTTATTAACTGATATCTGAGTATCTAAAAATAAAATAATGGAATTTCCAATGAAAGGAACTAGAGAGAAAATCTAATTCATCCTATGAATGATCCAGAAGCACTATAAAATTATTTTTAGTGTAATTTTTTTCATATCAACAAAAATGCAATTATATTAGGATTAAATAGCAAACTCTCACTATCCAAACAGATTTGAATAAATTTTCAGATGGATTTATCACTTTTCTATTCTATTATAAGAATTCTTACTTTCTGAACTGAGGAACCATAGATGTGAATTATAACAGATATTACTATATGTAATTCATACCCTATTTATGATGGCTCTCAAATAATCAAAATATTTGCCAACCACGTCCAAAAAACCAGAGAACTCACTATAATACTTGACTTTATTATGTACATAATGACTCAATCTGTGTATTTTCCTAATAATCATAATTTCTATCATATATTCCTTCCTGCGAAGACCATACCGTCAAGTACGGTAGCCAAGCAGCGTCCCTCTTTTTCCTGCTGTGCCTACACGGGGCCTAGAAAAGTGCTCAACGGCAATTCAAGGAGCTCAAATGTTTCTTCAATCAATACAGGGTTTTTAAAATTCCACTAGTTATTTTTGCCATCTTATTTTTCCATTTTGATAATGAATTTACAGCTAATTTATTATTTTCTTGCTGTGTATCTTGCTTTCTCAGAGCTCAGTGACAGAGCCATCGAATTCCCAAGTGCTTCTGCACAGCATGGGGCCCCCAGAAAAGACACCTTTTCCCTTGGAAACCTATGTCCCTTTCTAGCCCAGCATTACATTTCAAATGTAATGATTTGTGGGTACTCTGAGACCCAGTATGTGTCAACCCTACAACATGTAACGCAGCGTCATATTTAACAAGCGCCTCCTATCGGTCAAGCCAGTGACTAATTCTTGCTGAGCTCTACGTACAGCCACGGCTTCTGTCTTCACGTCGTCATTGCTGTCGGGGGCGGTCAGCTCTACGAGGACGGGGCACACTTTGGTCTCCACATCAAACCGCTCAATTAACTCCTGCTCCAGCAGGGCCAGCAAGGCCGCCTGACTCGTTTTCCTGACCTAGGAAAAAACAGACACGTAAACCAAGTACACACACAGTGTAACAAAACTTAACACTTGAATTTCACAAATCTGAGGTCTCCTCACCCAACCAGAAGGAGTTCACAACTGGCAAAACCTTGCCAATAAAAATCTATGGTTATTCTGCAAAGACAGAACTTGGTAGGCTGTGCTGTAACAGATAAAGTGGAACAGAAAGGCCATTCTTGGAAAAGAGGTCTCCAAGCGCCAACCTTTTTGAGGGCCGCCTGGGAGGGCAGCGGGTGAGCAGCAGCCACTAGGCGCTGTCTATTGCTGTGACCTCCCAGACTCTCCACAGCCTCATTTCGAAAAACAAAATAACAAAGTCAAAGAGGAAGGAACATCCCAATGAGACCACCCAGTAGGCCGCCGGAAGTGCCCCAGACTACACCCATTTCTGTAAGAACGTGGGCAGGGCCCTCCTACCTGGTTATTCTGATCTGCGAGATATCTAACCACAATGGGTAGCAAGTACTTGGAAAAAGCGTAGGGGATCGCAGGCCGGTTTTCTTGACAAAACAAGGCGATGTGAGGCACCTGCTCCATCAGCTCTGCTCTCACAGTTGGTTCTATTGAAATAACAGAAAGGTGAGCTGAAGCATCCTCCCCAGAACCAGATCCTTGCCGGGCGGGGGAGTCCTCAGGAAAGCTCTGGACTCTTCACCTCGCATCACATCATGAGTGCTTAGAAAATGCTCTGCAGCCTGCGATCCTTTTCACAGTCATGGCGAGGTCGACCCCATCCCAGCTTCTGTCCTCAGAGCCTGCTCGGAGCCTGCAATACTTCCTGTGAGGACCGATCTGTTCACCTGAATTCACATTGACTATAACACGGCATCATCTTCAAACTCTGCTAGTTCAGAACCTCCAGGACAAGCTGTAAGGACTGGGTCCTAATCTAAATGCAGCCAGCCAGTGGAGGGTTTACAGTTAGACTTAACTAAGATGATAAAGGGTCAGTGAATGCTAAAGGAAACCAACAGATTTAAAAAAACAAAAAAAATCTGAAAAGACCCAAGTACATACGGCAAATTTAAATGTGACAGATATGGCATTTCAAAAAGATCAACTGTTCCATAGGTAATGGTAGGAAAGTTAGCAGGTTATGTGAGAAAAAAAGATAAGATTCCTATACTGCTCTCTATACATAAATTCTAGGTGAATCAAAGTTCCAAATGTTGTTTCCTTTTTTAAAGATCAAAAGCACTAAAAGACAGGACTTCCCTGGTGGCGCAGTGGTTAAGAATCCGCCTGCCAATGCAGGGGACACGGGTTCGAGCCCTGGTCCGGGAAGATCCCACATGTCGCGGAACAACTAAGCCCGTGTGCCACAACTACTGAGCCTGCGTGCCACAGCTAGTGAAGCCCGCGTGCCTAGAGCCCGTGCTCCACAACAAGGGAAGCCACCACAATGAGAAGCCCGAGCACCGCAACGAAGAGTAGCCCCTGCTCACCACAACTAGAGAAAGTCCGTGCGCAGCAACGAAGACCTAACTCAGCCAAAAATTAAAAAAAATTTTTTTTTAAATGGCAAAGGATATGAATACTTAGTTCATTTAAAAAAAAATGCTCATCTTTAAAAAAAAAAAGCACTAAAAGACAACATTTTAAAAAATGTTTAGGGAATTCCCTGACAGTCTAGTGGTTAGGGCTCCGTGCTTCCACTGCAGGGGGGCACGGGTTCGATCCCTGGTTGGAGAACTAAGATCCTGCAAGCTGTGGGGTGTGGCCAAAAAAAGAAAAAAGTTGAATCTTGAGATGGGAAGCCCTTTCAAGGCAAAGAAAACCCCAAAATTAATTAAGACCAGCTAATTTCACTTTATAAAGACTTCATTATAGACAACAGATGTAGCTAACAGGAGTTCTGTATTTTGAACCACGTACAAAACATATACTCAAACAAAAGTAAACTTAAAAAATGAAAAAAAAGGAGTTTGGGGTGGAGGAGAGGTAATATTAAAAATATTAAAGACTGCAACTTTCCCATATCTGATGGAGAGACAAGAATCCTCAAATTCATGGAAGCTACCATCACAGTGGCTCTGACATCCCTCCGGCCCTTCCATTCCTCCCAAACTACGCCTAACAGTCAGAGGAATCTCCCAACCAGCCTTCCGTCACCCATCTTTTCCTCAAGTCAATCCACACTGCTGTGTTTCTCTTCTAAATCATAAACAAAGCAAACTCTCCGGCTTGGCACAGTATAAATCTTTACAATCTGGCCCTCAACCACCTTATTTAAGTCTCATTCTTCTAAACTGTAGGCCCAGTAAACTCACTGTTGGCCAAACGGGCCACTGTCCTGAGCTCCCCAAACCTCTACACCTGTCCTTTCCTCTCCTGAGCCCCCTCCTCCCCTCCCTCCCCATCAAACACAACTCAAATGCCACCAATTGTCCAAAGCCGGCCCCCACCCTCCCTGGTATAATTTACTGTTAGTATGTCGGTTGCGTTCGTTAAACTGTTAATTTGATGACAGGGATCCCTACTCATCTCAGTAAGGCTCCAGCATTTAATCTAGAACCTGGCATAGAGTATGCACTGTTTTCACGTTTACTGAATGAATTCAAAGTGTAAATGTCAAGAGAGATATTTATCAGGAACTCAACAACTTGAGATATATTTTAAAACACATATAGAATATAATATATGCAAAGAACAGCACTGTAGTTGGTAAAACAGGTGGAAGAAAATAAACACAAATTTCACCTTAAAGAATATCTACATCTCTACTATGAAAGGAATGAACACAATGGAATGCAATAGTGCCAAAATTTTAAGTTAAATTGTTATCTCTGCCAAATCTAAAAATAAATTATAAGTAAAAATCATAATTGATGAGACCCTCTTAAAACCATTCTGGAACAAGCATATACATGAGCAATTATGTACACAGAACATCATAATGAGAGAATATTAGGAAGCTTACTAATGTTTTTTTCTATAAAAAATAAAAAATATTTAAGGCTTACATAAATAGTAAACATATTCCCATAAAATGAGTTGCTTACCAAAAGACAAGCTCATCTGAAAATTAAAGGATGAGAATTGTTGCCATGCCAAACGTTTGATAAATTGAAAAATAATACATTTTAATAAAGAGGTCATGGATTTAAGAAAAAAATTTTTATTTGATTTTTGAATCGTTTCTAAAATCAAATATAAAAATATGCTCAAAACAATATTAGGTTAAAATGGTAAATTTTATGTATGTTTTACCACCATAAAAAATATTTTTTAAAAACGTAATAATCTGTATTCTAAGCCTCAAAACAAGTTCACCTCTTTCTTAAGCAGACTCTCCTCCTCTTTTCACTTTAGAGACAAACAGCCTTAGTTTTACAAGGGGTGATAAACATTTTTTATAAGTAAGAATGCATTTTATATTTGCCAAAAAATTTACAGCCCACTCCATCCTTTTAATTTATTCAAAACTATTTTTCAAAAGAATTTATTAATCCTAAAATAGTATTAATGTACATGATGCAAAACAACGTTCTTAGTTTTTTCTTACGAGAAATTTTCAAAGTTAAACTAACTGGGCCTACTATAAAATGTTTGGATCTTAGTAACAGGTTTTTATTTTCTTGTTACTGATGGGTTTTATAATTTACTTAGGAAATATTTCAAAGAAATCTCACATTACACTAAGTTTTTCATTAGTTTTTAGAAACATAATTTAGTAAAAGAAACCTTTCTCTGCATAAATATATACCTGAATCATCAGCTAATCTGCTAATTCTTTCCAAAACAGCAATACAATCTCTCTCATCATCGCAGACTTCCCTCAGTGTGTCCAGTAGACTCCGGGCCACCATTTGTCTACACAGAAAAAGAAAATTATATGATGTTCAGTGGCATTAATAGTTAGTATTTAGAACTTTAAAAGGCAGAATCCATATAGTTTAAAAGAAAATTTTTCTTAATACATTTTATAACATGTATTAACTCCCTAATTTCCTAAGTGACAAATGCCAGTATGGATTTTATTTTAACAAGATGAGATTGAATATTTACCAAAATATGTTTCACCTTTATCTGATCTGACAAATTTCTAAGGTCACTGAAAATTTGTTTCAAGTAGCTACCTTCAATTATCATAAGTATGGGAAAGTACAATCATTCTTCATTATATGAAACGTTATCTTTACATATTTTACTCAATGAGTTTTATACATCTATACTCAATTTTATTAGCAAAGACTTTGAGATTTCCCCAAGAAGTCTGATACAGGTGGTCTGGGGGCCCTAGGTGGAGAAACAGTGCATCAGGGAGAGTGTGAGCTCTGGTCACTGCCGTGTCCCTCGCCCCTTGGCCGCCAGTCACCTGGCCCACAGCAGGCACACACCACCACCTGCTGGAGGAGGAACCGACGCCTCAGCAGCCACTTTAATGAACATTAAAATTATGCCTAATAGCAAAAAAGCAGTTTGTTTGTTTGTTTTGTTTTTGCCAAAAAGCCAAGGAGTGCTGCCTGCTCACAGGACGGAGGAGTAAATGACTGTAAAGGCGGCCACAGCCGTGACCAGCAGTGAAGCTGGGTGACTCAGACCACGTGGTAATGACACCTACTTTCAACTGGATACTTCTGTTTACCGAAATTCATGCAATAAAAGCCACACTTGTGCTTCTACCTTAATGGAAAGCATACGCACATACCTGTTAAATACGTTCTCACTCGCAGCATACTTGTCCAGTCTCCCCAGGGGCGTCAACATGTCATCTTGTGAGACAAAGTCCAGGGCTGAAGGTACAACAATCACATCAGACTCTGAGCTGCAGTCATCCACACCAACTATCAGAGACATCAGAAATACTCCTTGTAACACTGTCGCTCTAAAAGGTACCCCTGCCTCTCCGAAGCAGCACAAGGAAAACTGCCCTGTATTGTTTTTGGAGTGGCACAAAAAATCACAAGAGAATCTCAGAATCGGTTCAGAAGCCACGAATGACTGATGGATGCTTCTTCTCCTTTTCTACAGATATGTTCTAAATGCCCCTAGAAGCACAGGGGTCAGTAGAAACTCAGTCTGGGGTGATCAAGGAACAGAGTGATCAGAAAAGAGTGATCACACAGACCTGAGGACTTACACGTTCAACGAGAACACTAACAACCTGTAAATAAATGAAGTGTCAAACACCAACAGTTAATTCTGCAAGGCAGTCAGAGAACAACTCACATCATATACAGAACAAAGACAAGAATGACAGCAGCCATCTCATCAGAAAGAATGTCAGATGAGGAGCCAGAGACAGAAGAGCAACATCTTTAAAGGACTGAAAGAAAAAAAAAAAGTCAACCTACACCTCTATACCCAGTAAACAGAAATTGTTCAAATATCTTTGAAATTCATGTCTTTCAAACACAAAGGTGATATAAAGACTTTTTCTGACATACAAAAGCTGACAAACGTCACCAGCAGCAGACCCACACTACAAGAAATACTAAGAAAATTATACCAGATGGAAATCTGGATCTTTACAAGGGAATGAAGACTAGCAGAAATGGTGAATAGGTGGGCGAACACAAAAGCCTCTTCTTATGTAAAAACATCTCTTTAAAAGATAATTAACTGTTTAAGGCAAAAGTATGTACTGTAAAATAAAGAAAAAATGTATTGTCGGGTTTGTAACATGTGTAGAAGTAAAATATATGATTACAATAGCACAAAGGCAGAATAACAGGGAGGTACATTGTCCTAAAGTTCTTTTATACATATTACGTGAAAGTAGACAGTAATAAGTCAAAGGTGCATACTAATTATACACTCTACAGCAACTATTAAACACCAAAAAAAACCCCACCCAAAACATATAGCTAGTAAGCCAATAAAGGCCATAAAATGGAATCATAAAAAATACTGAACCCAAAAGAAGGCAGATAAAGAGGATAAAAAGAAAAAGGAAAAGATGGGACAAACAGATGGGAAACAGCAAGATGAGAGAGGAAAACCAAACCATATCAATAATCACATTAAGTGCAAATGCTCTAAGTAGCCCCACTTAAAGGCAGAGATTGTCAAACTGGATTAAAAATAACACCTAACATGAAAATAATTCCTTACATAGTACAGAAAAGTTTTAACAGGTTATTCTGATCTACAATTCATAGCAAAGTACCTTATATATTATGAATCAGAGTCATAAAAACCACCAGACACTCTCATTTGACCTATTTCCTCCTCTAAGACTGTTGCGCTGGCATGATCTCGAAGGCACCTTTATGCAGGCTCTAGAATTCTGTGACTACGACCAAACTGTTTCATCAGTCGCATGCTTGTTAATCTTGAAGATAAACATTAATAGTACTGATTCAGGTCCATAAAAAGTCAGGGGCTTTTGGGAAGAGTCCTAGAGCAGTGACAGTCTAACATTGCTGTGTTTAAGACAAGCTTGGAGCACTTACCCTAAAATTCAGACCCCAGATCTCATATTCAGATCCTGACTGTGCAGGTCTGGAGTGAGGCCCAGGAGCAATCATTTATAATAAATACCCACAACTAGCTCAAATGCAGATTGCTGAACAACTGTATTCAAGAAACATATGCTGAGAGGGTAACAAATCATATTTTGCTTCCACTTACGTTACCACTCTACCCATTATGGTTGACAATTATTTCTGTACAAAAGGGAGTGTTCCACTCCAGCAGAGGCACTGGGGACAACGGTGCATTTCTATTTCCCAGAACTGCAGCCTCCTGCCAATAACTGTGGAACCGTTTTGTCCTGAATCATCCTCTCCAAATTCAGGATTTCCTCATCAACTCTTGATTGGACTGGGACTTTCCTGGTGGCGCAGTGGTTAAGAATCCACCAGCCAATGCAGGGGACACAGGTTTGAGCCCTGGTCCGGGAAGATCCCACATGCCGTGGAGTAGCTAAGCCCATGTGCCGCAACTACTGAGCCTGTGCTCTAGAGCCTGCAAGCCACAACTACTGAAGCCCGCACGCCTAGAGCCCGTGCTCCACAACAAGAGAAGCCACTGCAATGAGCAGCCCTCGCACTGCAACGGAGAGCAGCCCCCGCTCGCTGCAACGAGAGAAAGCCCACGTGCAGCAGTGAAGACCCAACGCAGCCAAAAATAAATAATTAAAAAAAAAATTCTTGATTGGACTAAATGGCTAAGCATTTCATATCTATGGAGGCAGCAAGGATGTGATTACCATGGCTACAGACTGCATACCTAAGTCTTACCCAGCCACCCTACAAATGCCTGCCACAGGTTACAAGAAGGAGAAACACAAAAATAATCCATAAAAACTATCACCACTAAGAAAGAAAAATCCTATAGCATAAATGATGGTACAGTCAATAACATCCTCAGATAAAAAAGACAAAACAGAGGGAGTAAACACAGCTATACTGCTACAAGAATCATATAGCTTATGCAAAGCAGTACATTAATTTTAAATAGATTATAGTAAATTAAAGATGCAAATTACAACCCTTAGGAGTACTCTCTAAAACATGCAAGAAAGGTAGGCTAGAAAGCCAACTGAGAGTTAAAATGGAATGCTAAAAAATACTGAGTTAACCCCAAAGAAAGTCACAAAAGGAGCAACAGAGGAAAAAAAAGACAAATAGAAATAAGCAACCAGATCAATAATTACATTACTTATAAATGGACTAAACATTTAAGTCAAAAGGTAGAGAATCCCAAACTAATAACAAGGTAACAACTATAGTTGTTACTCAACTATAGTCTGTCTATCAGAAACACATTTTTAAAGTCAAAATTTCAACCCATGGGTTGAAAGAAAAGGATTACAAAAAGGAGAGAGATAAAACATGAAACAGTAAGCATAAGAAAGCCAGAGTGGCTATTTTATTACCAGACAAAATAGATGAAGACAAGGAGCATTACAGAAGATGAAAAGAGACCTTTCATCACCCGACCTGTGCCCCAGTGCCCCTCCTTTCTGGGTCACTAAGTTGATTCTGGATTCTTGGACGTTACAGCAGCAAGAGCCCCTAACAGTGTTCACAGCTTTAAAAATCCAATTTCCTACACTGATGAAGTGAAGAAATCATGTCAGCTTTTAGTGTTATTTGAAATTTCAAAATGACCTAAAAGCAATGAAAACAATGATCACTTGAAATGTTCTTTCAAATTATATCTATGCTCCCCAAATTCCAGTGTTCCCTCCTCCCCTGTAAATTTACTGTCTTGGGTAGCTGAAGGGGGACCAGGATGGAAAGGAAAAAGGAAGATGACCTAAAAGGTCAACATGAGACAGAATTCCTACACTTACGTAGGAAACCCTCACTTTTCAAAACTTAATATTTAGTTATAAAAGCTTCCATGAAGAAGCTAAATGACAAAAGTGTCAATGAAATCTTGTGTTTTTTAGTGAATTCTAACAGAATTCCTAACTGGAACAGAAACCTGGGATACGAACTGAAGCCTTATACTGAAGGGTTAGCCCATCTTGTCTCAAATCAGACTCAGTAGATCCTTCCAGTTCCAAATCAGGACAAGAATCAAATGTGTTACAATGCAAATTAAAGAGAACATCCAGAAAAACAGGACAAGAGAAAGAAATGATAAAACAAGGACATTTATCTTTGTTACTTGTAAAACTGAATCCCCCCCTTCGCATGAAGGTAAGAGACCATGCAGCAGAAGAGAGAGTGTCACCCCTGCATTTCAGGAAGGGTTCCATCCACTTTCCACTCCCCACACCAGCTCCAGCACCAGCACCAGCTCCAGCACCAGCTCCAGCTCTAGCACCAGCACCAGCACCAGCTCCAGCACCAGCTCCAGCACCAGCACCAGCTCCAGCACCAGCTCCAGCAGAAACCCAGAGCCATAGAAACCAACATCCCATTCCTTTAAATTTAAGGAAAACAGTGTCTAAAATATAAAAATTTAAAAGTTGCACCCATTTGAAATTTTAAAGATGCTTAATCACTACACACTTACAGCGACAGTGATGTGAAAAGGGCAGAGGCTTTTTAAAGTTAAGACAGATTTGGGTCCAAATCTCATGTTCTGCTCCTTGTGAACTATGCATGTGGACTTACGCAAGTAATTAATTAATTTGGCTCCGTTTCCTCACATGTAAAATACTTGTTTGTTGTCAAGACTTTAAGACACACGGACAAAGATAACATCTATAACGCACCTAACACGGTGTCAGGCTAGTATGTCCATGTTCCCTCGAACCCGCAATTCATTTGTTTCTGATACAGAGAATCTCATCGTGGTTTCCCTGTGTTTAAATGTCTTCATTCATTTCATTCAACAAGTAGGATGGCACAGCTACTGTTTACTTTAAGTGCCAGGCACTCAACAGGGAACACAGATATAAAAACTAGACAGAAATTGTATGCATGTATCTATGAACACACATGTATATATGTGTGTGCACAGACACAGACAAAAATATGCTACTAAGAAAGGTGCACGGTGTAAGAGTACATACACACAAAGTGTGCTGTCCACTGTTACACTTCTAGGTCTGCCCTGGTGAGCAAGAAAAGGCTTCAAAGCCCAGCCAATTCTGGGAAGATACACTGAGGTTTGCCAAGCAGGACAGAGGGCGGAACAGGGAGTCCTAAGCCGAGAAGCCCAAAGACAGGGAGTCGAGGAAAACCAAGTCATGTCTAGAAAATGAGTAGTTGTTCAGGACACGTGGGGCACAGGGTTCACACAGAAGTGAGGCAGGAGGAGGAGGGGACGGTGACCAACCAAAATCAACTTAGCCTTCTAGTTTTTAACAGAGTAACATTATTACATTTTGCAAACTCTTCCTACCTGTCTGGAGAAATCACACTGCCGCCCTGTAACTGGGACTGGCGCTTGAGATTTTCTAAGCAACAACGGAGTTAAATTCAACCATTATCTCCTTTGAGTGACAATTCCGGGCAGTGGAGATACTTATTCACCTATATTATAATAAAATGTGATTTAAATGATCAATTATTAATTAAAACCATCTTTTTTTTTTTTTAATTAAGAAAGAAGCAAAGATCGTGGTGTCTCTCCCAAGCCGAGCCGCCTGCTGGTCAGCGCATGGTGTTCTGAGAGCACCACCGCCAGCCCCGCCTCGCTCCCCTAACCATCATGGAAGCCCTCGGCCCCACCAGGAGCACAACTTCTCACCCGAGGGAGGCAATTCTAGCTCTGCCTGCATCAGCACCATGAGCCGCTGTCCTACTCCCCATCAACAAGGCTCAGATATGCTCCACATTCATGCTAATTTCATGCTCACTCAACAAGACTTCTGAGCCTACTCTTCTTAAAGCTTACACTTCTCTCAGACGTCCCAAACCTCTATTCCAAGTCCCCAGAACCACCTTCAAAAAATCACCTTCCATTCCTATCTTTCTACCATACATGCATCTGATGCCAAGTCGGGAAAAAGAACGTGCCAGCAACCATGAGCACAGGAGCACGGGAAGAGCAGCGTGAGGGGTCGCCCGTCCGCACACCTGCGTGAGGGCAGCGGGAGGGGGCGCAGCGGCGCTCAGCTGCTCTCGCGCGCGCCTCGGAACAGCACCTCACCGCCCTGCCTAAACAGACATTCTCCCTCCACGGCCACAAGCACCACCCCCTCACCGAGGACTCAACCACAGAAACGACGTTCCCACACGGAGGGAAAGGCAAGGCTGGCTGCTGGCCCTGCACACCTGGCCGGGACCACACTTTAGGGGCAACACAAGGTAATTAAGGGCCATTCTGACCACCTGGGCTTTTTCCTGAAACACTGAATCCAGAACTTAAGCCTGCTGGTCTCTAAAATGACTTTTCATCAGACTTCTTAAAGCTGTAGCTCACCTCCTCATCGAGACAAAAGCAATCTGTCCCATTTCTTTCACTCTTGTGACTCTTCTCACAGACTGGCAATAATCTGCCAAAACTAGGGGCAAGGCTGACTCCCCCATCCCCACACCGTCCTCTTAAATTCTCTTTTCTTGGATTCTCTTGGGATATTTTCTACCTTTCTATTCTTGCTTCTCTCTAACCCTTTTGTGTAGGTAGTTTCTTTCCCCCCACTTTGTCCTCCTATATACATTGTACACACACACACACACACACACACACACACCCCTCCTCCCCTCGATAAGCCACAGCTTCCACTACCATTCACAGTGCAGAGGACCCCAAAGTTCTCCTGCTCTGACCCCCACAGCCAGGTTTGCAGGTACTTCAGAGTCTGCACCTCCATGTCACGTGTTTTCTGAAAACCAAACTGTCCAAACCAACCTTATAAAAAATCAGCTCTTCCTCATGACTTTCTGATTACCACCATTTCCCCCAGTAACCTGCAGTTCTCAAACATGAGGCCTTCAGTTACTCTGTAAGGCACTTTTCTTGCCGCCACATCTGATCAGTCGCTAAGAACTAGAAATTCTACTTCTATGAAGTACTCTGTATTCCCACACCTCTCAGTTTCCAACACCCTAATTCAGAGGCTCTGATATCGTCTGCTTAGAGCAAACCGGGGTATTTGAACCCCATAAGGTACATGAAGCTTTCCCAAGGAATAAATTAAGCAGATAACTCCAAGGGCTATACCAGACCCCAACCTCCAGGAGTACTCCATCACAAAAATGTGCCTGGGCTGTGGATCGAAGGCTTTCCCTTCACAACCTCCCACCTCCCGTGACCTCAAGGCTGCAGCGCTGCACTGCCCCCATGCAGAAAAGCCTCCACTGCAAAGCAAAGGGACCCTCTGCAACACTGATGAAGTGTTAAGAGTTCAACTCTCTAAAGGCTGTAATATATACTTTTACAAGACAGGTATTCATTCTTCAACCCTTTGCTTTCAAAAAAATTGAAAGACCGACAGCTCATTAAAAATAATTTTTAAATTTCTAACACATAAGTTGGAAGAAGTTCAAGGAAATTAGTGGCATCGCTAGTAAAACTCTTTCCATCCACTTATCTATGTCAACAAAATTTCTCTGGGCTTATATAGCTCTTAAAATAAAAAGTAGAAATTGATGCTAAATATTGTCTTATTCTAGCAATAAATTATATTCACCCATGAATACATGTTACTTTTTAAAAGCTCCATCCATTTTATTAACAGACGCCTATTTAATAAAATTTTGCTTACCAAGTGTTTATAATTTGCAATACATTCTGGTTGATCAACTGAATATTAATAAAGAAAACAAAGTTTTAAAGTTTCTTTATGGCCACAGGAAATTAAAAATTTCAATTTCTCCTTATATCTTTGGGGCAAAGAAACGTGATAGGGTGATCAATAAAACTTGCAAGCATAAAAATATATTAAGGTAAAATTTTGTGCAGGAAAAAGATCAAGAAGAAAAAAGAACAATGTAAAATTCCCAATTTAAAGTTTATTCTTGAATTTTTGAAAATGGATGATAGTGTGAAGTGCTACATTTAGATTCCATTTTTAAAAGTGATATGACAGTTTCATTTTGAAAATACCTTTAAACTTGAAAACGTCTGAGAGGAAGTTTCCGAGATTATTTTAGAAGGTATCCAGTCATTAAGTTTGAAGACCACTGCTCTCGACTATCACAACGGTCAATCCACTTACTCCAGTCTCCTCATCCTACCCCGGTTTGCAAATCAGAACCACTTCCAACCCTCCGAAAGCCCGTCCTCCCTCCCCTCCCCCACCCGTCTGGATGAAGGTACCGCTCTCCCACGGTAATCCAAGGGCCCCCCTGATCTGCCCCCCAAAACCCCAGCACACAGCCTATGCTGGGGGCTGTTTTCTGCAGGTGCCTCACACCTTCCCATCTGCTCCATGTCTGCCCTCTTTACCCTCATCTCAGCTTAAACTCACCTACTTATAAACACCACCCAGGAAGTATTTCCTACTCTTTCTGATGAAGAGCTCTTCCTCCTACGAACTCCCCACAGTCTTGGGGGCTTGTGCTTTACTCCACCAGTCATTGCAGTGTTTTATTTTTTCTTCTTTATTTTTCCTTTTGTTCCCCCCCCAACCCAAACACAGGTAAAGTCCCAGAAGACAAAGCTTGTCTTGCTAATCTTTTTATTACCTAAACAAACAAACAAAACCAAAAAATGGGGTCTAATGTTTCTCCTGAAGAATGCCTATTCATTAATATTTGTTAATGAGAAGGTAGTCCACAGAGACACCTGCGGAGACAAGGGTCTTTTAATAGCACTTTATCCTCCCCTAAAACACTCACAAGACCATTAGCATATTAGCACCTTTGAGAAGTACTACACCCAAGAGAACTGATTAATTCGTACAACTTAACTTTCACCAAGCTTGATGAAAACATCCTTCTATTCCCCACACAGCCTCTAGGAATATCCACTAAAACAGAAAAAAGCTGATGGTCTGTCCTCCTTCAATCTTTCCCTTGATAATGCTAAGGCCACAATAAACTTGCCGAATTTTTGTTTGTTTCCCAAGTCCTTTACATCTTAGAAAATGAAAGATAACGAGACACACCATACAGATTTAATCATTTATAAGAGTTACCTTGAACTTTCATCAAATCTTTAACCGTGGTCATTTTTAAGTCTTTTGTCATTTACACACAGTTCTGGGTGTACTGTGATGCTTTTGCAAATATGTTCCTATAAAAGGGTTTCATCTTCAAGGAATTCATGGAAAAGACTCTGACAAGTACAGGTTTCTGGTAACTGACTGTACTGCTGAACTGAATGAATAAGCATTTTCAGAACTCTAATGAAAAACTGATGAACTCATAAAAGTGCTAACAAAAGATCAAGATGAAAAAAAAACTGATTACATGGGACTGAGTGAACTGATGAGGATGATTATAATTTTTGTGACTTTCTGTTTGAATTAAAAAAAAAAATCCCACAAGGACTCAGAGGCAAAGAATATACAAATCAATTTTCACTGCAAAGTAAAGGAGCTGTTACAGTGGAGGATTACTGGACTGAATGTCAATATTATGACATAGTATGAGTGTGTTTCATGTTTGGTAATTGCAATATTGTTGCTTTTGTTGTGGTCATCCATGTACAATGCTTGGTGTCAGTCTATCTCTTGTAAAAATAAAATACAGCGTGTGTGTGTGTGTGTGGAAAAAAAATAGTGGTTAAAAAAAAAAAAAGAGGAGACCCTTAAAAAAAAAAAGTTACCTTAACATTTGGGGCTTTAAATATTTTAACAAATAAACAAACCAACAAACAGGAAAGGCAAGCTCTTCTGAAAAGCAGAAAGCCAGCAAAGAAATGTAACTGATTCAGGTAAGAATCATCTACACACACTAATACTAACGGGTAAATGTTTGTCTGGGAATGGGATATCCCCCAGTGTCGAGTCACTTCTCTTACCAACTTTTGATACAGAAAAAAAAAAAAAAAAAAAAGAGAATCTTTAAGTGGAGAAATCTGGTAGACATCACACCTTAACCAAGCTGTTAAAATCAAATTACCACCACCAATGATGGAGAACTGACATCAGGTGCCTTTTGAGATGAAGCACTGAGAAAATCACGGAATTACTTACATAGCATCTCTGCACACACACAAAGAGGGAGGGAGAGAGAAAGGAGCAAAACCTGAATTAAATCACGAGGAAACAGATAAAACCAAGTTGACTCTTCCAAACTACCAACATCATGAAAGATAAAGGCTGAGAAATTGTTCCAAACTAAAGAGACATGACAACTAAATGCAACGCAGGAGCCTGGAATGGCAAGGCAGTTGCTATAAAGGACATTATTGGACAATCGCTGAAATCTGATAATGAACTACCTATTACACAACTGATTTGTATCAATGTTACACTTTCTGAATTTGAGTGCTGATTATGAGAGCCTGGCCTTGCTCTTAGGAGACACAGGCTAATGGTCAGGTCTACAACTTCTAAAAAAGTGCAACAAAGAAATTAAGATTATGAATAACCTACATATTACACTGTGTGTCTGTAATTATAATCGTATAGAGAAACAAAGAGCAAACTGCCAAAATGTTAACAATGTTGAATGGAGGTGAAGAGTTTGGGGAACTAACTATAACATCTGTGCAACCTTCGCGTAAGTCGGAAAGTTCTCAAAATAACAAGTTTAATTTGAAAACAAATCATTTCATTATTTTACCGCAAGTTACAAAATGTTTATGGCCTTATTCAGCTTGGCCAGAAAATCACGATTCATCTCAGCAACTATATACTGAAGGCCTACTGTGTGCTGGGCTCTCTGCTATGGGTAAAGAATAAAAATGTTCCAGATATATATCCTCAAGCAACAGGTATGTCGAGTTTCAATGTGTGACAATATGCTTATCAGAAATCCTTTCTTCAAATATAAATATTAAAAGTTTACTAAATTCTTAGATTTTTACTAGTAAATAAGTATAAATTTGTCCTAGAGCATATTTAATTTCACAACTGAATTTAAGCAGGAATAATGTGCTAAAGTTTACTCTATGAGTATTTCAAAAAACATTTCCCTAAAGTATATATGCACATAAAAGAGGCAGGGGCGTGTTTATCTACTTTCAAATTAGGTACCAAGATCACGTCTTCTACACAGCATCTACTGGTCAGAGATGCAGCACATCAGAGCGTTTGCAGGTGTGGACTCCCATACATTATAGATGTGGTGTTTGTTTCTCCAGTGTGCAAACATTTTCCTTGCAGTCTTATTAACCCAATTGCTTTGGTTAGTAATCCTTTTTTCTGTACATAATCCAAACATAAAACTTGAGCTAATCCAGGTCCAAATAATCACCAGTCCCCATAAATGAGGTACTGAATTTATCTGAAGTCTTGCGGTTTTATTTCTACCAAAAACTAACTTGATAGATTTAAATGTGAAAATAATTTCTATCAAATCTGACTTTGAATACAACTTCAAAGCAATATATAAATTTAAATATAAATTCAGTAATAAGATTTTGGACTGACCACTTCAGTAATTAGGTAGTGCCAGGATCAGACATACCAGATCACGCCGATGTTCTTGCCCACTTTTGCTCCAATGACTGGCTCCCTTATACACGAGTGTTTTAAAACACAAAGAAAAAGGGTATATTGTGCTTCCAACATTCCCATGGCAGGCACTACCCGGACAAAAATGATTTTACCCACCAAATATTTGGAACATGCTAGGACCTTCACATCACCCAGAATCTCTAGGAGGTTAGATGACCTAAATAAGGGACAAATTAAGGGAGGTCAGAACTGGAAGGCAGGAAGAGTACAGTAATAAAGAGTAATAAAATAATAAAGACCGTGTCAGCCAGGTCTAGATGTAACCCAACACTTGCAAGGCAGGTGACTGAGCAAATTACTTAACTGTTCAGATAAGCCTCATCAGGTGCCACTTCTGTAAATTTGTGGGGCTACACACCTCACTGGGGAATAGTGTCAGCAAGATTATAGCACAACACCCAACACACAGTATGACAACACGTGGTAATTTTAAAAATGAACAAAATCCAGAAATTTCTCCCACTGCCCTTCTGCAGCAAGTTAAAGAACTATGTGAGAGGATGTCTGGGGAAAAAACTCTAAAACCTACAAGGTCTGAATTGTATTCTACCCTCTGCCACCAAGCCGTCGGTGTGTGCAAGACCTTGGGCCCAAACTTTTTCATGCTTAAAATGAGAAGGATGAATATATAATCTGTCCTCTAAGTCTTGATTTCTGTAATTCTGGAATCATTGGCTCACGAGAGGCATAGCACGATTCAAATTTTTAAGTTTATGTGATTCTCTGGGTGATACAGCAAACCAATTTAAAATATAAAATTCAACTTTTATTTACCAATATTCTTTTGTTACCATTAAGGCAGACCCAAAATGGTGAAACGTGCGTATTAGCATGATAAAAAAACAAGCAAGATCTTGCTTCTTTTAATCTGGTGATCAATATTAGATGAAAGTGAATTTAGTGATTATACAGGTGGGATTTATTACAGTAGAACCAGCAAGGAAAATGTCTCAAGAATTTAATCATGTAAACTTTCATAAACTACCATACCTCACCATAATCTCAGATGTTCTTCTGTTCGCGGATTACAATATCACATTGCAGGTATATGCCTTGTGAGATATTTAGAGTTAAAATAAATGACACTGGGATGTCTTTAAAGTACTCTAGCTGCCTCCTCCCAACCCCCACCACAAAAGTTCAGATGTTAGAGGGAGAATAAGTAAAAGGTGGGTATATGATGGCTCATTTGCTTTTGTGTATTTCCGAAATTTCCCATTTAAAAAGTGAACAGTATTTACCTTAAAAAATCAATGTAATGCATAATATTAAAAGACTAAAAAAGAAAAAAATCATGAATGCAGAAAAAGCATTTGACAAAATCCAACATTCATTCCTAATTTCAAAAAAGGTCTCAGGAAACTCAGGGGACTTTTCTCAACCTGATAAAGGGCATCTGTGAAAAAATAATAAATTGAACAGCAAAATTCAAACTTCCACACTTCAAAATACACTGTTAGGACAATGAAAAGAAAGTCAAGGAATGGAAAATAATATTTGCAAATCCCATATCTGAGAAAGGACCTGAATCCGGAATATACAAAGAACTCTCAAAACATAGTAAGAAAACAAATAACCCAATAAAAAAAGATTTGGACACTTCACCAAAGAAGATATACAGATGCTAAATGAGCACATAAAAAGATGAGCATTAGGCTTCCCTGGTGGCGCAGTGGTTGAGAATCTGCCTGCCAATGCAGGGGACACGGGTTCGAGCCCTGGTCCGGGAAGATCCCACATGCCACGGAGCAACTAAGCCCGTGCACCACAACTACTGAGCCTGTGTGCCACAACTACTGAAGCTTGCGTGCCTAGAGCCCATGCTCCGCAACAGGAGAAGCCACTGCAATGAGAAGCCTGCGCATTGCAACGAGGAGTAGCCCCCGCTCGCCGCAACTAGAGAAAGCCCACGTGCAGCAACGAAGACCCAAAGCAGCCAAAAATAAATAAAAGAAAATAAATAAATTTATTAAAAATAAAAAAAAAGATGAGCATTATCAGACTTTAAGGAAATGCAAATTCAAACTGCAAAGAAAAACACACTTAAGAGACTAAAGTGCCCAGCAAGGGACTGGACTCTCACACACGCTGGTCGGGGCGGGAAGCCGTACAGCCACTTTGGAAAACAGGCTGGCAGGTTATCTACCCGAGAAGGGAGCGTTATATCCACACAGAGACTTGCACCTGAGAGAGCTGTAACAGCCAAGAACTGAAAGCAGTCCAAAAGCCCAGCAACATCTTAAAGATAGAACACCTGATAGAAGTGAAGTAAACTTGCTCAAGATGATACAGTGAATAAATGGCCAGAGCCTCTAAGTTTATGAAGACTTAGCGCTCTTCCCCCTTCACTAAACTATACCAGGACATATTCCAGAAGCGCAGCGCGATCAATGCTCAAATACTAACCAAACTGGTACCAATTAGGCCAGAAAAGGAGTCTGCTCCTAGGTCTGGGGAGAAAGGGAGCTAAGAAGACTGACTTGTAAGGAGAGAGTTGGGGAAGGGCGTGGGGAGGTGGCCCTCGGGGGACCTGCAAGCTGGGAGACTGTGCAAAAGTCCCCTCCTACAAGTTCTAGGGAGCACTGGCCTCTCCACCACCTTCACCAAAGTTGCAGAGGTGTGTCACCCGATCTTCTTCCCAAAACATTAAATCAGGTTTATTTTCAGATCCAAGTTAAAAGCAAAACAACACCCCAATTCAAGTGCAGAAACTGCCCACCCTCTCATGTAGCTGATGGCAAAAATTCTTTGCCATCAAGACAGAAAAATGCAAAATTCCAAAACATAAGGCAAACACAGGGGTGAAGTAACAGTATTTTAATAAACAAATATGAAATCTCTGTTTTGATGAGAGGAAGAAATGAGGCCAAAGGACCAGAAATAAACCAGTGATAACACGTGGCAGACTAAGAACTTCACCCGGCAAGGGCTTGTTCTCTCTCACAGGTAGAACAACAAATAAAAACCTATGCATTTAGGTGTCTGGATCCCCCACGCCCCGGTCCTGCAGCTACAAGCCCAAGCGGCTGACACACATGGTTACAGAGAACAAAGAGTACTCTCCCTTTTTCTTTCTTTTTTTTAGAAATTCTGTATGGGGAATTATGACCCAAGGCATCATCAACTGATTCTATATGCATGTGGGTACCACTAAAACCATGTTTAAGCACCTTTTCTAATACACCAACCATATTATCTCTAAACAAAGACTTCTCCTGTCCAGTCTTGCTGGTAGCAATCAAAACATGCTACAAGTCTCATGACTTACTCTCCCAAATCCCTATTTAACAACACTTCTAAATATTATGATTTTCAAGGGCACCTTCCTCAGGTTTTCGACCGACTCCCTGGCCACCACAGGACACAGCCCCAACTTTTCACTCCTCGCTTCCCCAGGTGGCGAGACTCTAAGAAGCTTATCAAACCCAGTTTTCAGAAACAGTCGAGGGCCCAGAGGCTCTGGACGGAGTTTAGTCTAGGTAGTTACACCCAATTAGTTCTGGATCCATCGTTAATTCACTGTTTCAAACCTGAAAAACAGTATCATGTAAAAGGATTCCAAAACTTTAACAGGAAAAATTCTGTGCTGTGTCATATTCCAGAACACAGCTCCAAAAGCCCTTCCACAGCATGCTAGTCACAGCTGAGAGAGAAGTTAACATAAAGACTTACACCTGAGCCTCATTTGAATCCCCTCCCTCTAGATTAAATTAAACCTTAGGCAGCATGCTAGATTCATCTTCAAGGGTATTTATTCTAAGCACAGGTTCAAACAAATCGCCTACGCAAGCTGGGGCTGCTCGATGGTGTAAACTGGGCAATCTAAGAAAAAACAGTGTTTAAAATACAATATTTAGAATCAGGAGGCCTGGCTTAAAATTCTGGCTGGTACTTAGGAGTTTTGTCCCCTGAGAGAATGATTTAGTCCCTCTGCATATCAGCTGACTTATTTATTAGTATCGGCACACCAGAGCCTACACGTCCCATGGCTACTGGGAAAAACCACCCGCATACAAAAGATACTGCAAACCACTAAGCGTTATGTCATCTTTCTTTTAAAATAATCTTCTTCAACATATTACTCTGACAGAAATTTAAATTTTAATCAAACTCCTTCTATGAAATTATTTTTACAAATGTTAACTCACCAAATCCTACTGTATCTTAAGTCCCATCTCACCCATCCTAGAAATCCAGCAACTTCAGTCTACATCAAAATTGCATCTGTGAAGAACTGACAGTAGAAATTTAAAACTCTTTCTCTGAAAGTCTATCTATAATTCTGCACTGACTCCCATCATTCCAGGCACAGGAAGGGTTCACCCAACTCAGAAGTTGCTCTGCTTTCACTCTGAAATTCAAAGTGTGTTTCATCCGACAGTATTGGAAGTATCACTTTTAACCAAAAACAAACTTAGTTTTTCAATGCATTATTCTCCTAAACTTATTTTAATAGTACCTTACAATGATGATATTTACTTACCTTTATGACCTTTTGAGATGTACATACAAGGCACCATTTTTCACATATTAGGATTTTGTTTCTTTTTCTCCAAGGGTTATCAGTCAAGTCCATCTCTGACCAACCCTTTTCCAGTTCTACCCACTTTTCTACTGATTCTACACAGAGACTTGGGGGCTTAAAACGAAACAAATCAAATGAAAGACCTGAGAGCCTCATCTCAGGGTCTGGCAATGCCCCCCCTTTCAAGATCTGGACCCCACCCAGGGCCTCCCCCCGGCACCCCAGCTTCTCATTACTTGTACAATAGTACTTACTCTCTCTTCCGTCTTAGTCTAGGTTCTGCATTTAGGAAAGGCAACCAAGAATATAGAGCTGGAGCAAAGAACAATGTCTTCCCCTCTCAAGGGCTGACTCAGCCCTGGCCTGGCTGAAGGGGCAGGTCTGGAGGCGGCCTCCACCAGCGCTGCCTGAGACAGAAGACCGGGCTCGGGAGACACAGCCCAGTTGTGCGGGCAGCCCAAGCCCCTCTCTAACGTCTCTGGTCCTCTCCCTTCTCCAGGATGTGCCAAGCCTCTCCGTTCCCTGCCCGTCCATCTAGCCCTGGAACAAGGTCCCACCGCCAGGTTCCCCTCTCACCCTTCCTCCCTTCAAAACAGATGCCAAGTGGTCCTTCAGCTGGCCACATGTTCCAAGATCCCTTGTTCCCGAATATTCTGGGTAAAGGTTATCACCTGTAGAAACTATAGCAACTAAGAAAAATAAGCAATTATTCTAACAATGACTTCAACCAAATTATAAATATGCAAATAAACTATCTGTGCCTTCAAAGGTCGAACATTTTATCCTAAATTAAAACACACTGGACAATACTGTAAATCAACTATACTTCAATTTAAAAAAAACCCACACTGGGAATGAACTGGACCTTAAAAAAAGTTAATTGCAAGCATTAGCAGCAACTATAAATATGTAAATTCTGTGGTGTAATGGTCGACATCAGTATTCCCTTCCCTGCGCTTTCCTTCCAGCTTCCCTCACTCTTTACTCATAATAACAACACATAATAGTCACTATTTTCCAGCTACTATTCTAAGTGCTTTACGTGCATTAATTCATGTACGGCTCTAAACAACTCTATAAGACAGCTAATATTAATTACGCCTGTTTACAAATGACAACACTTAGACACAGAGAAGTTCAATTGAGCGGCAGGAGTCCATCCAAAGTGACAACGCCAAGAACGGAACAAAGCAGTCCAGCTCCTGAGTCTTGTCTATTAACAACTGTGCTAGGATGCTTCTGACACCTTCATTGTCACACTTACATTAAAACTGCTTGTAAACCACTAGAGGGCACGGACTGTGACCATCCTTCACACTGCTCTATCCTCAGTACCAAGCAGAAGTCTGGAGGGTCCTGAGAAATCACTGCTGAGTTCTGCACAGGCAGGTTGCCCCTTCTAGACTGTGCCTCTTAAGGGTGAAGGGCAAAAGTACAGCTCATCCTTTAAGCTTTAAGTGTGCACGGCACCTAAGTGACAATAAATGAATGACGGTCCCGGACACCTGCTGAAAGAAAGCGTCTTCTATCTGCAAAACCTTGAACCTAAATGCAAGCCTGAGAAGCCCCCGTCTGGAGACAATCAGTCACCTCTCCAAACCTCTCCCATCCTAACTTTGCAGAAAATCAAACGCTGCCTTAACTAACATTTCAAACTTACTCGTAGGCAGCCCAGAGTCCTACGGTACAACGTTAAGGAAATGTAAATGCTGTCCTTCACGACATGAGCACTGCTGCCTTAAAAGAGAGCTTTACTGAAAACACATAAACTCAGACTTCGCAAAAGGTTAAGTTTACATATGGTTAATTCACTTTCGAAATACTTCTTTAGAGACTCCTAAAGAGTAAATTCCCCTCACTTCACTCAAAACACCCAGTAATTTAAAAATTAAGCTTAATGTGGGCACGAGAAACCACATTAGACATGCTAAGGACGAACTCCACGGCATTTACAAGAGCAATTTCAAAGCGCAGCCACCTCGGAATTCCCGACTTGGATGATATTAGGGTCAGTGAGTCTCAGCACCGGGCGGGCTCTCCGCTAAAGCCCCCCACACGTCCCGCCCGGGGCACCACTTCAACTCGAGGGCAATTTCCAAATTATCTTCCGACCTCGGAAGAGCACATACGAGAGGGACACTTCCTTTCTGACACTCCTCCGGGAACAATGTCAAACTTTCTGCTTTTCTTGAAGCAAAAGACCAAGCCCTGAAAACTTCACTATCCCCGGGAAAGCCGAGATGTGAAGATGCAGGAAGGCCCGGCTGAGTCGCCAACATTTGCGCCGAAGAAAGGCGGTCGGTGAAGCCGGCCCATCCCGCCCAGGCCGCCCCTTCCGCCTCCGCGGCCACGGACCCCGGACCCCGGATCCCGGACCCCGGTACGGCGCGTCGCTGGGGCGGCCTCGGGCAGGCTCCGTGCGGCGGGCGGCGCCCCGACCCGCCCGCGGCCTCCGTCCCCGCCGAGGCGCCGGGAACCAACGGCCGCGCTCCCGCTTCCGCCGCCGGGGCTCCGCCCGAACGGCCGCCGGCCGCCCCCGAGCCCGCGCCGAGGCCTGGGCTCCCGCCGCCCTTCCTCCCGCCCGGCCCGGGCCCGGCCGCTCACTCACATCCGTCCGCGTCCTCCGGCAGGTCCTCCTGCAGCAGCGACAGGTCTGCGCCAAGGGGAGACAAGAAAGGCCGTGAGCCCGCCGCCCGCCTCCCGCCGCCCCGCGCCCCCGCCTGCCGCCCGCCGCCCGCCGCGGGGCCCGTACCCGCCATCTTGCGGCGCCCCCTCCTCCGCCGTCGCCCGGGGACCCGGGGCTCCAGGGGCGGTGCGCGCGGCTGCCGGTGGACGCGCGCGAGAGGCGGCGCCGCGGGGACGCGCAGGGCGGGCCGAGGGCGGCGGGCCGGGGGTGGCTCCGGACGCCGGGCGGACCCGGCCCGCCCCGCCCGCCTGCGCGCCGCTCCGCCTCCCGCCTCGCTCGCTCCGCCCGCCGGCGCGCTCTCGGCTCAGCCCGGCCCGGCGGTGCGCGGAGTGCGGTGGCGCGGCTGCTGCCGTCGCCGGAACCCCGCGCCGTGTGCTGGGCGGGGCGGGCGGGGCGGGCGGGGCCTCCCGCGCGCTTTGTTGGGTCACCGGCGCCGCCCGCCGGGCCGCGCGCACCGGGGGCCGCGGGGCCACCTCCGGGCGGGAAGCACCGCCTCCGCGCCGGCCGCCGGGTGCCGCGAACAAAGCCGCGGGGACGGCCGGGCTCCCCCGCTGGTCCCCCGCGTCCCGGCTCCGGGCTCAGGTCAGCTCCGCCGCCCGCGCGGTGGGCGTGCGACCCGGTTGTAGGAGGACGGGCGACCCCCGCCCCGGGATTGTCGGGATTAATGAAGAACGGCGGGAACCGAGCATCGTGTACTGGGCATCCCGCAGGTGCTGGGGGAACGGCGCCTAGCATTAGCTTTTTGTCTTTAAATAATTTTGGTAGCCCTTGAGGTGCTCAGCTGAAATGTGTAGCACAGACTCTATTATTCCACACGTGTTAAGTGGTGAACGCAAGCTCCCAGTGCAGGGTGGGGACCCAACCCAGGATTTCTGACCCACTTCCCACTGTCCTGTGTCCAGGAGTGCAGCCCACTTCCCCGTCTCCCCAGAGCCTCCAAGATGGTGATGCCCTCAAGGGAGACAACACAGGGACTTGTGTAAGTGATGCCACGTTGGGCTCTGGGGGAGGAGATGAAATTCTGAATAGTCTGCACGGTGGTCTTAATCAAGGACACTATATTACATCAGAGCCTCTGAAATTCATAATTCTGGGTAATAAAATGGGTCCCACATAGCTATTCCCAAAACTTCCCTCTCAGATGTTACAGGATGGAACGCATATTGCATAGTATGTATTAGGTTTCTGAGAGTAATAAAAACTGGAATAGCATCTCTAACTCTAGGTGTGTGTCTAATTTTCTCAAACATAGAATAATTAAAACTAAAAGCCAAACGGGCACAATCTAGTTTCACACCCTTATGTGAATTCAGCTGATACTAACTCTCAAAATGACAAGGAGTTATAAATTCACAAACTATCAATTGACTCAATCCGTGAGAATTTTGCCTTGCTGACACCTACCACTTTAGCAATTCTAGGTAGGAGGAGGAGGACAGAGCATTTGGCTCTTTACACTAACTGGTGATCTCCCTGCAGCAACACAAAATCGACAGAGTGCCAACTAGGCTTCAGCCCCTGGACACACAAAGGTGAAGAGAATGATCTGGACCATCTACCCAGTAAAGTCAGACTTAACAATTCTCAGTGATGGTGATAAAACAGAGGTTATGCACCAAATGCTAGCCTGGGATACAGATCAACTAACTCTGCCTTGGGTAGCGAGGCTGCACAGTGAGTTTTATCTCACTTTCTCTGGGAAGGCAGCCAAGGAGGAGGGGCTGGGTAGTTTTGTCCATATTGTTCAGGAGCTGTGCATTTGGTTATCGTCTTACCTGCATCCCATGTTACAGCAGGTCCCTTGAGGCAGCTCGGTTTTTAGACACTTCAGTGAGGATGTTCTTATTCACGGTTTGGCACAACCATGTTTTTTACATTTGATGTTTTCTCCCACTCTCTAGTCCTTTCTCAAACATACAATAAAATTTTTTCACACCAGTATTCACTCTATAAAAGGCACTGTTTCCTCCTCATAGAAAATGGTATTTAAAGAACAGCCATTATTATTCTATGCCCTTACCCCAACTGTACTTACAGTGTCACGCCTGTGGATGCTGGAAGCTGTGTGTCTAGTGGTCAGAGCACAACCCAGAGTCTGCTCTGCCCCTGAAATCTGCAAAATAGAGGGAATGTCACAAGTCACTGTTTTAGAAAGTATTATCCAACTATGGCTATTAAGGCCTGGATTTTTCAGAATAAGTCCTCTTCCAAATGATAGTGAAAACTTTTATGAGTAGCCAAGGAGCCTTGGAAATTGATAAATTTGACTCTTGAAACACAAACAAACATGATAAGTATCATGGGGAAAAATTGCTAATAAACAAAAAACCCACCTGACATTGCTTGCTGCTGTGTCATTTATTAATTTTTGTATTGGTAATTGAACTGTTTACTTTTGCTTCAGGATGATCCTAAAGCTGAAAGTATATAAAAGGCAGATCTTTTAGTTATGGTTTTGAATAATAAAAAATGAATCAATCTGAAAATGGAGACATACAATAAAAATGTTTTTTAAAGAAATTTTTAACCTTTATTTTCATTCATCTCTGGGGTTTTTTTTTTAGCCAGGTTGATGTCCCTCACAAACTGCCACTCCCCAGTAAAAAGAACAAATAGTTTCCTTTTTTTTTTTTTTTTTTTTTTTATTAATTGCCAACCCCTACCCAAAGCCTCCTATACATGTTTTGGTAAATTGTATGAAGGTAAATATTTGAAATTTTTCTTTCCTTTCTATGCTTCTTTTAAAGCCCTCTTTAAAGCTCCATGTCAAGATGACATTCCAAATTGTGAAATCTTAACTTTTCCTAGAGCTTTCATAGTTTGGCTTTTTCAAAGACATTGGATCTCTTTTTATTCACATTGGCTAAAGATACGTTTTCTCACACCACCTTAGGAAAACAATAAAGACTAGAGAGAGAAAATAGCTACAGAACTGAACCCTGTCCAGAGTTCTCTCTACTCAGGCTCTCCTTTCTCCATTTACAGGAGTTGAAGGCTGCCCATAGATGCAACAGAACTTCAGCTCTGTCCATAGTCAGCCAGACCGCAAGTTTCTTAGCATAGGCTTGTTCTGAGCAGAACAGTGCAACCTAGAACCACCATTGTAAACAGAGTATAAAGGAAAGTAAATCCTCTGTTTCTTATCCACCATGTTAAGGACTCCAGTGCTTTTCACAGCGCTCCAGATTAGTAGAACCAAAAGGATTCTGCATTGAGGAATCTTGCGGTTATTCCAGCTGAGGTACAGCACCCATCCAATTTGTTCCACGCATTTAAATTTTATTAGGAAAACTAATGTGAAAATAGTGAGCACTACTGAATTAAAATGGCAGTGTTGGTTTCCTTTATGCCTTTCTCTCCAAATGCACAAAGCATCAGTGGCAATCATGTTCAAAGCAAGGTGGAAGAGCCTGCCCCGATGTCTGGCAGAGTACGTGCTTGAGGAAACATTTATTATTCTGAATCTGAATGGATAAGTCAAGTTGAACCCGGAAAAAACCATAAGCAAACCACAGAGTCAAACCCAGATAAGCTCAGTAATTAAACTATGCCTTGATTCTAAAGTCTTTTCATACTACCTCTGCCCTCTGGTTCTGTGATTCAGAACAAAAGTTTCCACTCCAATTTCACTTCTGTGTAACTAACGCCTTGTAACAAAATTCCTTCTGTTCCTGGTCCTTGATTCCTGCATTTGGTTTAAAAAAAAAAAAAAAATATATATATATATATATATTATTTATTTATTTACAAAATATACACATATACAGGCACCGTGACACAACACAATTCATACAAAAGATAACTACTCCATTTTTAACTTTTTATTTTGAAATAATTACAGATTCACAGGAAATTGCAAAAATGTACTGGGAGGTCCTGTGTACCCCTCAGCCGGCTTCCCCCAATGGTAATATGGTACGTTTTGCAATATTTTTGAGATGTATGTACCAGGCATTATGTTAGGTGCTTTCGTGTACTTTCAGATTTAACGCAAACAGCTCTGTGAAGTAGGTATTGATATTTATGTTTTTCAAATAAAGGAAACCAAAGCTCAAAGAGGTTAAAATTTTGACAAAAGTCAGATGGCAAAATAGGGGAGTTGGAATTCAAACGCTGGAATCCTTATTCTAAATGATGCTAATAGGATTTGTATATCATTATGTTCATGACTTTTCCATCAAAATTGTCTCTCAGCCAATTTCTCTGGCATCAGGAAAGCCTCTGTCCTCTCACATGTACGGTCTGGGTATCATCTTTTTTTTTTTTTTTTTTTTTTTTACTTCCATTAACACATCAGGCCCTTCTTTCTTTTATTATTTAATTTTTATTTTCTTTATTCTTTTTTTGGCTGCATCGGGTCTTAGTTGCAGCACGCGGGGTCTTAGTTGCGGCATGCGGGATCTTTCTTTGCAGTGTGGGCTCTTCGTTGTGCGCAGGCTTCTCTCTAGTTGCGGCGTGTGGGTTTTCTCTTTAGTTGTGGCACGCGGGCTCCAGGGCGTGTGGGCTCTGCAGTTTGCGGCACGCGGGCTCTCTCACTGAGCCCGTAAGCAGTCACCCACCACTACCACCCCCACACACCACTAGCCCCTGACAACCACTAATCTGTTTCCTGTCTGTACCAATTTGCCTGCTCTGGACCTTCTATATAAACAGATTGATACAGCATGTGGACTGGCTTCTTTCACTTAGCATCATGGTTTCAAATTTCACCTATATTGTAGCATGGATCAGTATGTCATTACTTTTTATTGATGAATAATACTTCATTGTATAGATATACACCATTTTATTTATCCACTCATCAGTTGATGGATATTTGGGTTGTTTCCACTTTTTAGTTATTATGAATAATGCAACTATAAACATTCACATGCACGTTTTTATGTAAATGTACGCTCTCAGTTCTCTTGGGTATATACCTAGAGTGGAATTGCTGGATCATATGGTAACTTTAATATTTTGAGGAATTGCCAACTATTGTCCAAAGCAGTCACACCATTTCATATTCCCATCAGGAATGCATGAGAGACCCAGTTTTTCCATATCCCCTACATCAAATGTGGCTCTTCCAAAGTAAAGCTGTCTTTATTCACAAATGATGTGATTGTATATGTTGAAAATACAAGAATCTGCAAATAAACTTAAAATTAAGAAGTACATTTAGCAAAGTCACTGCACACAAGGTCAATTCTATAATTATAAGTCAGCACCCAATAGTTATACGCAAAAATTTAAAATTTGATGCCGTTTGCAATAGCATTTTAAAAAGTCAAATCCTAAATGGGGGGAGGGATAAAATTAGGAGTTTGGGATTAACATAGACACACTATTATAAATAAAATAGATAATCAACAAGGACCTACTGTGTAGCACAGGGAACTACAGTCAAAATCTTATAATAATCTAAAATGGAAAAGAATCTGAAAAAGAATATATGTATAACTGAATCACTTTTCTGTGCACCTGAAACTAATACAACATTGTAAATCAACTATACTTCAATTAAGAAAAAGTCAAATTCTACAAACAAATCTAGTGAAAGATATGCAGGACCATTATATAGAAAACTAGAGAAATTATTGAGATAAATTAATCTAGAAAATTCTTAAAATATATATATAAGGCTACAGCAAGGCCACAGATTAGAAAATTCAATTTTGTAAAGATGTCAATTGTCTTCCAAATTGGTTCATAGATTCAATTCATTCCCAATGAAAATCTGAGCAATTTTTTGTTGTGTGTGGATAGTGACAATCTGATTCTAAATGTCTGTGTGGAAATGCAAAGGGCCAAGGCAAAAATGCAAAGGGCCAAGGCAAAAAAAAAAAATACAAAGGGCCATTCCAAAAAAAAAAAATTAGAAATACTATTACTAATTTTGAAGAACAACAATATGGGAAGAACTTCCTCTATTGGATATCCAGACTTACATCAAAACTACAATACTTAAGAGAGTGGTATTGGAGTGAACATAAACAAACAGACTGATAAAACAAAATGAAGAGTCCAGAAGCAGACCCACACATATGTGGATGCCTGATTTATGATAACAGTGGCAACATAGAGTAGCAAGAGACAGATAAAAGCAGTGCAGCAGAGCTGGGAGCTGAGTCAACTGGGGTGTCAGATGAGGGAAAAAAATGAAATTTGATCCCTACCTCACTCCATATACAAAAATCAATTCCAGAGGAGCTGAGACACAAATATGAAATGTAAAGCAATAAAGCTTCAAAAGAGAGGAAAGGTCGGGGGGAGGGATAAATTAGGAGGTTGGGTTAACATATACACACTATTATATATAAAAAAAGATAATTAACAAGGACATACTATATAGCACAGGGAACTCTACTCAATATTCTGTAATAACCTAAATGGGAAAAGAATTTGAAAAAGAATAGATATGTGTATATGTATAACTGAATCACTTTGCTGTACACCTGAAACTAACACAATATTGTAAATCAACTATACTTTAATTTAAAAAAAAAAGCTTCAAAAGATAACACAGGAGCAAATCTTCCTGGCCTTGGGATAGGGAATGATTTCAAACACAATAACACTGACCACGCAGGAAAAAGATAAATTGGACCATATTAGAAGTTCTGTTACCCAAAGACACTATTAAGAGAGCACAAGCTATCAAGTGGCAGATCACTGCAACACACATAACTGAAAAGAGTGTTATCTTCAGAATAGTCAAAAAACTACAGATTAAGAAAAGGACAGACAATCCAATAGGAACCCAGGCAATATATGCAAACAGGCAGCTCATAAAAGAGTATATCCACATGGCAAGTAAACACATGAAAAGGTGCTCAATCTCACTTCTCATCAGGGAAATGTAAGTTAAAACAATGATGAGATACCATAAAACACCCATCAGAATAAAACATAACTTAAAAGGTAATATCAAGTACTGCTGAGGATGTGGAGTCTTATTTTCCTACTGATGCTGTAACAAATTACTAAAAATTTAGTGGCTTAAGGCAACTCAAATTTATTATCTCAGAGTTCAGTGGGTCAGAGCCTGACACAGTTTCACTGGGCTTATCGAGGTGTCAGAACTGCACTCCTTTCTGGAGGGTCTGGAGGAGAATCCATTTCTTTGCCTTTTTTGCTTCTAGAGACCCTCATGGTCCTGTGCTCTTGGCCTCCTTTCATTTTCAAGGCCGGCAAAATTGCATCACTGTGTCCACCCTTCCATGGTCACATTTGCCTCTGACTCACTTCCTTTCTGTTCCACATTTAAGAACCTGTGATGACACGGGCCCACCTGTGTCATCCAGCATAATCTCTCTCCATCAAGATCCGTAACTTAATCACAGCTGCAAAGTCCTTTTGCCACATAAGGTAACATATTCACAGGTTCCAGGAATAAGGATATGGACATCATTTTGGGCAGGGAGACAGGTGTGGGCATTATTCTTCCTTCCACATACAGCAACACGACTTTTATACAATGCTCTTGGGAATGGAAACTGGTACAACCACTTTAGAAAATATTTGGCAATATTTACTAAAGTCAAACACATGCAGAACCTATGATCCAGCAATTCCATTCCAAGGGACATGTACGTACCACCGCTATTTGTAACAAGCCCACAAACTAGAAAAAATCCAAGTGCCCGTCAACATTAAAATGGGTAAATAAAACTGTGCTATATTCGTGTTATGGAATGCCATATAGCAACGGAGATGAATGAACCACGGCCACACGCTATAAAATGAATGCCTCTCACAGACGTACTGCTAATTGAAAGAAGCCAGATGCTGCAGAACACATTCTGTGCGATCCCACCTATTCAAAATTTTTAAATGGGCAAAACTAAACTTTGGTGTTAGAAGTCAGTTTAGAGGCTGCCTTTGGGGGCACGGATAATGATTGGAAGAGGACCTGAGCAGCACTTGAGAGGGTATTGGTAATATTCCATTTCTTAGCCTGAGTGGAGGCTGCCTATGAGTGAACCCTCTGTGATTATTTTTCATGCTATGTCTTATGATTCGGGCCATTTTCTTCTGTATGCATGTTTTACTTTGACTTTTAAAAGTTTACTAAGCACGCAAATAATGTGAATGCACTGAACACTACAGAACTGTATACTTTAAAATGGTTAAGATGGTAAATTTAATATTGTATGTCTTCTCCATACACACAATTTTTTTAAATGTATTTAAAAAAAAGAATTTGCCTCTTTCTGAAAAATGTGGGTGACAAAATCTAACCCAGCACCAGCACCTAAGAACTTTAAACACTCTGAATTTTTCTCCATATCATCTTTAGGGAGAAATAAATGAAGAGGAGTAGGAGGAGAAGGAGCGGGAGGGACAGGAAGGGAGGAAGAGGGGGAGGAGATGGGGGAGGGGTGGGGAGGAGATGGGGGAGGGGTGGGGAGGAGATGGGGAGGGGTGGGGAGGAGATGGGGGAGGGACGGGGAGGAAGAGGAAAAGCAGAAGAAAAAGGAGGACGAGGAAGAGGGGGAGGGGCGAGGGACGGGAAACCAGAGAGGAAAAGGAAGTGTTTACCTGACTTAATTTGATTATTTAGTACTACTTTTGTTTTTGAAGCAGGGTTCCCCAGGCAGGTTAGAGGCACCGCGCGCACCCTTGGTTTCTTCCCTCCCCTCTGGGTCCTCAGCCGCCCGCTTAGGATGCTCAGGCCCTCCCTGCCCCCCAAGCCCCTCGGGTGAGAGTCCCCGAGCCTGAAACTGGAGAGAGAAGGAAGTGCTCCCGCCTCCATCCAAAGGCAGGGGCTTCGCGTCCTGGGTCCGTGGATGGGGAGCAGTCGCCTCACCCCCTTCCGATGGGGTTTCCAGGTCTGCGAAGTGTAAACTGTAAAATAAAAGTGCCTTTCCCGCGGTCTGTTGTGAGGGTCGAAGGAGTGAATACCTGTAAAGCGTCTTCACTTTACAGTGCAGACCGCGGCTGCACGTGGTGAGATGCACAGAGAACCCTCAGGTCACCGTCCGCGCCGCGCACCTGCGCATCCACGTCGCCGCTGTACGGGGTAGCGTGGGTACCTCCAGGTGAGCTCTGATGGCTCCCTATCTTTAGCTGTCACTGCGCCTCAACAAAGGGAAAGGACGCCCACCCCCAACTTAACGCTTCTCCGGATGGACTGGGCGCCCCGTGCTCACGCAGCTTTCACGTCCATCCTTCTGCCGGTTTAGAAATAAATAACGCATATATTAGGGAGGTAATGGCATGTGACTCCAGCCTTCGTGCTTTTAACTTCAACGGGATTTCAGCCAGGCGGTGGGGGTGGGGGAGTCCCCCCCCCGCTCCTACGTCATTTCCGGCATCCCCGAGACTGCGCAGCTCAGTGACCACGTGTGCGCCCAGGGGCCCAGCGCATCCGATCAGTGTGACAATGTCAATAATAGGAATAAACGTGATATGGATTTGTTATTATCTGAAGATGCCCTTTCAAATATAATTAAGCAATCTAAATATAACTTGGAGGAAAATCTCCTTATGTGCTTCCTGGTTTGAAATTCTGTCAAAGAGCTACATAAATTTATAACTGCCAGAGTGAATGCTGCAATATTAATGAATACTGTGAAAGCTATTATTTTATAGAGAGTGTTTTAGATAGTTAATTTGAGAAAGAACATTATGTACTTTTGGAGCCAATAAATTTATATAAAAATTTAATTACTAACATAAGGTAATAGTGATTATATCATGATTCCTAGCTTTTCAGAGTTTTGTTGTACTCATGATCCTATCATTAAACAAAATAATCTGTAAGAACTGCTTTTGATTTTTAAGTTTTTTAAAAAAACCCTTTAAGCCAAGAATCTTTTCCCCCAAAATCCTATTTGAAAGCTCTGCACATCTCATCAGAGTGACATTAAAATCATAATGTTAACTCTGCCATCTCAATTTTACAAGGAGAAAAAAGTCCAAAACAACATACAATAAACCCATAAGGAACTATCTTTAATCCAAATAGATACACTAAAGTGTATAAACAGTAGGGAAAAAATATTAGAGAAGAACTAGGTATCCCAAATCCATTTTTTCCTTCTAATAAACTTAAAAATAGATGCCACAAGAATACTTCCAAGAAAATAATTCCTTATAGATATGAGGCCACAGAAACTACAAATTAAAATAAAAAGCTTATCAAATTTTTTGTTATGGTCTGCCAGCCATTTTTTTGGTAGTTGAAGATAAGGTATTTTTGAGATTTTCCCGGGTAGTCAGTTACTTCAAGCAAATAAGTTACTGAAAACCATTTTCCGAAATTACATTCTGTTATGCACAAAGATTAGTGCTGTCATTCAATGTGCTGGTGACAACTGAGTCTCATAAATGTGCAGTAGAGTGACTACAAAAGTAGTATCATAGATGACATTGATAAATTTTATTTCTATAATACAATGTCAAACTTTAAAATATTGGTTACTAAAATATTTATGGGTAAAATTATTCTAATTAAATTTTTTATAACATGCCATTTATTTTTGTACTTCAGAAGCTTAATCTGTGATGGTGATATTGAGCTTCTGCCTCAGCTTTGAGTGAAGTCGGAGTTCTCCCAGATTTGGTTGAGTGTTGTTTTTAAGATTTGGTCATTGGGCATTTGGTCATGATATGTATTCAGGGCACTGTTCAAATGTATATAATGAATAAACATGGTGTGTATATGCATACTGACATGCATGTCACATGATTATCTATAGTTTCTTTCTATTTTTCAAACACCTCCCAGATCAATGTGGGTTGATAAGAGACATTAGCCTGTGATTATAAGATGAAAATATTCGGTATATATATTAAAAAGCTACAAGTGAGTTTTCTTGAATGACAGTAAAACTTATTTTATATATTTAGTGGGCGACAGACTTCAGTATACATAGAAGATATACGCACATGAAAAGATATTTAATATCACTAATTATTAGGGGAATGCAAATCAAAACCACAATGAGATACCACTTCTCACTCATTAGGATGACTATTATTAGAAAGGAAGGAAGGAAGGAAGTAGCAAGCATTGGCAAGGATATGGAGAAACTGGGACACTCACGCATTGCTGGTGAGAATGTATGATGGTGCAGCTGCTATGGAAAACAACATGGCAGTTTCTCAAACAAATTGAGCACAGAATCACCATATAATCCAGCAATTCCACTTCTGAGTATATACCCAAAAGAATTGAAAGCACATACTCAAACAGATATTTGCACACCCATATTCATAGTGGCACTATTCACAAGAGCCAAAAGATAGAAGCAACCCAGGTGTCCAGTGATGGAGGAGTAGGTAAACAAAGTGTGGTCTGTATGTACAATGGACTATTATTCAGCCTTAAAAAGGAAGGAAATTATGACACATGCCACAACATGGGTAGACCCTGAAGACATTCTGCTACGTGAAATAAGCCAGTCACAAAAATGAAATACTGTATGATTCCACCTATATGAGGTGCCTAGAACAGTCAAATTCATAGATAGGGTTTCAGTCTGGGGAAGATGAAAAAGTTCTGGAGATGGATGGTGCTGGTGGTTGCCCAACAATATGAATGTACTTAATGCCACTGAACTGTATATTTAAAAATGATAAATCTTATGCATATTTTATCAATAAAAAATTTTATGTATTAAAAATGTATATGCAGTATATACATTTATTTGACTACCCTGGGCAGGGTGAGAACCAGGGGATCCTGAAGAGGTAAGGGGGAAAGAATACAGATGGAGGAGCTCTGGCTTTGAGATAAAGCATTTTCCTAGCACACCAGAAGGATGCAGTGGAAACAATGTTTCTCTGAAAGATCTCAATGCCCCTGCTGGCCCAGCACCAGCCAGTGGACCAGGGCCCAGGGCTGGCATCCAAGCTGAGACAGATACACTACTTTAGGTGATCATAGACCGGGAGGACTTGGGGCGGGGGTGCACACCAGGGTCTTCAAAGGGATCCCAAGGTTAAAAACTGGGCCACATGCAAATACCAAGGCCAAATGGGCCTTGACTGGATCAAGGGGAGAGGGAACTGGATGGGAAATGGTAGATGAAGTGGTGAGAAGCCCGACCACCTCTGCTTAGTGGCAGACAGAGCCGCTGCGAGTGGATCCACCTGGGAGAGCACGTAGGCCCCTAACTGAGGTTAGCGGGTTAGCGAGCGACAATGCCTTTAGGGTGCAGTGCTGGGCAGGAGGCTTTATGGACCCCAGCACAGGAAGCAGAGCCTGGGAAGGGCCCAGCCTCCCACACTCTGCTCGAGGCTTCTCTGCCTCCTGGCCTCCCTGCCTCCATCTGCTCAGCTTGAACTTGGAGTTTTCCTCCCTGAATTACCTCTAGACGGAGGACCCTTTGGTTGGTGTCCACGGCTTTCAAGTCACCTCTCAAGGATATTGTATCTCGGGTCTGTGCAGGCCTCTGGACTCAGGCCCTGAAACCCCACAAACCAATCCAGACCAGCCCGCCCAGGACCCCACGCCTCCTTCGAGGGCAGGGTTTAGCATCATTCTTTTTTGTCAAATAGAATCAATGCTCACTGGAGATGTGGAAGGATAAATAAATCTTTACCTTTATCTCAATTTATTCTGAGAAGTCCTGGCTGGGCAAAAAAAATACCTGGTCAGAGGTCCTAGGTGAAGCGTGCTCCCCAGGCAGCCCCGGCGGCAGCGCTGCGGGGATTCCTCCTCTGTGGATGCAGTCACCTAGTAGCGGGTATGTCATCCTCCGGTGTGAGAGGTATGGGGGTAGGGGAGACGGTGGAGGCGGGAGGGGGGCTCGGCGGTCACCTCCACTCTCTGCAGGTGGCGGGTTTATTAGCAAAATGCATCAAAGATGCAGTGACTTAAACAACTACGGCCCATTGGTTGCACCCAGGATCTTGCCTCTAGCTCCCCACCCCCTGTGACCAAGCCCCAGGTCAGCTCACCACGGCCTCTGGAGACCAGCAACCTGCCAACCCGGTCACCTCAGCCTGCAGCTTCCTCCTGAGATTCTGCTGAAACTCAACACAGCTGTACATCAAAGAGCAGCGAGGCAAGGCCTGTGGTTGCTCCCACTTTATTGACAAGGAGACTGAAGCTGAGGGACCACATGTACCTAGTCTTGGAGGCCGGAATTGGCGACACCTCAGGAGAGCACTGCCTGGCTGCGTGGGGGGACCGTGGCATCTTCCTACCTCTCCCAACAAACAAGACCCTGAAAATACCAACCTTCCAGGTTCCCCCAGATTGCAAGCTCAGATGTCCACTGAGAGATGTAACTGCGTCAGAAAAGTTCTGCAGGGACTTCCCTGATGGTGCAGTGGTTAAGAATCAGCCTGCCAATGCAGGGGCCACGGGTTTGAGCCCTGGTCCAGGAAGATCCCACATGCCACAGAGCAACTAAGCCTGTGCGCCACAACTACTGAGCCTGCGCAACACACCTACTGAAGCCTGTGCACCTAGAGCCTGTGCTCCGCGACAAGAGAAGCCACCGCAATGAGAAGCCAGAGCACTGCAACGAAGAGTAGCCTCCGCTCACCATAGCTAGAGAAAGCCCGTGCACAGCAATGAAGAACCAATACAGCCAAAAATAAATAATAAATAAATAAATTTATTTAAAAAAAAAGAATCCGCCTGCCATTGCAAGGGACATGGGTTCGATCCCTGGTCCAGGGAGATCCCACATGCCGTGGAGCAACTGAGCCCGTGGGCCACAACTACTGAGCCTGTGAGTCACAACTACTGAGCCCACGCACCACAACTACTGAAGCCCACATGCCTAGAGCCCGTGCTCCTCAACGAAAAGCTACCGTAATGAGAAGCCTGTGCACCACAACGAAGAGTAGCCCCCGCTCGCCACAACTAGGGAAAGCCTGCATGCAGCAACAAAGACCCAATGCAGCCAAAAATAAATAAATAAAATAAATTTTAAAAAAACGTTCTGCAGTTTTTTGGGGTCACAGTCACCTAACATTTCTGTCAGCGGAGGGGGTGGGGCTGAGGACTCCAGGCCAGACTCAGATGAGCAAGCAGAACAAGAAAACAAGGCCCTCAAGGCCACTGTGAAAGACACCGAGCACCACGTGTCAATTTTATCAGATGTCCAGTGTGGTGAGAGGACACCAGAAACGACATGGACCCGGTGTCCAATCATATCTCCCCACTCACTCTGTCACCCGTGAGCTTCACTTAGCTCAGCTGTAAAATGGGAACAGGACTGTCACTAGGGTGGCTGGGACGATCAGATGACCTGATTTAGGGAAAGAGTTACCTGCACCTGACACACAGCAAGTGTGTAATAAATGTTAGTTTCCATATTCGTTTGCTTCTGTTCTCACCGCCTGCCTGGTAATGGTGTCACGGTGCTGCCCGGGACACAGGGAGTTGCAGCCTGGTCAGTAAGAGAGCTGTTGGTCGCTATTTCACTTCCTCATTAGCTACTACAGGTCACTACCTACAAAGGACATTTAATTAATAGGATGGCCCGGGACTTCCCTGGAGGTCCAATGGTTAACACTTCGCCCTCCAATGCAGGGGGTGCGGGTTTGATCCCTGGTCGGGGAGCTAAGATCCCACATGCCTCGCACCAAAAAACCAAAACATAAAACAGGAGCAATATTGTAACAGATTCAATAAAGACTTTAAAAATGGCCCACATCAAAAAAAAAAAAATCTTAAAAAAAAAATAGGATTGCCGGAGTCCAGAACTGCCGAGTGCCTGATAAAATCATCCTTTCTTTTTTCATTTTACAGTCTATGAAGCCCCTGTGTAAGTTATTACAGCCCCTCTGCTGTTAATTGAAGCAGCCTTGTGAGATCCAAGGGCAGGTGTTAGCTCCCATTCACCAATGAAGATGGGCCTGACGCTTTGACCCCGTAGAGACTTCGCTTAGGAGGTGTGGGTGTCAGCGGCAGAGTCAGGGCTGAAACCTGGTCCTTCTGGGTTTCAGAAACTCAACCCTTCTGTCTCAGTCAGAAGTTTTAAAGTAGGTGCAAACATTTGAAAGTAGGTCTGTAGGCAACATGGAAGAAAAAAGGAACCTCAATTTTGAATTTTTAATAACTGTCATCATTTCTAACTTACTTTCAATCTTTGCTTAATGTACATGGACCCATTTTTTAGTGTGATTTTTTTTCACTTTATTTTACATAAACGTTTCCACATGAGCTGATTTAAAGACTTAGTGGAATTCGCTGAGGGCCTAGTTCTTTGTCTGTTTATAGGTTCACCTCTAGGGAATCCCAGTTTAGCAGGACGAACAGATTCCTTATAAACATATTTTGGTTAATCCATGACCACTGACCCCTGGTCACAGTCTATTGTGAAAAGTCTATTGAAACCGCACAACTGGAGTTTGTCTGCAGGTCTGGCCACGCAGTGAAAGAGCTCCTGGGCTGTGTTTCCATGTCCGGCCCTATGTCTGCTGGCCATACTGCCACGTCTGTCTCAGACCTGAGGACCAGCACAAGGATGTGTGAGCGATTTCTGTAGCGTATTTATTTAAATTGTTTTGTTGACTAAAGATGATTATTTAAGGACATAAGGTATTTCAACAAGTATCATATTGAGTAGATTATGTAATTGACATGCTTGAGTTTACCAGGAATTCGCTCTCAGGTTAGGAAGCCTAGCTGCCTGCCGAGTACCTTGCATGGTTCTTACATCAGTGGTCCTCACGCTGTAGCTTCTAAGAATCCCCTGGAGGGCTTTTCAAAGCAGATTGCTGGGCACCACCCCAGAGTCTCTGATTCAGTGGGTCTGGGGTGGGGCCCGAGAATGTGCATTTCTGACATCTGCCGATGCTGCTGGCCACACTTTGAGGACCAGTGACACACAGAAAGCTTGTGATGAAAGCATGGACTCATCTCACAAACCTGCATTGAAAGCAATTGCTTCTTTGCAAATTTGCAGACTTCCTCTTCTGAACACATACTACTTTGCAATGAAAAAGTTTAAAAAATAGAAGGGGTGGCAACTTGAGATTTTCAAAATTTCATGTCATAAGAATGTATGATTGTTTCCATACGAGACTCCTCTGCATTGAAAGAAAAGGGAGCAAGAAACCAAGAGACCCGTGTCCTAAATCCCTTCAGACCCAGCTCAGCAGCCCCTGGATGAGAAAAGCCTGCGAGAGCCTGCAGGATTGGATTAGGGCCAAGCAACCAAGCTCTTCATCCCTAACTAGCAGCAGCGTTTACAGCTTTACATTAAGAATGCAAAGTATAAACAACAAGGACCTACCGTATAGCACAGGGAACTATATTCAATATCCTACGATGAACCATAATGGAAAAGAATATGAAAAAGAATATATATGTGTATAACTGAATCACTTTGCTGTACAGTAGAAACTAACACAACATTGTAAATCAACCACACTTCAATAAACTAAATATTAAAAAAAGAATGCAAAGTAGATGAAAAAGACAACAATTGAAAGACACTGAATTACACTTCTAAAAAGCATCTGTACCTTTGGGAATGCTGAAGTGATGTCTAGGATACAGTCTCTCTGATCTTCTTCCTTGTGGGAGAGAAATCTCTGTTTTCACAAAACTAAAGAACAACGATATTGCTCTTTTTGGTAAGGTTCACCTGCGAGACACACAGTATCTGAACCGAATCCATCAATCGTGGGGGCATGTTCTCAAGTCAAGGCAGGAGAAAATTCCCTGGAAGGTCCCCAAGGTTGCTGGTCTTGCCTTGGATTAAAGCCTTCCCTTGGAGTCCTACAAATCAAGGAATGGGGCTGAGCTATTTGCTGTTTAAATACCACAAGCAACCTACTCTGGCCACATATAATCAACTCAGAACACACAAAATGTGGGGTTGAAGGAACAGCGGGGGCCCTAACCCTCTCTGCCACCTGTCAGCTGTATGACTTTAATTCACTTATTTGTTAATTGAGAAAACATGTAATTATTAAGGGCTCATATCTGCCAGGCACATAGTTTACAAAAGAGACTTAAAATTTTTCTTTTGTAAAATAAGGATCACTTTCACCCGCCTCCCCGCTGTCGGGGACCACATACTGGAAACCTCCAGGGTCTCTGGACCCAAGGGTCTTCTTCTCTCTCTCTGTCCCCTGATGACGAGCCACCCCACAACTGTGACCTCCCTCAGTGTGACGCTCTGAACTTTAGGTGTTTGGGGAGCCCAATGATACAATGTAGTGAAAGTGCCTGGGAACTGCTTCCTCGGGTACCAGACACCAAACTCACGAAGCTACTTTAAAGAACTTCCTGCATGAAACACGCCCCGGCAGCGCGCTACGCAGGGTATCCTGTCACCTGCGGTGGATTGCGTGCATGATTACAAATAAAGCCCTCCCTGCAGTCCCCACAAAGCCCCTAACAAACTACCTCACACTTAGTGGGAGCTCAACTGTTTATTGACTGAAACCCAGCACCTTCAGATCTAATGCTTTTAAGCAGTTGCTGTCCAAAGGAATTTGCAACTGTTTTTAAGAAGGTACTTATTAATTTTCTCTCCCAGGGCCTATCCTCCCCAATATTTGAAACAAACAAAATGTCTCTTGAATTAAGCATGGAATGAACATTTTCCATCTCATGCTGACTCCATCTTTAGAAGTGAAATTACAATTTATTTCCACAGAAAAGAAAATATTGGTGGAGGTACAATTAAGGAGAAAGATGTGAAAGGCGAAGTCCTTAAATTCCAGACATCATATCTTTTTAGTAAATTCTTTTGTAAATAGCGGTCAACTCAGCTAATTGGAGAACAGTTATCATAAAGCCAGACCACAGGTGTAATCCCTACCTGGGGTTCCAGTACACAGATCTGCAGCCACAGACGCTCCTGTGCCGCGGGCAGCTGTCGGTCACTAAAGAGCCTGCAGCTGTGCAGACCTCTGTGAATGTCTGGAAAAAATCTGTCTTTGGCTGGCAGACTAATAGCACTTACTTTGTATTCTCATAAGTGGAGCCTCGTTCCTTTATTGTAATATAAAGAGATTAGGACACCAGTGGTCTTCAGTCAGTAGGTGACCCAGCAAGAGGCCGCGAGCCCTTCTGACGTGAATCTGCGTAAGCACCAGACCTGCCCCAGTCACCCAGCGTCTTCCTTAATGTATTTCCTCGTTTCTCAACTTCCCCAACAAAAAAGTCACTGACAGAGCTAAATGGATAATTAGTGTGGGTAAAATTTTTCTGCCGAGAAATCAGGGTGATAGTAGAATGAGAAGATGTTTAACCTGAATATAATCACGTTTTAACACCTAACTTCCAGATGATCGAAATACAGGGGATAGAGGAGCAAGTTACACAGCCTCTGGAGAAAACAGAATTCTAGAAAGTGGGAGATTAAATGGGTTAGCAATTCACATCAACGAGTGAATGTCAAGATTAAAAGCAGGGAGTACTGTTCTAGATTAAAGGAAAAAAATTTTTTAAACAGCCAAATGTAAGCATAACCTCAATTGGAGTTTGGTTTGAATAAACCAGCTGTCAAAGACAATTTGATGCAATTGTGAAAATCTGAGCATAGGCTGAGTATTAGTTGGTCAGAGGGGAATTACTGCTAATTAGGTTTCGTGTGATACTGCTGCTACAGTTAAGTAAGAAAAACTTTATTTTTTAAGAAGTACATTCTAGATATTTGAAGATGAAATAACATGTCTATAAAAAAACTTTCCAGCAAAAGAAAAGAAAAAGATGAAGCAAACGTATTGAATGTTAATTGTTAAATCTAGGTAATGGGTAGATAACACTATATTCTTCTCTGTACTTTTCTGATGTTTAAAATTTTTTCAAAATAAAAGGTTAAAAATATACTAGATTTCATATTATGTTTAGTTTCCTGGCTTTCTCATGTGTTAGCTGTATGATCCTGCACAAGTTATTTAAATTCTCTGAGCCTCTGATTCCTCATTTGTAAATTGGTGATAATGAGAAATTCAAAGTTGCATGAAGGTTTAATCATATGTATGTGAACATGCTTCATAAATGGGCAAAGCTCACAAGTTTTGCTCCTTCTTTTTGTACACTTGGCTTTTTAAAGTCTTGAAATAAACTCTGGATTGCAAAGAGGTTCAGCAGCTCTCAAAGTGATGCAGGTGTTTGTATTAATTAGGGTTCTCCAGAGAGAGAGAACTAGTAGGATGTAGCTATATATCTATCATCCATCAATCAATCCATCTATCTGTCTTTCCATCCATCTATCTGTCTGTCTTACATCTATCCATCCATCTATTTATCTAGCTAGTTAGCTATCATTTATCTATCTATCTACCTATCTATCTATCTATCTACCTATCTATCTATACCAAGAGAGAACAAGAGAGAAACAGAGAGAGACAGAGAAAGAGAGATATATTTTACGGAACTGGCCGCTATGGAGGCCAGCAGGTCCAGATCTGCTGAGCTGGCAGGCTGGAGGCCCAGGGAGGAGATGGTGCTGCAGTTGGAAGGTAGGCACTGGCAGAATCTCCTCCTCTCCGTAGGACCTCAGTCTTTGTTCTGAAAGGGTCTTCAACTGATTGGATGAGACCCAACCACATTTTGGAGGGTCATCTACCCAACTCCATCTATTGATTTAAATGTTAATCTCATCTAAAAAATACCTTCACAGCAACATCTACGATAATGTTTGACCAAATATCTGGGTACCGTGGCCTAAACAGGCTGACACATAAAATTAACCATTACCGTGTTTAATAAATAATTGATTAATGAGATAGCTAGTATTTTGCTCTGTACAATTCTGTGCAGTTGCCCAAAATTGGTCTGCTGTTGGTGCCATTCTGAGTCATTCGATGTCATAGCTTTCCGACTGGCAAGAAATATTTAGGGGTTAAAAAAATACACCTAAATTTAATTGGCGCCTTTCCTATAACTTCTTATCCAAAATTTACCCTCAAACAGAATATAGTAAATTCCTTGTTTTCCATGATGAGAATGACCTATGAGAACAAGGGTCCTTCTGTCCCTGCACTGTTGTAACCATGGTAACTGTAGCCTTGGTAACAAGGGCGGCAGAGGAAGGGCTCGCAGCGGATAGTAATGAACGAATCCATGATGAGGGGACGGAGCAGATATCAAAAGTGCAGGTAGTAAAGCGTGATCAGGATATCACATAGATATATTCTATGATAAAATGTGGCTGCAGTCCACATGCATTAAACTGAAATTCCATTTCAGTTTAATCTGAAACATTTTACTTCTTGCCCAGACATTTGGAGACCAGGGTTATTGAAGTAGCGATTGTTAAGTAAAATATGAAGATCATGTCCAAATATTTTCTGCATGGAATGTTTCATATGGATGGAATGACATACCAAACACTGACATAATTTGTCTCCAGTGAGACTTCTCAGGGTAGCCAGCCCCAGGGCTTTCTAGTGGGCAACTGTACAGGGTGCGGGACTGCCTTTCCCAAAATATCTACCCTGTCATCTCAGGGCATAAAATTCCTGAAGGGCCACAATTTGGGGTATATTCCTTAAATCTTGAGAGGATTTTAACTCTCTAGCATTCTCAATCCAAACGCAAATACTTCACGATGATAATATGTGAAACCTGTCGTTTTAGTACTTCAGTGGGGATCAACTCAATCTATCAATTGACTCACCAGTTAGTAGATGTCTCACATTTTTTTTTCTTAATGAAGACTTTTCCCAGTTTTGACAATTCAGAAATATCCATAATCAATTCTGCCCTTGTAACTGTAGAGGAATCCAATTCCGTGAAAGCCATAGAGTTTGTGTTTCGTGTTTCTCTCTTTTTCCCCCTTATACGTTCAGTTAGATGTACATTAGAAATTGTCTAATTGTTTCCACAGAGGGGTAGGGCAGTGTCCAGGGCTCCCGCTCAGGGAGGGGTCAGGGCTGTGGAATGCAGTTGGATGACTTTCCGCTGACGTGTCCTTGGTGGTTGCTAGGGTATTGCCCATATGTTTATACATTTATATAAAAATGACCTAAGGGATGAAGAATTAGCACCAGCACTTCAGGGATTTGGAATCATTTTCAGAAACCTATTAGATTTCTCTTTCTTCAGTCCTTCCAAAGTCAAAAACCATACATTGTACAGAAAATAGGACCAAGAAACGTATATATAAATTCACAGTTGTACTGTTGGATTCTCATAGAATGTTATCATATGAGCAGATATTACACTGGGAAATGTAATTTTAAAAATAAATTGGGCTTCCCTGGTGGCGCAGTGGTTGAGAATCTGCCTGCCAATGCAGGGGACACGGGTTCGAGCCCTGGTCTGGGAAGATCCCACATGCCGCGGAGCAACTAGGCCCGTGAGCTGCAATTACTGAGCCTGCGCGTCTGGAGCCTGTGCTCCACAACAAGAGAGGACACGACAGTGAGAGGCCCGCGCACCGCGATGAAGAGTGGCCCCCGCTTGCCACAACTAGAGAAAGCCCTCGCACAGAAACGAAGACCCAACACAGCCATAAATAAAATAAATAAATAAATAATTTTAAAATAAATAAATAAATAAATAAATAAATAAGCCCCAAACCTGTAGGAATAGTTTAATGTTCCCCAATTGTATGTTAAGGTCTATTATGAATATATCCACCTCATAATACCCATCATTTAAGTTATAATCTCAAGCTGATACACAACTTGCATTTTGACTAGAAAAACTCCTGTTTGGTTCCCTTTCTTGAACAAAATTTTACCATATTATACTAGTTGTAAAATCACTCAAGATACAAATGGTTTAACAGTGATAAAGTCATATTCTCTGAGAAAAGAGTTTTCATGCCCTAATTCTATTTTTTTGGTAACAGAGACATTGGGAATTGATAGAAAGAGTGCCTTATCTTTGCTACAACCAGAAGCAGTACAATATCACATTCTCTAGGGCAGCTCCTGAGCGCACAGCTCCTAGAATTATGATGAAAATTAAATGGAACAATGTATTCAAGTTCTCAGCCAAATACCTGGCATATTTCACTCTCCAAGTCTTAGTTTCTCTTGCTTATCCTAAGGGATTTGAAATTTGTATATAGAATATTTGAAAACTAAAATGATTACATAGATGGGAATTTTTATGAATCAGGCAAAATTCTGCTATTACAGGTCAAGGTGTTTCCTGTGTTTGTATTTTACATTAAATCAAGTCTATTAAAATGTTTTTAATGAAGGGACAAATCCTTTCCCTTCTTCTAAGAAGGCCAACCTCTTCTAAGAAAGTACAACCTTGTCATGTTAAGATCTCGTACATATTGCTGCCCTTTTGTCAAGATAAAGGACACGTTGTATGCTACAAGTTCAAAGGTGCATCTATAAAGCAAATGTGCCTATAATTAGTATGACAAACATTATTTGCTAGGCAGAAATACAACCATTTTGTCCTCTAAGCTGATCCTCAGTTGTTTTGGGAAATGATGCATTTTAGATGTTTAATAAATCATTCACAGAATTAGGTATCCATTGTAATTCAACAAGTCAACAGGCTTTTCTTTAAAAATTTAGAACAATTTTAAAGTAGAAAAGACTTCCCTGTTATATACTGATACTTACACAAAGCCACAGGTATTGGAGGAAATCTCTTGCCCTTTGCAGTTTTCTTCTCACACATCCTTTTATACTAAATGTTTGGTGTGGCTCCTGTTCTGATGGATGTATAATCTCTTAAAAACCTATTCTGTGTTTCCTAACAATTCATTTCACGAAATATTGGCCGACATAGTGTTGCCTCCTGTTATAAAGACACCGAGCTATCAGCTCCCTGCCTTCACAAACAACCGTTGTTCCCCACTGACCAGCCCCCAATCCCTGCTTCCAGAATTCAGGCCCAACAATGTCAGAACTGTACTTGCTAGTAGTCATCCAGGTAATTTCAAGATGCCCATCTTTTAGAATGTGCAAAAAATGGAAGGTCTCAATATAAGATTCTCTCAAATAACAGATAAAAAAGTTAGGCAAGATATCACCGTCTCAATTTCTGTAAAATAAAACCCAGGCACTATCACAGATGATAGACTGGCACCAACACCAAGCCATTCATATCAAACAGAGAGAATATTGACTCTAATCCCTTTAGAATGGGTGCTACTATTCAGAGTTCACAGTTGTCTTTCCTGATTTGTCCTCTATTAGATTTTTCCTTTGACCTTATGAATCTCGTTTAAAGCCTGCTTGTTAATGGTTCTCTGCACAATTGTATCCGTTTTTTTTGCTGAAGGCTGCAAAAGTCCACTGGGCTTGGGTACCAAGGACAAGTGAGCTGCTGGATATCTCTTGTGCCTTGTTTACTCCTTCCGGCCAGGAGAACATAAGTGCTTCCACCTGTGCTCGGGGGAAGTCCAGGCAGTACCGAAGGCCATGGGGCTGCCATGTGTTGCTGTCCTGTGAAATGTCAAAGTGTAGGGCAAATAATAGGAATGAGCAACATGGTTGCCCCCCCATCTCTTATCAGAAAGTCAAATGTAAGTTGACTCAGCATTGGCAGTGAGCAGAAAGTGGGCTGCAGAAGCTGAGGGGGCTGCTGGAAATGAGGGGGACGTCACTGCAGCCGTTCCGTTCCCTCTTGGCTCCTACAAATGGTGACTTGCATGAATGCAAAGGAGGAAGTGAAGCTGGGGCTGTCCACCACTTCTTGATACCCTGGAGCCAAAGATCCTTCCAGGCTAGACTCAATAAAGAAACACACAAGGCTGAATGTCGTAGGACGTGCAATCCCATTTTGGACTATGGACACGGAGGGGCAGGAATATCATTTACTGAGTGTCTGCTGTAACTCAGACCCAATGCCCATGTGGTGCTCATAATAATACTGTGAGGAAGTACCACCTCCAAGGACAGAAAATTGATGAGAAAGTTGAACCTCAGAGAGATTAAGTAGCTTGCCAAATTTTGCAGAGTTAACAAGAGTCAGAAATGAGTCTCACCCAAATCTGATTATGAAGCCTTCAGCAGCTTTAATCACTAGGAGCATGACTGGAGTAATGGAAAAGGCATATACTTCAAACACACAGAGTTTAGGTGGAGCTCCAATTCCCTTACCCATCACCTCTCCTGCATCCCCATCTCCTTTTTCCCTCTCTAGCATTTACAGTGCTGAAACATGATCTTGAGCTGCCCGCTCACTTCGTCTGGGCCCGACTTTCCTTGTCTATAAACAGGTGACAAGACGGCAGCACTGACCCAAGTGTAGGCCTGTCGGGACGGGGCCCACACACAGTCGTGCTTCGCTATGGACGAGCTGTGTGCTTTCGCTTTCTCTGTGCACTGACTCAGTGTTTGCTGTTCTGATTTGACTTTACATAGACCCTCACGTGGGTCACACTAATTGTTGTTCCGGCAATACTGCTTAATACAGTGTGAACTGGGTAGCTGTGTATCTAGCTCATATCTTGTTCTTAACAATGTATGGAATGTCTCTCTTCTTCAACAAGTGCCATTTTGTTTCAGACCACTTTAAAGCAAGAGAATGTTCTGGCAATGGCTTATAGAAAAAGTGAGTTAGCCGTGTGGTCGTGAGCCCTGTGGTACCTTATCTTGGCTTTATAACTATCCCTGAACACACCTGTCCTTGTTCAAACTGTAGTAGGAGGGGCCTCAGGCCAGAACTCCCTGTGTTGTCTGTTTGTTAATAAGGCATGGAAAGGAGATTAATTCCGCCAACCAGTCCTGTGCAGATAAAAACTCAGGGGACCTACTCCCTACAAGAAGTACAAATGGTACAAAAGTACCAATTCCCTATAAGAAAAGTTTCCGATCTAAGGTAAGGACGTTGACCAATGTAAGTGCTGTTTCGTTTTTAAATTTTTTGTTATTGGATTTTATTTAATTTTTTCACTTTTGATTTTGTTTTGAAAGTTAAAGAAGTTACTCTTTTAATACTACTCAGCCATAACAAAGAACAAAATAACGTCATTTGTAGCAACATGGATGCAGCTAGGGGTTATCATACTAAGTGAAGTTAGTTAGAAACAGAAAGACAAATATCATATGATATCACTTATATGTGGAATCTAAAATATGATACAAATGAATTTATCTATGAAACAGAAACAGACTCACAAACATAGAGAACAGACTTGTGGTTGCCGGGGGTGGGGTGGTGGAGGGATGGATTGGGAGTTTGGGATTAGCAGACGCAAACTATTATATATACAATGGATAAACAACAAGGTCCTACTGTATGGCACAGAGAACTATATTCAACATCCTATGATAAACCATAATGGAAAAGAACATTAAAAAAAAGAATGTGTATATATGTATAACTGAATCACTTTGCTGTACAGCAGAAATCAACACATTGTAAATCAACTATACTTCAATTAAAAAAATTCACTAGAACCACTCACAGAAAAAAAGAAAATAAAAAATAAAAGAAGTTACTCTTTTATTCTCAGTAGTTCAAGGGGTCCCAGGGCAACCTTGCTCTTGGTAGTGAGGATGTTTAATAGAATGGGGACTGTTGGTTATGTCAGTCAGTCTTAAACCTCTGGCAGCTCATTTTTCCTGACAGCGATGGGATGACCACTGCATTAAGACCTATTATTTTTAATAGTCGTGTGATCTCACACGCTCTAGGTACCTCTGCCTGAAGCATAATCATTCAGCCAAACAATATTCACTAAACCCTTACTCTGCACAAGCCCCAGTGTTTATCACCATGGAGGATGCAAGAAACAGGGTCATGAGTCCTTCTTAATGACACTTAACTTCTTTTGGGGGGAGGGATTGAACAAAACAGGAGGTGTCATAGGGCATATGTCATATAATTAACCCCTAGGGGAAAAAATGTAAACTTGTGATTTAGAAGTTCAGAAGAGAGATGGACCCATGACAAATTTCATTCACTGGATCAAAAATTCATTCAGTCACTCAACCAGTGAGGATTTATGGACTCGTGCTTAGGTGCTGAGGGAATTTCAAGACGAATAAGAAAAGGTCCTTCCCACTGGACTTGCAGTAAAGTAGACAAGCTAAGTCATGTACACAAATAACTATAATTCAAACAAGGAGGTAATAAGTGCCGCAAGACACATAGAGATAAATGTGCTGGAATTTCTGATCACAAAGGGACAACAGCTTGGAGCCAATCCAAGAAGGCTCATAAGGCAGATATTCAGATGGAGCGCTGCAGCAGGGGCAGGGCCTGCACATGTGGAGATGGTTAAAATCACTCTCGCCAATGGCACCCGGACAATGTCTTCTTAAGTTGGACATTGGCATTTGGAACATATTTTGCATGGAAACAATACTCTTATGTGGTCGTTGGTCTCCCCGGTCTGCCCACAAAAGCTCATTTAACCCACAATGTATGTGAGGAATATAAATATATTCTTTCAACTACACATAGATATTACATCAGGGTTCCTGTGGGAAAATTCCAGCTGTGCAAATATTTGAAGCCAGGCACACATTTCCTGCTCTCCCACTGTGGGATCAGGGCCACCCCCCAGCATCCCCCACAAGACCCCTCAGGCCTCCAGCCAACACATGAGAACAGTGAAGGCTTCTGTGATGGGGGACTTTTGCAAGGGAGGCTCCAGGTTGTGGGGTCTGGCCCCCTCTTCTGTGGGGAAGGAAGGTGGGCATGGGGTGGATCAGAGCACAAGTGTAGGAGCCGGACAGACTGGGGCTGGTATTCCAGAGGGTTCCAGAGTTGATTCTCGAACACCTTTTTGATGCTGAGGTTGCTCATTTGTAAAAGGGGGGAAATTGTCATTGTCATGTGTAATAGTGCCAACTTCGGAGTAAGGTTTCAATGAAACGTCTAAACTACCTACCCTGGGGACTTCCCGGGTGGTCCAGTGGTTAGGACTCGGCACTTCCACTGCCGTGGCCCCGGGTTCAATCCCTGGTCGGGGAACTAAGATCTCTCAAGCCACGTGGCACGGCCAAAAAAAAGGGGGGTGGATTTTAATAAATAAATAAATAAATAAATAAATAAATAAATAAATAAAATGCCCAGCCCTAGCTCACCACACGTGTTTAACAATGTGGAGGGATGAGTCATCTGGAAATTGTGATGCTGCCTATTTCAAATAGCTTTGCAAAAACCCACTTTCCTGCCTGTACCTCGAGTTCATTTGTCTCTATGCCAGGAATGAAGAAGGAACTGCAAGAGACGCTCCCAGTGTTGGCCAGAATCTAGAACATTCTGGAGACGATGGCCACACATATGCATGAGTCCTTTGTAAATGGTAAGATCCAGGGCACATGGGAATCGGTGTTGATATGAGTCTGGTTGTCAGAGAAGGTTCCCAGATTTCCCAGCCGCCGGCCAACTGTAGTGCTTCCAAAGGGAAGGGAAATCAGACAGCCGGGAGGGACCAGAGAAGCAGGTTGGGTAAGGGAGCTGAAACAGGGGCGCATGGGTATTTTTATTTAAAACTGGTCAGGTAGAGTCCTCACCTTTTACAGACAAATACTGAAACATTTAGAGATGAAGTGATAGGATGTCTGGGACTTGCTTCCCCGGGGGCCAAATAGTTGAGGGTGCAGATTAAAATTGGCCATCTCTCTTCTTTGGTATAGGCCTGAAATGTTTCATAGTAAAAAGATTAAAGATGACCAGATAAATAAAATCACTTATTCTATAATGGGGCAAATGTTCACATGTGTCCTGCGCTGTGCCCCCCACACCCTGCCAGCAAGGCTGACCTAACTGCAGCCCCTGACGCGTCTCCCCTGGTCCTGCCTCTGTGCCCTGGGACCGGCTCCTTCCCACCAGGGAGTGCGGAAGGGGCACTGTGGAGGAGGTTGGCGGTCCCTGCTGGGTGCCCCGACCCTGCTGTCTTTCTCTTCCTCCTCGCTTTGGCCCAGCCTTGAGCTCAGGACTCCTGTGTGCTCTGCTTCCTGGTCCCCGACACTGGTTTGGCCAGCTGCCTCGCTGATGCCTCCAGCACCCAGATGTTTCTCCCCTTCTGCCTTCTCTTTTGAATCTGGAACCTGGTGCTTGAGCTTAACCCAGTCTCATTCCTGGTGCTTCTTTCCCCCCTTTTCTCTCAGTTTGGGCACCTCACCCTGTCTCTGTGATCGACTGGTGCTCACAGCTCAGAGTGACAACAAAAGGTGGAACGGTTACATTTTTTCAACCCCAAAAAATAATGTGCATTCCATTTCCCAGTAGTTTTATTATGGAATTTTTAATTTACTATTTTTTTGCTTTAAATTGATCAATTTCAGCCATCTTAATGAAATCATTCTAGTAAACCTCTGAAGCATTAGAATACATACCATCTACTCATTTCCTATTGCTGCTCGAACAAATTGCCACAAAATGAGTGGCTTAAAAAACATACATTTAATGGAGCTGGAGGAATCAGACTCCTTGACTTCAGACTATATTACAAAGCTAGAGTAATCAAGACAATATGTTACTGGCACCAAAACAGAAATATAGGTCAATGAAACAGGATAGAAAGCCTAGAGATCAACCCACACACCTATGGTCAACTAATCTATGACAAAGGAGGCAAGGATGCACAATGGAGAAAAGATAGTCTCTTCAATAAGTGGTGCTGGGAAAACTGGACAGCTACATGTAAAAGAATGAAATTTGAACACTCCCTAACACCATACACAAAAATAAACTCAAAATGGATTAAAGACCTAATTGTAAGACTGGACACTATAAAACTCTTAGAGGAAAACATAGGAAGAACACTCTATGACATAAATCACAGCAAGATCTTTTTTGACCCACCTTCTAGAGTAATGGAAATAAAAACAAAAATAAACAAATGGGACCTAATGAAACTTCAAAGCTTTTGCACAGCAAAGGAAGCTATAAACACGATGAAAAGACAACCCTCAGAATGGGGGAAAATATTTGCAAACGAATCAACGGACAAAGGATTAATCTCCAAAATATATAAACAGTTCATGCAGCTCAATATTAAAAAAAAAAAAAAACCCAATCAAAAAATGGGCAGAAGACCTAAATAGACATCTCTCCAAAGAAGACATACAGATGGCCAAGAAGCACATGAAAAGCTGCTCAACATCACTAATTATTAGAGAAATGTAAATCAAAACTACAATGAGGTATCACCTCACACCAGTTAGAATGGGCATCATCAGAAAATCTACAAACAACAAATGCTGGAGAGGATGTGGAGAAAAGGGAACCCTCTTGCACTGTTGGTGGGAATGTAAATTGACACAGCCACTATGGAGAACAGTATGGAGGTTCCTTAAAAAACTAAAAGTAGAATTACCATATGACCCAGCATTCCCACTATTGGGCATATACCCAGAGAAAACCATAATTCAAAAAGACACATGCACCCCAAAGTTCCTTGTAGCACTATTTACAATAGCCAGGTCATGAAAGTAACCTAAATGCCCATTGACAGATGGATGGATAAAGAAGTTGTGGTACATCTATACAATGGAGTATTACTCAGCCATAAAAAGGAAAAAAATTGGGTCATTTTTAGAGATGTGGATGGACCTAGAGACTGTCATACAGAGTGAAGTAAGTCAGAAAGAGAAAAACAAATATCGTATATTAACGCATATATGTGGAATCTAGAAATATGGTACAGATGAACCAGTCAGTTTGCAAGGCAGAAATAGTGACACAGATGTAGAGAACAAGCGTATGGACACCAAGGGTGGGGAAGCATGGGGGGGTGGTGGTGGTGATGGGATGAACTGGGAGATTGGAATTGACATGTATACACTAATATGTGTAAAATAGATAACTAATAAGATCCTGCTCTATAAAAAATAAATAAATAAAACTAAATTAAAAAACAACAACAACATACATTTAATCTCTTACAGTTCTGGAGGTCAGAAGCCTGAAGTGGGTCTTACTAAGTTAGAATCAAGGTGTCGGCGGGGCTGTGTTAGTCTGGTGGCTCTGAGTGGATTGGTTTTCTTACCTTTCCCAGCTTTTAGGGCCTCCTGCATCCCTTGGCTCATGGCCCCTTCCCCCAAGGTCAAAGCCAGCAGTGTAGAACCTTCAAGGATCTCTCTGACTCTGACCCTTTCTGCCTTCCTCTTCCACTCCAAACGACTCTTGGGACTACATTGGGCCCACCTGCAAAATCCAGAATAAACTCTTTAAGGCCAGCTGATTGGCCATCTTACTTCCATCTGTAACCTTCACCCTCCCCTTGCCTTGTAACCAGACATAGACACAGGTTCCAGGGATTAGGATGTGGATATCTTTGGGGGGGCATTATTCTGCCCACCACATACCATATTAGAGATTGAATGTTACTTTAAGGAGATTCAGGACAAAAGTTATCCCAAGAGCGAAGTGGTTGGTTTAATAAAACCGTAGAGATGACCAAGATACTGTTCAGTTAAATTTGTCTAAACAAACCGGTGATTGAACCTCTCGCATCCCGCACTATCAGTCCCCACCTTGGCCTTTCTGGGTTTCCAGGAAGGGCACTTGGTGATTTCGAGTGAACTCCTCATCTTTATGATGCTGTCTCTTGGGTAACAGTAAAAGACCCACACTCATCATTTATTGCTGTTGGCCCAGCACCACCCTGGACTTGCTCTCCACACAGCCCCAGGGCCCCAGCTGAGCTACATGAGGACCGGCGCTGTGCTGGGTGCAGGAGACCCTCAGGCAGAGAAGAGAATCCTGAAGCTGGAGGGGAACTAGCTTCTATTTTTCCAGGTTATGTTATAGATGAAGAAAATGAGGCCTCAGGACGCTAGGTGACTTTACAAAGACATACAGGAAGTGGTGTCAGGGATCAGAACAAGAAGCAGATCTTTGAGGGGCTAAACAGAACCCACCTCGTTTTCTTCCCAAATCACCGCTGGTAACATCTATAATTCTTTTAGAGGAATACTTGTTTTAGACTCACAGACACAGAGAACAGACTTGTGGTTGCCAAGGAGGAGGGGGGTGGAGGAGGGATGGATTGTAAGTTTGGGATTAGCACATGCAAACTATTATATAGAGAATGGATAACAACAAGGTCCTATTGTATAGCACAGGAGACTGTACTCAACATCCTCTGATAAAACATAATGGAAAAGAATATGAAAAAGAATGTATGTATATGTATACATATAAGTGAATCACTGCTGTACAGCAGAAATTAACACAACATTGTAAATGAACTATACTTCAATTAAAAAAAAGAATATTTGTTTTTAACAAGAAGGTCAATGTCACTTACGTGTTAGGAGACTAGAGCCCTGTGATAGTAGAAGAATGAAAGTCCTTTGTTCCAAAAGTATAAGCGAGATAAGGTGTGGAAAAACAGCGAAGAAAAGTAGCGCAGTGAAGATAATGGTTAAGCCCGAATTCAGAACAAGCTCCTTTCACATGCTCAGGCCAAGCCTAGGGAGGTGGTACCTCCTCCCATGAGTCGTCCCAGATGTGGGAGTGGGGGCAAAAGGGGTGCAGGCCTCCCCCTAGATCCTGGTCCAAGGTAGGGGACTCATGATACCAACTGTGCCCCAGGTCTGGTGGTCCCAGCCCGCCAGCCCAAGGAAGCAGTGACACACAGACAGTCCAAGTCCTGCCCACGCCCTTGCTCACGCTGTCAATACTCATTCATTCATTCATTCCTTCTCAGTAGCGAGTACCTGCTCTGAGAGCCAGTGCAGCAGGTACTGGAGAGAATGAAAAAGGGAAGAACTCTCCGGAGCCTGCCATCCAGGTGAGTTGTTCACAGAATTAAACTTTCATACCACCGAGCTCTGTCATACAAGCCACAGAGGTAAACACAGCCTCAGAAAACACAGCCATTGGAAGCGTTTGAGTGCCCAGAAGGTCCTCCCAGGGGAAAGCCCAGAAAGAGGGCAGCACTTGGCCAGGAGCCCGAGAGAGGCCAGGCGTACAGCCCTGGTCAGAGGCAGGAACCTGGGTCAGGTTTTCAGAGCAAAGCGAGCGTCCGTTATGCTGCCCAGGGCCAGCTCCTCATCCTTTGGAAACGACTGTCATCACTCAATGGACCACTTACAGTCTGTTCAAGTCTGTCTTTCTAGTGAGAGATTCTATTCATTCTCAGGCGAGCAATCAATAAATATATGTTGATTGCTGTATCGGGCCCTGGGTGGAATGTGCTGGGTGCTTCCTTATTTAACAATTCCATTTGTAAATTAACCCAGATCTTAACAAAAGGGGGAAAAAAAAGATACACTTCCTTTGTGACTTTTTGAAGGGGCAATTGATATTACAACTCTTCTCTTTAAATCATGTGTTTAATTGTGAGGCGTTCTCCCCATCAGGTGCTCCCAGTTTGATTCAACAGTCTTTTGTCAGTTGGTTTCCCATGATCAGACATCTGAGTACCTAAAGAGAAATGTTTCCTGCATAAAGGCTATGGAGATGATTTCTTAGTTTTAAGTGTGTAAAGGTGATATCTAGTTGAACAGTGAATCATTTTATGTGTTAAATAATGCAAAATGAAATCTGACAAATGGTGTCAGATTAAAAAAGATATAGGCTATTTAATTCCGTTTTACATCATTTAACTTTGATGTTCTAATTCATTGCCATATAAAATGAGCTTTCATGAGAGGGGCTGATTTATTACCATTACTTTTCTTCCTATTTCCTTTTCTGCTCTCCTTTTTAATAGTACTCCTGAAACAGGGCTACAGAGTTATTTTTTAAAACAGCTCTTGATGTGTGTCAGATCAACAGCAAAAATCATTTAGAATTTAAAATAAAGTACATTTGAGGGTCCTTATAAACCTCACCATGGAGACCAGAGAGTGAACAGTTACCATGGAGATGTGTGTGAGTCCACTGTGCCCGGAGTTATGATCACACAAAGTCAGATATTAGCATGAATTGGAAATCGTATGTAAAGCATTTTCAGTTCCTCACTGAAAGCCTGGGGACAAATGAAATTAATATGAAACAGACTTCAATGCTCTAGAAGTGTCCTCATCCCTTGCACAGGAAGAAAAAATCTATGGCTCCCGGACTTCACCCAAATTCCTGATTCAGTTTGGAGAGGCTGCTGAGCAGTCACTCATATTTTAAACAAGCTTCTCAGGAGACTTTGAGAACGAGCCCAGCGGGAGACTCTCACAAGCTGGAGTTTCTGGGCAGTTAGTCATCAGGAACGTTTTGGTCTTGGTTAAATAAAAGTTTTTGCTGATCTTTCAGGGGTTTACTTTGATGTTAAGAATTAATTGCAACTAATTAAAATTCATAAAAACCTAGTTCTTTCTTAAGTACTGACATTCAATTCACATAACTTGCTCTATTTGCTAATTTGACACATCTTAGCTAATTTGACACATCATTTTTAGAGGGGCTTTTACCATTTAAATTCCCTTTGTATAATTGTAATATACTTGATTTTTAAAAAGATACCTAAAACTTTAATGCAACAAAACTGTCCCAAGTTCTTAAATAGCTAATTAAAATTTAAAAATTAAACTTATAATCTCTTCAGTATTCTAATACTGTAAAAGCACAGTGAGATTTCGGCTAAATAGTCACAAACCAAAGAGTTACGTATTTCAAATTTGAATCACTATGCTAACTTCTCTGCCTCTCATAACCCAGTTATTAAAAACTTTGCAAGTATATAAAATGCAAATCCTCAAACTCCATAACACAAAAATACATTTATTAAACTCTTCGGGTTTGATCTTAAACATTTCTAGACTTAATTCTAAATCTTCTCAGGGAGAAAATTTCCTCCTTGCTTATCCACGAGAGGTTTTGGAAGGGTCGCTGATGGATGGGCTGTGCTGAGCACACGCTTTCATCACTTCGTACGTGCTGGGATTTAGGGTTTTCACCTGGAGCTCGTAGACGGCAGTCGTGACAATCACCATTGCTGCAGATGGTGATGTGGTCTGGGTCCACCTCCTACCAGCAGGGCTGTATGTCTCAGCTGCCTGACCTAGGCATCAGAGGGTAGTATGGGGGGTTGTAACATGGTCTGTAACATGGTCTTCCATCTGAATCCATGCCTGGGGACTCAGGTAGGAGGAAGCATGAAAACAGGAGGAAGGGGACTGGACACTAGGGGTCTCACCTGGTCAACGGATCTTCTAGGAGAAGATGATCATAAAGGATTTCCCTGTAGGGAGAATAGGCAGCTGATTTCCAAACAACCGGGGTCTGAGAAGTAGGTCCCCACTTGGACTTGGTGAAAGAGGGTCATAGTCTATGTGTCCACCTGGTAGTGATCTGCACTAGTTAGTGCAAAGACTAAACTGTTGTAACAAAGAGCCCCCAGTAGGCTGGCTCATCAAAAACTGAGGTTTATTTCACTCTCACTTAACAGCCCTGTGGGAAATGGGCCAGACCCATGAGGAGGCTGTGCACCTCATGATCATTCTGTGACCCAGGTACATACACACTGTTGCTTCATTGCCCCCCAGGGCTTCTTAATCTGGGGTTCTCGGACCACCAAAGAGTCCATGGATAGAGTTCAGAGGCTCCATAAATTTGGATGGGAAAAAAAATCACATCTCTATTTTATATTTAGCATTTCCTTCAATTATGAATGTAGGCAACAAACCTTGGTACTATTAGCAGTACTTATGAATTTATCACCAATATGAATAATAGATATTTTATATCAATTTCAATTGTCTTAAAATATCATTTATATTCATCATTACCTTGAAGTTATGGTAATTATTAAAACTGCTGCTACTTATCATTAGATACGTCACTAAAGAAGCATATATATTACTATATCACAGATTAGTTTTTAAAACACTGATAACATTTTATGCATATTTCAATATAATTTCTTTATAACTTTAAGAATTTTATTTTCTATTTACTTGTGTATTCTACTTTTTCACTGAGTTACAACATATACACAGTAAGTGCCTAAAATACCCAAAAGTGTTAAATTATACATTTTAATGGTATCAAAATATAGAACTTCATCACCCTAGAACGTTTCCCTGTGATTTTTCCCTGTTCTTTCGTGGTGCTGCTCTTGGGAAAGTAACCATTATTCAGACTACTGTTACCATTAATTGGTATTAAATGTTCTTGACATTTAAATGAAATCATATAGTGTGTGCACTTCTTTTTAAAAGATAATTTTTTAAGAGCGGTTTTAAGTCTACAACAAAATTGAGAGAGGTACAGAGATTTCCGTAGACCCCCTATTCCCACATGCAAAGCCTTCCCCATTATCAACATCACTCTCCAGAATGGTACCTTTTTTTTTTTTTTTTACTAAGGATGAACCTACAAGGACACATCACAATCACCCGAAGTCCATAGTTTGCCTTAGTGTTCACTCTTGGTGTTGTACATTCTATGAATTTGGACAAATTATAAGGATGTATGTCTACCATTATAATATCATTCATTGCCCTAAAAATCCTTTCTGCTCTGCCGATTCATTCCCCGCTCCCCCCAGCCCCTTGTATATTTTTTTTTATTGAGATATAACTGACACATTATATTAGCTTCAGGTGTAAAACATAATGATTTGATATTTGTGTATATTGTGAAATGATCACCACAATAAGTATAATTAACATGTACACACCTTTGTGTTGGCTTCTTTCACTCAACATAATGTCTATGAGGTTCATCCACACTTTTGTGTGTTTCGGCAGTCCACTCCCTATACTGCTGAATAGTAATTCATTTTACGAATAGAAGCAACTGATTTGTCTATTCTCCTGTTGGTGAACATATGAGTTCTTTCCTATTTTTGACTATTATACATAAAGCTACGATGAACATTCTTATGCATACCTTTGCAAACATATGCACTCATTTCTCTTGGGTATAAACCTACGGGTGGGATTTCTGGGTCAGAGGGTAATCATATGTGTAGATGTAGATTCTGCCAAACTATTTTTCAAACTGGTTGAATGAGATTACTCTTACTAGGAAGCAATGTATAAGCATTCCAGTTGCTCCACATTCTCACAAATATTAGGGATTATCAGTCTTTTAAACTTCAGACACTCTAGGGGGTGTGGTATATTTTATTTCATGCACTTAAAATATATTTTTCTGAGAAGGAATCCATAGACTCTCAGAGAGGTTCATGGCACAAAAGATTTCAAGTGCCTGGTGAAACCTGGATGCTCTGGTTTTCTAACTCCAGGGGAGGACAAGAGGCAGAAGTGCAGGACCAGCAACTTGCTTTCGACAATGAGGAGGAAGTTGCTCATCGCTTGTCACTTAGTCACTTGGCCATGTCCAACCTCACGGGTATCTGGGAAATGTAGTCTCTGGCGGGGCAGCCACGTGCTGGGTCTAAACTCTACTAATATGGGAGAAGTGATGATTAATTACTGGCAGTCTCCTCCAGGATGCTGTGGACAGTCCTGGTGGTTTTTCGGCGGGGTGGACTTCCACAGCTGCTAAATGGACCTCCCCGCGGGGCAGGGAACTGATGAATCACCTAGCTGCCCTGTTCGGCCTTTCTGGGATGTATTGGGGTTTGGGGAACTGGTTTCAGGCCCTCATGCTGAGCCTGCCGCTCAGGCAAACAGGTAGGGCAATGAGGTCCATGAGGTCCTCCAACAATGGATGTATAAGACATGTTATTTTAGATGCGTCAGTGAGTAACTGCATGACCCAAGGGTGAGCAGGGCAGCTTCCTCTGGAGAGAACGTTGGAGGTATTGGTGTGAGGGTGGCCTGAGTCATGCCTTCATCAAGTACCTGCAAAACATGTTGAAACTTTTCCAGGAAGTTGTCATAGCGTCTCAACCAAGGTCTCTTGGGTCATCCCTGAGTGTGGCTTTTACCCACTTCTCGGACCGGGTACAGTGGCCACGCAAAGACGGCTGTGGGCCTGGGGGTCAGCTGTCCCGTGTCTTCACCCCACACAGACCAGCAGCTACAGAAAACAAAGGTGGGAGCAAGTGCGAACATGTCCATCAGTGGAAATGCCCAGGTGGCACCAAATTAGGTGGCTGGCTTACTCCTACCAAGGCCAAAGTGATGGGAGAGGCTTTGCCACATAATTCAAGGTCAGAGTGGAACCAATAGTCTTTCTTCACAGTGAACTCACACATGCCAGCATGGGTTGGGATGGAGATTTGAGTCCATATGAAAACCAAAGAGGGCACTGAGCAAGAGATTAAATCCTGCAGTGTAAGCTATGTGTAATTAAAAAAAATATATATATATATATATGTATATACACATATACATATACACTTGGAAACAACCAAAGAAAAGCAAAAAGTCAAACTCCATCTGGGAAGTGGAGAATCACCCCAAATCCCTTCCTTCCCACCCCATCTAATCTCGGGCTCCTGTGTTTGTTGTCTCCCCCGACTGGGCAGCAGATACAGGCAGAGATAAGAATAGCTTTGATTTCCAACTCAAGGAGGGGCTGGGAACATTTCTAAGCTGCCAGAAGAGGTTTGGGATCTGCTCACATCTGGTGTGGGGTGTATGGTGCCCCCAGGAAATGGAGGTGGGGGGACTTTGGGAGAAGGAAAGGAATTACTAAGGTGAACAGCACTGAGGGAGGAAAACGTGGTGCTGAGGGGAAGAAAGTGTGTTTACCTGATGAACTTCTATTAGGGGAAGTTTGGGCGGTGAGGCTGCGCTTTCCAGCAGGACACAGAGGGATGCATTAATGAGAAGAGAAAGCCCGAGGGGCGGCTTTATCACCATCTCCCCAGCGCCTGCAAACTCTGCACCGCGGGGCACCGCGGGATCTGAACGCGGCGACCCTGAGTTGCTGGAGTCGTGTGTGATGTGTATGAATGCACTGGACCTCCACTCTCCTGGTGCGTCCAGCCTGGGACCGCTAGCGACACGGCCGGTGGGTGACTCAGGGGTGCGCGGTTCATCAAGGGGGCTTTGTGGAAAGCCACGCTCTCCGAATGTTACGGCTCCTCGCTGGGTTACAGGGGGTGTTTAGATAGCACGTCAGCTTTGAGGCTGTGAATTCCATTCAGATCTGTCCAGAAATTCTAGTTTGGGAAAAGTTATAAATAGTGTTCTCATGAACACTTACGAGGAAAAAACACACAAGTGGAAACACCCATGGGTGAAGGCTCTGCAGACAGATCTGAATAAAAACTTCTTGGTTGGCGCACAACACACTGGAATCTTTTGAACAAAGCCTCATGCCTGCCTGGCAGAACGTGAATGCCGACTGGGTATTGAACAGTATTATCCTTACTTGGCAACACACACACAAAGTGTGCTTCCTGGACAATTCTGACCTTAATACTCTTTTCTCTTTTCTTATTTCCAATATCTGGCTTAATGAAGAAGCGTAATGGTGAATGTTTCCTTGGCAATTTGGCAATAAACATGGACATCTGTATTGACTATAAAGTGCCATTTGGTGTTTGGGGGCAGAATGACCAGTTCATTAACGCGTGGGTAAAGTTTCTTGGAAAGTGAAGGAGGCTGTGTTGAGATCCAGTCTTTTTCTTAAACATGGTTACGTATTGGGCTGTGCTGAAGCGGGGCAGAGGGGGAGGTTGGCCAAAACTCTTCATGGACTAGGCTTGAACCCTTGAAAAGCCCAGGCACAGGGAGGAAATTGTTGATAGCATCGGAATCCTTCCCAAAGGGTGTTTCATCAGCAGGCTCCTTACAGCTGCAGAATACAGCCTCCATTTAAAATATAACAGAGGGGAGTTTGGGGTTTTTTGATCATGAGCCACCTGTTCTGCTTGCTCAGCCCTGCAATAAACCTTTCTCTCCTCTCTCTCTCTCTCTTTCCCTCTCTCTCCCTCCCTCTCTCTCTCTCTCTCTCTCTCTCTCTCTCTCTCTCTCTATATATATATATGTAAAACAGAGGTTTCACAAGTGAAAGGAGGAAGGGAAGCTTAGTCAACAAATGGCATCGACTCATTTGCTTCAAATCCTTCACTAAAAGTAATTCATTAAAATTAGAAGTTAAGAATAAAACAACAGCCATAGGGAGACTGGAAGAAAATATAAATGAATGTTAATCAACCTCTGGTGTGTGTATGTGAGGGTTCTTTTAAGTTTGGAAGAAATCACAGAGAAAAATGATAAATGTGAATGTATGACATCTTGAAATTTAGTATCTGCAAATAACAAAAAAAAGGCAAAAAAGAGAAGAAAAAGACTGGGAAATAATATCACAGGTCAATGAGAAACAAGTGATTAATCGTTGCCTTAGATCAGGTTCCCTGGCAACAGACGCAGATGAAGCATTGTTATTCAAGATGTTTATTGGCTCTAAGCATTTACTGAGGGATGAATGGATCAAGAAAATATGACATTTATCATTTGTGACAACATGGGGGGACTCTGAGGGCACTGTGTGAAGTGGAATAAGCCAGACAGAGAAAGACAGATACTGCATGACCTCACTTATATGTGGAATCTAAAGAAAGAAAAAGTCAAACTTATACAGAGGAGAAGCGGTTGCCAGGGGCTGGGGAGTGGGGGGAATAGGGAGGGGTGGGTAAAAGTACCAACTTTCAGCTCTAAGGTGCTAAGGTCTGAGGATCTAATGTATGACTGGGGACTATAGTGGACAACACTATATTGTAAATACGTGAGGTGATGGGTGTGCTAATTGATTGGATGTGGAATCCTTCACAACGTATGTGTATATCACATCATCACGTTGTACACTTTAGATATCTCACAATTTCATCTGTCAATTATACCTGAATAAAGCTGAAAATAAAAAAGGAGTTTATTGGGGAGGGTTCTAGAAAGATCACCCGTCAGGGAGTGAAGCCCCATGTTTGGACTCTCCTGGACTCTGCCCCAAATATCTCTGCCTTTGGCTGATTTTCATCTGTTCATTTTCTCTGTAATAAACCAGAACCATCAGTATTACAAAAACTGAGGGGGGTTTGCGGAACCCACAAACTTGCTGTTGGCGTCAGGAGGAAAGGCAGTCTCCCGTGGGAACGGTTCTAACTGGACAGGGGGCTGAGCTCCTGCACTCAGGCTCGGGGAGTCCATGTCCCTGTGCCTCTAAGGAAGAAGCTCTGCGGAGGTGCTCGGAGCTGGCTTGACCCTCCTCTTTCTGGGTTAGTTCTCCCTTTGATTCTGCGATAACTAGTATCTTTCCAATAAATTATCTGCTTTTTCTTAAGCTTTCCCAAATTGGGTTCTGTTATTTGTAACCGAATTTGTAACAGCTGTAGAAGAAGTAGTAAGTGCTATGAAAGCATAAGGTGGGGGACAGACTCCCACAGGAATTCGTCTAAAAGATAAATAAAAGTCGACTTCATGAGGAGGGGACAGGAAAGAGAGAGCAGGGAGTGAGATGGCCCCAAGTTTGTTATGACACTGGTTTGTTATTTCTAAAGTTGGGACGTCAAGGGAAAGGCTCAAGCATTTTTCCTGCCTCCCTGACTCAGAGTAAACAACAATTGATGGGAGAAGTTCTTTATAGAAGGATCAGAGTTAATGATTGCAGGGGGGAAAACAGAATTAGAAAATCATCACACTTCTCCTCTAATGAAGCAACAGATGAAGGCAAAGAAGAATGGCCTCTAAAGCCGGTAGGTGCACAGTTGATGGGGAACATTCTGCTGGACAGTCAGGCTGGCCACACCTGAACCATTGATCAATCTCAATCTAGATGTGACTAAAAGCAAGACAACCAGAACTGAAGGCTCTTCTTCATGAGATGCAGTAGGAAATGGGCAGCCCCACCTTTGATGTATTTTTGCTCCCAACCAAATTGAACCTGAATATCAACAAACTTCTGGATCTAAGTGCCAGTTTACAGGAAATATGGGGCATATTAAATGACCAATGAGGATTCAATCAACCAAAATCAGATTGTGAGAAATTCTATAAGAAAATTGTCCCAACGTCTTCAACAAATAAATGGCATGAGTAAAAAGGAGAAGAAAGGTGAATCGTTAAAAACTAAAGAGCCTTGAGACTCATGAATCAAATGCACTGCCTGGACCTAGTTTGAATCCTGATTTGAACAAACTGATTGTAAAAAGACATTTGTATGACAGTTGGGGAAATTTAAATACTGACTCTGTATTTGATAATATTAAAGCATCTTTTTTTTTTTAAAGAGAATATATTGTGGTTATGTTAGAGAAGAAGAAGAAGAAGAGGAAGGAGAAGGGGAAGCAGAAGAAGAATAATTTTCATCTCTTAAGAGTACATCTAAGGTATTTCTGGTGAAATGTTATGTTTTCCGGAGTGACTATAAAATAGTTGAGTTGGGGGAGATGGGAGGGGTATAGATACAACAAGATTGTTCAGGGACCTCTCTGTGGTCCAGTAGTTAAGACTCCACGCTTCCACTTCAGGGGGCATGGGTTCGATCCCTGGTGGGGGAACTAAGATCCTGCAAGCTGCACAGTGCGGACAAAAGAAAAAAAATAGTTCAAATATTTATAATTGCTAAAGCTGGGTGACAGGAAGTCATTTTATTCTGGATGTAAAATCAACTTTTGTGGATGTTTGAATATTTTCACGATAAAAATGACATTGGGAAAACTGGGTAACGTACCTCACATCCTACACTCGGATAAATAAGCCTCAATTATGAAAACCAAAACAAAAACCACTGAAAGAAATCACGGAAGAATTGTTTTCATGATCTCAAAATCTGGGAGGGTTTCTAAGAATGATCGCCTTTCTATTAGTGTTCTCCTGTGACTGTGTTCCTTTTGTCCATACTTTATTAATGCTTTGGTTCTATCACAAACGACATTTGATGGTAGTTTACTTTTCTGGGCTGTTTTGTCAGGTTTTCAAATTAGTGTCAGGATACCTTCATAAAACAAATTGTGACATTTTCCATCTTTTCCAAAGCTCGGATTAATGTAATTTTTTTGGAGATAGTTCTCCAAAAACTTGTTCATTTTTTCCCCAGAGGTATCCAATGAGCTGTTGAGTGTTTTCCCCCTCTTTAGTATCAGGATGAACTAATGAGTTTGTATATATTCAGTGTTTCAATCTTCCCTTCCAGTTGGTTCTTGTGTCCTGAGACATTAACCTCGAAGTCTCTGATGGCTTCCTTGCTTTCTGAAGTAAGATATTTGAGGCTCATCTTGTACTTTTCCTGCCCTGGACCTGTAAACAGCCATTTCTCCAAGAAACCCTGGTTCCTTTTAGTGGGAAATGGTCTTTAGAGACCACACAGTGGATGCCAGGTGTACTCATGCTACTGTTGTCATTGTTTCCGGCTTTTCAGTTTGGAGCTAGGAAAAGCATATTAATTTTTTTTCGAAAAAGAAAAATACATCATGAGTTCATACTTTAAAAAAATGTATATATATTTATTTATTTGGCTGTGCCGGGTCTTAGTTGGGGCATGCGGGATCTAGTTCACTGACCAGGGATCGAACACGGGCCCCCCCTGCGTTGGGAGTGCGAAGTCTTAACCGCTGGACCACCAGGGAAGTCCATTTAAATTAAATGGACTTTTCCATTTAAATTAAATATCTCATGGACTTAACTTCTTGATTTTATATTTGTATCTTCTTCCTCTTACGCTGAATAGCTTGGATCCTAATAAAATTAACATGATTACTTCATATAGATATATACATTTATAGTGTGTGTGTATGTGTGTGTTTGTGTGTGGGGTATGAGTACAGTGGTTGCTTAATAATATGTCAGCTTGGCTAAGCAGAACTGCATTCTTCAGAATTCCCTTCCCGGTAGATCTCTGCTTGGGGTTGGCAGAAGAGAAATTCGTGAGAGATTCTGAAGTAGCCGTGCTTCCTCTGAAAGCCAGTGTAGGCTGTGCCCTGCTGGAGCTCAAGCACATTTTGTGGGTCTGCTGCTCACCTGTTGGTGTGGGTAGCATCTGGGTGCAGAGTCCTCCGACACTGTGGGATCTTGTCCTTCAGCTTCTCCAAAATCTGGGCCGGGTGTGAGAAGAGAGTGGGGAGAAGTCCCTGCTGCTGCCCATTTCACATGCGCCTTTCCTTCCCGGCCACGGTGCTGTGACTTCAGGCTTAATGAAGGCGCAGAATAAAGAGCAGATGAGACTGATTAGCCAGCTCCACAGCTGTGCAAGGTCAAAGCTTTGTATAGGAGTCCTTTATTCTGTGGCATTTCTAGGGGTTTGGCTTCTTCTATTGGTTCCTGACTGGTACACATGTATAAACACATCATACATATGTATGGATACATGACTATATGCATATCTATGCATACATGCATATGTGTATTTATGCATATATGCATGTATGTATATATGTCCTACTATCTATATGAACTAATTTCAAGACAGCAATACTAACATTATTGCTATCAATATCAATATAATTTAAGATTTCTATGTGATTGTTATTATACCCAATATTATGTATTGGATAAAACATCTCTCTTCCATGATTTGAAATACCACTTGTTTCTTACACTAAATTTTCATGTTTCTTTGAGTCTAGTCTGGACTTCGCAATATCCTAGCCCATTGAGGCCTCTATTCAAGTGTCAGTTCTACACAATTTTAATCACTGTAGCTTTCTAATATTTTTTAGTATCTGACAAGTCCCCCTCCTCTTATATTATTTTTTTTATATTTCAGATTTTTCCTGGCAATTTGTTTATCTTTCCTACAAAATTTAGAATCAAGTACTTAACTTTTAAATAATCCTGTTAATATTTTTATTGGTTACATCTGTTTTGATCATTTATGTTTTCTTAGGAAATTATTCCATACACATTAACATTTTTTTCACACAAATCTTACATGTTAACTGTGGTTATTCTCCCTCATTCTTTCCAAATGAAATGGTGTTGAATCACCTTTTCTTTTTTTTGTTTGCATCTGTCCACAAATTGTCTGTTTCTTTCAAAGCTTTGGATTTGTCTATCAAGTGTATTATTTTATGTTTTAATTTATTCATTTTTGCTTTTGACTTTATGATTTCTTTCCTTTGCACTCCTTAGAGAAAAAGAAATTAGAAGAAAAAGTGATTGTGTATGAGAAATATCTGTTTCAATGTAAAGGAAAAGTGTTTCTTTCATTCCTTCACTGAATAATTTTTAATGCCTGCTATGTTCTGAGTTAGATACTAGACAAGAGGAAAATAAAAATGTCCTTTTTGTAGGGAAATAGAAATCACTCCAGCATATAAATACTATCAGATTCACAGGAATGCTTTTCTGGAAATTCTAACCCTGAACTGGCAGGCCCTGCCTTTTCTCTGGCTCCGTTTATAGTCACCTGGATGGCTTCCCCAGCTACGGCCTCTCTATCTTTAATGGAATAACAGAGTTCTTAGAATTGCAGTTAATAATACACATGTGTTGGCCTGAGAAGCCTGGGTCATCGCTTTCTCACTGGCGTCTTCAGACCGGCACCGCCTCTGAAACCATGCCCTTGTGCGGTAAGAGGCTTTAGGGTCAACAGGTCACTGGTTTTCCAGCCATCAAGAAAAGGTAAGTGGATACTCACAATAGGAACGTAGCATCCAAATGGCACTCTCTTGCTTCTATGTAACTACTTTTTTTAGCATATACTTCCTCAATTTAACCATCTCTCCTATGTGTAGTAAATGGATGTCAACCAGAAATGAAATTCCCTACTTGAGAAGTTCAGAAGGCAGTGAAAGATGTTCCTTTCATCTCTGAGTTTCTATAACACAGGAGGTTCCTTTTCACTGCTCCACACAAGCATAGTGGACCTACAAGGGCCTGTTCGTTTAGAGTCACTGCCGTGTAGTGTTAGAGGTTGGAAACCACCCAGAGGCTGGTCCAAGCCCTTTGCAAACACAGAGCCAGTGGGCCGTCCAAGGACATGGGGAGCTCGGGGAAGAAGGGGTTCCAGTCCCAGATCTCCTGGCCTCTGTTCTTCCCGTAATATCTCATTTTCTCATCTGAAAAACCAGGACAATCATAGCACCGGTAGATACTATTATGTGAGTATTAAGGGTGATAACATATATAAAGTGCTTAATGCAGTAACTGGTGTATCACAGTTAGTAAGTGTAGGCTTAGATTTTTAAAACTTTTAACAGATACCTGCACACCCTGAATCTCCCACACTTAAACGGTCATGGTGTCCCTGGGTTCCTAGAATTAGATGGTAAAGAAAATAGAGCAGTCTTGGATTACAGAATTTTAGGTACTTTTAGCTTGTCTCATGAAACGGATGGGCGGCTACAGCATTTCTACCTGAGCAATTTCTACAGGTAGCAGACCGGCTGAAGCAGAGCAGTATCTCGCAGTTAACCCACAGTTTTTACTTAGATATCATACCTACTGGCATATCATGACAATGGCATAGGTTTAATTCAAGTTCTATAATATTTCATAGTAATTATAATTCAATATAATATTGAGAAAAAGGTCAATTTTCCATGCCCAAAACCCCATGTTGTGGGTTAACCGCTGGGGAAATGCCGTGAAGGTGACAGAGCACTGGGAGCCCTCCCTGGGTTACTTTCTGTTTCCTCCACTCAACACCATCTCCGTGATTTCTCTTAAAACAACTCAAAGCAGCAAACTTATTTTAAACCAAAGCGTTAAGTAAATTACTTCCTGGTCCATTATATTTACTTCTCACAACATCAGGTCAGCGAGAGAATTTCAATATCAAGGTGATGGGGTTTTTACCTTGGGGGCCTACTGGTGACCTTTCAGTATGCATCTGGCAGAGAGCACCTGAAAGCCACCGACTGGACCAGAGATCAGCGGAATTTTCTTCTTCAAAGATCATAGATAAGGCCCAGGTCTATTGAAAATATGTGGGGAAACGGATTCCAGCTGAAAAAGGGAATGTTGGATGCTAGAAAAGGATACAGGTCCTATCCTGACATGATGAGAAGTGAAGATTGGCTTGGGGGACTTGAAGTAGGTTTTGACTCCCAACTCCTGCCCTTCAAACTGGTCACCCAGCGTGGCTCAGCCTGACGCTGTTTGAATATCCTCTTTTTCCACATAAATGAAGCTCCAAAAGAGTTTGCAATGGGCTTATAGCATGAGTGGACAGGGCCCGTGCCTTCGTGTTTACATCGGGTGAATAACCGATCTTGGTAGCTTGTATCTGGGGCGGGGGGGGGGGGGGGAGGGGGAAGGGGCAGATGTACCACGGAATAGGAAGACCTCTCCTGTGTCTCTCGGCAATTCTACGCCCAGAATACTTCTGTCCTCTCCGTGCTGCTTCCCCAACTCTGACGCTTGTCTACCTGGAGAGACATTCGGATCCCGGAGGCCAAGGGCTCAGTCTCACAAGACTGCCTCCACGTCAGTACACCTGTGCTTCTGACCAACTGGCTGCATATCAGAGGTTCCCACGTCCCCCTGGTGCCCTGCAATTTCCCCAACTCTGACGCTTGTCTACCTGGAGAGACATTCGGATCCCGGAGGCCAAGGGCTCAGTCTCACAAGACTGCCTGCACGTCAGTACACCTGTGCTTCTGACCAACTGGCTGCATATCAGAGGTTCCCACGTCCCCCTCCTCGGGTTTGATCATTGGCTAGAATGGCTCACAGAACTCAGGGAAATACTTTACTTCCTATTGCCAATGTATCACAAAGTATGTCTCAAAGGATGCAAATGAACGTCCAGATGGAAGAGCTGCACCGGGCGATCTCCGGAAGGGCAAAGAGCCTCCATGCCCTCTGCAGGCTCACCACCGTCAAGCTCCGCCATGTGTTCACCAGCCCAGAGCTCTGAACAACCCCGTCCTTTGGGGGTTTTATGAAGATTTCATTACATAGGCCTGCTTGATTAATTCATTGGCCTTTGGTGATTAAATCAACCTCGGCCCCTCTCAGCTCCCCAGACGCGGAGGGTGGGGTATGGATAAAAGTTTCAACCCTCTAATCCCAGGGTTGCTTCCCCAGGGAACAAGCCCCATTCTGGGGTTGGTTATCTAGAAGCTTTCCAAAAATCATCTCACTAATAAACTCAAATGTGGTTGAAAGGGGCTTGTGATGAATAATGAAAGACACCTTTATGGCTCGTATCACTTACGAAATGCAAGGGTTTTAGGAGCTCTGTGCCAGGAACAGGGATGAAGACCAAGTATATATTTCTTATTATAAATCAGAATACCACAACCATAATTTTTTTACCCAGTCACCTGCTGATGAACTTTGGGTTGTTTCCAGTTTGGGGCAACGCTATGAATATATGTTTTCATTCCTCTCAGTTAACACCTGAGTGGAATGTTTGTATCACATGATAGGTGAATGTTTAAGTTTTTAAGAGACTGCAAAACTCTTTTCCAAAGGAGTTGTACCATTTTACATTCCCACCATCAGGATATGAGAGTTCCTGTTGCTCCACATCTTAATCTTAGTCATTTGAATAGGTAGGTAGTGGTATCTTATTGGGGTTTTAATTTGCATTTTCCTAACGTGTAATGATGTTGAATATCTTTTCTTGTGCTTATTTGCTAGTCACATCTTCTTTGATGAATGTTTATTCCGATCTTTTGCCCATGTTAAAATTGTTTTATTATTGTTTTAAAAGTTCTTTATAGGCGCTATATACAAGTCATTTATCAGATTCATGATTGCAAATATTCTCTCCCAGTCTGTGGCTTGTCTTTTCATTTGCTTAACATTGTCTTTTGAAGAGTGGAAGTTTTTACTTTTGCAAAAATCTAATTTATCAATTTTTTCTTTAGTAGGTCATGACTTAGATGTTGTATTAAAAAAAACCTTTAACTCAAGGTCACACAAGTTTTCTTCCATTTGTTCCTAGAAGTTTAATAATTTTAGGTTTTATGTTTAGGTCTATGACCCATTTTGACTAAATTTTTGTGTGGGGTATGAAGTATGAAACAAAGTTCTTTTTTAAAAAATGTGGATATCCAATTGTTTCAGTACCATTGGCTGAAAAGATTATTTTCTTCTCTGAATTGCCTTTGTATCTTTGTCAAAAATCAGTTGTGCTTATACATATGTGGGTCTATTTCTGGACACTATTTAGTTCTACTGAACTGTCTATTTTTATGCCAATACTTTGCTGTTTTGGTTGCCGTAGCTATAAAAGAAGTCTTCAAATCAAGTAATGTTAGGCCTCCAACTTTCTTTTTCTTTTTCAAAGTTGTTTTGGCTACATACATTCTTTGTATTTCCATGTGAATTTTAGAATCAGCTTGTCAATTTCTACCACAAAATGTGCTGGGATTTTGACTGGGATTATGTTGAATCTACAAATCAATTTGGGGAGGATTGGCATCTTAACAATATTGACTCTTCCAGCAAATGAACAAAATCTCTCTCTCCATTTATTTTGGTCTTATTTAATTTCTCTCAGCAACATTTTGTAGTTTACAGATCTTGTACATCTTTTGTCAGATTTATACTTAAGAATTTCATAATTTTTGACGTTATTGTAAATGGTATTTTAGATTTTCAATTTCTGATTGTTGCTAGTACATAGAAATACAACTTAAAAAAAAAATTATTTATTTATTTAATTTTTGGCTCCGTTGGGTCTTCCGTTGCTGTGCGCGGGCTTTCTCTAGTTGCAGCGAGTGGGGGCTACTCCGTTGCGGTGCGCGGGCTTCTCATTGCGGTGGCTTCTCTTGTTGCAGAGCACGGGCGCTAGGCGCGCCAGCTTCAGTAGTTGTGGCTCGCAGGCTCTAGAGCGCAGGCTCAGTAGTTGTGGCGCACGGGCTTAGGTGCTCCGCGGCATGTGGGGTCTTCCTGGCCCAGGGCTCAAGCCCGTGTCCCCTGCAGTGGCAGGCAGATTCTTAACCACTTCACCACCAGGGAAGTCCCTACAACTGGTTTTTAAGTATTGATCTTGCATCTTGCAACCTTGCTAAACTTATTAGTTCTAGCAGATTCCTTCTAATTTCCTACATAGATGATCAAGTTATCTGTAAAGAAAGAGTTTTACTTGTTCCCTTCCAATCCACCTATGTTTATTTTTATATTTTCCCTTTATCACACTGGCTTGAATCTCAATATACTTATTGACCAGAAGGTGTAAAAGCATAAATCCTTGTTTTGTTCCTAATCTTAGGGGGAAAGACTTCAGTTTTTCACCATTAAGTATGACGTTAGCTGTAGCTTTTTATAGACGACCTTTATTAGGCTGAGGACATTTCCTTATATTCTTAGTTAACCGAGAGTTTTGATCAGGAATGGGTGTGATGTAGTACTTCCTGAAGGTGGACTGTGATGAGTTACACAGGTCAGGTTGGTTGATTGTGTTTTTCAAGTTTTCTGTATCCTTACTGATGTTCTGTTTACTTGTTCTACCAATTATTGAGAGAAGGTTGTTGGACTCTCTGACTATAACTGTGGACTTGTCTATTTCTCCTTGTAATTCTATCAGTTTTTATTTTATCTATCTTTCAACTCTGTTATTATGTGCCTCAACATTTAATATTAATCTGTCCTCTTTGTGAATTGATCCCTTTATCATTATAAAATAAACTTTTTCTCTGGTAATATTCTTTGCTCTGAAATCTACTTTGTCTGATATTAATATAGACGCTCCATATTTCTTTTGATTAGCATAGCATAACTTTTTCCATTATTTTACTTTTATTTATTATTTTTTAAAAATTTATTTATTTATGTATTTGTTTGTTTGCTTGTTTTTGGCCGTGTTGGGTCTTCGTTGCTGCATGCGGGCTTTCTCCAGTTGCGGCGAGTGGGAGCCACTCTTCATTGTGGTGCGTGGGCCTCTCATTGTGGTCGCTTCTCTTGTTGTGGAGCACAGGCTCTAGGCGTGCGGGCTTCAGTAGTTGTGACTTGTGGGCTCAGTAGTTGTGGCTTGCAGGCTCTAGAGTGCAGGCTCAGTAGCTGTGGCACATGGGCTTAGTTGCTCCACGGCATGTGGGATCCTCCCGGACCAGGGATTGAACCTATGTCCCCTGCATTGGCAGGTGGATTCTTAACCACTATGCCACCAGGGAAGTCCCCATTATTTTACTTTTAACTCTTTGTGTTTTTATATTTAAAGTGTGTTTGTTACAGCCTGCATGTAGTTGAATCTTGTTTTTTTTTTTTTTAATCTAATCTGAAATCTGATTTTGAATTAGGGTGTTTAGACCATTTTTATTTAATGTGAGTACTGAAAGGATTTGGTTAAATTTATCATCTTACTATCTGACTATCTTACTATTTGACTCATTTTTTCTTTGTTCCTTTTTCTGTCTCTTCTGCCTTCTTTTGGATTAATTGAGTATTTCTGATGATTTTATTTTATCTCCTTTGTTGGGTTATTACCTATAATTCTTGTTGTATTATTTAAGTAATTGTTTAGGGTTTGTAGTATTCATCTTTAACTTATCACGGTATACCTTCAAGTGATACTATACCACTGCATATAGAGTATTACAATAGTATACTTCTATTTCTCCCCTCTGAATCCTTGTGTCACTGTTGTCATACATTTTGCTTTTATCTATGTTATGATTCCTGTACTACATTGTTCTTATTTTTGTTTAAATAGCCAATTACCTTTAAAATATATTTAAAGAAAAAAATACATATTTACTCATGTAATAAACCATATCTGGTGCACTCTACTCCTTTGTGTAGATCCAAATTTCTACCTGGTATCATTCTTTTTTTTAACCTAAAAAAACTTTAAGGTTATGGAAAATTTCAGAGTACACAAAAGTAGAGAGAATGGTACAGTGAACCCCCATGTATCCATTACCAACATTTTGTGCCATTTTTGTTTTCTAGCAGGTGCATGTGTTATATATTAAAACAAATAAGTAAAATTACGAAAATAGTCAGGCTACGGAACTATGGAGACAAAAATCTTTGGGTTGGGGGCCCAGGAATCTGCATTTTAACAAACTTCTTGCCTAGCAGGTATCCTTTTCCTTCTGTTCGAAGGACTTCCTTTATCATTTCTGGTGCTACAAATGTGCTAATGATGATGTCTTTCAGCTTTTGTCTGTCTAAAGATGTCTTCATTTCACCTTCATTTTTAAAAGGTATTATCACTGAGTATAGAATTCTAGGTTGATAACTTTTTCTTTCAGTGTATTACACATTACTCAACTTTCTTCTTGCTCACATTGCTTACCACAAGTAATCTGATGCTGTTTTTATCTTTGTTGCTCTGTCTGGAATATGTCTTTTTTTTTCTTCTGGCTGTTTTTACCTTTTGCTCTTTTTTTCTGGTTTGACAAATTTGATTACGATGTGCATTGGTGTAGAAACCATTGTCTAATCCAAGGTCACAAAGATTTACTCCTATATTTTCTTCTAACAGTTTTATAGTTTTAGCTCTTACATATAAGAGTATGATAAACTTTGATACATTTATTATACATTTATGATATATTTGATACATTTTTGTGTATGGTATAAAGAAGGAGTCCAATTTCATTCTTTTCTTATGGGTATACAGTTTTCTCAGGACAGTTTGTAGAAAAGACTATTTTTTCCCATTGAGTTTTCTTGGCACCTTTGTTGAAAGTCAGTTGACCATAAATATGAAAGTTTATTTCCTGTCTTTGAATTCTAATCCATTGATGTATAAGTCTATCCTTATGCTAGTGCACACTGTCTTAATTCCTGTAGCACAGAAGAAAGTTTTAAAATTGGGAAGTGAGGTTGCTCCAAAATTGTTCTTTTTTATCCAAGATTATTTTGGCTATTCTGGGGTCCTTTGAATTTCCATATGAGTCTATGGCCAGACCACCCTGAATGCACCTGATCTCGTATGAATTTCCATATGAATTTTAGAGTCCACCATGTTAATTTCTGCAAAGAAGCCAGCTGGGATTTTGACAGATTTCATTGAACCTATAGATCAATTAAAAAACTAATTTCTTTTTATTTATATTCTCTATTTGATGAGAGAGTGTCATCACACCTTCCTTTACCTCTTTAAGCATGGTTGCCTTTAGTGGTTTTTTTTTTTTTTTTGCTTTTTATTTATTTATTTATTTATTGGCTGCGTTGGGTCTTCATTGCTGTGCGTGGGCTTTCTCTAGTTGCGGTGAGTGGGGGCTACTCTTCATTGCAGTGCGCGGGCTTCTCATTGTGGTGGCTTCTCTGGCAGAGCACGGGCTCTAGGTGTGCAGGCTTCAGTAATTGTGGCACGTGGGCTCAGTAATTGTCGCTTGTGGGCTCTAGAGTGCAGGCTCAGGAGTTGTGGCACATGGGCTTAGTTGCTCTGCGGCATGTGGGGTCTTCCCGGACTAGGGCTTGAACCCATGTCCCCTGCATCAGCAGGCAGATTCTTAACCACTGTGCCACCAGGGAAGTCCCCCTTTAGTTTTTAAAATATATTTATAATGACTTCCATGAAGTTTTTATCTATTAGGTCTGACATCTGGGCTTTCTCATAGGTAGTTTCTGTTGTCTGCTTTATCCCTGTGTACAATCCATACGTCACTGTTTCTTTGTGTGTGTTGTAATTTTTTATTGAAAAAAATAGACTGTAGATATTGTGACAATTGTGAAAACGCTGGATACTGAATGCTCCCGTTGCCTCTCCACCCCCAGGCTTACCTTATTGCTGTTTGCTTATTTATTTGTTTAGTGGCTTGGTGGTATTATTTTAGTGAAGTCTGTTTCTCCTAATGTGAGGCTTCGACATCAGTGTTCAGAGGGTGCAGCTTTGGGCGCGTGCACAGTAGTTTTAGCAAAACTCCCTTGACTGTCTCTTTCCTTAATCTTTCTGTTAAGCTGCTGCCTCTGTTGGACTCATAACCAGCTCTGAGGCTCTACTGATTGGCAGTTGATTGCTCTATTGTTTTCCACAGTAGCCTGTAGGTTAATTGCTCCACTGCTCATCAAACTAAATTCAGGCCCCTTTGCAGGGGTAGTTTTTGAGGTTTGTTCTGACTCTAGGAGGGTTCTTCTTACTTATATCTTTCTTCAGCCCTTCTCTGGCAAACTAGCTGGTCTATAGTTCAGCTTATTGCTCTCAGCTACCAGCCTTCTCTTAACCGCTTATCCCCAAAATCTCCATTATTCTCAGGAGCATTCTTAAGCTTGAGCTTCCCCACACTGTGTTCCAAATAAAGTCAGTTCCTTTGGGGAGAGTTTCAGAGTTCTCTGTCCTTATGGCCTGACTGCTTCCCCCGCAAGGGTGCTGGACAGGGGTGGTAGCCTCTGCTCTTCTCAACTTGCCTCTCGGCACCAAACCTCTGTCCTATGAGCAAACAAAGGCAAGGACAACAGGGGCCCTGTGTTCTCTGCCTGCTGTGCACGTGCATCAGCAGAATCTCCATCCTAGGAGTGGGGATGGGGTGGAGGAAGGGAGCCTCTGACCTCTTGGATGCACTCACCAGGAGCTTTGCCTTTGTAACATGGCACTGGGGGTAGGAGATGAGAAATGCCGGCAAGCTTCCCTCCCCGAGAGATGCCATAGACCTTGACCTGGAGCTTCTGGGCCACACCTGCTCAGAGTGGAGCATCCATCACGCTGAGCTGAGGGGGAGGGAGGGAACAGTTCTGGCTCAGGTGCCATAAGCTCTCACTGTTCTTACTGAGACTGAGTGTATTTTCTTGAATAAGTGTTTCTTAATTTGCTGCATGCCCTTAAGACATATTTCAGAGACTTTAAATGGTCATTGAAAAGAACAATTTTCACTAGTCATAGTTGTTTCAGCAGTGGATCCATGGAATCCTCAGGTTACCTTCCTGGGAGTTATCCCACTCTGTTCACTTTTTATGATGCTTTTCCTCTGGGTTTCATTTCTGATAGTTTCTATTGCTATGTCTTCAAATTCAGTAATATTTTCTTATGCAATATCTAATCTGCCTTTAATCCCACTCAATGCATTTTTTGCTTCAGACATTGCAATTTTCATCCGTAGAAGTTTCATTTGGGTCTTTTTGATATCTTCCTTGTCTCTACTTAATTTTTTGAACATATATAATACAGTTGAAATAACTATTTTAATGTCCTTGTCTTCTAATTTTAACATCTGGGTCAGTTTTAATTGGTTTTTCTCCTCCTTTTTAGCTTTTATTTTCCTGGTTCTTTGCTTAACTGGTAATTCTTTACTGGTTGTCAGACTTTGGGTGTGGCTATTTTGTATTCCCATAAATACTTTTGAGCTTTGTTCTGGAACACAGTTAAGTTACTCTGAAACAATCTAATCCTTTCAGATCTTACTTTTTGGATTAATTTGGCAGGACCAGACTAGTGTTTAGTCTAATTTTTCCCCTTTTCTGAGGACCCTACCCAATGTTTCATGAATGAGGAGGGTTTCAGCCTGCCTGATGGGAACAGACACTATTCCTAGCCCTGAGTGAGCACCAAACACTGTTCCCTGTAATCCTTTCAGGTGGTTCTTTCCCTGGTCTCTGATGATTTCCTCACATGGACATGCTGGTTGGTGGGTGTCTGCTGACTATTCGAGGGAGACCCCCTGCAGATCCCAGGGTTCTCTCTTTTCGAAGCGCTCCCTTGTCTGGTGCTCAGCCCTATGAGCTCCAGTCGCCCTATTCTCCGCAGACTCTCATCTCTGTCCCCACAATCCAGGGAACCCACCAGGCTTTGCCTGTGTTCCCTGCTCTGCACCACAGTCTGGAAACTCTCAGTTTCCACAGGGTGGGGCAATCACAGGGCTCACCTCATTTCTTTCTCATCTCTTAGGGCTCACTGTCCTTTGGTATTTACAGCCAGTGTCTTGAAATATTTTTAAAGATCCAGTTTCTTTTTTTGGGGGGCTGGGGTGTTTCAGGCAGGAGCATATATCTGGTCCCTGTTACTTAATCTTGGCGAGAAGCAGAAATCTAGAACCCCCTTGTTAATTTCTATATTCCTCTCTGAATCCAGTAAGTGAAACCATATTAAATCTACATGCTAAGAAGAAAATAAAAAAGCATACACAGTAAGGTTCTTTTATGTATAAACAAGGAAAGCATCTGGACACACACGTTATTAAAAGACATTAAAAATCAAATGCAAATAGCTGCTCCAGATAAATTCTGATCTCTCCCAGTAGGTTGCCTTTTGTGAAAAGATCTCCAAAGCCAAAGGTAGAAAAAGGATAATGGTGATTACTTAGAACATTCAAGAAAAACTTGCATAACTGTCCCAAATGTCCTCTTCATTTGTGGTGTGGTATCTCTCTCTCTCTCTCTCTCTCCTTCCTCTCCTTTCCTGCCTCTACAATTGCAGTATCTGAAACTGGCTTTAGAGCAAAAAGGAAGACTACTTGCAGTATTCATGTTAGTAGCTGAAAAGTTGGTTTCACTTAAAAAGGAACGCTTTAAGTAAAATAATAAAATGAAAAATAACATATTCAGTATTTCAAAATGTTCCTGTTTCAAAACCCAAACAAAAGCCTTAGAATACTCAACTCGCATAGTTCTGTTTTTACCAGATGCTGGAAAACATTGAAACCAAACCAATCCCTCAGAAATGTGTTCCTAACCACAACTCCATGTAGGCAGACAAACAGAATTTATGTCAGTTCCTGGAAAAGAGAGGGCCAGGAGCCACATTTAACTGTTTCACCTCCTTTGTTCCTGTTCCTGGTCGCCTCGTCTTCAGAGGGAGTGACGGCCAGTGTCAGACATGTCCCTTCTCTTACCCCCTCCGTGCTGATGGTGCTTCTGGGTTCTGGAGGGTCTGCCCTGGGTTTCCTGGAAGCCTTTCTCTGGCTCCTGGTCCCTCCCCAACTCTGTCCAGAAAACCCAGGTCTCCCTAGGTTCTTTCCACAATGACCTGATTCAGGCTGAGGCAGAGGCTGAGCAGGCCAGTGTACTTTGGGCTCATCTCAGTGTTCCCAGCTCTTGGTGCCCTGTTCTGTGTGTGGCGATCACCATAACAGGAAAATTTCAGGGGTCGACAGAAGCAAGAAGGAAGGTCCAGCTGACTTTGTTCTTCCAAGTCCAGTTCCTTCTGAGTCCCTCGTGTTCCCCGTCGACCTTATGAGATATCCCCCAAGCTGTTCAATCAACATCTCCCCTTAACTACCAGTGTTTTCTGGCCTAAGCTGGCTCCAAGTTGGTTCCTATTAGGTGACACAAAACTGCTTAGATCTGCTTCATTTCAAGATGATCTTGGATTATTAAAAAAAATCCATGCAAATTGTTGGAGAGATGTTAATGATGTAGTAATTTTTATATTTTGAAAGTTATATGTTAGAGAAGTTCTGTTCAATAGAAATATAATGTGAACCACATATGCAATTTTTAATTCTCTAGTAGCTACATGTGAAAAAGTAAAGAGAAAGCAGGTTAAATTCATTTTAATAATATATTAAATATTATTATACATACTCTCACTTCAATATGTAATCAAAAAAATTAATGAGATATTTTGAATTCTTTTTTTCATACTAAGTTTTAAAAATCTTACATATTTCACACTTAGAGTACATCTCAATTTGGACCAGCCGCATCTTACACACTCAACAGCCACACGTGGTTAGTGGCTACAGGACAGCATGGTTTTGGTGGTTTTAACTTATAGGAATGACTTTAATAGTGTGAATCTAAAATGTCATAGGAACCAGACATTATTTAAGGGGAAGTGGGGCCCCATGGTACCTTTATACGTTAGCACACTGCAAAGGAAGGCACCTATACTCCTCCATAATGTGGACCCTCTAATGATCGGGGACTTATCCAAAACTAAGAAGATGACTGAGGAGAGCAAGGAGGGTACTCATTATTGGTTCAAAAAATATCAGTTGTATGTGTATTATCTAGGACTATGCTAGAAGCTGAAGTTACAAAAATAGAAACACTTTCCACATTCGTGGACATTACTGTCTCTGGAGGGAGAGAAATATTTATCAGAATCACACAAATAAATGTGCCAAGTGTTATGGAGGAAAGGAGCCAGAATGATGGGAGCAGAACCTGGGACTTGCTCTAGTCTGGAGTCTGGGAAAGCTTCCTCAGGGTGAGGAGGTTTGAGCTTAGATCTGAAAAGATGTGTGAATGCTTAGAGGCAAAAGCGGGGGGCGGGTAGTACCTCCCAGGAGAAGGAGCATGTGTAAATGTGGCAGGAAGCATGGCACATTCGGGGACCTGGGACTGCAGTGTGGAGGGAGAGAGGGTGCAGCAAGGGCCGGGTCACGCCTAGTGTGTTAGACCTGTTACATGTGCTGGTCTTTATTCCAAGAGCAAGGGGAAACCATTGCTGGGATTTAAGCAAGGGACGTGATGTAATCAGGTTTAGTTTTGAAAAATTGTTCTGATAAACGTTGAGCAGGGTGAGAGGTGTCTGTGGGGAGACCTGTCAGGATGCTAGTGCAGGAATCTCAGGGGGAGACCACGGGGGTCCACGTCATGTGGCAACAGCAGAGATGGAGAGAAGAGGCCGACTCTAAGAAATGTCAGGAATGTAAAAGAGAGAGATCTTTGTTGAGGGGGTCAGGGCGTGGTTCCAATCCTCGCACTAGGACGAGCATAAAGAAGACTGGATTCGGGGAGGAAGGTCTTGTAGAGTTTTAGGGGCCCAAAAGACAAGCAAGGTGGGATGGTTGGGTAGGTAGTTAGATATGAGTCTGGAGCTCGGAGGAAAGGTCAGAACTGAAGAAGATTTTGAAATCACCCGCATCCACACCATCCTCCAGCCACCCTGGCCTCTTGGTTCCCCGGAGAATTGTGCTTGAGTGCCTTTGCCTATGTGGTTCCATCTGCCCCCAATCCTCCTCCCTCTCCCCGTGGCCTAGGGACTCCCTACTTTTCCTTTAGATTCCAAATCACTTGTCATTCCCTTATGGTTACCTTTCCTCACCCCCAAGCCTGTAATAAACCCTCACAGCACCACATACCTCACCTTCGTGGTACCTGGAGCAATCACCAATCGCAGTTTTACATTTATTTGCATCCTCATTTGACTAACAACTGTCTCTGTCACTAGAATGTAAGAACAGGACCAAGTCTTTTTTTTCTTTTTATTAGATGAGCTTTATTTTTTAGAGAAGTTTTAGGTTCATAGAAAAATTGAACAGAAAGTACAGAAAGTTCCCATCTGCCCCCTCCCCCTACCAAAGACACAATCTTCTCCACCATCAACACCCTGCACCTGAGTGGTACGTTTGTTAGAGTCGATGAATCAACACTGAAACATCATTATCACCCAAAGAACATAGTTTACATTAGAGTTCACTCTTGGTGTTATATGTTGTTTGGGTTTTGACAAATGTATAATGATATATATCCAGCATTACAGTATCGTACAGAATAGTTTAATTGCCCTAAAAATCTGCTGTGCTCTGCCTATTAATTCCTCCTTTATCCTAACCCCTGGAAACCACTGATTTTTTTTAATGTCTCCATAGTTTTGCCTTTTCTAGAACGTCATATAGTTGGAATCATACAGTATGTAGCCTTTTCAGATTGGCTTCTTTCACTTAGTCATATGCATGTAAGATTCTTCCATATCTTTTCATGGCTTGATAGCGCTTTTCTTTGGCTACACCATGTGGCATGTGGGATCTTAGTTCTTCGACCAGGGATTGAACCCACGCCCCCTGCGTTGGAAGCGCAGAGTCTTAACCACTGGACCTCCAGGGAAGTCCTGATAGCATTTCTTTTTTTTTTTTTTTTTAATTAAATAATTAATTAATTTTTTGGCTGTGTTGGGTCTTCGTTTCTGTGTGAGGGCTTTCTCCAGTTGCGGAGAGCGGGGGCCACTCTTCATCGCAGTGCGCGGGCCTCTCACTGTCGCGGCCTGTCGTTGCAGAGCACAGGCTCCAGATGTGCAGGCTCAGTAGTTGTGGCTCACGGGCCCAGTTGCTCCACGGCATGTGGGATCTTCCCAGACCAGGGCTTGAACCCGTGTCCCCTGCATTGGCAGGCAGATTCTCAACCACTGCGCCACCAGGGAAGCCCCAGCATTTCTTTTTAGTGCTGAATAATATTCCACTGTCTGGATGGACCATAGTTTATTCATTTGCCTACTGAAGGATATCTTGGTGGCTTCCAAGTTTTGGCAATTATGAATAAAGCTGCTATGAACAGCCGTGTACAGATTTTTGTGTGGATATAAGTTTTCAACTCTTTTGGGTAAATACTAAGGAGTGTGACTACTGGATCATACGGTAAGAGTATGTTTAGTTTTGTAAGAAACCACCAAGCTGTCTTCCAAAGTGCACCATTTTGCATGCCCACCAGCAATAAATGAGGGTTCCTTTTGCTCCACATCCTCACCAGTATTTGTTGTTGATAGTGTTTTGGATCTTAGCTGTTCCAAAAGGAGTATAGTGGTATCTTATTTTAATTTGAAATTGCCCAAGAATATATGATGTTGTGAATCTTTTCATGTGTCTATTTGCCATCTGTATATCTTCTTTGGTGAGGCATCTATTCAGATGTTTTAGTCCTTTTCAAATTGGGTTGCTCATTTTTTTTACTGTTGAGTGTTAAGGATTCTTTGTATATTCCATGTCTGTTTTTGTTCACCATCGTGTACCAGTGCCTAGGGTTATAGTAGGAGCTGAGTAAATGTCTACTAAGTGAATAAAGATGTGAAAGCAAAATGGCAGATAATTCAAGCTGTGCCTAAAGATTAGTTATTGAAATAAAGAGTATAAGAGTGAGATGAGAAGAGAATATTAGGACCAAGATTTTGAGGATTTCCTCATTTAAATGCTGGATAGAAGAGAATATCCAAATGGCCACAGAACATAAAGCAATTCAACCTCATTAGTCATCAGAGACATGCAGATTATAACCACAATGAAATACTACTACACACCCATCAGAATGGTTAAAATTCTTGAAAAGGATGGAATTACCAAGTATGAGCATCTGGAATGCTCATACTCTAAGGGAACCGTAAATCCATACAACCAACTTGGAAAACTGTTTGGTGGCATCAATTAAAGCTGAATGTATTTACATTTTATCATCTAGCAGTTCCCTGATTAGGTATCTATCCAACAGACTGATACATAGAACTTCATAATTCTATATATAAAACATTCAAGGGCTTCCCTGGTGGCACAGTGGTTGAGAGTCTGCCTGCCAATGCAGGGGACACGGGTTCGAGCCCTGGTCTGGGAAGATCCCACATGTCGCGGAGCAACTGGGTCCGTGAGCCACAACTACTGAGCCTGCGCGCCTGGAGCCTGTGCTCCGCAACAAGAGAGGCCGCGATAGTGAGAGGCCCGCGCACCGCAATGAAGAGTGGCCCCCACTTGCCGCAACTAGAGAAAGCTCTCGCACAGAAACGAAGACCCAACACAGCCAAAAATAAAAATAAATAAATAAATAAATAATTTTTAAAAAAACCAACATTCAAAAGAAGGGAAAATGAATTTATTGTATTAAAAGCCAGGATAGTCATTACCTTTAGAGAGAGGTAGTAACTTGGAGGAGGGTCAAGGTGGGGATGAGTCTAAGGTTCTGGTATTTCCTGAGCTGGGTGTTGGTTATGTGAGTGTGTTCAATCCGTGATGATTCATCAGGCTGTTCACTTTATGATTTGTGAGCTTGTCTTCACACATGTTTATACATTAATTAAAAATTTATTTAAAGAGAAAAAGAGGTCTGTTTGGAGTCCTCCAAAAGGAAGTCGTAAAACTTTTTCCAACCCCCTCAGTGCCTGAAAGACTGTGAGTCTATGGGCCATTGTAAGAGCAAAGGAACCTGTCTATAAAAACTTCTCACCCATTTTCAATGTTGATGCTTTAACTTAGAACCTAATACTCAGGAAGAGACTTACTTGATGGTCATGGGATGATAAAAATATTTTGGAAATGGTCTAGGATATTTAGTGGGTCATGAGAGAAAACACTCGGGACTCCAAGCTGTGTTCTGCTATTGGTTCTTATCAACGTAAACTTTTTTAGCCAAGACTATTATAACATATAAATGAAATGATTTATCTGCCTGGATGCTTGCTCTGGGTTTTGTAAATCCATTGTTGATGAATATTAGAGTCATGAGGAGCTCTCAGCTGAACTTTAGGTAATTGCTTAGAAATGCTGTGACAGTTTCCACCACTGAAACAGGGTTGAGCATGCAAAGTTATCCAAAGAGCTTGGTGGATTCTCGGAAGCTCTCTCTTCCACTCCCTGGAGAGAGGCTGCTAGGTGATTGTCAGTGCCTTGAATTGTGGGGTTGGGGTAAAACAATCAAACTCTATACTAGGAAGAAGGGACCTAGTAGAACAAAAGAACACCAGGATTCTAGTCAGAAGAAATAGTACCCTCATCCTGCTACTTGCTGTGTGACTGTGGGTAATTACTAATGGTCCTCTCTGCATCCCAGGGTCCTCATCTACAACACGGGGATGATTCACTGGTTCGCTGGGTGGGATGATGGCCTCACAGATTTGAAAACATTTAGCATGTGGTAGGTGCTCAATAAACATTCTCCTGTTCCTTTCATAACTGAGAAGTGAGGAAAAAAACACGTTATATAGACATAGAGAACAGACCTGTGGTTGCTAAGGGGGATGGGGGTGGGGGAGGGATAGGTTGGGAGTTTGGAATTAGCAGATATAAACTATTATATATAGGATGGATAAACAACAAGGTCCTATGTATAGCACAGGGAATTGTATGCAATATCGTGTGATAAACCATAAAGGAAAAGAATATAAAAAAAGGAATGTCTACATGTGTATAACTGAGTCACTTTGCTGTACAGCAGAGACTGGCACAGCACTGTAAATCAAGTATACTTCAATTTAAAAAAACCACGTGTTATAATCTATATTTTTTCAGTAAACATAAACTTTTTGTTAGTAGAGCTGTTGAATAATAACATATCCAATGGCATAATCTAGTGAAAAGTGCTTCAGCCTCAGAGGATCTTGGTTCAAATCCTGCCTGCCATTTGCTAAATATTTGACCTTAAGAAAGTTACTTAAGTATCTGAAATTTAGTTTTTTTCATCATAAAACAGTAAAATGTTACTAGTTTCCCCACAGGCTCTTGTGAGGGTTAAGAATGATGTATAGACTAGCCATGGGTCTTTGTTTGTAGGTGAAACCCCACCTTACCTCGCCTAAGCCACAAGAGGGGGTGTATTGGCTCTTGTTGCCACATTCAGGCAAGGGCAGAGGTGATCTGGTCTGGGGGGTAGCTGCTACCTTGGACCCATGCTGGCACTTCTATTCTTCTAAGACACTTACCAAGAAAGGGGCCCAGCCTGGGTTCTCCAGGCTTAAAATCAACATTATAAATGCTGTCTCCTTTAAGAGTTTCCCAGTCACCTGACCATGCCCCCCAAGGTAAAGTTTGACCCTCTGCCATTTCCCTTTCTTCCACTGTGGGTGTTGGCAGGGCCATCACAGCTCTTTCCCACCTCTCTGAAATGGGGGAAGCGGAAGCAATCTTGAGCTTTCTTGCACTGACTTGGATACATCAATTCTTTCTCTCCTAAGGGTGAGTTATTTTCCAACAGATACATTGCTGGGAGACTAAGATAAAGGGTACCTTTGAGGTGGGGTCTTGGTGTTGGAGACCGGCCTTCAACTCCAGTGCATTTAGTCATGCTCTCTCCCTTATGCAGATAAATCCAAATCAAATTATTCATTTTTCTTTATGCATATGAGAAATAGATATCTTGTATTTTACTTGTATTTTATATACTCGTATATACTTGTATTTTATATTATTTATAAATGTATACTGAATAGTTTTTCTACAGGCTCATTAAACTCCCTGAAACTCTTATTAATCCTTATTAACTGTTATTATTCCTGGAAGTATAGCACAGTATTTAAAAGCACAGACTTTGGTCTAGGAAAAAATGTGACTTTCAATCTGGTTCCATCACTGACCTCTGGTATTTTAGGTTGACCTCCCTCTTAGGCTTGGTTTCCCTAGGGAATTATCTCATATACAGTCTGATCTCCAACAGTCCTATGAAGTATTAATAACCATAATTTATGCAGACATCTGATGCATATGTCCTTGTTTATTATTTTTATTATTTATTTGTATGTTCATTCTGGCCACGACCTTAATAATCCAGAGAAATGGATGCCTCAAATTCCTATAAGAAATCGACATTATGTATAAATAACAAAGCAGGGCTTCCCTGGTGGCGCAGTGGTTGAGAATCCGCCTGCCAATGCAGGGGACACGGGTTCGAGCCCTGGTCCGGGAGGATCCCACATGCCGCGGAGCAGCTAAGCCCGTGAGCCACAACTACTGAGCCTGCGCGTCCGGAGCCTGTGCGCCGCAACAAGAGAGGCCGCGATAGTGAGAGGCCCGCGCACCGCGATGAAGAGTGGCCCCCACTTGCCGCAGCTAGAGAAAGCCCTCGCACAGAAACGAAGACCCAACACAGCCATAAATAAAAATTAATTAATTAATTAATTAATTTAAAAAAAAAAAAAAAAAAAAAAAAAAAATAAATAACAAAGCAAAATGTGTTACTCAGCTCAGATTGTCATAACAAAATACCATAGATGGGGGGGCTTAAACAAGAGAAATTAATTTCCTCAAGTTCTGGAGGTTAGAAGTCAGATCAGGGTTCAGCCAATTCAATTTCTGGTGACGGCTCTCTTCCTGGCTTGCAGACAGCCACCTTCTTGCCATATCCTCATGCAGCCTTTCCTCAGTATGTGTAGAGAGAGTAAGCAAAGCAATCTGGTGTCTCTTCTTATAAGGACACTAATCCTCTCAGATCAGGACCCGACCCGTATGACTTGATTTAATCGTAATTACCTCCAGAAAAGCCCCATTTCCAAATAGTTACATTGGGGTTAGGGCTTCAACATATGAATTTTTGGGGAGGCGGGACACAATTTAGTCCATAGCATGAAACAAAACAAAATTAACCTAAACTTGAATATAGCTAGAAACAAATAAATCTAACTGTGCATTAAATAATTACATAAACACATAGAAAAAAATAATGAATTCAATTAGCTTTTGAACCAAGTACTCTGACTATATAGCCTTAGTAAATAGGAGGAAAAAAAGAACTGCAGAGAAATCGTCAATTTCTATAGCAGTTTTGTTGTTCAAGGGTATTGGTTTAGTGATATTGGAACTATTTTATGTATATTGAAGGATAGATATGTTATGTGTTGTTGGGAACCAGGGGAAAGGGAAATACAAATAAGTCATGAGAAAGAAGAGCTGTAGTTGTATTAGCATCAACTCATGTTTGTTTGTTTAATCTAATCCATTGAAAGGACCTATATGCCCTTTCCAATATCACTTAAACACTCAGCACCAAAATCTTGGTGTCTAAATGCTATTCCCTATTAAAAGGAATCAGGGCTCCTTAGAGAAACAGCTGACAGGAAGTCTGAGACAGGAAGTAAAAGTGAATCTGAAACCTTTACTGGGTCAGATTACTTATTAAATACAAAGAGAAAAGATGCCTTACAACTGAGAAATCTGGACACCACCTGTGCTGAGTTAGCATCACTGGTAATGGGATAAACTTACATCTGTGCCCCCTGCTCAGATGCAATGGGAAGGATACAACATCACCTTTGTAGTTTTCCTGCCAAAATGTTTAACCTAAATCTAATTAGGAGGAAACAATTATTCATATCCAGATTGTGGAAGATATTCTACAGGACAAATAGGTCTTCAAAAATGTCAAAAATCTTGAAAGATTGAAGGAGACAGGAAACTGTGGATTGTATAATAGAAATCAATTAATTAATATAAAATTAATTATCATGATTAATTATTAATATAATTGTTCAGTCATGTTAAATATCTCAGGAATGATAATATTATTGTAATTTTATATAAGAATGTTTTGTTCTTGGGAGATACAGGCTGAAGTACTTAAGAGTGAAGTGTGATGATTAATTTCAAATGATTCAGCCAAAAAAAGATGTTTTATGTACATATTTATTTATTTAAATATACATATATACTTATATTTAAACATATAAATTTCAGTACTTCCAGACTGAAGTTTGTTTATAAATATATAATTTACTTATAATATATATATATTTCAGTACATCCAGACTTGGATTTCATGGGCCAAAATAAATTTAAAAATAAAAATATACACATACATACAGAACAAAATAAAACAAAAAAATTGGGAAACTGATGTAAAGTTGCTAGCTCTGTATTTTGTCCAATAAAGACTGACATAAACAACTGAAAAAGTCATCTATTATTCCATCTGTTATCATACTATGTCATTAAAAATGTCATTTTAATGAAATAACGACCTCAAAGAAAAAGCAGTCTGTTATCTCAGGGTGAAAGTTTTTTAAACCAGCTGCCTTTGTCCGTGTGAACACACACGTTGTTCCTGTTCGCCATGGAAAAGCGAAGCCGGTAGGGACGGCCTGGTCCCCGGGCAGGTGGTGGGACCATGGGGCCCAAACACCTCCTGGCTGGGAATCACATGGCTGATGTCCCCGTTGGGCGGCTCTGTTTCCAGCCTCCGGGAGAGAGAAGAGTAAGCGAAATCCGTCCTCCAGGACCTACTCCCCCGGCCAGCTCCGAGAGTAAATGTCTCCTTTTTGAGCTGAAACGGACTGCTCTGTGGCTCCCACTCTTTGTTACTTTGCCGTCTGAAGCACCTCGGAATTTAGCCAGTTCCATTTTTCCCCTTGGATGAGGTAAGATATGAATCCAGAAAGAAGTAACCTGGGAACTGATCTTTCGCCCTCTTTTATGAATATGCCTGTGATAGCTGAAGGTTGTCATGTTTTCCTTAATCATCTCTAGCTCTAACACACCAGTCTTTTAAATATCCTTCTTAAGCTGTGGGCTGGTTACTTGATTTTTTTTTCACTTTTAAGCTTCCTTCATGTAGCACTAAAAAGGTATTCACTCCATCTGTAATTTCTCAAAGTCTAGACTTTAAGAGCACTCAAGAGGTGTTTCTACAGCTCTGGTTAGTGTGTCTGTGTGTGTTGTGGGTGTGTATGCTTGTGCACACGTGTGTTAATAAAATCACAAGGCTGGGATGCAGGTTTGCTTTCCTTGAAAATGTTTTGCATCATGCATGTTGGAGACCTCATCCACTCAGCAGTGGGGTTTCCCTATTTTCGATCTTTCCCTCTTTCTCGTTCTTAGCTGAGCTCTCTAATCTCTGAGCCGTGGCTCTGAGATATTTACATCAGGCTCTGACATTCGGGAGGGGGGAGCAGCTTTGAAGTTGAATATGGCCCGACTATGGCTCCTGAACTATGCAGAAGTCAGGTTCTCCTAGGCAGTTCCAGACTGATGCTCCCAAACACCCCTCTGGCTGAGCTTCTCCTGACCCCACTATCTTTATAGGCCAGTGGTTCCCAGACAGAGCTGTAAAATGAGAACATCTTATATCTGATAATAGACTTGTAAAGAACAAGGAAACCAAATAAAAACTTAAAAATCCAAACATCCCCAGTATTACTACTACCATTCATAAAAGAAAGGATATTTAGATACCCATGAAGTGGGAAAGTCATTATCTCAGAATAACTTGGGAGCTGTGCTTTCGGCTCTGAGTACGACAGAGGGTACAAGAAAGTGCCACAGCTGCCCTTGGGAGCTCGTGCCCAGAATCTCAGCCAGAGACAACCTTCAGGGTCTCCTTATCCAACCTCCTTCTCAGAGTTTAGATGAAATATATCACTCAGGTGACATCCACTAACGGAGACACGGCTACGACACAGTGTAAAAAGTGAGAAATCCTCTCAAGGATGTAGGATGATGTCCATCGGGAGGTAAGAGGAGAGAGAAAGCAGGGCTCAGGGCGCAGCATACGAATGAGACTTTGAGGAGTGACGTGATTGAGACCAAACGTTCTCAAATTTCAGTGTACATCAGCATCACCCACAGGGCTTGTCGAAAGACAGAATCTGGACTCTGATTCAGTGGTCTGGGGAAGGGCCCGAGAACTTGCGTTTAGGACAGTTTCCCAGCGGATGCTGCTGCTGCTTGTGTGGGGACCAGGGGTTTAGAGATGCAGAGACTGGGGCTTAGGCAAAGGTACAGAAGCAAGAAAGTAGAGTGGGTTGGTGCAGGTAAGACGGGCAGGCAGGATTCTGCAGAAGAGTGAACGCCATGTGAACGAGCTTGGACTTTATCAGGGTAGGCAATGGGGAACCATACAAGATTTTTGAGCCGAACAGTAGAATTTAAAACAGGATCACATAAACAGGAATGAAGTGCTGACACAGGCTACAACATGGACAGACCTTGAAAACATGCTCAGTGAAAGAAACCAGTCACCAAAGACCACATATCCTATGATTCCATTTATGTGAAATACCCAGGTCAGCAAATCCATGGAGACAGAAAGCAAATTAGTGGGTACTAGGGGCTGGGGAGATGAGGGGGTGGGGAATGACTGCTTAATGGGATTGACGTTTCCTTTTTAAAAATTTTTTTAATTTTATTTATTTATTTAATTTATTTATTTTTGGCTGCGTTGGGTCTTCATTGCTGCACGAGGCCTTTTCTCTAGTTGTGGCAAGCGGGGGCCACTCCTCGCTGTGGTGCATGGGCCTCTCACTGCAGCGGCCTCTCCCATTGCAGAGCACAGGCTCTAAGCGCGTGGGCTTCAGTAGTTGTGGCACACAGGCTCAGTAGTTGTGGCTCACAGGCTCTAGAGCACAGGCTCAGTAGTTGTGGCACATGGGCTTAGATGCTCCGCGGCATGTGGGATCTTCCCGGACCAGGGCTCGAACCCGTGTCCCCTGCACTGGCAGGCGGATTCTTAACCACTGCGCCACCAGAGAAGCCCTCCTTTTTAAAAAAAATTTTTATATTTTATGTTTTTAAACATCTTTATTGGAGTATATGAGGTTTCCTTTTGAAGTGATGAAATTGTTCTGGAACTAGATCCTGGTGAGAGTCACAACATAGTGAATGCATTAAATGTCACCAATGGTAAATTTTATGTTATGTGCATTTTTACCATGATTAAAAAAAAAACACCCAGCATCATATTTCTTACAAAATTAGGTTACATCACAATAAAATATTGATAATTCCAACAGATAAAAGATGCAAATTTGTATATTTAGAGTGGTTATAACCATTTCAGGATACAACTTTATACAGAGAAAAAAGATCAGAAATAACTGACGTGAGTATGTGTGTGTGTTTTGGATGATGAAAATAATGTGATTTCCCTCTTGTTAGAGTTTCTAGAAATTTTCAATAAATATCCAGATATTACTTATATAATTAAAACATATTTTAAAGGAGGAGAAAAAGGAGAGTACCAGCTCTAGTATAATTTTCACCAAGAATAACTGAGAGGGGTGGGTTTGAGCCTGAGCTTTGGGACAGATCTGGGTCTCAGACGGGAGAGACTCGAGAAGGCAAGGGCGTGAGGAAATGAGGCGTCCCGAGCGGAAGTGGTGACTGTCCACCTCCCGCCCGAGAGCACCACTCCACAGTTTCTCCAGAGACCTCCTCCACGGTATCCAGCCTTCCCTCTTGTACTTCTCTTTGGGTTTTTCCTTCATTGAGCTGTCAGCATGTCTCAGGATTTCATTCGTTCATCCATTCATTTTCTCAGCCAGCATTTATTGAGCATCTACTGTGTGCCGCCGTACTTCATCCATGGAGCCAAGGTGCAAGCACACAGCCGTGTTATTCCGGCCAGCTGGGGCTGGCCTAACACACCAGAATTTTATATTGTTTCTTTCTTTCAGTTTTTAAACACAGCTGTTTTCTATTCCTGGTCTGGGCTGCAGCCCTTTCTCTCAATTCCCTTGGATGGTGAGGAAGTAATGCCTTTTTTGTTTCACTTCTCTGGATGGTGCACTTGAGTCAGGCTGGACACTGCTGCTGGACAGGTCCTGGACAGCCTGGTGGTGTCGTCTGTGTAGTCCACCCAAGCGGTGCCTTCTCCTCCCGGGGTCCACACCCCATACGGAGCCTGGCTGTTTTACTCTGAATGACTCATCTCTGCTTCTGCGCCAGCCCTTTCTCTCCAGTTCTGACACTTCCTGGTCACTGGCTTCAACCTCATAGGCCATGTCTTTTCTGCTTTGGACCTGGATCTTTTATCTCCAATTTTTATTTTTCAATCATTATTGCCCTCTCCTCACAACAATGATGTGGCCCAAACCGACATGTATATTCATGAATTCTCACACTCTGGCCACAGCCTTAGAGGTTGGGGAAACAGTCGATTTCTTCAAAGGGTCAAGGCCAGAGGTGAGTTCAGACTGTGGCCTCCTGATGCCAGGGCCTCCTTGCCGACCTTCTGCATCTCTAGCTCCTGGCCTCGTGTCTGGCGCACAGTGGGTGCCTGGTTAATATTTGGGGAAACAGAGTCAGGACCAGTATGTATGCCACTGGGTGGCAGATTCAGGGCAAAGAAAAAAATCAGTTAAGTATTGTATTAGTTAGGATTCTTTAAAGAAATCGAATCAATAAGATGTATAAGTATAGCGAGATGTACTTTAAGGAATCTGTAGGGTCAGCCAGCAGGCTGGAGACTGGGAGTGGAGTAACAGTTCCAAGTCTGAAGGCTGTCTGCGGCAGAATTTCTTCTTCCTCCAGGAGATCAGTCTTTCTCTATTAAGTTCTTCAACTGACTGGATGAGTTCTACCCACACTATGGAGGGTTATCTGCTTTACTCAAAGCCTACTAATTTAAATGTTCATCTTATCTAAAAATACCTTCACAGAAACATCAAGAATAATTTTTAAAAATTTATTTTTTATTAAGGCAACATTGGTTTATAACATTATATGTTTCATGTGTACAACATTATATTTCTACTTCTGTATACAACTATAGCACGCTCATTACTAGAATGTTTGACCAAACATCTGGGTACCATAGCCTCACCAAGTTGATACACAAAATTAACCATTCCGAATATTATTGCTGAGTTTATTGTCTTCTCTTTAGGTAAGAGCTCCATGGCAGTAAGAATAATCTGGTGAATGGAAAATGTTGTATTTCATAGACATGGTATCATTTTTACTCTTTGGGAGTGACTCCCCAGCCCTGCAGAGAATTCCAAGATGTTCCAGGTGCTGACCTGGTGCCCTCTGAGCTTCTAGTCAACAGGGGGAAGTGGGACCTCTACCAATGGCAGTGAGGGTGTGAACACACCAGCCGGCACTGACTCTCTCATCTTTGCAGTTAACTCTTGATTCTCTAAGTTCAGCCCTGATATTTTACTTCCCACTCTGCTCATCATTCTTACCCGCATATCCCTGCCAACGCCTCAAACTAAAACCAAGTACAGTTCAATGCATGGTGTGGTAGTTAAAGGGCTCACTGAATAACCCGTCTGGGCTGGAATCCCGGCCGTGGCCATGTGGGCAGACCCTCAGAGAGACCATTTGCCTCGGTCACAAGGACAGTAGCACCTTTTTCTAGGCAGGAGGAAGTGACACAATTGTTATGAGATGCTAGGCATGGTGGTACCCAGCTGGCAGTGAAAACTCAGTAAGTGTTTACTCTCATGGTTAAGAGTCATTCTTCCCTCCAGACTTTCAGGTTCAAAAGGGGAGAATGTCACCAGTGACCCTGACTTAACTTTCCAGGTCCTTTTCCTCCCCTCCTTATCCTCTATATGTAAATGTTGTATTTTTAGCAAAGAGCAGAGAACTTTCAGACTCTTTATCCTTCTCCCCCACCAGAACCTAAAAATACGCTTGATGAGAGTATAAATTTGCTCATGGAAAGTAAAAGAGAAATACTGCACCAGAGAAAAGACGTATGAAGGCACCCATGTGACAGAATGGCTGTGAAGATATATAAAGATATATAAACATATGTAAAGACACACACACACATAAAGAAAGAATGTGTGACTGAAAAGGTCAAACCAGTGCAGCCCAGCCAGCTTGAACGGGCACTGCTCTTCCTGTCCCACTCACAGAGGCATGGGGGTCTAGGTTTTACGACTTTGCTAGTTTGATAAGTGGAAAATTGTTTCTTAATGCTTTAATCTGTATTTTTACTCACTTGTGAAATTGAATACTTTCTTCATATATTCATTTCCAACTTGTGAATTGCCTGATTGGGCCTGCTTATTTTTTTTTAAAGACTTTTTTTTTTTAAGAGCAGTTTTTGGTTCATAGCAAAGTTGAGAGGAAGGTACAGAGATTTCCCATATACCCCCTACACTGACACATGCATAATTTCTCCCATTATAGAAATCCCTCACCAGAGGGTACAAGTGTTACAATTGATAACCTACATTGACACATGATAAGCATTCAAAATCCATAGTTTACATTAGGGTTCACTCTTTGTGTTGTATATTTTTCAGGTTTGGACAGATGTATGACATGTATCCATCATTATAGTTTCATACAGAGTATTTTCACTGCCCTAAAAATCCTCTGTGCTCTGCCTGTTCACCCCTTCCCCCTGACTCCCAGTGATCCTTTTACTGTCTCCATAACTTTGCTTTTTCCAGAATGTCATAATCATACAGTATGTAGCCTTTTCAGATTGGCTTCTTTCACTTAGTAATATGCACTGAAGTTTCATCCATGTCTTTCATGGTTTAATTGCTCATTTCTGTTTAGTGTTGAATAATATTCCATTGTCTGGATAGACCACAGTTTATTTATCCATTTGCCTACGGAAGGACATCTGTTTGCGTCCACATTTTGGCAATTATGAATAAAGTTGCTATAAATAGCTGTGTACAGATTTTTGGTGTAGATATAAGTTTTCAACTCCTTTGGATAAATACCAAGGAGCGTGATTTTGGGTTGGATGCTAAGAGTATGCTTAGCTTTATAAGAAACTGTCAAACTGTCTTCCAAAGTGGCTGCACCATTTTGCATTCAGCAATGCAACGAGCGTTTTTGTTGTTCCACATCCTTGTCAGCATTTGGTGTTGTCATTGTCCCAGATTTTGCTATTCTAATAGGTAGGTAGTAGTAGTACCACATAATCGAGCAATCACACTCCTTAGTACGGGTTATCACAAACTGGTGTGGCTTAACTGTTTAACATGCAGACCCAATTTTTGGGTCATGTTATACTCACAGAAACTTATTTACTACAAACGCCTCTCTAAATCTACATCATACACACATGTCATGTAATACCTAAGTGACATATACCATTGCACACCATTAAATATACCCGAGTAAAGACACCAGTTTGCTTAATCATTCCCAAATGTTAAGAGATTTCAGTTGTTTTGCCCCTTTAATGCCACAATTAATGCAGCTGTACTCCTCCATCTCAGCAGAGATGACTTTTTATTTCTCAAATGTATCTCTTTCTTTGTGTGCATGTTTGTTTGTGCACGCACAGGCAGGCTTTCTATTTGCTCACTTTTCTGTGTGTGTTTCCATGTTATTGTCCAAAAGAGGATTTGCTGGATCAAAAAACATGATCAGTTTTATGGCTGTTATTGGCTAGATTTTAAAGAAAGAATAGGGTGGTTTTTCCAGTCCCTTGGTGGATTTTCACTAAACACTTGTTGGTGAACTACTTGTTTCTTTTAGAAGAAATCCCCGCACAGAACCTTCTGAGATGAGGTCCAGGGTGAGTATTCCAGGTCAACCATCCCGTTATGTGGACGCCCCGGTCCTGGGGTCCCGTCATGAAGACGACTGTGGTCTCCCAGACCCATCAAACAGGAGTCTCGTTTGAATCGCATGAGAGGACAAAGACCCTGCTGGGACAAGTCCTAGGTAAAAAGATCATTTCTAATCACCTTTTTTTTTCTTTTTTCTTCTTTTTTAAAAGAAAATTCTAGTCATTTTCACACCCTGGTGATACAGAGATGATCCCTGCTTCATCTATGGGCACCTCTCATACAGATAATTCCATTTGTGTATCAGTTTAGATCCTGACCTGTTGTAAAAGGGGTTTAGTGGCTAATTATGTTTGTCAGCAGGAAAGTCCATTAACAATTCCTGGGAAATAAAAATAGAACCTGGGTGATAAAGTCTAACCTTGTTTCCTCTGCGCTCAGTCTAGTCGGCTGGCTCCCAGGGCACCGCGTGCAGGGGCCTCGCGCCCAGCCCTTCAGACCAGGGTTCCGGGTGCAAAACAGCCGCGCCAACAGCTCAGCTCAGGGCGCTACACAGAAGGTCCGGCCCGCCGCACTCAGTTCAAGATGGCGGGCGAGCCGTGTGCAGAGACGCTGCGCCTGGCGCCGAGATCAGGGGGCGTGAGCAGCAGCTGCGCCTGGCTGCTGGCGAGAACCCCACCCCCTCCCCACTAAAGCAGCCCCAATCGGGCCTGTTGGGAGAGCGTGCTCTGGAGCATGAGGTCCCACCTCCCCATTCTTTGATCAAAGAATAAAGCTTTCCTTTGCTTCTGAACTGAACTCGGCCTCATTCTATTGGAACGACGCTGGGCAGGACGCTTGTTGGGGATGGGAGGGCAGGTGAGTTGCTGAGTCAATGCCAGGAGAGCTGTGAGCAGAGCATGGGCGAGCTCAGGAGGAGACCTCACTGGTGAGGTGGAATCTGCAGGTTTCTGGAGGCTGATGGATTCCACCAGAGGGGCAGAGAAGAGGCTGGTTTGGGCCACGTTTTTGCAAGATGTGCTGATGCTGAACACTTCGATTGCATCTTGTGGGTGCCGTTGAGGACTTCAAGGCAGCAGAAAAGCAGAAATCCGAGTTAGTACAATGACCTTTTGCTTTCCAAAGTCTCATAAGAAAACCTTGCATGTTCCATTTTTTAAAAATTTGATAAATCCTCAGTTATGTACCATTGGATTTTTATCCCTGCTTAAATTATATCAGAACCTCTTCATATTTGCAGAGAATTCCAGAGGAGTCAGGCCAGGCGCGTCATATAGTAATCCTAGAGTATAATGACAGCATTCCTAGGAAACATTATACCTCTAACGAGCTGAGACCCACCCAGGACCTGACACTCCCCAACACATCTTGGAGCAGCCACCGTCTCTCCTTCCCGGGAGAACGTAGTGCACAACCTTGGGGTGATCACGGGGACCAGGGTTTTCATGAGGCCAGTTTTTAAGTCCCCAAGGGTGACCTGGTTGATGAGGGGGTGGTGTGGTTGACAGACCAGGGTTGGCACTTTGTGAAGCGCTCGGCCTGGTCAGAATGAGACGCAAGTGAGAAGATTTTAAGGGGGTAGGTGTGGGCAGAATAAACAGAGGGGTGATTCTCAGGGGAGAAGGCCTGGATCAGCGACTGGGGAGAACCCAGAAACCACACAAGCATGGCAGACACCTAGGCTAGTGGAGAAGTGAGAGGAATGGGAAGAATCATGAGAAGAGCAGGGGAACCGACGAGAAATTCTGCCAGCCCACTTGTATGGGGATGGTTCTGCCTCAGTGACCCTATTGCAGTTTTAATGGAAAAGCCTCCCACCCTGGTTTGGCCGACTTTGGGGAAGTGAGAACTGGTTTGGCCGACTTTGGGGAAGTGAGAAGAAAGGCCAAAGGGAAGCACTTTGACGTGGAGATTTAAGTTGTTCTTTCTGCCGGGCACTCGAGGTGGCCTTGCCAGAGCTGCTTCACCACAACAGCTCTGCAGCTGTGTGGCAGCTGTTCTCTGCTCAGCGAATCTGAGGACAGTGAGGCCCTGTGACCAGGGTTGGGTGACTCTGGGCAGGCCTCTCTTCATTCTGTCCTTGCTTTGGATACTAAACCAAGGACAGGTACCGATACAATGATCTTCACGCCGAACAGGACCTGTGTTTCATCCATGGCTACTTTTTGAACAGTTTAGTCCAGGTTTGTGTGAGTGAAAAATCCTCCACTGCCCTGGGGAATTCATGGCCAACTGTCAGGGGTTGTTTTTTGGGGGGAGGGCTATTTTGACTCCAGTCTCTCTCTGTCTCTGGAGGTCTTGATTCGGAAGTCCCTATTGTATCCGCTCCTTGGGTGCTGGCTAGCTTCAACACGGCCTCAGTAGGAACAAAGCCAGATAATCAAGGTGGGTGGTCCACTGGGGGCCACAAATGTCATTGATCAAAATTGGCAACTCAGGACAGAGGCCTGAGAGTTTGGGTTAGGGGATGAAGTTTAAAGAAAAAAGTTCTTTCTGATCTGAAATGACGTGAATAACTGAGGTACCTGTGTCGGAAAGGCGGACATTTCTATGGCAGCAACACATGAGGTGGCCTGAGTGGGTGAGGTACGTGAGCCACTGTGGAGAGGGGAGGGCGGTTCCTCAAGCCCGCCTCGACTGTCTCAAGCCAGAGCCTCTTGGTTTCCCGGTCACGGAAAGGTGCGGAAGGGCGGCGGAGCTCCCCGTTCGTAGCGTCGTTCTGAGGGCTGGGTGTCTGCCCCGGCAAGGGGTAGCGTTTCTGTGCTGAGCATGGCAGCTTCCTCTCTAGAAAGCGCTTCCCTTTTCGGACACGGACACCCTTGTTTTGGAGGGAGGAATAGACCGTAGCTTCTAGAACCAATTTCGATTACATACAGAAAAATGAGCTCAGGGCTGAGAGTGACAAGCTACGTGGGGGTAAACTGAAGCGCCCTCCCCATGATATTAGGAACTGCGGGAGAGGGTGGGCTGCACCCTCAGACCCTCCTGCCCGTCCGCCCAGCCTCTGTCAAGTGCCATTTATGACTTGGAAGTGCTCCCCGAAGATGGCCTGGGCTGGCATCACCCACTTTCCGGAGGGGGATGCAGTCTCCAGCCGTGGGCCCGGTTCCCCCCCACCCCGCCAAGCCCCGGGCCGGACCGGTCCTCTCTCCACCCCGGGGGCCTTGCAGCCGGCAGCCCATGGGTCGGGTGCGAGCGAAGGGGAAGGGGGCTCTGCAGAGCCGGGTCCAACCGCCGGCCGGCGGGTGGGAAGAGGCCCTGTGCCAGGACGCCGCAGGCCCGGGGGCGGGGGGCTGACGCCGTCGGGGGCGTTCCCAGAAGCCTGGCCGCCGAGGTTACCCCGCAGCCCCGGGAGGAGCCGGCGGCGGCCACGTGACCCTCCGCGGCGCGGCCGGCGGCCCAGAAATAGCAGCGGCTGCGGATCCGCCCGCGGGCTGAGCGAGGGGAAGGCGGGGACCGGAGGACGCCAGCTGGCGGGGCGCGGCGCAGCGCGGCTCCGGAGGATGCTGAGCCCCTGTCCGGCCCGGCCCCGAGCTCATGATGGCCATCCGAGAGCTCAAAGTCTGTCTCCTCGGGGTGAGTCCTGCGCCGCCATTCGCCGGGGACCCGGGTCCGCGCGCCCCTGGTCGGCGCGCCTCCCTAGTCCCCGCGCCCCCCTTGTCTCCAACTTCCCCTGCCCACCGCCCCGTCCGTGCTCCCCCCCGTGTCCCCTGCACCCCCCTCTCCCGCGCCCCCGGGCCCGCTCCCCGCCAGGCCCTGCTGGGTCCGGGCCCGAACCTGGTCGGGAGCTTTCTCGACTCGTCCCTCCGCCGCCGGCCCGCGTCCCCGGAGCCGCTCTGGCCGGGCCGGGCCGGGCACCCGGGACCCCTCCGCGGGGACAGGAGCCGCGGCCCCCAACTCTGAGGGCTTTCTCCTTCGCCTTTAATAATTTCCTTCCGGCGGAAACTTTAAGTAACTCAGCCAAGGCGCCGACTCCTTTTGCTTCCCGGGGCCAACTGGTTTATTTACTTGTTTAAAAAGAAAGCCCAGCTCAGGGTGAGAAAATGCGCGAGGGGATGACCCGGCGGGAAAGTGAAGAGAGAACGGATGGTAGAAAACCGCGCTTAGAAAACTTTTCGTGCCGCGGATAAAGGCAGGATGAGAGAGTCCTCCCCTGTCCCCACTTCCCCTCCCGAAGTGGGTCCTTCTGAGCCCGAAGAAACTTGGAAGAAACCAGAAACAAAGACAGACGCAAACACCCAAGTGGTGCGGACCTATCAGATGGCACCCGGCAGCCCCCTGGGGACCGCCCAGGGAATTCAGGTGGTGTTAAGGGTCGCCTCCTCTTGGGTGCCCATACCAAATTCCAGAATTACTTCTTTGGGAAGAGCTGATTTGAAGCCCTGTTTTCAGCAGCTTTTGGTAGGGATGCCTAGTGTTCTGCCGATCTGGTCTCCCAAGAAAACCATTTCTGAAAAAAGCAGCAGAGGTTGAACTAACTGGTCTGTCAAGATGGACGTGCAGAAGTAGATAAAGAAGAAATGGTTCTAGGTTAGGACTGGGTTGTCCCAGACCAAGGGGCTGTCTGGACTCCCTCTAGGCTCTTCTGGAACCTGGGGCAGAACGATGCTCTTGGCTGTCTCCCCTCACTGTCCTTTGTTGGAACCCCCAGTTACACTAGGTCTTCGGGTTGGCCTCGAATTCCAGGGGATCAGACAAAGGCCCCCCCTTCCCTGTGACCCATCCCCTGCTTGCTCTGCCATGGCCTGGATTTGGGTGGGATGCTGTTCTGGCCTTCCTCTGTTGACCTTTATCGGTGTTGCAGGGGTAGGTTGCACCGTCTGCCAGGCTCTCTAACATAAGCCAGACATAAATTCCAGGAATCGCATGTTTTCCTTGTGAGGAATCATTTCAGCCTCAAGGAAGCCCTTCAAAGACTCAGAAGGAAGGTCGGATCCCGAGGAATCAAGAGGCAGCTTTGACGTGTGTTGTGTGTGTCAGGATTGGCTTTGGGAATAAATGAAGTCGGAAGTGACTTGCCTGTCCCACCGCATGAATTATTTGCAATTTTGCTACTTAGGGGTGAGTCTGTTTCCTTCTACAAGGAACTGATCAGGTAGAAAGAGCCCTGTGCCCAGAGGCAGCAAGCCTGGGTTCTCATTCTCTGCCATTCATTGGCTGTGCTGTTTTGGACGAGTACCTTAGTTGCATGGTCTGTGAAATGGACATAATAGCATCTTCCCTTTTAAGGCAGAGGACTATAGCAGATGATCGCCTAAGATACATGGTACCATTTCCTGCTACCCTGTGGTTCCAAGCCTGGGAGATGAGAAAGCTGGAGGAACTCCCTATACTTCTTTTTGTTTTATCTCTAAGAATGGAACGCACTCGTTCAGTGATTTCCTGGAGACAGTGACTCTCCTTGTTTGCTGGTCCTCTGCAGTGGCTCAGTTGGTAGGAGGTTGGGCTTGGAAGGGAAGAACGGTCCCAAAGCAGAGCAAGAAGATGTTTCTGAGCAGATGGAGACCTTGAAGCTTCAATCCTGTCACACCGTATCCGTGGCCTTCTGTTTTTGAGAATGGCTCTAGGTTTTAGTCTTGCTTAGGTCAGAAGACATATTATATGAAATCTTTGAAAGGGCCAGTGATCTTATTATCACACTGAGTAATGTGTCTTAAGCTCCCCCCGTTTGGCTGGTCCCGTCCTGGGCAAGATGTGTGTGACAGGGTATGTTCTCAGCTGCTCCTCCAAACAGGGCGATGCTCTGGGTGAGACAGCGCTGGGGTGAGGCTACAGCCATTCTAACTGCTGGGTCTGCTCTCTTGATTTGGGAGAGAAGCCTGTGGATCCGCGGCTGGAAGAGGGAATCATTGCCAAACCCAGTGTCCTCTCAAAATTTTAAGAGGCGTCCCAGCTCCTTTGTTCTTTGTGTGGGAGGCCTGTCTTTTCTGGATGAAGTCTTGCATGCAGCCAGCCCTCAGCTTCCTGTTTTTAGCCATTGCCACACCTCCCTGAAATCTCAGTCTGACCCAGGCCCTAGCAGCCGTGCCCACTGTGGGTGTCACTTTCTGTTGGGCCCCGTTGAAAAGGTGATGGGAATGAGGACCACGTAGCTGCAGCCTTGCTCGCTCACTGGAGAGGCTGAGGGGCTGGTCCTTTTGCGCCTGGTGATGGTCCCTGTTCCTCAGTGATTACTTGGGGATGTGCTTCCCATTTAAGGCACACGGTTGTGCTTGGCATGGGCGGAGCAGGCTTTCCTCCCTCTCAGCTGAAGCCTCCTGCTCCTCGATGGGGGTGGAGGTTCCCCACCGGAGGGTCACATGCAGAAGGTGGCAGTGGAGTGGGCCAGGTGGCGTGTACCTGTGCCTGTCAGAACCCTGATGTTAGGCGTGTCTGATCTTACGTCTTTGGGTGCGTGCTCCCAGATGGCACCACAGCCATCTGTGGAACATCCCCTGAATGCTTTGTGCTAGCGCGGGGTTTATTTAGCCTACCTGGTAGAGATTCTTGACTCTTGCTGTTTTCGTGGGTGGACTTTGCCGTGTTTCTCCCAAGCCTTCGTGAGTGCCCTTTCCTGGGATAAGCCGGGCTGTCGTGGAAGTGAGCCGGGCAGGAGGGTGTTGACGGGGGTCTGCGTTGGACTCTTAGGACCCATGAGTCTCATTCTTGCCAATAAAGCGCCAATCATCCTGCTTTGTGAGTCTCAGCTAGTATTATGAAACATGTAGCTTAAAAACAACTCCATTAAAAACAGCAAAGTATGTTAAAAAAAAAAAAAACTAACAAAAACAATATTGAGGCAGCAGCTGTTCCAACCCCAAAGGTGGAAAGCTTCCCAGTATGCATTTTTAAAAGACATCACCACGTGGCAGAAAGTGAGAGGAGGGAGAGGAGGGGAAGGAGGTGGAGGGGGGTGGGGAGAGGAGGAGGGGGAGGGAGGGAAGGAGGAAAGGATATTTCTTTTCTTTTATTATTTCCTCTGGGTGTGTACACGTAAAAACTGCTTCCGAATGGAATCCCTGAGAGATTTATATTTGGACTTTGGTTGTCTTGACGACAGTTTAGAGATCTCTGCCACTTCCTCCACAGCTGAGTGGCATGGGTAAGAGGCCACCGTCAGGGCCTGGGTGAGGCCTCTCCTCAGGCCTCTATTCGAATCTGCTTAGTGCTTCACCGCAGAGCAGTCCAGTCCTTGGGATTTGCTGTGACACGTGGGCAGTGGGGACTTCTAGCCTGTCCGGACCTTCACGACAAAGGGCTGTGGGACCCCCGAGGACCCACGAGGCTGCTCACAGCCAGCAGATCAGCCCGAGCTGTGGACACCGGCACGGCCTGCTCTGAGTGAGGCTGAGCGCTCCTTACCAAAAGTATTCCATAAGGTTATGTGAATCGTGGGGTCCTTGTGGAAGGAACAATGCATAGGATGGGGAGGCGCAGCCCAGGCAGCCATCAGCATTGCTGTCCAAGCCTGAGATTCTGTTAACATACTCATTTTTGGGGGGCTTTCCTGGTGGGGCAGTGGTTAAGAATCCACCTGCCAATGCAGGGGACATGGGTTTGAGCCCTGGCCCGGGAAGATCCCACATGTCGCGGAGCAACTAAGCCCGTGTGCCACAACTACTGAGCCTGCTCTCTAGAGCCCGTGAGCCACAACTACTGAGCCCACATGCCACAACTACTGAAGCCTGCGCACCTAGAGCCCGTGCTCCGCCACAAGAGAAGCCATAGCAATGAGAAGCCCGCGCACCGCAACGAAGAGTAGCCCCCGCTCGCCGCAACTAGAGAAAGCCCGCGGGCAGCAACGAAGACCCAATGCAGCCAAAAATAAATAAATAAAATTTAAAAAAACCACACATACCCTTTTTCTTTTTCTTTCCCAGAAACTAGCATTTCTTTTTGCGGGGGAAGGGGGGAGGAGAGTGGGGGGATGCAGAGAGGCTAGGAACTTACAGCAATTAGTTTCTTGCCTGATTCCTCTATTAAATTGAACCCCTGTGGAAAGTGTGGTTTAGTGTTGGTGACTCTGGGATGAGAATAAATATCCACGATAGAGTGGGACGTCTCCCAGCAGGGCCCAGCGGGTAGTGACACAGAGCACCCGAGCTGGGCTGCTGGGGTCCACCAGGCCCTCGTTCCTCTTCTGCTCAGGGTCATTGTGGCCGCATCTCACCCTGAGCCCAGCGTGTGCATCAGAGTCATCTGTGGAGCGTTTTCAAACTTCTCTGGTCCCTCCCCAGCCCTTGTCTGTAGCTCTCAGGCGTGCTGCCCCACCTCTACCGCCACCCAGTGTCCCTGTTTCAGTGAGTGTGTTGTATCCCCCAGATCTGCTCCAAGGCTCTTGCCGTTGGAAAACAGAAAACTTTACATTTTAAGGTGCCAGAACGTGAAAAGATTTTGAGGTCACGCATTAGAACAGGTCTTCAAATTCAGTTGTGTCCAACAGGTTAGACTAATTTCGGTGCTTCCGTGTCTGTACATATTACACTTTCATTTGTTTTAGTTTTTATAATTTGTCATATGTGTTGGAAATTGGAATAGACTTTCCTTCACTCAGTCGTTCACTGATTATCGAGCACTTCTTTCATGCCGGGAGCTTGGGCGGCTGCAGGTGGACAGGACAGCCACGATCCCTGTCTTCAAGGCGCTCTGCCTTTCCCACGACATGGACACAGCGACACGTGAACTAAATGACATCACCAGTATCCCTGCGACAGCACTCACCACGGAGCCACGCCCAATAGAAGTAACAGAGTAGGATGACGATAAATATTGACTGTCGTCCATCTTATCAGGTGTGAGGACAGGTGAGGGACAAAAAGGTTTTGCTCAAGGTCTGTCTTGAGTACCTGCGGTGGATAAGGTGCTGTGTCAGCTCTACTGGAGGTGGAAAGTCGGGAGGCTGGGTTCTGGTCCCGCTTGTGGTGGAGAGGCTCCTGGTTGGGCAGGTAAGACAGGAGCCAGCATCCGTGGCCATGGTGACAAGAAGGATGCTGGAGGTGTCACGTGGTACCATGGGAGACATGCAGGTTATGGTAAGTGCGGTGGGGGGCTGGGAACTGAGCCATCTGGAAGGTCTCCTGGCGTGGGAAGGATTTGCACAGGGCTTCAAAGGACACGTAGGGCTTGGACAGGGAAGGAAAGGTGGGCATGGACCCCAGGACTGGGAGAGCAGGCTCTGGATCTCGCGCTATTTTCTGGAAGGCTGAGGTGGTTGGAGGGTAAGGGGAGGTGAGGAGCACCGCCTCCCACTCCCAGGCTGACGGCTCTCCTGTTGACCCCACAGCCTCCAGCAGGGGGTCTTTTAACTCCCCTTTCCCGTTTTATTTTGAAAAACATCAAACTTACAAAACAGTTGAAAGAGCAGTAGAACGAATGTCTGTAGCCTTCTCACCTGGAGTCAGAAGGGATGACTTTTTGCCACTCTTGCTTTCCTCTGTCTAGTACACAGATAATATTGGATTTTCCTCCTGAACCATCTGAAAGTGAGTTGCAGACATTATGACACTTCACCCCTACAAGCTTCAGCGTGTATCTTTTAGGGACAAGGACATTCTCCCTCCGCACAACTGTAACATCATCTCACCTCTGACATTGAACACAGCAATAGTGTCAGTCGTATAGTTCACATCCGGGATGCAGTCAGGGATCACGTGTTACATTTGCTTCTCACATCTGCTTCTTAACATCTCTCATCTAAAACTGTTCCTCTCTTTTATTTTCTTTTCCACCACGACATTTGTGTTTTTGAAGAATCCGGGCCAGTTGTCTTGTACAAAGTCCTAGTATCTCGATTTGTCTGTTTGCTTCCTTGTTGCTTCTTCTGGGTTAAGTGGTGGGAAGACAACCTAGGTGATGTTGAATGGTTGTATTTTTTTTCTGTGCTCATGTATAATATGGAAATAACTCTTTCTCATTTACCTCTATGGCACTCATTCAAAAAATACTCCTGGCTTCTATGAGCAACGGGCAGTGGTGTGTCTGAACAAAACTAAGGGCCTTGATCATGTGGGTCAGACACTTTAGCAGGGACTGAAGGTGCAGAACCGAAATCAACTCGGGGTGAGTGAGATGCTGAGCTCACCCACCTGCTACCCATCTGCCCGCCCACCTCCCACCCCCGGGGCTCCCGCAACCCTTCCCGGGCTCTGGGTCCTGACTTTCCACAGAGCACTGACCGGCTCCTGACAGACCACATGATTTATTTTCCCCACCTAATTGCTAAAGCTGCTGAGAGTTGCAGGTGTCCTGAGCAGTTTGTCGGCAGAAATAAAGGAAAGAAAAGCGGGATTTAACATTGGGGTCCCGGAGCGAGCTTCTCCCTGCGGAACCTTCTGTCTCGAGGAGTCTTTTTCTGATCTATTTCCTTGCTCCTGATGCCCCAGCCCTGCTCTGAATTCTCTGGAGGTGATGACTGTGCTTCTGCTCGCTCAGGATTTAGCCTGGGCTACTTTCAATTTCCCTAGGGGTGCCCAGATGACCCGGGTTATCAGAAAACTGGGCCCTGGAGAGAAACGGAACCTAGGGCAGGTCACTTCCCTCCTATTTTCTCTTCTTTGAGCAAGACGCCGGGAAGTTGGATGCCTTTGTATCAACAGTATGCGTTTTTCTAGAAGAAACAGATACCTGAATTCTTCAGAATTACTTCCTTTCTGCCCTCGTGGAATCACTGTTCTAACTAGGACCTGCAAATAAAATGCATCGTCCTAAAAAGTGCCTCTACCCCAGCCTGCCCTGGAAGGGGAGGAGAGAAAAGGGATGGAGGGAAGGAGAGGTTATGCGGGGGTGGGGTGGGGAGGAGAAGACAAGGGAAGGGGAAAGAAGTCTGTGTGTGAGAGAGAGAGAGGGAGAATGACAGGCACAGACACACACACACACACACACACACACACGCACACACACACACAGGGTATCACATAAAGCTTGCCCTCTGCTGGCAGGGGAAAAGAGCAAAGCCTCCCTCCCTCCCTCCCTTTATCAAACGATTGGCCAGGGCATTTACATTTGTAGCAAGCTTAATTAAGAAAGTCATTTTTTTAAAAAGAAAAACATCTCATAGCATCAATACCACATACTTCATAGACATCTTTCATTTTGGGAGCTAAGATATTTTCTAAACTTTTCATAACAAACTTCTGAAAAGCTATTTTTTTCATTATCCGTGCTCATCTTAATTAGATTTTGAACCCAATGATGAGGTGGGGGAAAGGATTAAGGAGTGAAATGATGAACGTCAATTTGGGTTTGAGATGGCAAAGGCCAGGGATACAGGATGGCGCCCTTAACCTTGTTTCTTTATAACGACACGTAACTGTACCAACTTGCTGATGTCCTGTTTCCTCGGGTGAGTTGGAAATCCTGCAGCTGTGAAGACAGCATCCTGCCTGCCCTCCTTCACCTCGCAGCTCACCTCCTCATGGTTCTTCTTCCTCTGTCTTTTGTTTTATGTTCAGCCGGCTCCTTTATTTTATGGTCAACATCCAGCCCACCGTCCTGCTCCAGAGTTTTCCTGCTGTCTCTGTTCTTTCAGCCCCACATTCTTCCATTGTTTTGTTTCCTTTTTCTCTCCCCTTCTGGTCAATGAATCATCAGTCTGTCCTTTAAAGAGACACCCGGGGCTTGGCTCTTAGAGGAAAATGTTTCTGACTCTGCTTTCCATCCTTCCCTTCCCCACTGAGTGGGGAGTGTGCTGAGCCCCAGTGCTTGACCTTTCCTCCTGCTGCCAGCGGAGACCAGAAACCCGGCCAGACTTACCCTGTGGGGAGTAACGAAGGCATTTCATGAATCTTCTTGTTTTAGTTTAAAATAAAACAGCAAAAAGGCGTCTGTGTAAAGTAAATGAGGATTTCACTAATGGGTCGTGTGCTGTGGTGATGAAGAGAGACCCTTACCAGGTGTGTGCGTGGCTGCCGTGTGGGCAGGTGTAACGACTTCCCACAGGGGTGTGGGGTCTGTCCTTGGGTTTCCAGCCCAGCAGGGCCCTTGGGCTGATAGGGCAGGAAGGGGGAGGTGAAGTAAGAGCACCAGGAGACCCCTGGGATGTCACATGATGCTCAATTGCCAGGTAAGGGGGTGGAGTTTGGGCATGGCTGGTGGTGGGGGGGCCTGTAGATGTCTGAGGATGAGGTTGGGTGCAGAGGAGGGACCGGGAGTGGCCCTGTTTACACCATCCAGAGACAGGAAAAGGTTCCGAAAGGGCTTGATTGCATGTCCAAGTGGTTATGTGGGTGCGCCGGGGCCTGATTTGTGCTCATAAATAACTTACTCTTTCTCGTTTGCTTCTGTGCATTGGTTTATTTAGTGAGCCTGCATTACTAGTGTAATTAACTTAAAACCTATAAAAATTTACTGCAGGACCCAAGGAGATGTTTGCTGGGTAGAGGTCGTTTGGTTGTTGCTGGAAATAACGGGTACACCGATAATAAAATTGGAAGGTAATTTGGACACAACATTGTAAAATCAACTATACTTCAGTTAAAAAAAAAAGAAAAAGAAAGTAAATTTGGGTTGTTATTCAGGCTCCTGCTCCATCGCCGTGGCAGGGGCGGGGGGGTGGACAGGGGCATTCCGGGAGTGGTCATTGGCCCCCCACAGTGGTCCGTCCTTCGTCCTTTGGCTTCCCCACCGGTCCCTGATCTAGGGTTTCTCCAGATGGGTCTGGGAGAGGCGTGGGCCTGCCGATCTGTCCTGTGGGATCTGCAGGTTGTCTGTGCCTGTTTATTTCTATGCTGCTCTTTGAAAGGTAAATAAACTTACATCTGGATCTTCCAGGTGATCCTCCTGTAACAAAACTGTAGCAACTTTAATGTCCATTAAAACTGGCCAAGGAGAGGAGAACCCAGGCAGAGTCAGCACAGATATCGCGTTGGGGCCGCGTGATGACCGAGCGGTTCCGGAGCAGGTGCCTCAGGTATTGATGGACCTGCTCCGGGGTTGGGCACAGCAGGCAGCAGAGTGGACCCACCGTCCCTGACCTCATGGAGCCTACATCTGGGGAGTGACCTTGAATGAGGGCTCTGGGTCCCTGGTGTGACAGATGGTGATAGGCGCCCTGCAGAGAAAGCCAGGATGGGCCAGGTGGGCTGGCTGGGAGGGTGCAGCTCCAAGTAGGGGCTTGAGAAAGTCCTCGCCAAGACAGCCTTTAAATAAACACGGAGACCATATTCTTGAGCCGGCTGGGCCCTCCTGGCAGAGGGGACCCCACGCTGGCGTGGGAGCAGCAGGCTGGCCAGTGTGGCTGGAACAGTGACCAGTGGGAAGAGGGCAGAAGTGGCGTTGGGGGCCTGTTAATTGGGGTCTCGCGGGCCGGTGTGGGAACTGTGGCGTCTCCTGGGAATCCAGTGGGGGCCATGGAAGGTTTTTGTGCAGTGACAGTGATCTGGCTCGTCCATCATGGTGGTCACCCGAGCGGCCACATGGAGGGTGGACCACTGGAGGATGCGTGCAGGGGAGCCCGTGGCAGGCTGTGACCTTGGTCATGAGCAGGGTCCCGATCGGGCTGTTTGGAAGGAAGAACTGACAAACTTTGCTGACAGATGGTGTGTGGAATGCAAGGGAAGTAACCCGTCCCGGGCACAGGGTGACAGAGCACACTGACCTTGGGACTGACCACAGCCCTGCACTGTTTTTCTTCAGGGAGCAACACCATCCGTCGTATTAGGTTAATGTTCATTTGAGTGGCACCGGTTTGATAGTTCAGTTTGTATTTAATTAATGCATTTATCTTTATTTTATAGCTCTAGAATAACAAAAACAGTTTGTGTGTACTTTTAGTATTTGTATACAGTATATTTACACAACAAGTAATATCTGTGTTGGGTCCCTGGGGTTGCTTTTCTCTTTAAAAGAGCTTATAGAACCTTAACAGGGGCCCCGAGAATATTTTGTAAAGAAAGACGTCTGTTTAAAAGGATGAGTTGTATTCTTTCTAGACCTCCACCTCAGGTTAGGCTAATCTTAGTAAGACAACTAGTAGAATATTTTTTTTCAATAAGAATAGAGATATTTTTGAAGTTTTTGCTTAAGTTATAATTGATGTAATTTACTGATTTGAATATGTTGCTGCTATTGGTGTGAATTGCATTATTGCACATTTCACTCCCATCAGCCCTGTGCTTCCGTTTTGGTAATCATAGTTATTGTGTCACAGCTAACCACGTACACACCCTTATTCTTGCTTGTGAGCAGTGTAGTTACAGATGCTCTGCTGGGGTCTTCTCCTTATGTCCTTGACTTCTTTCTTATTAAAAATATCCATGGGTAAAAGAAAAACAGTAACTATAAACTCACAAGCACTGTAATAATTTGTAGTTGCCCCCGGCCCTAATCACAGCAACAGTGACAACAGTAACAGTTGAGAAAGAATTGAAGCAAAACCTTATTCTGTTCTTTCTCAATCAAGAAAGTGCTTCAGAATGCTTTTTATGAAGAGGGATGTCTTGAAATCACTCTAGTTTATGAGTATCCCTGTAATCAAGACAGCTGACACCTACTGAGTGTAACTCACATACCGGACACCGTGATATTTCAGTTTTCCACTGCTTTGTGACAAACCACCCCGAACTTAGTGCTTAAAGTAACAATTTATTTTTCCTTCTCACTATTTAAAAAATAGTTCAGCAATTTGAACCATGTTTGAAGTACTTCCCGGGAAGAAAAAGGCAGGGTCCTGGCCAGGCTTGGGGAGGTGTGATGGAGGGGCCTGTATTAGCCGTGAAGAGGCAAAGTGCTGTGTCAGCTGGGAGGCAGGGACGCATCCAGGACACCACCATGCACGGTGACAGTGACACAGACGCGCCCTCTGTTTGCTTAGCACCTTGCAGGGGCAGCGTGGGGTCCATAAGTTGTCACACTGAGTCCTTGGACCGCCCTGTGTGGGGGCCCCTGTCTCTGGTTTGTGGTGTGAGAGGAGCCTTGGCAGGTCCCAGGGCTGTGTGTGCGGAGCAGCCTTGAGCTTGGCTTTATCTGTTGCCCATTTTCCAGCTCATGTGCAGGAAGCCCTGATTTCCAGGCCTTTTTTCCTTCGCTCCCTAGGGGATCCGTGTTAAGCGCTGTAATTGGGTTCAGGAAATGTCAGGTTGCAAACTGTGGTCCATCATGATGGCCCACCTGCTGGATGGCGGGCCTGCAGGTGTTAGGAGTTTCTAGGGCTGCAGTTGAACTGTCAGCGCGGCTGGACGGGCCTCTTGCCAGCGGAGCACAGTGGATGGTGGGTCACCCTCGGGCCGCCAGATGTGGGTGCTTACTCTGGCTTTGGCACTTCCTAGCTCGATTCCCCTGGCAAATCACATAACTGCCTGGGTCCAGTTCCCTCCTTTGTAAAATACTGGCAGTTTGCACAGACATCCCCTCTAACCCTGCCTGGCGTGTCATATTGGAATATTCTCTTACCTCTTCTTCCCCAAACCATTTTACACCCTGAGAATCTCAAGGCTTAAGAGAGTTTAAGTAGGTTCTTTCCACAAGAGAATCTCCAGTTTAGAAGTTTTCTTTACTCTGCTTAGCTAAGGGATCTGGCAAAGCATAAGTGGTAAGTAATAGCTTTTGATTTACTGTGTGATACTTCAGAATTTCATTCCTTTCATGAATTTGAACAAATTTCTAACCTACTCTTTTTTTTTTTATAAATTTGATGGTATAAGGTGTAGGCATGTTACTCTGATACACTTACGTGTTGTAACACAATTGCCAGTGTAGTCGTATAAATATTTGTCACATTGCATAATTATAGTACAGTTTTTGTATTCATTATACTGTGCCTTAGATCTCTATGGCTTATGTACTACTTGTTACGAGTTTGTGCCCTGAACAATAGCAATCTTATCCCCCCGACCCCCAATCCCCTGGTCACCACCATTTTACTGTCTGTTTTTTACAGGTTTAACTTTTTTAGATTCGACATATAAGTGGTATCACCCAGTACTTGTCTTTCTCTGTCTGACTTATCTCACGTAGCATCGTGTGCTCAAGGTCCATCCATGTTGTCACAGATGGGAGGATGTCTTCCTTTCTCATGGCTGAATAATACTCCGTTGTGTGTATGTACCACATCTTTTTTATCCATTCATTTGCTGATGAGCGTTTGGCTTGTTTCCATATCTGGGCTATTGTGAATAATATTGTGGTTAACAAGGGAGTGCAGATATCTCGTTGAAATCCTGTTTTCATTTCCTTTGGGTATAAACCCAGAAATGGAATTGGTAGGTCATATGGTAGCTCTATTTTTAATTTTTTGAGGAACCTCAATATTATTTTCCATAGTGTTGGACCAATTTACATGCCTGCCACAGTACACAAGCTTTCCCTTTGCACTACATTCTCACCAGAACCTGTTGTCTTCTTGGTGATGGCCATTCTAACAGGTATAAGGTGATATCTCATGGTGATGTAACATATTCTTTACATTAAAAAAATTTTTTTTTCAACGTTTAAAAAAAATTTTTTTTTTAAATTTTGGCTGCACTGGTCTTAGTTGTGGCATTCAATATCTTTAATTGTGGCATGTGGTATCTTTTCAGTTGCAGCATGCATGTGGGATCTAGTTCCCAGACCAGGGATCAAACCTGGGCCCCCTGCATAGGGAGTGTGGAGTCTTACCCACTGGACCACTAGGGAAGTCCCTCTTTACATTTTTATACTGAAGTATGATATTCATGCAAAAAAGTGCACAAATCTTAATATAGTACACAATGGATTTTTACAAATTGAACAGATCTATGTAAATGCCCAGATCAAAAAACAGAATATTCCCATTAAGTGTTTAGGATATGATTTTCTGCAACTTTACCAACACTAAGTATCACCAAAACTTTTTATCTTCACTAATATTATAGATTAAAAATGATAATCTGTTCTAATTTGATTTCATTAATTATGAATGACTGTGATCATCTTTTCATATGTTTATTGACTTACTGTATTTTTTGTTACCTACACATTCACATCATTTACCTAATTTTTTTTTTTTTTTTAGGGGCATTTACCTAATTTTTATTGGGTTGTTTTTCTTATTGATTTGTGAGAACTCTTTGTATATTAAGAAACCAAATCCTGGCCTCTCTCACATTCTGAGATTGCCCACACCCTGTCTGTGGAGTGTGTTTCTCTCTAAAGAAATCCACTTCTTACCTATCAAAAAAAAAAAAAAAAAAAGAAACCAAATCCTTTGTCATTTGTGTTGTACAAACTTTTCTTCAGTTTGTTACTTTCTAGTTTACCTTTTTACTGAATTAAAAAAATCATATCAATATTTTAAAATCTTTATTTAGTCAAATATATCAGTCTTTTCCTTTATGGTTTTGTTGCCTATGTCTTTCTTAGAAAGTCCTTCTACATTCTAGTATTATAAAATTTTTTACCTATATTTTAATTTTGCTCTTGTACTTTCATAGTGTCTTAAAATTTTTTTTAATTAAAAAAATTTTTTTTGATCACGTGGAATTTATTTTGGTACAAAGAGCCAGGCTAGAATTCAAGTTTTTTGTTTTTGTTTTTGTTTTTTTCTTTACTCCAAATGTTTAGGTAGTTGTTTTAATACTGTTGATTAATTCATCATTATTTACTGATCTGATGGGTTATTTTTATCATGAATGAAATCTCCATGTGCCTGTGGGTCTGTTTCTGGACTCTATATTGTTCTATTAAAAATACACTGATTTCTGAATCCATCAGATTCAGGAAAGTTTAGAAATAGCATGAAGGAATCACTTTTGGGAACTGAATGGTGCAGGGGGCCTTGGACACTCAGGGCTGCAATTCGGATCTAGTTCATTGGTTTGCTCATGGAACCACTATTAACGTGTACGAACTTTATAGGTACAAGTGCACCGAGTTTCGTTCGTCTGTGACAATGTCCATTTTACCGAGAATGATAATCTGGAACACTGCATATATTGAATTCATTCAGTGGTTACCGGAAGGTGCTTTAATGAATGAAAAATTTGAGGGTGGCTAAAGGGAAAGAGTGATGTTGTGAGCTGAGCTTAGCTGGATGGTACCTGGCTCTGAAGTGCAATGGCTTCTGTGTTTGGACCAGTTGTAGAAAAATAAACAGGCGGAGTGGTGAGTTACAGTTTCCACCATCTACAGCACTTGGGTGTTTTCCGTGCTGTGAATCTTTATATTTTTCCCCTTCAGTGTGAGTGGGATTACTTCCATTGGAGTTAGTCCAGAAAGTGCTATGTCAGTGGGAAGTGTGAGTCTACAAGTTAGGGATACATCGAGCTTAACGTGTAACACAGTCCATTTTAAAGTGATCCTAGATCCTGGGTTCTTCATCTCCCCCAAATAGCGAGCAGGGCTGGAGTCCTTCTTCGTGACAAATGAACGCTTTCTGATGCCTGTAGCTCTGGACTGTAGGGCATATGCTCCGGTCAGGGAAGCGAAGACCCCACATCACGGCGGGTCCAGCACTGCTTGTTGCCATTTAGGTGGGGCAGAGGCTGCTTCCAGGAGGACGCACTTCAGTATTGAGGGCAAATCCAGAGGCACAGGTTCGCCTTCCTTCTAGGAGAGTTCTGATTCCTCATGTCCGCATGGAGTCCCAACCCGAACCCCAGCCTCCCATTTTCCTGGGCCGTCATCACGTCCAGGAGTGATGTGGACAGGCCGCCGCCTGCCTCCCCGTTCACAGCCTCTGCTCCTACCCTGGGGGGCCAGTCCACGTTCCCTCAGGCGCTGTGTCCCGGCCCCTCTGCCGCCAGCCTCTCCTCTGTCTTTAGGCTCACCTTCCCGCCCGTGAACCCTCACACGTGAATCCACGCACGCAACTGGTGAAATTTCACGCGTGTGAAATAGGCTCATCACTCTGTGACAGAACGCACTTTAGCTGGAATGTTAACGCTTGTGTTGCCTATCAGTCTCAAGTATCACAGGATGGAAGACTTCCTTGGCTTAGTTTCCAGATCAAACATAGGGAGGGAACGATTCTCAGAGCACCTGAAAAGTGCCTGAGGAAAGAGCTGCTTCTCCCCTTGAACTAAACTGAATTTTGTCTGGAGTTGGGTGCAGTCTCCAGTCTGAGTTGTATAAGCCATGGAATTAGATGCAGGGAATGTGGTGGATGTTTGTCTTTTACTTTAGGAAATTCCTTGTAGCATTAATTTCAGAGGGAAGCAGATCCTGCCTTCTGAATAGAGGCGAAAAAGGCCAAGATCCTCTTTGGCAGCTTCGTCACGGGCAGGTGACCTAGTTCGACCGGCCTGGGACCTGCGCCCTGGCCCTTGCCCAGGAGCCGGGATGGCAGTGACCTTGCAGGCGGCTGCGGGGAGCTGTGCCTGGCAGACTTACCCGGCCAGCCTGATGTCCTGGTGTGATTTCGGCTGCAACCGCAGCTCTCCAGCTTCCTGGAAATCCTCAGAGTTAATTGCTACGACTCACCGCCTGCCCCCCCACCGAGTTGTGCTCTTAGGTGCTGAGGGTTCAATGGACACACCCCCTCACCTAGTGCCTCATCAGCCCAGGCCCGCCTGCATCCTCTCTCTCATTTTTTAGCTCTAATTAATTCATTTTCCTCCGGCCCTCAACCCAGCTCCGACCATTCTGCTGTGTTTATTGTGCCTTTTTGTTTCTAGGCTGACATCTTTTCAGGAAATCTCTTTTAGCTTGAATGCCCCGCGTGGAGCCCTGGCCGGAGCTGCAGGTGTGGTGAGGTTGTCGGGATCAGAGCCGGGTCGGCAGCCTGCAGGTGTGGACGACTAGGTCCTATCGAGCGAAGGTCATGAGCACACGACACCTCCCTGGCCTTGGCTCCCAGCGGCTCTGTGGGCCTGTGCAGGCCGCGTAAGGATGAGGGATGAGGGGCCAGCCAGCTGACGACGTGCAGGGCTCAGGGCCTGAAGGCCACACAGCAGACCCGGCCTCAGTGACTAACACAGGGGAGATGGAAGACACAGCTGTGGGTGACAGAAGGGGCACCGGGAGGCGGTCCTCGGCTCTGGCCCCTGGAAGCTCCCTGGGGTGGGGGCTGCTCTGTGTTCTCGGGCGCTGGGACCGAATCACCGTGCAGGGACGGACTCCCCAGGTGATGCCAAGGCTGTCTCATCTCAGCATCGTGTGCCAGGCGTGTTGTGTGTGATTTTATTCTAGCAAAATCTATTTCTTCTTTTGAAAAGGGGCACTTTTTCCCGCTCTTTACTGTTGATATAGAGAGTAAATAGCATCTTCTTTGTCATTATTAAAACTTTTAATTTTGATTCTGGACTCTAGATCCTAAATCTAGAACTGAAGCTCTAGAAGCTTGCTGCCCACCATTGTCACTACTCTGTCCCCCTGTCGGGACTGCAGAGGACCGGAGCTGGCCCGGGGCCTCCAAGCAGGTGACGCTCAGTGACGCTGGAGGTCACTGCCTTCTCTGTGACTGAGGGGGGCCCCTCTTGTTCATTTATTGATTGTTAGAGCTGAAATTTCCCGATGTGTGTGGATTTGTATTTGTTTGTTTGTAAATTCCTTGACAACTCAGAACATCAAAATGGTGGCATTCATCCTGGGAATTTTTGGTAAATATTTGCTGATTGTGTTAACATGATATCAGGTGTCTAAAGCCAATTCAGCAAACGTTAATAATTAGATTTGCCAAAGGCAACAGAAGTCTTAAGTGGGTTATGCTTTCAGTTTCTAAAAAGCCTTCAGACTACTACAGTGGTGATAAATTTGCTTGAAAATGGTGTATAATTTGTGTTAGAATACACAAATGTATATTAAAAGCACAGTACTGTTTTCTGTGAACTTCCAAGTTTTCCCCTAAGACTAAAAAGTAGTGCTTTGAGATGTCGGATAAGAGGGGCAAGGGCTCATTATTTTTGTTTTTAAATCTGTGTTGTCTCTAGTTTACTCTTTCAAATGTCTATGAAAATGTATTACCTGTCTGCACTTATGAATGTTTTATATGCCAATTGTAAGGATGGATCAATGGATTTATGTGTCGAGCAGAAGATCGGTTAATTGGTTTTGAATGGTTTGCCAAGATGGCACTGTCAGTTTTATGACTTTTCATAGATGATGGATTCCGCTCCTGTGACAAGGTCAAGCACATAAAAATTCCAATCAAATGCCATAAAAAGCGCGGTTCCGTATGTCAGTTTAATTCCGTCACAGAGCTGGCAATTCCATCTGTTTCAATCTAAGATTAGCCCCAGTCCGGCCTCTGTAGCAGGTGATCACACAAACACCTAGTTTCCTAATACGTGTAATATAATGAAAATATATAGCATAGATAATATAGATGTATAGCATAGGTCATTTCAATCTGAAAGTGTATTTATTTTGGTTGTAGTTGAGGCTGAGTGGGAGGTAGAGTGTAGCGGCCGTAATTCAGGATGGCGAGGGTCATGCCGGTCTCTCGTGGTGACAGTCTGTTGCCCCTCTACTGCTTGGTATCGGGTGGGTAAACACTGCTGTTAATTACGTGCTGCTCCTAATGGGCAGATGTCTGTCGTTCTCAACTGCAGCTCTTCACCAGAAATGGAGTGGCCAAAGTGAATTGGTTGTGTTTATTATTCTGGTCACGGGACACAGCAGGTGTCACAGCAAATCAATCTCATCTTGGTAATAGGTCGTGGAGAAGGCAGAAAACCGCAGGCTAGAACACATTGACCCATACCTGTCACATAATCTCAGGTAATGACAGTTGGGTGGTTATGTGTGGTGCAGCTGAACTATATAGCATAAGGCATCCAAGCTGGGGGTCTCTAAATAGGTCAGAGGGTTCCAGCAGATACCCCACCCCCTTCTGCTTCTTTTAAGGGCTGTTGTTGCTGAATGGTCATAAAAAGAGTTTTGTCTGCTCTAACGCTATCCAACAAGACAGGACTATCAACGACTTGGTCCTGGCATCCGGCCTGCCAGCCAGCATTTAAAGGATGCCGTGGCAACCCCGCTGGGCCTTATGTGTGTGAAAGTAGATGCAGCTGCTGGAGAAGGACCAGAGCCACCCAGCAGGGCAGAGAGCACCGCCCGGTTCAAATGATGCCCTGCCAGCCCGGGCCACTGGGAAACTGGGTGGTGGACAGACCACCTGGAATAGCTAAATATGGGTGAGTGGCATTTTCCAAAGAAGGACATATTCTGGGAAGCATATGGGTTTAAAGAAATGGTATATTGTCATACTTTACAGGTAAATCTCATAAACTGGGATTTGGAAATTGTGAGAATTCAGACGCAGGGCCAGGATGAATTTACCTTATAAATGAATGAGGAATAAACAGGTGATGAGGTTCAACAAGCTCTAAGGAGAATTTTTAGCCAGTTTAGAGGGATATGCAGGTTTTTAAGTTTCTTCGATGCGCTGTATTGAGGATACAGGCTGAGCTGCTGAAATAAGAGATCCCAAAGTCTGGTGACTTAAGCAGGAGAGAAATCGTCTCTTTCTTCTTGATCAGTCCTGGTGGCTGGTTCAGGATGCTCTGACGGTTTATGGGGTCAACACATTGCCTCTGCTTCCACCCCGTTGGCCAGAACCAAGACCCCTGACCACCTTGACCAGCAGGGGTGGCCGAGTGCCTGCTGAACCTCACTCAGGGCTCTTTTTCTGATGGTGAAAGGGAGCGTGGATATCGTGGAGCAATGATAGTTTCTCCCATAAGCACCTTTTGTGTTCCAGCAAGGTCACTGCCAGACTATGAATTTGAAGACTGTGAGTTTATGGCTTGACCGGAGCTTTGACTTGATTTGTCTTTCAGACTCTGGACTCGAAGGAGAGAGAAGCAAGCTTTAAGCTGGCTTGTGGAACCTCTTCAACTCAGATCCCTCACTTGTCAAATGTTGATAACAGTGTCTGTCTCAGCGAGTTGTGACGGTTACACAGCACAAGTAACCTGAGAACACCGGGGCTCCTGCCTGTCGTATGGTAACTTCTCGGTAGAACTAAGTTTGTTCTTCCTCTCTAGGAGGACTGGTAGAGGTCATCTACTTCCCTGATGCTTCTGGAAAAACAAGTTGACTTGCTCAGAAGTTACTTTAACTTGCCTTATTGCACCAGGATTACACCACTTTACAGTAAAAGTATTTTTAGTTCTCCAAATGCAAATTTTAAAATTCTGTGATGAACTAATGTTCACCCAGAGGCAACTCATATCATCATGACACATCTCCTGGCCCCGCTGCACCCGTGCTAGAAAGAAGGGATAACAAAAAAGCAAGTTTCTTTGGGAAATGAGGTATGCACGCTGCCTTGTGGGAATCTGCAGTGGCAGCCGTGGCCTCGAAGGAGGCTTTGGGGGTCGTGAGCTGTAGTCCCTAGGCAGTGCAGATGTGCTCCTCCTGGCCGGTACCCTGGGGTCCCTGGGTCTTGAGCCCAGACCCTGTCAGGGACGCTGCTGGTCCTGGGCAAGACCCCGGCACGTGCTGCTTTGAGGCAGGTGGGACTCCTGCTGGGGCATCGCATGCTGTGATGTGTGAGGTGGCCAGTGGCACCCCTGGGATGTGGCAAACGGGGTCCTGGGATAGGCAGCTCCAGAACTGGGTGGCATCGCTAAGTGACAAAGACATATCACAAGAACTGAAGTCGTGGGGTTGGAATTGATGAGCCTTCACTGGGAGGACCTGCCCTTTGGGAAGCCACGTTCTTTCCCATCTCTGCCTCCCCGGCCGGGGTCCCACATGTGGGCTACTGGGCGGCTCCCCCGGTGCTTTGCTGGCTTCGCAGGGCTGTGGGAGGGGGTGGGGCCATGCCTCCTGGCCTGGGCTTCCTGTAGCTTCCGTGCGTGTTTCAGTTAAGGCACCGTCTGCCTTCCGGCACTTTGGCAGCCCCTGCTGCCACCCCGGCTTTGGGAAGTCCTCCCCCGGGTGTGGTTACTTTCCACTGGCGCCCTGATTGCCGTCTGGGGGGATGGCATCTGGAAATGCTCCCCTGCCTTACACGTGGCACCCGTGTCTTTGCTGAGCTGATGCAGTGCCCACAGGTCCTACTGCTGGGGGGGCCCTGGTGTCAGGCAGGGGGAGTCAGTGGCCTCTTGACGGGAGGCCTGTGGCGTCATGGGGGCTCCGGCTGGCCACCCTCTCTCCTATCCAGAGCTGTCCTCACCTGTCCGGGAGAGGCCTGTCCGGGAGATACTGAAGTTCCTTGCTGACCACCCGGCAGAGCCAGTGTTGGCAGCGCCAGTGGAGGGAGGCAAGGTCCGACGCTGAGAATTAAGTTTGATTTAAGGAGGTCTTTCCGAGCAGGAGGGTGTTGTCATTGGGTAAGAATCACTGTCACGATGCAGGATGGGTGCAAACAGCAAGGCAAGATTTTTGAGGGTTTCATAGAATCCTAGGGTGCAAACTGCTGTGGATGCTTCCCCTTGAAGAGCTGGTGGGCCTTCTGGGAAGTTCCTGTCACAAACAATCACCCCGTTTGTCCCAACAGGAAGAGTAAAGAAATGCTAATGCCACAGGGAACAGCCAAGTCCTGTTGAAGTGGCCGGGAGGGGGTTGGGCCTTCGCTCTGCCAGCTGCGTGCTAAGGCTGTTCTCAGTTCTCGTCATAGCTCTTTGTTTTCTAATAAGTGATAGGTTTTTATTCATAAACGTAAATGGGAAGATGCCCATTTAAAATGCAGTGTAGGGACTTCCCTGGTGGCACAGTGGTTAAGAATCCGCTGCCAAAGCTGGGGACACAGGTTCGAGCCCTGGTCTAGGAAGATCCCACATGCCGCGGAGCAACTAAGCCCGTGCGCCACAACTACTGAGCCCTCGTGCCACAACTACTGAGCTCGCGCTCCTAGAGCCCATGCTCCACAACAAGAGAAGCCACCGCAGTGAGAAGCCCGCGTACTGGGATGAAGAGTAGCCCCCGCTCACCACAGCTAGAGAAACCCCGCGCGCAGCAGCAGAGACCCAACACAGCCAAAAAAAAGAGCAGTGTAAACAGGCTCTGAAGACCAGTGACAACGCTTTAGTAAGTCAGCCCCTAGACCTGCTTTGGATGGAAACAGTTTTGCTTAAAATGATTTACTTTCCTTGAATATTGTGATTTTCTTTTTCAGTTCTGTGTGATAACTTTCCCTGTACAGGCATTACCAGCATATGAGGAGGAATGATTAACAGATGTACAAATAATTGTCATATGCTTGAAAGCTACAAAACAATGCGTTTGTTGCAGGAAATAAAGAGGACAGATGTAATAACTGAAATATTTATATATATATCTCAATCACTTAAAGAAGAAGTATTGCATTAAGTCAAATAATAATACCCGAGTGTTTATATGAATCCAACCTGTGACTGTCTAGGTTTCTACAAGGGCTGGTTCACACGAGGGCCGACTCCCCATCTGGGCTCCCAGGTGCATGCCAGGCTGGACGCTGGGTGGGTTTGGGAAAACTCCTGGGTCTCCACTACCCACACGTGCTCCAGGGAACCTCCCTTCCCAGCCCAAACCCGGTCCTGTTAGTCATTCCTGATGCTTCTGGGCCCTCACACACCCCGGCAGCGGTGACAGACCTCTGCACCGTCCAACTCAGTGCCAGGGTTTGCCGTCTTGCAGCCCCGGTCAGTTCTTTGTCCCGTGTCTGCTGCCTTTGGTGTCCTCCCTTTTAGACCAGGGTCTTGTTTGCAGAGAGATCTGCTCGTTAGCCCCCAGATTTCGCCATGTGGACTCCCGTGGCACGCGTGGCCTGTGTCCTCCCCAACCATACAGCGGTCGTGGGACCCCATGGTGCACGTTGGCCCATTAATCTTTTCCCATTCTAGTTCTCATTTTTATTTAGTGTGGAGTTGCCTCTCCTAGTTCCTTTTCTCATCCACACCTTTAGTTTTTTCTCTTTTTACTTCCTGTGTCATATTGTGAGGAAATTTGGAATAAGCAGAAAAGATTTCTGGGTGTCCCCAGTGGAAAACTATGCATCATGTAAAGAACAGCCTTCCAGGGTGTCTGATTCTAGCCCTTTCTTGTCCTTGGTCTGCTTTTTGCCTCTGTAAGTTATAGATAACTGATAGCAATGCAAAATAATTACAGTCTGCAGACATGGAAAAAACATCTATTTGTGTGGTTAAAATGACCTCCCCCAGCATCAGGAAAAAAAGTCAGTTTCTTGTCCATTTGTAAATTCATTTCAACCTTTAATTGGATCATTCCTTTAATCCATATAAATTTGTGCTTCTCTGACTTCTGTGAATTGGTTGTAACACCTCACTAATACTCTCGTTAATAATGAGGTCAATAAAGACTTTAACACATGTTCATTCTATATCTACGAGTCAGGATTTTGCCTACGGTAATTATTCTTTAACATAACAAATATGTTAAAGAATCAAAAAATAACAAAGGTGCGCTGTGCTTCCTGGTTAACTAGTGACAAGAAAGGACCCTAGTGAGAGGAAGTTGGATGCGGAAAGTGGAAGAACTAATTAATCCTAAAGGGTTCAAGACATGGGAAGTTTTCCTCTTAATATTGGAGCCCTTATATATGGATAGTGGAAACGTAAGATGTGCAGCTGCTGTGGAAAATGGAAATTTGGCTGCTCCTTAAAAAGTTATAGACAGAATTACCATGTGACCCAGCGATTTCACTCCTACGTATATACTGCAAACAGTTGAAAACAGGACCTCAAACAAATACTTGTAACGCGAATGTTCACGGCAGTACTATTTACAACAACCAAAAATGGTGGAAACAACCCGAGTGTCCATCAGTGGAGGCTGGATAGACAAATTGTGGTATAGACGCAATGAAATATTATTCAGCCTTAAAAAGGAATGAAGTACTGATACGCAGGGCGATGTGAGTGAACCTTGAAAACATGACGCTAAGGGAAAGAAGCCACTCACGAAAGATCACGTATTGTATGATTCCATTTGTATGAAATGTCCAGAATAGGTAAATCAATAGGGACAAAGTAAATGTGTGATTCAGAGGCTGTGGGGTGGGGAGAATGGTGAGTAATTGCTTAATGAGTATGGAGTTACTGGGGATGAAGAAAATGTTTTGGAACTAGATGGGGGTGGTGGTTACACAACACTGTGAATGGACTGAGTGCCACTGAATTGTTCACTTTAAAATGATTAATTTTGGGTTATGAGAATTGCACCTCAACAGCAACAAAAATGAGTGTAGGCAACTTCCACATCTGAAATAGTTTACATGTGAGTAATTAGGAGGGGGAGGGTTTAGCTCAGCAGTTTTAATGTTTTCCCACCAGAAACACATGACACATAGGACACCGACAGTGGAGTTGACCCAGGAAGCATGCTCCCACGGGTTCCCAGGCTCATGCAGTTTCCAGCAAGTTTCCTATAATTCCACCTCATCAGCTTCGGTAACTCTGATTCATACAGATTACACGGACCATACCCCACAGAGGCAAGAATCTATGGTTTGGGTGATGGCCATTTAAAATTTAGATGATATGAAGGAGTCTGGGGAGAAAATGTTAGTGTAAAAAGTTACGTTTATATAGAGAAGCTTAAAGAAGAATACAGAGTTTGTACCCTGATCCCTGTACCTGGATCACATCTGTTCATACTTAAAAATAGATACAAGGAACCCTTTGTATAGGATTACAAAGTTCAAATGCGTCAGAAAGGTACAGAATAAAAAGTGCAGCCTTCCTAACCTTCGATCATCACTGTTAATGTGTCCTTGTGATTTTTTTTTAAAGGAAGTGTTTCAAAAAAAAAAAAAAAAAAAGGAAGTGTTTCAGGCTTGTGTGCTTGTGCTCACACACCCAGATTTTTTTTTTTTTAATAAAGGTGTCATTACAAATTTGTAAATGGATTTTTTCAATCAGTATATCTTGGAACGCTTTCCATACATATCAGCTCCTACAGATGGACTTCATTCTTTTGGATGGCTGTGTAATCGTCATGATGATAATCAGCATTTATGAACACTTGCGGGATGCCGGCGCCGTTCTAAGTGCTGTGGACGTGTTATCTCATTTAATCTTCACGACAGTCCTACGAGGCAGGCCCTCCTATTGCTCCTCTTTTACAGAGGAGGGAACAGAAGCACAGAGAAAACTAGGAAGAAATTTAAATTTCGTGCGTCTGACCCCAGACCCACACTCTGACCACCCCCAGATTCTGCTCCCCTGTGCGGTTAGTTTGCGGGAAGGCGGGGGTTATCACTGCTTCTGGTTTACCCCTGATGGTTATCTTCTCTCCCTCCTTTGTTACAGCATCCCCTCGGATGTGTGCGCCCTGTGTGTCTCACACTCCAGCCTATGACCTCTTGGGGTTTCTGTTTTATTGGAGTTCTCTTCATGTTGTCCTGCAGTTAAAAGAGATAGGGAATAACTCAGAAGAGCAAAACAATTATGATTAAGGTTTGCAAAATTATTCCCAAGAGTGGCTATCAGATTTTGATCTTTTAGCCCAGAAAAGAGAGTGTGCATAATTCCTATAGCTTGGCGTGCATACAGAAAGAAATCTCGGAGACTCTTCTCTCCTGTAGGGGAGGCAGGTCCTGGTTGTCCCCCTGGGATGCCACATGGCTGAGAACCACACTGAGACTTTCTGGGTGTCCCGTGCCTGCCCGGCTACGTGGTGAATGGGTCCCCAGGATAAAAGGCGGGGCCGAGGAAGCCCCTAATCCCTGGGCGCCTCGGCCCTTGCTGTTTATTTCTTCCTTTTCTTTGCTCTGGGTCATTGTGTCTCCCCAGCTGATGAGCTCCAGATTGAATTGTAGCTGGTCAGCCAGCCCACGGATCAGAGGGTGGGGCGCCGGGGTACTCCGTGAGTTCGTGGCATTATCAGATGCGGGGATATTGCGGAGAACAGTTGTGCACTGGGGATGCACGTTTTGGCTTTTTCGGAGAAGGAGCAAACGGATACTGCAGTGTTGCCGGCCAGCCTGTTGCTACTGTCTTGAGCAAGCATAACAGCGAGCCGGTTTGGATCTAGAGTCAAGATTAAACGTCATAGAAAACTCAAGCTCCAAAATGTTTTCCTTTGGTCAGCAGAACAGCAGGATGCTGCCGCTGTCTGTGTGTCCTGGCTGACTCTGTGTTTCTGGCCGCCAGCTACAGTTTGCCATTTAGATCCATTTAGCAGAGAAGGATCCCATCTCATAAAAATGCAGGCTGGGCGTGTGCTGGGAGCTCATTCTTAAATATCCTAATCCTTTTTTGGGAGAGAGGCAGGCACACAAAATAGGAGATTGTGTAGGCGGATTTACCAGCGTGTTTTCATATGCGTCAGACGCTTGGGAAAGTCTCTTTTATGCCAGGTTGGGTAAGACACAGATTCGTGGGTAGGAAATCAGAGTTTGAAATTAGCTGCTCAGGTCACGTGGTCAGATCACAATAGAGCAGAAGTTTGTGCTCTGAGGGCAGAGAAGGTCTGCAATCCTTTTCCTCACCCCTGCAGGTGTCCAAACCACCAAGTGAAGAAACACACTTCCTTTGGTTCATCTGACCAAATTATTCTGTCAACTTTTGGCCTGGTTGCCTCAATCTAGCTGCAATCTTCCTGCCTGCTTGAGAGAGAATTTGGTGGGGGAGGCAGGGCAGTGTGTGATGGGTCCCCAGAGTCAGAACATGAACAGACAACAGGGTCCAAATTGAAACCAGAAAGATGATTTCACTCCTGGAACAAGTGATTGTCTTTCCTAGACCATTGATTTTTCTTCCTTGTTTCGTTTTTTAATAACGTCAATCAGTTGTCTTTTTGTAAAGCTAGAAGATAGAAGTGGACATCTCCTAACAAATTAGAGGCCACACATGGCTTTCTGTCACTTAGATTCTGAGTGCACGTGTAGCAATGCCTTTAGACTGTGACCATGACCCGTGATGCAGATGAAATAGACCCAGGTGTTAGCGAGTGACCGAGGGATTGCTCCTGATGCTTTGGCCGGAGGCACCCAGACGTTGCTGTTGGCCAGGCCCAGACATCAGGTGGCCTTTTCCAGGCTCTCTTTTGTTGGGAGAGCAGCACGTTATGAAGTTGTGGTTTGGCCGTAACTTCCCGCAAAAAAATAGCATGTGTGATGATGTGATGGCAGAGTCAGGGGCGGAAGGAAAGGGGCATGGAGATGGTGCGATATGACCGGGGGTCAGCTGTAAAATCCTTACAGATGTTTCCTCCTGGGGGTCAAGCTTCGGATGGGCAGCCTCCTACTGTGCTGCTAGTGGCCATTGGGAGGTTCCAACGTGCACTTGAGACCCAGTTAAAAAAGTAAGAAAGATATATGGTGTCCCACGGAACCCAAAGCAGGAATGCAGCTGGGCCTCGGGAAGGTAGGGGAGGTACCAGAATCCCGTCTTTGGGCTGCTTGGCTTAATGTCTCTCTGCACAGCTGCTTCCCTTTTCCGATGCAGGGAGTTGAAAGGTGGCCGCCTCCAGACTCCACTTTGCACGGTGTGGCTCTAGCCTCAGAGGGCTTCATCCCTGTGTTTCCCAGCCTCTGTGTGTGTGTGGGTGGGTAGCGGGGCACACTGAAAGTCCTTTCCCCCAGCGCTGGCTTGTGTCGATTGTAAGTCTGTCTGTGACACCAGCGAGGCTGGTTGGTTGAGCAGAAATGTGAAATCGGGGGCTTGGGGGCAGTTGCAGCTTACGCCAGCCTCAGCATCCAGGGATTTTCTGTATTTGGTGGCACAGTATTGAGAAGATCCTAATAGATCATTCTCTTAAAATTTCTATTTCTGATTATATCTTATACATTGTATAGTATCTTAGTACATACAGTGTTGCATGTGTGCCACTTGTAAATAGATATACACCTATCAGACGATACACACCTCATTTTCTGCAATGTGGGACTTGTCCTTTGTTCACATTACATGTAGGATGTTTACCCACAGTGTCTCTGGGAATATTCAGTGGTTCATACAAGGGAACAGCTCCTATCTTGAGAAGCATAAACTGCATATTTTCTTTCTTGACCCTAAAATAAACTTCTTAAAGAGATTTATATCCACAGATCTAGAAGTATCCACAAGCAGAATTTCACAGTGTTGGTACATAAAACACGTACTGATACCCTCCTATCAGCGTGAAGAGGAAGGTAACCCACGCTGTGGGGTTGTTATCAACGTATCTATACCTATTTACGTAAAATTATGTTTTAATATAAAAATTAACCAAAGTTGTTCACTTATAGGAAACAAACTGCCTGTTATTTCACTTTGACACTTCCTAGCTCTGGACTTTTTCCTCCCTAACTTTTCTTTTTTGAAAGAATTCTGTTTTTACTTTGCCCATATTTCTAGTTAAGATAAATTATCTGTACCAACATGAAATAACTCTAACATTTTGTTCAATCTTTTTTAAAATTGCAAATTATTTTATTAGGTTCATGTAGCATATATTTGCATGATAAAAGCATTTTTATTTCTATGAAAACCTGACCAAGTTCTTTTTTTGCTTGGATGTTTTTTCTTCTTTGAGATGTAATTCACATAGAACATTATATTAGTTTCAGGTGTACAACGTAATGATTTGACATTTGTGTATCTTGCGAAATGATCACCACAATAAGTCTAGTTAACATCTATCACCTCTCATAGTTACGATCTTTTTTTCTTGTGATGGGAACTTTTAAGGCCTACTCTCTTAGAACTTTTAAATATACAGCACAGTATTGTTAACTCTGGTCCCCAAGCCATCTGCTGCATCCCCAGGACTTGTTTATCTCATAACCGGAAGTTTGTGCCTTTTGACCCCGTTTGCGCGTTTTGCTTTTGAAAGCCCTGCTGGCCCCGCACACTGAGATTCCCTAAGGATTTGTTGACCTGGGACTGGAGATGGTTTCTCCAGTTGGGGAAAGAATGTATGGGGAGGCCGAGGCCTGGAATTGGCCGGACCTCCTTTCTGCCAGCGGTGTGCTCTGATGGGTACTGGGCCTCAAGCTCTCCATCTGCGAAATGGGAATGATGACCTCACAGGGTCACCATGAAGACCGAATGCAGTAACGAATGTGAGTGCTCTGCCAGCTGGAAAGCCTTCAGAACGCAGGTTGAGGTCAAGAAAGGCCATGGCTTCAGTTTCTCCTGAACTGCTGAGCAAGGGCATGTGCCAGAACATCATGGAAAGGGCATCGTCAGGGGCCACGGAAACCCCATGGGCCTGAGCAGTCTTCCCCCGGGATGGGGGCATGTTGTCCTGGGCATGATGCTCCTTCTGTATCATGAAGAGGAAACTCCAGACCTTGAGGTCTGGCTCTGGGTCACGTTCCTGGGTGTGTCTCTCCTGCGCTTGCAGGAGAGGATACATCCTGCTGACCCGCCAGCACCCAACACGGGGCCTGCTGTGTCTCAGACGCGGGATGGGTTAGCGAGCGGGAGAGATACGCATCATCACACCTGTCGCAGGGTGGGGACCCGGGTGGTGTTTGTCAGGAGGCACTAGGGTAAAGGATGGAGGTCAAGAGCTCGGGCTTGGGAAGCACAGACTGGGTTCAATCGCTGACCCTTCCTGGGCCTGTTTTCCCAACTGTGATGGGCAATAGTAGTACATCTCTCAGAGATTTGGGCTGAAAATGAACGAGATGATGCAGGTTAACATGGAGTCTAGCTGAGCAAAACATCAGCCGTCACCATCACCACCATCACGTGACTAACGTGGTCGGTGTTATTAACAGCTCGCGGATCATCGTGATTCGGAACCTGGAAGCCCAGAAGCTCCATTTGTCTTGGAGCTTTGCCTGGAGTCTTTGTCTTCTCTTCCCTTTTCCCTGAGTCATCACTTTCGTTGTAATTTTGGCTCAACTGGGCACGTGCACTTACTTATTAGCTCAGGTTCAATGCAGCGCCCTTGATCTTCACCTCTGTCGGCGGGAACATCCTCCTGTATGACAAGGTTTCAGATTAGTTTTCCCTTCTGGGGGTGGGGGGGGGGTGGTGGCGGGTAGTTTTCAGACCAGAGCTGTGCCTCAGCATTAATGACATGGCGTTGGCTCTGCAATTTAGCATCCAGCCAGCAGCGGAGGGCGGATCTGCAGTCATGTGCTTTCCTCTTTGACCTTCAGCTGGTCTTTGGCTGGGGAGCAGTGGGGGACACCGTGCAGGAATCAGAGGGCACGTATCCACGGCTTTACTGCTTATTGTCAGCAGTGCACCCACTCAGGCTGTTCCTGGGGAATTCATCCACGTGGTCCATCTTCATCTCCAGCCCCAGAAGCCACACCCGTCTTCTCTCCTTTGGACAATGAAAGTAGGAGGGTGCCCCATCTTTGACCCTGGAGGCTCACCCTGGAGGCTGAGCCCTGCTCAGAGGCTGCCAGGTAGGGGTTCTTCTCGCAGGGGCAGCTGTGATGCAGGCAGCCTTGCGTTTCCTGGACGAATGTCTTAAACTAAGTGTGATAGTTTAGCATTTATTCCCAGAGAGCATAGATTGAAAGTGAGGGGGGGTAGTAATTTCCCTCGAGCTGGAAATTCTCACTGCTGCCTTCTATGTGTGTTTTGTAAAGTCTCTGAAATGCTTGCAGAAGTGCCAGCTGACCGAAGGAACTAAGCCATGGGAAAGTCATGCCAGCGTGATAGTTATGGGGATGGCTTTTCTCACACTCTGTAGGCCCAGCCCCACCTCGGACACACTTCCTCCCTTTCATGCAAGTCCCTTTTCTGACACTAGTGTGGGATTCAAGCCTGGGGCTTGATAGAGTTGACTGTCATAGGATGATTCCTCATATGTCATGGGTCAAAAACTATGGTTATTTAATGGGAGCAGTGATAGAGTCAGGAAGGTAAGTTAGTTGTGAGCAGAGGCTAGCATCCCCAGCTTATCAGTACCATGCAGGTGTGTTGACTGTTTGCTCTTGTTTGCAGCCGACAAGGGTGCATGTGCATCCTCTATAATCTAGTGTCATGATTAAGGATCACAGCAGTTAACTATCTACATCACACAAGATCTCGGCTTGGGGGTCAGCGAAGCATCGAGCGTTAATTCAGATGAGCAAGTGGTCTGAGGATGCCAGCTGTCAGGCTTGTCAGAGTCAGGGTGTAAGAACGGTTCCTTCCTAAAAAGGGGGTGGCACCCTACTCCCTTGAAAAAGCCCTGCCCCTTCCCCTGTAAACTGAAGCACCTGCCTCCCCATCATTAGCCTCCCTCCTCCTCCCTTTGTCTTTACCCTTTAAAATTAAATCCCTCTTGCCAGGTGGGCGAGAAGTCGATCTGTGAATTTAGTTCTCACTCCTTTATTCTTTGGCCACGAATAAAGCTTGTGCTGTGTCAAAAACAAAAAGAAAACAAAAACGGTTCATTCTGTCTGCCCTGCACAACCCAACGTGAGCACCAGGCGAGCTCTCGATGTGGAGTCTTAGCTCTGACACGATAGACTGGCCACCGTTATCTGTGAAGATGCCCGGCACATAGTAGGTGCTCAGTAAAAACGCAGCCGATGAGCGCAGCCTCCTAAATGCCTCTGTTTCCTGTTTTGCTTTCCTTCCAGTCCTCTTAAAGTTCCACCCCTGGTGGGTATCGTTGGTTCCACTGCCCTTAGGACAAGTCCAGGCTCCAAAGGCTGGTGGAGAAGAGGGGAGGGGAGGAGAGCAAAGCCTCCTCATCCGAGTCCCGGCGCCCTTGGGGTTCACGGCAGCACCTCCCACCTGAAGGGTAAGTTCATGGTGTGGCCGTACCAGCCGATCCTAAGGATGGGCAGAGCACCCTGGATGGTCATTGGGTGCCAGGGCTCTGATGTGTCCGTTTCCAGGACCGTGTCTGCTTCAGGAGCCCGTTGGCTGGGGGCAGGGAGCTTGGTGAGAAAGGGGAGGCCAAGTCTCAGTGTTTTATGACCTAACCTGGGGACTGACGTCCATCACTTTTGCCATTTTTCTACTTTTTAGGAGCAAGTCATTAGGTCCAGGTCGCGCACAGGTGACCAAACACCAGGAGTCAGGGATCACTGGGAACCACTTTAGAAGCTGCAATTATGATCATTCTTTATCCTTACTTGCTAGATCTGCAACTCGGGAACAGTGAATATTGAGTGTTTTGTAAGAACACGACAGAATATAACAATAAAATCCCACATTGGTGCCAGGAGCCTATGCGGGCCAGGTGTCCCGTGGAGCCAGTGGGTTCCCCGCCAGGAACAGGGCAGCTCGTGTCTCTGCCGTTTGTCTGGTGACCTGTCTTGCCCCGTCACCAGCCCACACGTGCGTTGCTTGAGAGGAAACAAAGGTGGTAAGAGAACAGTTGGTTCCTTGGGCAGGAAGTGCGATTTAAGTAAAACACTGGGTTAAACATTTTTTAAAACAGTTGAGGTCACACTTTCTAAGACTCAGATACTGTGAAATTTCTGCTTAGCCGCACAGGGTTCGTACATCGGGACAGAGTGCTCTGTGGAAACGCCGAGAAGCAGTGGGAACTATTATAAGAATAACGGAAGTGAAGGGGTGATGGAACGTGCCCTTCTTCCCCATTTAAGAAGTGTCTTCCTCCTTCTTTTCCTTCTTTAACTTGTCTGAGGAGTCAGGCAGGAGGAGGACTTCTTTCTGAACCGGGGCCCGGCGAGGGATGGGGCCTCTGCTGCTCACCTTTTCTCATGCCCAATACGTGACCTTGGCTTCCCTACAACTTCTAGGATGTTCCTTTGCCACCAGCAGGGTGGAGAAGCCACCCCCTCTCTGGGGCCAGAGCACTTGATGACTGAAAGATTGCTAGACTTCGGAATCCACCAGATCTGCCAACTCTGGAAGAGCAAGAGGCAAATAAATTTAACAATAGTAGAAAGGGACAGCATTTTTTTTTGGCTGCGTTGGGTTTTTGTTGCTGCGTGCAATCTTTCTCTAGTTGCGGCGAGCAGGGGCTACTCTTTGTTGCGGTGCAAGGCTTCTCATTGCGGTGGCTTCTCTTGTTGCGGAGCACAGGCTCTCGGCGCACGGGCTCAATAGTTGTGGCTCACGGGCTTAGTTGCTCCGCGGCATGTGGGATCTTCTTGGACCAGGGATCGAACCCATGTCCCCTGCATTGGCAGGTGGATTGTTAACCACTGTGCTACCAGGGAAGTCCAGGACAGCATTTTAAAACAGTATAAATATTTTCTTACTAGGAACAGCTTTTTGGGGGTGGATGACATCCCAGAAGTGAGATCACTGTGCTCTTTAAACACCCATCCAAGAGTCAGAGAAGATCGGGGGTCATCACCAGACAGGCTGCTCTAATTCCCTTCTCTGGAGGGATGCTTCCAAGACTTAAACTTGACCAGTGATAGGAGGAGACAAGGCGATTTGACTGAAGATCTTTCCACAGGCAATAGAAACAGAACCTGCAGAAAATCTAGATAATGGACTTATCAGACATGGACTTTAAAACGTGTATGTTCGTTATGTTCAAGGAAATAAAAGTCATGATTTCAAGCTTTGGCATGCAATCGAAAACTGTACAATAAAAATTTTATGGTGAAAAAATCCAATAATTGATATCAGGAAATCAATAAATGGGTTCATCATCACATTAGGTACATCTGTAGAAAGAACTGGAAGATAGGTTAGAATAATTCCAAATTGAAACTCAGACAAAAAGATGGAAAATAAAGAAAAGAATATAAAAGACATATGTGGTAGGGGAAGAAAGTTTAATACAGGCACAGTTGGAGTCCCAGAAGGCGAGAAGAGGTATGATAGACCGGAGACGATGCTCGAAGAAGTGACAGTGGACATTTCTCCATAGAAGATGCCTGGCTGGGTGGCAGGAGCTTTAGTCACTGTCCTTATGACTGTTTGGCCCACTCCTGCTCCTATGAAAGGTTGGGATTATTGGCAATATTACTGGAGTCCAAATGCAGGAGACCGTGTTCCCCAAAGATCTCTTTACTCCTGGGGCGTTCTGCTTGGACTGCACGCCTGGTTCACACTGGCTGAAACCCCCAGGTTGAAAGTAGAATAAATTTTCCTATGGAAACAATAGTATACATGAATGTCGGGGTCTTCTGTTGTAGAGTGCTATAGTGCAGGGGCAAGCTTGGGAAATAATCATTTATTTACAGCATTATGTCAACAGAAGAATACACACCTGAGTTTCAAATGATGGGCCAACAAATGCAGTTTGGAACACAGCTGTCAGCCGTCCTGTTGACGTCTTGGGGTGGCCTGTGTGATGTCAGTCATTACGGCTCTGTCTTTGATTCCTTTGAGAGTTTAGGTCTGATGTGTAAGTGATCTCACTGCAGAGATCGGGACTTAATCTTGCCTCCCGTCCTTGTATCTTGCGGACTGCACAGGCACCAGTAAGTCAATGAGGGCACGAACGCACGCCTTCTGGAGAGAGATGCTTTGGCGGGTGGGTATGGGGGAGGGGAAGTCTGAAGGCCGATGAAGCCTTTGCTGAGTATAGGACTGCAGGCAAGTCACATAAACGTTTAGACCACAGCTTCCTAATGTGGGAAATGTGGACAGTACATCTGTCCTCTGAAGGGTTGTCGTGAGCACCCAGTGAGATAAAGGAAGTAGACGTGTGCCTGTGTTCCCTGTTGAACCATCTAATCATCTCTCTTGGGGCTTTCAGCCTCCTCATTTTTGCTTATTTCTTCATATTCTCTAGCAGGATTCTTTTACATTTCTCCTGGGCATTTTTTGCACCTCAGACATGGCACCTTATTCCCTCTGTGTGGACTTGAGGTTGTGTTCATATACATCTAGAGGATTGTGGACGTTTCCAAGCTGTGTTCACTGTTGTCCTTGGGACCTCAATCTAGATGCTTAAATTCATTTATGCTATTTGTATGCTTAAAATTCGGTCTGTAAGCAGTTTTTCCCATGAGAGTAAACGAAGTCTAGTGCCTCCCCACATGGGCATCGCGTGCAGGGGTCGTGTCCGGTGTCCTGGACAAGGCCTGCACTCCCCTGGGTCAGACTCCACCCTGCTCTCAGCTTCCCTCACTTTTGGGCTCAGAGGATCAAACTGTCAGCCACCCCACGGTTCTGCCTGTTTCTCTCCACCCACAAGACCTGGCTGGCTTCTCTCATCCTCCTAAATTCCTAACTTAACTCCTTCTCGACACGTCAGACACTTAAGGCTTTTTAGAAGTAATGTAACGCTTAAAGTCTAAACACGTAAACAAATGGGTGACTGAGTGAAACAAATAAACAAATAAACGTAAAAATCCTTGCTGTTTGGGTTCTGATTGCCAGACCAGAGACAGATGCTGGAGTTATCATTTCCATGGTTCACATTATGTGCAAATAGTATTCTACCTCTTTGATGTTTTGATAGGTCTGAGATGAAAGCTTCACAAGTACCATCTATGCCATAATTTATTTAAAGTTATGTTTTAGGTGATTTCTAATTTTTTATAAAAAATACCTCTGAACTTTTTTTGTGCTGATTTTTTCCCTTCTTTTAACTGCATTCTTAGGAATGGAATTCCTGAGTCTGTAGGTCTTGTTATCGTTTGCAGTTTCCTTTCCATAAGAGGCATGTGGATTTATAATGTTATCAACAGTATCAACATTCCTTATTAGTTTCTCAACCTTACCGCCTGTAAAGATGTCTAGAGCGTCTGTAGAGCAGTGCTTCGTGAGTTTGGAGTGGAGGGGCCGGGAGGAGTGGGTGGAGGGTGGGGAGAGGGCAGCTGTCTGTCCTGGGAACCCACCTTGATCGGGCCGTAGTGATTCTCTGCAGAGCTGGGTTGAAAAGGTTCCTAAAATAATGTGTCCTGAGTTGATCTGTGATGTCTTCCATTAGAGCAGGATCACGTAGCGGTGATATAGCTGCCTAGGATTTCCCGTTCTCTATTCTGAGAGGTGGGAACCCTACCTGCAGCCTGTTGCCCTAGTCCAGAAGTGAATTAAGTGACACCTAGAGATTTATGTGGCAGCAGCTGAAAGTTTGTGGTTCATGATTCCATAATTCCAGATTTACACATGATTAATAATTGGGACCGTTCAAACAGCAGAGAGTGTCGTGGCAGAGTATGTGATTGTTCGCAGAGAATTGTATTATTAGCCCCAAATAATAGCAATAACGTCTATGGGAGGAATATCAGAAGAGGGATCCATTTCCCAGGAAGTAGCAGGAACCGATAGCTTGGCCTCAAAACGGCTCTGGTATCAACCGTACAAGTTAGAATACAAAGAAATCCTGATTATCCCCCAGGGAGGATTGTACTAAATTTTATTCCCGCTTTGTGCAGTCAGAATTGGTTTTATTCTCGTGGAAGCGACCTAAATGTCCATCGACAGATGAATGGATAAAGAAGATGTGGTATATATCTACTATGGAATATTACTTAGCCATAAGAAGAATGAAATAATGCCGTTTGCAGCAACATGGATGGACCTAGAGATTATCATACTAAGTGAAGTAAACCAGTCAGAGAAAGACCATGATGTTGCTTATATGTGGAATCTAAAAAAAAAAAGATACAAATGAGCCTATTTACAAAACAGAAATAGAGCCACAGGCATAGAAAACAAACTTATGGTTACCAAAAGGGAAAGGGGGGGAGGGATAAATTAGGAGTTTGGAATTAACATATACACACTGCTGTATATAAAATAGATAAACAACAAAGACCTACTGTACAGCACAGGGAACTGTACTCTATTTTGTAAGAAACTATAAGGGAAAAGAATTTGAACAAGAATATACAGATATAGATATAGATGTGTGTGTATGTCTAACTGAATCACTGTGCTGTATACCTAAAACTAACATGACATTATAAATCAACTATACTTCAGTTCAAAAAAAAAATTGGTTTTATTCTAATGCCTCCCCGGTAGTTGGCAATATGTCCCCCTTTCATTAAGGCAAAACCCAGCAGACGTATCTTTAGGACATGTGACTCTACTATGGAAGGTAACTCTGGAAAGCAATAGTAAAAGCACTCCTTGTGGGTTCTAGAAATGGACTTTTTTTTAAGGAAATTTACATTTGGCAGGGCAATTGATTTAACCTGATGAGAGCCTTTAAGGATTTCACCGGGACTCAGAAAATTAGGTTCTGAGTCTGCGGCCTGCTGTGTGGCCTCAGCTTCCTCTTGTGCGGAACTAGAGGCTGCACACGGCTGTGACAGTCTCATCTCAGAAAGCGACCGAGCTTCCTTCCATCGGTGTCAAGTCCACCGGACGTAACGGGGCCGTGCAGAGCGATGAGCAGCCCGGGCCTCGGCCCTTCTCTTTCTCCTCTGCCTCCTTATCCACCCAGGATTTCCTGCTTCAGACCTTTGCCATTTCCTGTGGGATGGTCATGACTCAGGGCGTTTTCCTCCTGTGTGTGTGTGTCACGGTCTGAATGAGGTCCTGCAGGAAAAGGAAGTCACCAAGCTGAGTGATTCATGAGAAGCGCCGGCATCCTCAAGCCGGGCCTTCCCCTCGTGGCTGGCGGGGGAACGGCAGGCACGGGAGGGCGAGGTCCCCAGGTCATCACAAAGCCATTGGCCCCGCAAGATGATTTAGGCCGTGCTTTGTAAGAATATTTTCCTTTCGGAGAGAAACTAAAACTTTGCCTATCCTTTTGTCCTGTTATTTCCTTCCTGTCAATTGTATCAGACAGAGATGTTGGGAGTTAAAATTGTAAAAAGAAAAGGAACACTGAGTGTATTTGGTGGAAGAATGAACTTCAATCTAAATTTGAGCAGGCTGGCTGCTTTAACTGTGCAGGACCAGGGGTATTTTAGCTTGAGTTACCCAGAGAAGATGATGAATAGAGATGAATAATTTGGAATTTTGGCTTTGGACTATTTCATCTCTAAGGGGATTTTAAGGGTTGGCCTCGCAGGACCCTTGGGCTGTTTGGAGGATTTGGAGCCAGTTTTGAGCTGAGCCCTTGGGTAGAGCAAATGGATGGACTCCAAAACATGCCCCCGGAGCAGAATCCTGACCCCAAGGATGCACGTCGGGCTGGAGCCCTGGAGCCCTGGAGCCAGCCCCTCCCTTAGACGGCGAGCGCCCTGCTGCTGGGGGGAAGCTGTCAAGGGGCCGCCGTCGTCCCAGCTGGGAAGGAGGGCGGCCTGGGTGGCGGCCCAGTTCTTCCGTGTCCAGTGTCTCCGGGGCTGCGAGGACTGCAGGATGGCAAGGGTCTGCTCATCCACGGGGGCTTTAAGAGCAGCTGAGATAGGAAGGAGGGCCTTGTGGTTTGGGGGGAGTGAGGAATGTTAGCTGTAATCCCTCCCGAAGGTGCAGCTCAGAAGTAGCAGCGGCGTTGATTTGGAGTCTGAGGAGCTGGTGTTTCCATTCTGTTCTCACCTCTCTGAACTCCGCACATCGATCCCCACACTGCAGAGAGACAGTGCTTGGTGCGGTTCCCCTGGGGCTCAGGACCAGCGCAGGCCGCGTGCACCGGGAGGTGACACCTTCTGGACACTGATTTTCTGATGAGGATCCTGAGCGCACAGCCCTCTCGCCCCATTTGCTGGAATGGTTCCCTGAATGTAGGAACGAGAGGACGTGCCCGTAATTCAGATGGGCAGTGGTGTTTCAAATCTCATTTCATATTTCAGTGTCTAGAGAAAAACACCTTTTTCTGAGTTGCAGAGTTTTCTCCTTGATCTGTAGGCTTTTAACGTTACACTTTGAAGAGAAGTGTATCAGTATTTTTTTTTCCTTCTTGGACTAAATGTGTCTCGTTTCCCTTTCACTATCCATCTCAAGTCTCCATGATGCCCTCAGAGCAGGGCGACAGGACTTTTCCGCGCGCCCTGCGGCCGCTCTCAAAGCACAGCTGCTGGCAGCTGGGGCAGTTGCTTTGTTCTCCTTCCCCTGCTTTCTGGGCAATCTCTCGACTTCACCTTGTAACGCTTCCTTTGAAATTTCCACTTCTACCATCATATTTTTAATTTCTGAGGGGTCCCTCTTAACTTTCTGAATGATCTTCTAAAATTGCATCCTCCTCTTTTTTTGTGGGTATAAATGTCTGGTATTTCTTAGCTGAGCCTTTCTTTTTAAAAGATTAAAATGCATCCCCAAAGCTCTGTTTGCACGGGGGCTTGTGGGCGGGTGCACACATGGCCTGTAGTTGGAAGATGCCACATTTCAGGGTCTGCAGGGTTTTCCTCTTGCCCAGAGGGGCACCCTCACCTCTTCCATCTGGGGTCCCACAGGCCAGGGCAGTAGCCCCGGGGCCCCCTGAGCTGCGTGTGGAGTCCCGAGCCAGCCGGTGGCTGATACACAGTTCCTGGAGGGTCAGCCTCCTGGGTCCTTGTGGAATGTCCCTCCTCTGGTTACGTGCCTGGGGCGCCCAGGGTGTGATTTTGTGCAGCTTTTCACCTGATTCTGGTTCCAGCGTTGCCCTCCAGCTCGTGATACCTTCAGGGAATGTGGCTGTGGAATGACTTGCTCTCCTCCCTGCAGGCCCTTTGGGTCCAGTGACACCCCCTCCCCCAACACTGCTTCTCGCTGTCATCACTGGTCTGATGGTTGTCTCTTCTCCCATCTCTTTGACCTTGTGAATTTGTGTTTTGTATTCCTTGAACCATTTGACCAAGGGTTTTGGAAGGGACTGCAGAAAAACACATGTGTCCTAGTTCCAGTGTGTAACTGGACCCCTATCCTAATCAGCTTTAAAGAATTATTTAACAGAGAAAGAGCTGAGATGCAACCTTTATATAATTGAGCAAAACTGGAGATTCTTATGCAGTCATCAGATTCTAGAGAGAAAATGTTAGAAATGCAATAATTAGAATTCATCATTTTTACAGGGCGATACCTAGAAAAATAGATTACATCTTTTTAGAGTGCTAAAGTTTTGAACGAAATCAATTCTATTTCTAGCAAAACAATGTGATGCATTGCCATATGTCTTAGACCCTTCCAAAGATTTCCAAATTTCTGGAAATAAATGTACTGTGAACATGCCAGTTCTAGGTTAGTTATTGTGTATAGATGGGACATGTTTCTTAAACTTATTTTTACCATACTTCTTTCCATTTTATGAAAGCAATACGATTTCATTGTTGAAAATGCTGGTATGAAATAGAGGAAGATATCCCCCTTCCCACCAACTGCAAGTAAGCTCCCGTGTCCTGGGTTCTGTTTAGACTCGGTCAGAATCGGCAGCCTTGATCTTCACGGCTGTGTTCTCTTCCTCTTCCAGGACACCGGTGTCGGGAAATCGAGCATCGTGTGTCGCTTTGTCCAGGATCACTTTGACCACAACATCAGCCCAACCATTGGGTGAGTTCTCGTCTTTTCTTCTAATTCACCTTTCCTCCTTTCTAAGCACTCAGAGAGGTCATTCTGTGTCTGAGCCTTCACGTGGTTTTCTCCCAGCCAGTGAGAACCAATCCCAACTGTAAAGACCTGGACAGAAACTCAGGGACTTCTAGGCAGTGTGTCCGCTCTTACTGCCCCTGTCAATCCCCTCCATCCCCCTAACCAGCCTCCTCACACTGCAGCCTAAGGCCATTTCCTTGATCTCCAAGAGCGTCATTCTGCAAATCATGCTGGCTTTATTTCCAGATGGAAGTCGAGACTTGGGGCAAATCCCTGAGGGTTCTGCTTTGACTCGCCTGCCGGGGAAACCGGGAACGCATCCACTCACAGCAGAGCTGTCTGTGCAGCCTGTGGGCAGATTGATTTTCCTTTCCTGGTTTAATCCAATGTCAGCATCTCCTTTCTAATGCTTGGGAGGGGAGGGGAGGATTGCTCACCCCAGACCCCGACCTTGGAACGTAGGAGCATTTTCCTGTTCCATTTTCCCCTTTCCTACGGATGCCTTTGCCAGATGCGCTTTTGCTGTGCTGTTTTGCAGGTGCCTGATATTTCACTGTCTTAGAACTTGGCCTGGCTTATTTTTCTCTCTGAAGACAGCATGCTCTCTGCAGAGAGCAAGGTTTGGTCTTCCTCAGCAGAGAAACAATGTGTGTATAAATTTTGGGAACTGGGTAGCATTGATGAAGACAGGGCGATGGTCTCCATCCGCTGTAAGTGGAGAAAATTTATGGCGGGGCACACAGCAAGCTTCTGACTCACAGCAAGTGAGTCCTCTGGGAGTCCAGCTCCCTCCCACTGTGATCACTGCCACTGGGGAAAGACGGAAGGCTGTGAAAGGGCAGCGTTTCAGCAGTGAAAGTTCATCCTTATCGTCCTGTGACTCATAAGAAACCCTGGCTGCTGTTCAGGCAGATTGTCGGCATCCTGAACAGACATGTGTGTGCACCTCCCTTTCTATTTCGACCTTTACAAGGAAACTGTGGTAACTTCTCTGCTAGATTTTGCTTCCCTCAGGGAACGAAGTCAGTTCAGCATTGCTCACACCCATCGCTCGAGAAGGCAACTAGAGGGAAGAGAAGATGCCTGAGAGTCTGAAGTCGTAAGCTAGCAAGGAGGCTGAAAAAAACCCCCAAACAACCAAAAGAGCAATGGTTGTCAGTCTTCATTTCAAATAGTGATAGTCTTTCTCCTAGAGGCAGGAAATCAGGAACAGAGAGGGGTGTGTGCATGCGTGCATGCACGCGCGCGCGCGTGTGTGTAGTGCGTCTGCACATATAGGTATATACGTACATATATATATGATACTCATTACTACTATGACTAGAGCTGTTCCTCACTGGCTTACTGTGTACCAAGGGGGGATTTCACAGCTATCATTTCCTCATTTGACCCTACAACAGCCCGTAGATCATGCAGGATAGATTTGGGACCTGTTTCACAGGTGAGCAAACTGAGGGACTTTGTGAGCCCCCATTCCACAGGCTGGCGGCGGGGCCTCTGCATTCTCTCCTGACTGTGTCATCAGATTCTTCTTTGACCAAGGTCAAGGCCGTCTCTCTGGTCTCAGATTTACCCCCCTCTTATCTGTAAAGTGAAGGAGTTGGCCTGGATTTTTTTTTTTCCCCAGTTAGTAAAGTCTAAGATTTTAAAGGCACAAACTTAGTTTTCTAAGCCTGATAACTTTTTAAGGGCAGAGTTGCTGTATTATTCATCCAATTGCCTAGAATATATTGAAAAATGCATGAAAATCTGCTTACATCAAAGTAGAAATGAAAACAAAAATAAGTACCAAGACAAAATATTGATATAGCTGTCCACATAAAATTTAAAAAAGCGTTTTTGGAAAAAAATCCGTAAACCAAGTTAAAGGGCAAAGATTTAACTGGAAAAATATTTTTTAAAATATACTGTTATACTCAAAAACAGTATTTTTGAGTAAAATACTCAAAAAGTACATAAGAAAGGGATGAACATCCCAACTGAAAAGTGGGCAAAGGTCATGAACTAAAGATTCACAAAAGCAAAACAAGTGAACAGTAAACACTAAAATGATGTCCAGACTTATGATAACCATAACAAAAACAGGAATGAGATACCATTTTCTGTGTGTCCTCCTGAAAGATTTGAAAGATTCTTGGTTGGGGAAAGGTCATCTCATACGCTGCGGTGGGCATATAGGTTGGTACAACCCACCATTTGGTGAACATAGCAACGTGGAGAATATATGCTTCTAAGAATTAAGTCCAAAGAATAGTTGTACAAGGACACAAAGATTCAGGTACAACGATATTCATGTAACTATTGTCATAATAGTGAAAAATAGGTGATGAAGATGAACTTACATCCATAACATGGTGTGTAATATGCAGTCCCTCTTAGATAATGATGTTGATCTATATTCATAGAAATAGAAAGATGTCCACAATATATAAAGTGGAGGAAAAACAAAATTTATGTATCATCAATTTGGGGGTAAAAGTTGTGTAAAGATCATTTGGAAGGACATATACCGACTTATTAGCAGTGATTGTGGCTAGGTAGTGAAATTACAGTTGATTTTACTTTCCTGCTTTATTTTCGTTTCTTGAATTTCTTTTTTTTGAAATACTTATATTGCTTTTATAATGAGAAAAGTAATAAAGATATTTTTATTTTTGGAATATATTTGCTCTGACCGGTAATCTGGGATGTATAGTTTAAGAACTCTTAAAGAAATGAAACGTCATGGGGCAGATGCGATATTGATCATATTAGGTCATATCACTTAGAAAAATACTTAGAATTTCCATTTAGTGCAATTGTATGTTGATAATTAGAACTATTAACCTTGGTGTGTGTGTCTGTTGTGGGAACAGTATGGGAATTGAAGGGCCGAATACCTTTCTCCCTGGGACTTCTGTAGTTTGCCTCTTAGTCTTGGGGAAAAGGAGTAGAAATTGAGGAAATATTACCGGGATGAGTGCTGAGTGGCTGGTTGCAGGGCTGGACTCTGCACTGGACCAGGAGGGCCTGCGGGGTCCATGAAAGTGAGAGACGCCCTGACACGTTTCCCCTGCAGACTCTGGTGTGCATCTCCTAAGAAGAACATGAGGAGAACACCATTATTGTACCTAGAAAGTTAGTTCGATTCAATGATACTATCTGACATATAGTCTAAATTTAAATTTCTCCAATTGTCCTCCAAATGTTTTTCGAAGTGCTTTCCCTCCTAATCCAGGGTCTCCAGGGTCCAGTCAAGGCCCACACAGTGCATTTGGTTGTTTTGTCTCTTTCTCTTAATATAGAACAATTCCCCTGCCTTTTGTTTTGTTTGCTTTTCATGACACTGACTTATTCCGAGCATTCAGGCTGTTATCTGGTAGAATCTTCCCCATTCCGGATTTGCCCGATTGCTTCCTCATGATTAAATTCAGATTAAACATTTTTGCCCGGAATGCTGCACAGGTGATGCGTGTACTAATCCCATCACATCAGGAGGCTCCTCATGTCTGGCTGTCACAGGATTGGAGAGGCTTGCTAGTTTTTAATGAATGGGAAGCTTTATCCGGTACAAGGATTTTTACATCTTTCATGAGCACAAAGAAAGAGCTTTAAGAGGAACTATGCAAAAAAGAAAACAGCAAGTGTTTCATTATCTACTGAGAATTTCAAATCCTTCCTTTTTCTTGGAGAAAACAAATGTTTGTTAAGCTACCCATCTTTATCCCTGCACTTAGGCAAGCAGGATGGGAATGAGATACAGTATTCTAATCATTGCTACCAGTGCTGGATTCATAGAGCAGGGAGTATGCGTCACTGTTTGCACCTCTGCAGGGCCCACCCACACTGTCAAATGCCCGAATACCAGCTGCTCTTTCACTCTTCATTGTGGTGATAATATGTTTTTAAAATCTAAGGTTTTATTTTCTTTCCTGATTTCAGGCATAATATCTTAGAACAATTGAAGATCAATGTTTTGGAAACAGTGTTTTGAATGCATTCTTTGCCTTCTCCCCCCGCTAAAGCCCCCCGTTGGACTAACAGAAAATGCAGAATATTTTTTTTTGGTGACAGGACCCCACAGCCCTTCTTTCCTCTCCATGACCCCTGAGAGGAGAGCTTCTGGAGTCCAGCAGAGGCTCCACCTTCACTTGTTGGAAACAGGAGTCTTCGTGAAGGTTGTAGGGGCGATCGGTAACGTGGAGATGTCGGTTTTCTTTTTCAGGGCATCTTTTATGACCAAAACAGTGCCTTGTGGAAATGAACTTCATAAGTTCCTCATCTGGGACACTGCTGGTCAGGAACGGGTAAGAACGTGCTGCTGCTGGCTTTCTAGGGAAAATCCTGGGGGGAAAAAATGCCAACAACCAACGGTTTCCTTTTTTTGGTAAGACTATTGGTTGCTAGTGATAGAAACCCAGCTTGAAATAATTTAAGCAAAAAAGGAAATGTACTCTTCAGCTATGAGAAAAAGAAGGGGGCAAAATCACCTTAGGGCGGGGCTGAGTTCCATTCCTGCCAACGTGCTGTCCAGGGCGTCCGTCTCTATTCGGTTTTCTTGGCTTGCTTACCTTTATTTTATTTATTTGTTTTTATTTTTTATTTATTTTACTTTTTAATTAAAATTTTTTTTTTATTTTTGGCTGCATTGGGTCTTCATTGCTGCGTGCGGGCTTTCTCTAGTGGCGAGCAGGGGCTACTCTTCATTGCGGTGCGAGAGCTTCTCGTTGCAGTGGCTTCTCTTGCTGCAGAGCACGGGCTCTAGGTGTGCAGGCTTCAGTAGTTGTGGCACATGGGCTCAGTAGTTGTGGCTCACGGGCTCTAGAGCGCAGGCTCAGTAGTTGTGGTGCAGGGGCTTCGTTGCTCCGCGGCATGTGGGATCTCCCTGGACCAGCGCTCGAACCCGTGTCCCCTGCATTGGCAGACGGATTCTTAACCACTGTGCCACCAGGGAAGTCCTTGGCTTGCTTACCTTTAAATTGACTTCATTTTTAGGCTGACCCACCAGCTTCCCTTCCACGAGGGTGGCAAGGAGGCCTCATCAGCAACCCCAGGAAGCAGGCACCTCTTCCCAGACCACCCCCTGGGGCCCTCCTTCACCTGGTCTGAGTCATGTGCTCGGGGGCTGTGGCGCCCCTGCTGGTGGGGCCAGTCAGTACACTTACCCCTGGAGGTGAGGGGCTACGCTCAGCTGCACCTGAACCCTGCTGGCTGGGAGCCGGATGGGCTTTGTTCTCTGAGGAAAGTCTGGGTTCTCTTGCTCGGAAACAGGGCAATGGACATTGGGTTACCAGAAACAGCAGATGACTGCTTTCTTATTCCTGATTCTTTTTCTTTGCTGAAGATATTTATGGAGAAGATTACTCAAGAACCTCACATCTTTAGATTTTAAAAAGTGAAATAGGGCTTCCCTGGTGGCGCAGTGGTTGAGAATCTGCCTGCTAATGCAGGGGACACGGGTTCGAGCCCTGGTCTGGGAAGATCCCACATGCCACGGAGCAGCTGGGCCCGTGAGCCACAATTGCTGAGCCTGCGCGTCTGGAGCCTGTGCCCCGCGACGGGAGGGGCCGCGATAGAGAAAGGCCCGCGCACCGCGATGAAGAGTGGCCCCCGCTTGCCGCAACTGGAGAAAGCCCTCGCATGAACCGAAGACCCAACACAGTCAAAAATAAATAAATAAATAAATTAATTAATAAAAAAAAAAAAAAAGTGAAATAACAAACACCAGCAGACTGTCTAGAACAGAAAATGTGTGTAATAAGTAGAGTGTATGTTATCAAAGTTGAGAGGGGTGGCCAGGAGAAGTGAACACAGCGGTAACCAATACTTTGTCTTCAACGAGAGCTTTCAGCCTGATCAAAACTTTCACCAGAGCTTGTAATCGTGGAGTGACAGGTTGAACTTCCTCTGATCTGGTTCCAGCTCAGACGTCACCTTCTCTGCCCACCCCGCCTAGAATGTCAGCACTTCCTCCCCGCCCTCCCCACCCCATTTTTCTCCATAGCCCTTACCAGCCTCTAATACACCACTGAATTCACTTATCTGTTCTGTGGACCATCTCCCTCTCAAAGAAAGAGAATCCAGGGTTCAGGATAATCCATCATTTTTCATCATCAGCTCCTAACAAATCAAGTGTGTGTTTATATAATTCTCATTTTCTATAAATCCACTCTTAAAATGAACATTCCAGCGTTTGTAGATTAAGGCGTTTCAGAGATTTCCTTTTCTTTAATTGGGACGAATCTTCTGTCCTACAAATGCTAACCTCATTAGAATGTCTTCTGTTTCTCTGCGGAATTGAGAGTGCAGATTTGCACATATGAAGCCGCTGCCTGCGGCCCCTCGTTCTCTCTGTGTCCTGAAGTGAGGGGGATGGATTCCAGGGGAAATGTCTTCTTAGGGACCTCTTCTGCATGTACTTGTGTGTTCTCTGTAGTGGATCTGCTAGTTTTTTGTTTTGGGAGTTTGAGGGGTTGTTCTTTAAACTTAAGCAGTGAGATTTCCTTGCTCTCCTTTTTACTTTTGCCCATGAAATAGTTGCTTTTGCAGCTGCTTTTAATGAGTGTAATAAGTCAATTTTACATAGCACTGCGGCTTCTACCGCCAGCTGCCATGTCCTGAAGGCTTGCTGTGCTCCAGCCCTGTGCTGAGTGCCTTCTGTGCACCAATGCATTTAGCCTGCTCACAGCACTCTGAGCTGGGGACTGTCTTTATCTCCATTTACAGGGCAGGTCACCCAGGCACAGAGAGGTTAAGTAACTAGCTCAAGATCACACAGCTAATAAGGTATAAAGCTGAAATTTGAATCCAGCAGTCTGGGTCCTGTGCTTTATAGTTCTGTTATGATAGAAAAATCACACAAAACCATACAGTTGAAAGTAAAATTATCCAAAATCCCAACCCCCAGATATTTCCACTGTTGACATTAGGTGACCATCCTTCAGATAGCTCACTGTGTGTGCTGATAATTTCATATCAATGGGATCATGAGTCTTTATAATCTGCCGTTTTCACTTGATAATAGTGTCCTTAAAGGGAGATTTCTGTATAATCTAAACAGGACATTTGACATTTACTTACTTATTCCAATAAAATATTCAAGGGGTCGATTGCTTTTGATGAAATTTGGCTCTAAAGTGACTATTTTAGTTTGGAGTCTGGCCCACTTAGCATCTCAAAGCAACATAGCAATAAAATTTTTTCATATGACTATTTTTAATTCTTCTAATTGCTTTTCTAAAATTTGACTCTTAGAAGTTATAGACACCTGTGACTATATTACTGTGCCTATAATTTGAAAAGTGTTAGCCTTGTAAGTGCAAGGCACAACTCCGTACTAGTGATTCTCTTTATACTTCAGGGAAGAGGGATGGGGTTTGGGTGGTAACTTCAGGTGAATCCAGTTTGTGGAGAGCAAGTGAGCCGTATCCACCCAGCCTCGTGGTTGTCCGATCCCTCTGACCCTTGAAGGGCTGGTGTGTGACTCCCGGCTGACCTTGTCTGTGGTCCCCCTGTGCGGTCCCCGATCTCTCCAGGATGGCAGTCTTTCAGCCGTTTTGGCAGCTCGTTGCAGGACTTAATCGTGCTCGTAATGACGTGGCCTCATGTTTGAGCTAAAAATAAATTCCCTGCTGTTGCTGGTGCGGAGTGCTGTTGGTTCTCTCATTAATTGTTGGAGTCCAGTGCGTTTTATTTTCCCTCCTTATCTTCGTAGAAATCTGCTGCTGTTCTCCTTAGTTTTCACAACGCTAAACAAACCCAATCTCTTTGGATTTATGAGTTGACAATATCAAGACAGATTTCTGTGTCCTCAAGGAAGGAGACTGCTGAGCGCAGTGCTTTGCATATGTTAATTCCTCAAAATTAGACCAAGTCTGTGTCTGCCTGGCACGCACGGCACTTCCGTCGATGCGCTACTTACTGCCGGTACTAATCCTTCATTATACGTGTGGCACAGGTTCGTACTCTTGAAAGTTTATTTTTCCCTCTGGGCACTGAAGATGTAAAAGGATCCCAGTTCTCCTGTCCTTGTATAAGAGTGCATTCATTCTTTTTTTGTTTTAAATTTTATTGAAGTATAGTTGATTTACAGTGTTGTGTTGATTTCTGCTGTATAGCAAAGTGACTCACTTATACATATATATATTCTTTTCCATTACGGTTTATCACAGGATATTGAATATAGTTCCCTGTGCTGTACAGTAGGACCTTGTTATTTATCCATCCCGTATATAATAGTTTGCCTCTGCTAATCCCAAACTCCCAGTCCTTCCCTGCCCACCCCCCATTGGCAACCACAAGTCTGTTCTCTCTGTCTGTGAGTGTGTTTCTGTTTCATAGATAGATATGTTCATTTGTGTCATACTTTAGATTTCACATATAAGTGATATCATATGGTATTTGTCTTTCTCATTCTGACTTCATTTAGTATGATAATCTCTAGGTCCATCCATGTTGCTGCAAATGGCATTATTTCATTCTTTTCGTGGCTGAGTAGTATTCCATTGTGTGTATGTACCACATCTTCTTTATCCATTCCTCTGTTGATGGACATTTGGGTTGTTTCCATGTCTCGGCTATTGCGAATAGTGCTGCTATGAACATAGGGGTGCATGTATCTTTTCAAACTAGAGTTTTGTCTGGGTGTAAGAGTGCAGTCTTTCTTGATATGTTGTCTTAATTTTGCTTTAAGTTCAGCCATATATGATGGGCATCCTCCAGTTCTTTCAATGGCAAATGGTAATCCACCGAGTGCCTCTGTAAGAAAAATGGTTTAAAAAAAATGTAACCATTTCCAATTGATTGTTGAATCCAATTTGTTAAAAGCTTCCCATTTTTGAGACTTGTGCATTTACTTTGCTGCTCCCCAGAGGGGTGTTGCGAGGGAAGAATGCCTGTGTTGGAGCTCGGTGGGGTCTTTTGGGGTTTCCATCCTGCCCTGTTCACATGGGTGCTGGTTTCCGCTTCATGCTGATCTATGAGGAGGAGCAGCGGTAGGTGAGTAAAGCCCCTAGGAGGATGCACTCAGGAACTGCAGCTCAGAGAGAACCCTGGGAAGAGAAAGGAATTTATCTGCCCAGGTCTCTCCTCCCATCGTCAGAATTTGTGAGGGGAGATGAGACTTCTTTCCCACAGTATCAACACGTCATTCCTTCCCTCTGAGTTTCCTTTGATTTCCTCCTTTGTTTTTTCACTTAAACTGGGGACCAGCATATCCTCATTGCTATTAAATATCACAATGTGAGATGCATCCTTCACTTTCTAGATGTGTGCTTCCAGATCCTTCTGTGCCTGCTTTAAAACACAATCACAATCTATAGAATAACGCCTTTGAAAATGTCAGTATCTTGGAAAAATGTCAGGCTTCCTTCTTTTGGTTTGATCCATTAGAGCAGCATTATTTTAAGAATCTAACCTGGAAAAATATTAGCATCATCTTATTCTTTTTTTTTTAAATTAATTAATTAATTTATTTTTGGCTGCGTTGGGTCTTCGTTGCTGCGCGCGGGCTTTCTCTAGTTGCGGCGAGCGGGGTCTGCTCTTCTTTGCGGTGCATGGGCTTCTCATTGCGGTGGCTTCTCCTGTTGTGGAGCACGGGCTCTAGGGTGTGCAGCCTTCAGTAGTTGTGGCTCGCGGGTTCTAGAGCACAGGCTCAGTAGTTGTGGCGCACGGGCTTAGTCCCAACGCGGCATGTGGGATCTTCCCGGACCAGGGCTCGAACCCGTGTCCCCTGCATTGGCAGGTGGATTCTTAACCACTGTGCTACCAGGGAAGCCCTCATTTTTTTTTTTTTTAAACATCTTTATTGAAGTATAACTGCTTTACAATGGTGTGTTAGTTTCTGCTTTATAACAAAGTGAATCAGTTATACATATACATATGTTCCCATATCTTTTCCCTCTTGTAACTCCCTCCCTCCCACCCTCCCTATCCCACCCGTCTAGGTGGTCACAAAGCACCGAGCTGATCTCCCTGTGCTATGCGGCTGCTTCCCACTAGCTATCTATTTTACATTTGGTAGTGTATATACGTCCATGACACTCTCTCACCCTGTCACATCTCACCCCTCCCCCTCCCCATATCCTCAAGTCCATTCTCTAGTAGGTCTGTGTCTTTATTCCCATCTTGCCACTAGGTTCTTCATGACCTTTTTTTTTTTTCCCTTAGATTCCATATATATGTGTTAGCATACTGTATTTGTTTTTCTCTTTCTGACTTACTTCACTCTGTATGACAGACTCTAACTCCATCCACCTCATTACAAATACCTCCATTTCATTTCTTTTTATGTGAAGCCCTCATCTTATTCTTTTGTTTCATTTGGTTAGAGTCAGTGTTATAGCTATCTGTCTTTCCTAGTGGACTGCCTAAGTCGTAACGGTTGCATTTGTGTAATTTTGGTTTCAAATGAACCACAGTCACAAACTCCACAAAGGCGAGTTGATGGTTCTGTTATTAGCATAAAAACTCTCCAGTCCTCTGCAAACATCTGAGGTTGGATAGATTGGCTTCTGAAATCAAGCTCATTGTTTTATGCTTTTTAAGGATGAAACTGAAGAACACACATACAGACTAAAAAATAGCCTCCCCTCAAATCCCCCAGCCCTTGGCTAATTTCAGTCTCTAGATTTTCCTAATCTGGACATTTCATATAAATGGACTCATGCAGTCTGTGGGTTTTCTGACTGTCTTCTTTCACTGAGCATAATGTCATCAAGGTTCATCTGTGTTGTAGCTGGGTCAGTACTTCCTCCTTACAGCTGATTTATGTTCCATCGTATGGATTACTACATTTTTTTTTTTTTTTTTTTTTTAGGATTTTCTTATTTATTTATTTATTTATTTTTGGCTGTGTTGGGTCTTCGGTTTGTGCGAGGGCTTTCTCCAGTTGCGGCAAGCGGGGGCCACTCTTCATCGTGGTGCGGGGACCGCTCTTCATCGCGGTGCGCGGGCCTTTCTCTATCGCGGCCCCTCCCGTCACGGGGCACAGGCTCCAGACGCGCAGGCTCAGCAATTGTGGCTCACGGGCCCAGCTGCTCCGTGGCATGTGGGATCTTCCCAGACCAGGGCTCGAACCCGTGTCCCCTGCATTAGCAGGCAGATTCTCAACCACTGCGCCACCAGGGAAGCCCTGGATTACTACATTTTGTTTATCCATCCATCAGTCGATGGACGTTTGGGTTGTTTACACTTTTTGGCTTTTATGAGTAATGATGCTGTGAGCATTCTTGTACAAGTTTTTGCGCAGATGCATTTAAAAAAATCTCTTGGGTATGTATCTAGGGGTGAAATTGGTCGTGACTCTTAAGTTTAACATTCTGAGGACCTGCCAAGCTGTTTTCCAAAGTGGTTGCAGCACGCTGGTGACTCTAAGTTTAGCATTTTGTGGACCTGCCAAGCTGTTTTCCAAAGTGGTTGCACCATTTTATATTCCTACCAGCAATGCATGAGGTTCCAATTTCTCCACATTTTCGCCAACACTTGTCTTTGCCTAACTCAGGGTCACTGGATTTACTCCTGTATGTTCGTCTGAGAGTTTTATAGTTTTAGTTCTTACATTTAGCCCTCTGATCATTTGTTGTTACTTTTTGTGTATCTGGGTAAGAAAGGAATTCAGCTTCATTCTTTGTATGTCAGTATCATACACACAATTGAAAAGACTATTCTTTGCCCAATTAGTTGTCTTGGCACCTTTGTTGAAGATCAGTTGGCCACACGTGTGAGGGTTTAATTCCTAACTCTCGGTCCTATTCCTTTGATCTAAAATTTTCCTGTAGCTTTGTAGTAAGCTTTGAAATTGGGAAGTATGAGTCCTCCAACTTTGTTTTTCTTTTTCAAGGTTCTTTTGGCTCTTCTGGGTCCCTTGCATTTCCACATGAATTTTAGGATCCGCTTGTAAATGTTTATCAAAAAAGCTCCAGTTAAAAATTTGATAAGGATTGTATTGAATCCATAGTGAATTTGAGGTTACCTACTCCTTAAACCTTTAAATTATAAGTGATAAGTGAGTTTCACACTGTCTTTCATCTTTTTGGAGATTACTCATGATTTGGAAGTGCAGTCTTGACTTCAGAATAGTACCTAAAGAAAAAATGTTGAATAAAGTATTAAATCTTTTAAATGTTTAAATGTGGTCCCTGTAGTAAATTCATATAGTACCATAAACAAGGTTATATTTGTGAAGTTATCACTTACAATGTACCAAACCATTATTAGACTTGAAATTTATGGTATTTGACTAAATATATCTTTTAAAAGAAGGAATCAGTCATCAAAGTCGTATTATTTTCAGCTGATTTAGTTTTATTTCAGCAATATTATCTAACCCAAGACCAGACTTTATGACTTAATACATACTGCTAATGATAATGTGACAATGTTCTGAAACCCATTGATTCAAAAGGCTTATGATCACTTTCCTAGTGAGTGCACAGACTTTTTTTTTCCCCAGTTGTGAGAGATTTAAAAGATTCCAGAAAATATATACTAAAGAGCTATATTGGCACCACCCGGGTTTGTTTAATCTTTACTTGTTCCTTCTGTCGGGAGTTTTCCTTGAGCCCCGGGTGCCTGAAGAAGGAAAAGTCACTGAGGCCCCAGGAGCTGACGGCTTCATGGATGCAGTTGTGAAAACTTGGGTGCCCGGGCTGGTTAGCGGTGCTGCTTGTTCCCCTACTTCGGCTGAATTCTGCCAGCACCTACCAGTCGTCTCCCATCATTTGGAAACTTAGGTGATTGGAGGTCAGGTGCTGGGATGCAGCTGAGAATGCCGTGGCCTCGCTGCTGGGTCTGAATGGGTCCTTGAGAAGGAAAAGAGAACTGAAGACAGCAAGTATCTGAGGTCAAGTTCAGGCTCTTTTACAAACATCAAAAGAAACCTGTCTGCTCTCTTTCCTTCTTTCTCAGGGCCCTGGAGTCCATGGTCAGGAAAGTGGTTCCCTATTCATAGGCTGCAGCTAAAGTCAGAGGAAATTTTGACCTTCAGGAATCCTTGAAGAAAGAGGCCTCTTACAGGCTCCAAATGAGCTGCTCTTTTTTTCTCCCCAGCTCGCGTTGCAGCCCCTGGAAAGAGAGGCCCAGCTCCCAGCGCGGAGCACACACTTGGAGCACTGCTGGGGGGGGCTCCACCCTGGGGCGCCTCCTCGCAAACTTCCATGGGGGTCTCCCTTCAATGGGAGGAGGTAGAGTACATGCACCCCCCTCCCCCAGAGAACAGTGCTGTCACAGTGTGAATCGAGGTCCAAATAAGGGAACTACCCCCTCGCTCCATCGCCCACCAAGAACACTCCCAGAAAGGAACACTGGATGAAGGTTTTATGGGAAGAAGACAGCTTAGAAACCTGCAGATATGCTGTGTGCTATTAAAATGAGATCGGGCTTCCCTGGTGGCGCAGTGGTTGAGAGTCTGCCTGCCGATGCAGGGGACACAGGTTCGAGCCCTGGTCTGGGAGGATCCCACGTGCCGCGGAGCGGCTGGGCCCGTGAGCCACAACTACTGAGCCTGCGCGTCTGGAGCCTGTGCTCCGCAACGAGAGAGGCCGCGATGGTGAGAGGGCCGTGCACCGCGATGAAGAGTGGCCCCCGCTTGCCGCAGCTGGGGGAAGCCCTCGCACAGAAGCGAAGACCCAACACAGCCAAAATAAATAAATAAATAAATAATAATTAAAGGTGCCAATAATTAAAAAAAAAAAAAAATGAGATCAACAGCTGTCGACAGGGCCGGGTCACAGCGGCTCCTCTTATTTATTTTTATTTTTATTTTTAAAAATTTTTATTGGAGTAGGGTTGATTTAAAATGTTGTGTTAGTTTCTATTGTACAGCAAAGTGAATGAGTTATACATATACATATATCCACTCTTTTTTTTTTTTTTAAAGGAATTCCTTTATTTTTATCATTTATTTATTTTTAGCTGTGTTGGGTCTTCGTTTCTGTGCGAGGGCTTTCTCTAGTTGCGGCAAGTGGGGCCGCTCTTCATCGCGGTGCGCGGGCCTCTCACTATCGCGGCCTCTCTTGTTGCGGAGCACAGGCTCCAGACGCGCAGAGCTCAGTAGTTGTGGCTCACGGATCTAGTTGCTCCGCGGCATGTGGGATCTTCCCAGAGCAGGGCTCGAACCCGCATGCCCTGCATTGGCAAGCTGACGCTCAACCACTGTGCCACCAGGGAAGCCCCTATCCACTCTTTTTAGATTCTTTTCCCATATAGGCCATTACAAAGCATTGAGTAGAGTTCCTTGTGCTATACAGCAGGTTCTCATTAGTTATCTATTGTATATATGGTAGTGTTTATATGTCAATTCCAATCTTCCAATTTGTCCCTCCCCTCCCCTTTCCCTCCCTGGTAACCATAAGTTTGTTTTCCACATCTGTGACTCTATTTATGTTTTGTAAATAAGATCGTTTGTACCATTTTTTTTAGTTTCCACATACAAGGACTATCATGTGATACCTGTCTTTGTCTGACTTACTTCACTCTGTATGACAGTCTCTAGGTCCATCCACATTGCTGCACATGACATTATTTCATTCCTTTTTAGCGGCTCCTCTTAGAAGAAGCCCCAGGAGTCTCCTTCAGTTATAAGTGGTACAGCCCAAGAGGGGCAGTTATCTGGCGGCAGAAACTACAGGAAAAAAGCATGACAGTGGTGTGCGAGAAGGGACAGAGCTATGTGCTCATAGACCTGGTCCCCAGGGTTGTTCAGTGTGTGGGTGTTGGTGTCATTTAGGAAAATAGGACTTTAGGTGCAGAATTGCCCTCCTGTGTGTCAGAGATGCTGCTGACAGGAGAGCAAGAAGAAGGACACGTCCCTGTACTAAAATAACAAATCCTTCGGGAAACACTGTAAACGTCTCTGCCCTCGGCCAGTGGGATGGGACACTGGAAGTGGGGGAGGGGATGGGGAGTGGGGATCCAGGAGCCGGGGGTGGGGTGGGAATCTCAGCCCTGAGCTGGTCTGAAAGGGACCCAGCCCCTTGCCCTCTGCATCCTCCCCATCACGACAGACCCCACTACCTTCCTTTGTTCCCCAGAGGGCATCTCCCCGTCCTGTGGAGGGACGTGGCTCCTCTAGATGAAGATGCTTCGATAGTCGGGCTTTTACCGTGTGTATCTAGTCTGGGACGTGACACCCTAAGTGGCTTCTAATTGTGAGGCATGGTCTGTGCCGCTTGGGTTGAGGCCAGTTTCCCTCTGTGACTCTCAAGCAGCCTGGGGCAGAGAGCAGGTCGTGTCTACACGGGGACAGAGGAGTGTCCTCTGAGAGGGACCTCACCGTGTGTGCCTTTATCTCCAGAGCAGCCCCTCTGAAGGCGGCGCCTCCACCCTCCACTCCAAGGAAAGTGTGCGCTTTGGAGGACAGAGATTTGTCTGTCTTCTTCACCTTCTCTGTTTCCTGTGGCTTCAAACAACCCGGGCTCACGCTCTCACAGGTCTGGGCAGGTTCCTTCGCAGAGGCTCTGGGAAGAATCCGTTTCCTGGCCTTTTACAGAGTCCGCCCACAGTCTTTGGTTTGTGGCTTCTTCGTCCATCTTCAAAGCCAGCAGCAGAGCATCTTCAAGTTTCTCTGACTCTCCTGCCTCCCTCTTCCATGTGAGAGGACCCTTGTGATGACACTGGGCCCACCTGATAACCCAGGGTAATTGTCCATCCCGGGGTCAGCTGGCCAGGAACCCAATGCCCGTCGCTGTGCACCGTAACATCACCACAGGTCCAGGGATTAGGTGGAAACCTTTGGGGGCTGTTATCCTACCTACCAACCCTGAGTCTCCATGGCTTAGAATGGTCCCTGTCACATGTCAGGTGTCCAGGTGATAGCTGATGAATGAATGAGTAAAGTTAGTGCCAGCCCGTATCTTCATCTGTGTAAGCAATGCTTCATTTCAGAGAATCAGCTGACTAGTGGAAAAAACGTGGAATTTGGGGTCAGAAGACCTGTGTTCAAGGTCTTTTAAGAGCTGTGTGTCTGTGGGCAATTTACGTAATCATCCAGAGCCTCAGTTTTCTCATCTGTAAAATGGGAACACCCACCCGCCCCACCCCATCCCCCTGTCTAGCCTGCCTGCACAGGGTTACTGGCTCATCCTGTGGGTTCAGCCTCTGAATGTTTGTTGAGTTCCTGCTGCTGCCCAGATAGGGGGTCACCGAAGGTTCTTGGAGGAGGAGGTGGCAGCTGAGAAATGTGTGAATGAAGGAGGGGGCAAGCCATGTGGGTATGGGTGGAGGAGGGTCCCGGCTGGGGGAAAAACCTGTGACTCCTTGTGGCTGCAGGTTCAGGCCTGGTGCCCCAGCGACGAGGGCCTTAGATACCACAGTCCAGGGGGTGGATTTTATGCTAAGTCAGACAGATGTTGAACAGGAAAGTGACACAATTTGACTTATATTTGAAGAAAAATCCTTCTGCTTTACAGTTAACATGATATGATGTCAAGTGTTTGCTGCATTGGACTCCAGTGGTGGGGGTGGGCTGGGCGGTGAGGGGGGGCGGATATTAGGGGCCGCGGGTCAGGGGTGCTGAGTCTGGGGGATAAGAGCACCGACGTGCTTTATACTCTGCTCTCTTCTTGTGTGTGTGTTTGAAAATTTCCACGATAAAAAGTTAAAAATAGATTTGACAGTGTATGTAAACAAGTATCACAACCCAGCAGTAAAAGACAGCATCCCCCAGCCCCCGCTGTGCCGCCAGCGTGGAGGCCACGGCAACATCTAAATGCACTGGTGGAAGCTTTGGGACAGTGGGTCACGGGAGGATGACTTGGGCTCAGGAAGGCGATGCACGGGGCGGGGGGGAGGTTTCCTCGTGGCTGCATCGAGGGCCACCTTTGCTGGCACCGGGGTGGCCGGCGCCTGGGAGTGCGGGGTCGCCGGCTCGGGTACCATCCCGGGTGATGCTCTGTGGTCCCACTCCGCGGGGGACTCGCCTCCACGATGGGACATTGAAGCTCAGAGGGCCGAGGACGCAGAGCCTGGAGGAGAGAGAGGGAGGTGTACAATGTTCCCCTGGGGAAACCTGAGCTGTCACCATCACCGCTTTTCCTTCGATGATTTAGGGGCAAGTGGGGCACACGTGGTTCTGCACTTATAAGACCCCTCCCTCCCCCCCACCCCGCGCCAGCCAACTGGACTGAGAGCTGAGGGTCCCCGTGGTTGGGTTTTTCATGGGTGGGAGAAACGTGAATTGCTACAGCACTTCGAAACCTTGACTTCTGTCTTACACATTATTCTAGGGATCAGAATAGGCCAGCTCATGACCTTGTCTGTTAAAACACACTAATCCTCTTCCCCTTACTCCCACGCCAACACCATTTTTGTGGAAAGACATTTGGATTTGGTCATACCATTTTCTGCTACAGAAGGTTTGCACGCACCTTGTCAGGTGACCCTAAACCCCAGCTTCCTCCTGGGACTTTTGCTTTAACCCTTTGATCTCCGAATGCAGAGGAAGCCCTTTGACATTAACTGGCACATTAAAAGAAAAAAGAAAGCAGAGGGGGAAAAAAATCCCCTCTCATTGCAAAAGTAGTGTATCCTGTTAAAAATTTTTTTAAAATAATTAGGAAATATGAAAACAAGTGATGGTTTGCCTATAATGGCATTATTCAGAAATAACCATTTTAATAGGCTTTTCTATTAAACTTTACGTATTATTGGATTTTAGGACATCTGAGTAGACATATTAAATAGGCCTGTGCTTTTCTGTGGAGAGAGAGGGTCTGTGTAAAACTTAGAAACGCTCTTCTGAATGACACAGAAAGTACATTCAGTAGTGGTTTTTCCATTCAACTTTTGCCAGCTGAGAATGTCGGAATGTCAGGAATTTTCCTCTACCACTTCCCTCTTTGTTTGAATCCTGAGAGACCTCGGGATGTGTTTTGGCTTCTGCCCTTGAGTGTGCGCGGCCCTGGTGTTCTGGGGGAGGGTGAGAATTTCTGCTCGAGCGCTGGCCCCCGAGACAGACCAGCACCGGCTCCCAGGCTGCGTGGAAGCATCTCACCAGGGACAGAGCGTTCTCTGAAAATCCTAAAACGACCAATCCCTGAAGTTCCAGGACCCGATGCCAGAGCCCCCTGGCTTGGGTGACTCATCTGGGGAGAGAGAGCCCAGCTGGGGCCTGTCCTTGTTTGGAAATTTCATGTATTTTCCACCACTGCTCACCCTTGATGTGCAGAATTTTGCTGCTATGGAATTTATGACACCACCAACCTGCGTGTAAGGGATTTTGCCTGAAGCAGACTGGGTGGTCTAAAGGATTAGGTTTCCTGGAATAACACTTCCTGCCTGTGTGCTGAGTGTGTCTGTGTGTGTGTGTGTGTGTATAGGCACACAAAGGATGCTGTGGGATGGGAAGAAGGGAGCTTTGTTTTGCAGGTAAGGCAAGAGCAGGGCAGGGGAAGGAGGCTCCATGCAGAGCCTGTCTCACCTTGAACCGTGAGTGTCCTCACAGAGCTGGGAAAACCTGAGCCCCGCCACCGCCACCCCCACACCAGTACAGAGCCAAACGCGGGTCAACACCCTGTCTTGGGTCTTCATCCTGTGCCCCTAAGGTGGGTTCTCAGGACACTCACTAGGTCCCTAGATGTTAATAAATATTACTTGAAAAATGGTAAAAAGTAAATCAAAAATTCTGAGTTAAAAGGAAAATAAATAGGTTCCTTTACTACAGAAATTTTCAGAGCCTTTCGTGTACTAATAAAACTCCGTAAACCTCCAGGGGAACGTTGTAATATGTAGAGTTTCTCAAACTTACATGACCAAGAAGCTTTTTTCCAAAAAGTACTTCAAGGGCACAGGGTTCTGCAGAAAACCCTTCTTTGGGAAATACTAAGCCATCTTGCCTCACGTGCCATTTCATATTTTTCAGAAACTTGAGTTTAACTGCTGCCCGGTATTCCATCATACAGCTAAGCCAAAGTTACGTTTCCAGTCCCCGATGGTTAGACATTGAGGTTGATAACAATTTTTCAGCATTACTGATGATTCTAGAATGAATTCTGGTTTCTTTGAGGCCACCTCTGATCATCCCCTTCAGAAGTGGAACTGTTGAGTCAAAGCATAGGAATGTTTCAAGACTTTAAAAAAAAATTTAATTTTATTGGAGTACAGTTGATTTACAATGTTGTGTTAGTTTCAGGTGTACAACAAAGTGATTCAGCTGTACATATACATATATTCATTCTTTTGTAGATTCTTTTCTCATATAGGTTATCACAGAATATTGGGTAGAGTTGCCTGTGCTATACAGTAGGTCCTTGTTGTTTATCTGTCTTATACATGGTAGTGTGCATGTGTTCATCCCAAGCTCCTGATTTATCCTTCCCCCCTGACATTTCCCCTTTGGTAACCATAAATTTGTTTTCTCTGTCTGTATGTCTGTTTCTGTTTTGTAAATAAGTTCATTTGTATCATTTTTTAAAATTAGATTCCATATATGAGTGATATCATATGATATTTGTCTTTGTCTGACTTTGTTCACTTAGTATGATGATCTCTAGGTCCATCCATGTTGCTACAAATGGCATTATTTTATTCTTCTTCATGGCTGAGTAATATTCCATTGTATATATGTACCACATCTTCTTTATCCACTCCTCTGTCGATGGACATTTAGGTAAGACTTTCTAAATACATTGTCCAGATGCTTTCCAGAAGGGTCATGCCCACTTATCATTCTGCCCGTTGCTGGAAGTGGGAGCAGCACTTTTGCACCTGTGAAAGCTGAGGGTCTTAGAAGCTCAGAGAAGGCCATTCCCTTGCCCTCACTCTGTAGACATCCAGCAGTTACAGCACAAACAGTCACACACACGGGCATAAACAGCCTCTTCTTTTGGGGGACAGATTGTTCACAAGGGATTTTGAACTGGCATTTATTGTGCTGATTTTCAAATAACCTTTCAAGGTGAGAGTTTTTAAAAAGTTTTATCAACCTCCTGTGATTGAGAACTTTGTTTCTAGAAGAATCTTTCATGAGAGTGTTTCATCAGTCTTAATTCCGACCCCACGGAAATGGAATGATGTCATGTTGAGTGTTGAGGCCGATTGTGGCTTTTGTTTTATATTTGTAGGGGAAAAGTATACACATTGTAGGCCAGACGTGATTTATCTTTTTGTCCTCCACAAACATTATCCTTTGGCCAACGCATTACTGGGTTTTGGAACTGAGACATGAACTTTAACTCATTAAAACCCCCAGGTCCCCGGTAATAAAATTTAAGTGGCTTCATCAACAGATTTATTTCAAAATGATTCCATTTGGAGGAAGGAAAGAGCAAGTAATGCATTATATACAAAGCTCTAGTAAATAATTCATGAGACCTGCACAGCAGTGACCATTTCAGATTCACTTCACAATGTTACAGCTGAAAACGAATTCTGTCTTAGAAAAGCCACGATTTGCTCCTCTTTGTGTATACATTTTGTACTGACTCTCCTGCTTCGAGTGTTTAAGTGGACCATTCTTAGACGGAGGCTATTTTGGAAAAATAGACATTTTATATGTATTCCTTTCCATTAGCAAAGCAGGAATGTTTTAAAAAATACATGGCTTTTTTCTCCTTTATGGCAGGAATTCTGATTTTGGTTTCTGCATCTGGAGTGGGTTGCCAAAGGATGGACTAAAAATAGATTTTTGATGCCTGACAAGGACAACAAACACAGAGCTGTGCAGCCAGTGCCTATGGAAAGGCTCTGTCCTCAGTGACTCCTGGTCAGCGGCCGGGGTCCTCCAGCTGGGAACTCCTGGGTCCATCCTGAGCTCCATCCAACCCGTTCCCTTTTCCGAAAGCCACACAGGAGCAGGGGAGTTTCTCATCAAGGTGGATGGAGACTTGCACGAGGGCGGTGGGGCTGGGGTGGGTGGCCTGCTTCTTTGCACACTCTGGTGAGGCCACACTAGCATCCTGCAGTAAAAGGAATCCTCGGCTATGGATGTGCTTCCAATTTCCAAATAGGATCATTTCAACTTGGCCAGTGTTGATTCAATGAAAAGTATTGCACGGGAAGTAAAAATGAACGATGGTTTTGTTGTTTGCCAGAAAAACATCAGGATCCGAACTTTCTCTCCCTGCTCCCCCCCCCTCCCCCCGACTCCCCAGTAAATGTGGCTGCTTTTTATTTTTATTTCTTTTTCTTTTTTTATATTTTATTTTTATTTTATATTGGAGTGTAGTTGATTTACAATGTTGTGTTCGTTTCAGGTGTACAGCAAAGTGATTCAGTTGTACATATACATATATCCATTCTTTTTCAGATCCTTTTCCCACATAGTTTATTACAGAATATGGAGTAGAGTTCCCTGTGCTGTACAGTAGGTCCTTGTTGATTGTCTGTTCTGTATATAATAGTGTATATATGTTAATCCCAAACTCCTAATTTATCCCTTCCCCCCACCTTTCCCCTTTGGTAACCACATGTTTGTTTTCTATGTCTGTGAGTCTATTTCTGTTTTGTAAATAAGTTCATTTGTATCATTCTTTTAGATTACACACATAAGTGATATCATATGATATTTGTCTTTGTCTGATTTACATTCACTCAGTATGATAATCTCTAGATCCATCCATGTTGCTGAAAATGGCATTATTTCATTATTTTTTATAACTGAAATATGGCTGCTTTTATAAAATTTAAAAATCATTTAAAAATCATCATAAAAATTTATACACTACAGACTCTTATGAGGAAAAGGTACACGTGATGAGAAATCCCACTGTTAACATTTTGAGAAACATTATGTTATGCCTATACACACGGACACACCCAGACACATTTTACCCGAAATTATATTATGCTGCGTCTGCTGCTCTGAGACTGTTGTTTTCGTTTAATGGTATGTCAAGGATATCTTTTCCTATATATAAAAATCCTCACCATCATTTTAATGGTTGTGGCATTTCCATGATATACCTACACCGTTAATGAATTCTCTATGATGAACCTTTGGGTTGTTTTGAATATTTTTCTCCTATTTACCACATAGAGATGAGGATCTTTGTGTGATGATCACAAAAGTGGAACTTTGGGGTCAAATGATACACATGTTTCAACTTTTTGTTATGTGTTACCAACAGTAGCTTTGAAAGAAGATCTTTTTTTTTTAGATAAAAATTGTATATGCTTAAAGTGTGCAACACGATGATTTGATGTATGTATACGTAGTGAAATGATTACTGCAGTCAAGCTAATTAGCATATTTTCTCTTCACAAGTTACCCTTTTTAAGTGGTGAGAACATGTGAAATCTATTCTCTTGGCAAATTTCCGGGTTCAAGTATTATCAACCACAGTCATCATGCTGTATATTCCATCTCTAGACTTACCCACATAGCTGCAACCTCGTCCCCTTTGATCTGTGTCTTCCCACCCACCCCTACCCAGCGCCCCCATCTCCTGCTAACCACCACTCTGTTCTTTGCTTCTATGTACTTGACTTTTTAAAAAAATTGATGTATAATTGTCATACCACATTATGTTAGTTTCAGGTTTACCACATAGTGATTCGGTGTTTGTATGTATTGTGAAATGATCACCACAATCAGTCTAGTTCACATCCTAGGTAACATTCGTCACTGCACAGTTACAATTTTTTTTTCTTGTGATGAGAACTTTTAAGATCTATTCTCTTAGGAACTTTCAAATATACAGTACAGTATTATCAACTATAGTCACTATGCTATTGATTCCCTCCCCTGACTTATTTATTTTATACTTGGAAGTTGGTACCTTTTTTTTTAATATAAATTTATTTATTTTATTTATTTATTTTTGGCTGCGTTGGGTCTTCGTTGCTGCGCGGGGCTTTCTCTAGTTGTGGTGAGCAGGGGCTACTCTTCGTTGCAGTGCGCAGGCTTCTCATTGCAGTGGCTTCTCTTGTTGTGGAGCATGGGCTCAAGGCTCACGGGCTTCAGTAGTTGTGGCACACGGGCTCGGTAGTTGTGGCTCGCGGGCTCTAGAGTGCAGGCTCAGTAGTTGTGGTGCACGGACCTAGTTGCTCTGCGGCATGTGGGATCTTCCCAGACCAGGGCTCCAACCCGTGTCCCCTGCATTGGCGGGGAAGCCCGGAAGTTGGTACCTTTTGACCACCTTCACCTATTTTGCCCACCCCTACCTGCGGCCTCTGGCAACCTCCAGTCTGCTCTCTGTATCTATGAATTCAGTTTTTGTTTTTAGATCCACATGTAAGTGAGATCATATGGTATTTATTTTTCTCAGACTGACTTACTTCACTTAGCATGATGCCCTCAAGTTCTGTCTGTGGTATTGCAAATGGCAAGATTTCATTCTTTTTTATGGCTGAATAATATTCCTGTGTGTGTGTGTGTGTGTGTGTGGTGTGTTTATATATGTGTGTGGTGTGTGTGTGTGTGTATGTGAGTGTGTATGTGTGTGTGTGTGTGTGTGTATCATATCTTATTGATCCATTTATCAGTTGATGGACACTGGTCGTTTTTCCACGTCTTGGCTTCTGTAAATAATGCTGTTGTGTACATGAGGGTGAATATATCTTTTCAAGTTAGTGTTTTTGTTTTCTTCAGATAAATATTCAGAAAAGGAATTGCTGGACCATTTAGTAGTTCTAGTTTTAATCTTTTGAGCAACCTCCATACTGTTTTCCATAGTGGCTACACCAGTTTACATTCTGGACAACAGTGTATGAGGGTACCCTTTCCTCCATATCCCCGCCAACACTTGTTATTTCTTGTCTTTTTAATAATACCTGTTCTAACAGGTGCGAGGTGATATCTCATGTGGTTCTGATTTGCAGTTCCCTGATGGTTAGTGGTGTTGAGCATCTTTCCATAAACAGGTCTTAAAATACATTCCTGTGAAGTGTATGAGCGCCTCCTGCCCCAAACCCACGCCAACCCTGGATATGATCAATCTTTTTAATACTTAATAAGTTAATAAATACCCTATCATTGCTTTTTTTCATTTCTTTTATTATCATTGAACATATTTTAAAATATTTATTGGCAAGTCATTACTCTTCCTGTGATTTATCTATCTATATATATCCTTTGTTCATTTTTCTATTGAGCTGAATTATCTTTTTCTTATTGTCTTTCAAAACACCTCCGTGATATATTCTTCAGATATATTCAAATATATTTAAAGATATATTCTTCAAAATATACATAAAATCTGTATGTAGCCCTAGGATAAGTATCTGTCCTGCTTGGGGATGAATGATTCTCATGACCAGCAACACTTGCTCTGTTCACATTTGGAACGAAGCTCATCTCTCTCACCATTTGTTGTGAATTTGTGGGACGGCAGCCTTCCAGACCCGAGGGCGGGGGCCGAGATGCCCTTGCTGCAGTGTTCCTCCTTAGCAGCCAGGCCTGGGTGGTGTGATTTGTGCCAGTCTCGTCTTTTCCTTCCCTTGGCAAACATCTTCTTATCGCTGTATCATCCTAATGACATTGCCCTGGGTCCACCATATTAGATAAGTGGTGAGCAGTAGAGAAAAGAAAATTCATAGGATAGCAACCTTGAGAATAATGTTGAATTTTGGCTTTTCCCAAGAATGAATCTCATGGTTTATAAACTACAAGGGAATGTGCCGTTGAGGAGGAAAATTTAGCATCTGATCTGAATTCTGGGGAAATTCCGGGGATCCTATAGGGATGATGTAGGGTGATAATTTTAGGTTTAATTTGGGATCGCATAAAGTATGTTCACTTTGGCCTAAAACTATCCCTTGTTCCTAAACAGTTTCATTCACTGGCTCCCATGTACTATCGTGGATCCGCAGCTGCTGTCATAGTGTATGATATTACCAAACAGGTAAGAAGGTGCCCTTTAGAATTGAGGTGCCGTTTATGGTGACCCTCCTAGAAAGACCAAGGCGGAGGCATCGCCGAGTCTCCCCAGCAGCCTGGGGTGAGATTCCACAGTATGCTGGCTGGGGAGAGTGAACACCAGATTTTGAGTTTCTCTCATCTATATGTAGCTAAGCCTTTGAAATCTACCTGCTAAATTAAATAAACAACAGTGATCATTCGTTTTTAAAATTGACTATCTGTTTGCAGGGGCAAGGCTATGCCTGCTAATACTGGTCTCCAGAATGTCAGCTTTTTAGGAAAAGGAAAATTACTTTTAAGTTTTGCATGTTTGATGGTTATAGATACTTATTTCCTATGAGTGTTTCAATCATACACCTTGAAACGCCAAGGATGATGTTTGTGTGTGTATAGTGTGTCTGCGTGCAGATGGGATGAATGTATTTTTCGTTATCATTTGGAGGACCCAGGATACCCATCAATGAATAACGATGGCAGTGGTCTGCTGGCATTGCCCCCACTCCTGGAACTCAGCGTTCAGGACCTGCTTAACGGAACTTAGTTAACTGCTTTAACTAATTCGATGCTGTGACCATGCATGAGTTCCTGACCACTGCTTCCTAAATGGAGTGGCTACCTTGGCTGTTTCCTGGAGGTCATTGTGAGGGAAGAGCAGTTAGGAAAATAGGACTCTAAAGCGTGCGTTTATGCGTGCGCGCGCGCGCGCGCGCGCGTGTGTGTGTGTGTGTATTTTTTCTTTTCTGATTAAGCATGAACATTGGTTCAGTCCTATAGCTTTGTCTTACTCAAGTTGAGGTAAGGCTATAATTTAAAATTAATGTTATTTATAAAAGAAAATTACTAATATGATTATCTTAACTTCAAGTTTCCATTTTAGAAGGGCAACTTTTTACAGGCTCTGTAAGTATAACTTAGCTAATATTAAATTTTGTGCCAAGATTGGGGTAGTATGTTAACCTTCGTGTGCCCCCTGAAGATATTTTTCTTCATTAAATTATATTGGGTTTGTATTTCTACATGGTTCAAATATTACACTGATGGGTCTTTCCCAAGATTGATTTACACTTTTGGTTTAGGATTCATTTCATACCTTGAAGAAATGGGTGAAAGAACTGAAAGAACATGGTCCAGAAAACATTGTGATGGCTATCGCTGGAAACAAGTGCGACCTCTCAGATATTAGGTAAGATGCATTTAAAAAATGTCTGTGCAGTTCAAGTCCTCCACCCCGAATGTCTGTGCGTAAAAGGCTGTCACAACTGTGTGGTTAAGTCTGTTCTCAGTGTCATAATTTAATCGATGTCATTCACTTGTGGTGATCAAGGTGGTATTTATTCAACCAGAGTAGAATTGAGGGAAAAATAATAGGGAGATGCACATTTGAGGGAGCACCCACTCATGAATATTTAAATCAAATTTCCTGTACAGAGTACAGTTACACCCCTGACTCTAGATGTCTTTGGGCTAAATGGTTTTAATATATTTTTTTAATTAATTAATTCATTTATTTACTTGGCCACGCTGCACGGCTTGCAAGATCTTAGTTCCCCAACCAGGGATCGAACCCGTGCCCCCTGCAGTAGAAGCTTGGAGTCCTAACCTCTGGACCGCCAGGGAATTCCCTTATTATTGTTTATTGTTACCTTTTCTGTTGTTTTTGTCATTATTACTACTATTACCATTTTAGTAACATTTTCATATGGTGAGGAGGGTTAGAATTCTTCACATTTTCCACAGCTTCCCTGTTTGTTTTAGTTCTAGACTTTAACTTAAGGTTGTAGCCAGGTCTATATAATCTCACTGTTTTGTTCTAAGATCTGAATTTGATGCATCATATGTGAACATTTTGGCTTCCCCCAGAGACACTGGATGTTGAACTTCCTCTGCCAGGAGAGAGGTTTGTAGGGACCCAGTCTGCATAGACAAGAGCTGTGATGATAGCTTTATCTAGCCTGATAAGCTAACTATTTTTACTACATAAAACTGAAATAAAAAAGAAAACAGTGAATTTGTGTTGTCTCCATCCCCTGGTTAATTTAATTCTCAGCAATTCGAGTAGTTGATTTTCGTAAAGACAATGACACATGCTTCAGGTTTTCCTAATCCAAACATATTAAACCAAAGTGTAATGAACAACAGGAATAGATCTTGCAAAAGCCCTTAAGATGGCCTTTGCCAAATTGCTCTGTTTCTTTGGGATTTCAGAAGCTTTATATCACATTGCATCAGGTTGGTTTATAATAACAGCCATAACCACCACTTACTTGTTTGTTTTTCTGGGGGCTGGACAAATCTTTAAACTCCCCAGACTTAGTTCAGATCTCTGCCTTCTGCACTGTAATCCTGAAACAACCTGCTTGTCTAGAATTCCCAGATGAATGGTTTAACTTTTGTCATGGGAAGGAGGTGGGGTGGGTGGGTGGAGGCAGCCTCTGCTGAGAGAAAGCCTTTGCTCTCATCCGACACCATCGAATTGTGGTAAAGGTGCGACTTTCAGTAAACTAAGCCTTGTGTGTCGTGGGAGAACTAATGGATGACAATTTAAGCAGAAAACGATTTAAACGTGAATGGAATTAGTTAGCACTCTTGACTGTAGGGAATTGAAACTCAATTGAAATTAATTTCAGGAAAAAGGGGAATTTATTGGAAGGTACTGGGATCCACATGATAAAAAAAACAGGTGTGCCTGTAGCTCTGGTATTTGATATGTTCCAGCTTTGGTTTCTAGAAAGATCCTGGCCTGGCGCTCTCTTTGTTTCTACATTGCCATAAAAGGATTGCCCCCCGTCATGAGAAAGCATTTGTGGCCAAGGGAGGGGATGTGGGTGGGACAGATGATTTCTCCCACCATAATCACAAGAATGGGAGGGTGGGTAGTTTTGAAGAGGGGCAGTTCCTGGAAAAGTCCAGCCTGATGTCTGTGACATGTTGGTTTGGCCGCTGGCACACTGTTTCTTAGGGTGGAATTCACTGTTTTGCATTCTCCTCAGCAGACGTTCTGCTTTGTCTGCTTATCTATACAGTTTTCACAACCTCCCATTCACATAATCCTTCCGTTTCACTTCCATTCGTAAATGCACTCACAGCCACTCCATCCCCAAAGGGAGATCCAGCGCTGCTTCCAGCTTCCAGTGTGACATCATGGGGTCCCCCCTGGTTTGGCCTCAGTGGGTCTGAATGTGGCTTCTCCAGCTCCCGTAGTTGTGGTTTAAAGGGTGGAATGTGGATCTCTTGTTAGACACAAAACTCTCTTAGATTTTTCTCTTTTTAAAAAAAAATTAATTTATTTATATATATATATTTATATATATATATATATATATATATATATATATTTTTTTTTGGCTGTGTTGGGTCTTCGTTTCTGTGAGAGGGCTTTCTCTAGTTGTGGCAAGCGGGGGCCACTCTTCATCGCGGTGCGCTGGCCTCTCACTGTCGTGGCCTCTCTTGTTGCGGAGCACAGGCTCCAGACGCGCAGGCTCAGTAGTTGTGGCTCACGGGCCTAGTTGCTCCACGGCATGTGGGACCTTCCCAAACCAGGACTTGAACCCATGTCCCCTGCATTGGCAGGCAGATTCTCAACCACTGCGCCACCAGGGAAGCCCAGATTTTTCTCTTAAATCTCCTTGTTATTGAATCAAGGACATAACTCCCTTTGCAATTCTCCTTCAAACCTCTGATTAACTCAACAAAAAAAACCCAGTTTGATGCTAGTAAATTTAAAATTTTTAAGCATTTAATATATTTTATTGAGATAATTGACAAACCATAAGACCCATGTTTTAAGTATGCAGTTCAATGAATTTTGTTTATGTATAGAGTTGTCTAGTCAGCCTCACATCTCATTTTAGAACATCTCCACTCTACAAACAAGCATCATGCTCATTTACAGCCCCTTCCAATTTCCACCTCCTTCCCGCCCCTAGCAACCACTAATCTACCTTTCTGTCTTTATTAATTTGCCTTTTGTGGACATTTTGTATAAATGAAATCATACAAATGTGGTCTTCTGTGCCTGGCTTCTTTCACTCAGCATACTTCCAAGGTCCATCCATGTTGAAGTTTGTATCAGTTACTTCATTCATTTTCATGGCTGACTGTTATTCCATTGTGTGGATATACCACATTTTATTTTTTCATTCACCAGTTGAAATTCGAGTTGTTTCCACCTTTTGGCTATTATGAAAAGTGCTGCTGTGAATAATCATGTACAAATTTTATACGGACATATGTTTTCATTTCTCCTGGGTGTATACGTAGGAGTAAAATTTTGGGGTCATTTGGTAACTCTGTATTTCATAATTTGAGGAACTGCCAAACTTTAAAAAAGAGGGAAAAAAAGAACTTCAACCCTAGCCTCACACCTTATATAAAAATTACTCTAAAATGAATCATAGACTTTAATGTAAAATGTAAAACTCTTAGAAACTTTTAGAAAAAAATGTAAGAGAAAATCTTGAGAATCTGGGGTTAGGCAAAGAGTTCTTAGACTTGATAACAAAAGCCCAGTGTATCTAAGGAAAAATGGATCAATTGGACCTCTTCAAAATTAAAAACATTTGCTCTGAGAAAGCCCATGTGAAGAGGATGAAAGACAACGTACAGACTGGGAGCAAATATTTGCAAACCAAACATCTGACAAAGGACTAGCATGTAGGCTACATAAAGAACTCTGAAGACTTCATGGTTAACAAAGTCTGATTTTAAAATGGGCAAAAGAGATGAGAAGACATTTCACCCAAGAGAATATCAAGATGTTGAGCAAAGCCCTGAAAAGATGTTGAATGTCATAATCAGACCATCAGAATGGCTAAAATAAGAAAGAGGGTTAACAACTAGTGCGGGTGAGGGTGGGGAGGAACTGGATCCTTCGTACATTGCTGATGTGAGTGTAAAACTCTGGAAAACAGTTTGGCGATTTCTTTAAAAACTAAATATGAAATTACCATATGCCCAGCAATCACACTCTTGGGCATTTATCCCAGAGAAATGAAAACTTATGTTCACAGAAAACCTGCACATGAAAGTTAATGGAAACTTCTTTAAAAATTAATTAATTATTTATTTACTTTTGATTGCACTGGGTCTTAGTTGAGGCATGTGTGCTCCTTAGTTGCGGCATGCGAACTCTTAGTTGCGGCATGCGTGTGGGATCTAGTTCCCTGACTAGGGATCAAACCCACGTCCCCTGCATTGGAAGGCAGATTCATAACCACTGCGCCACCAGGGAAGTCCCCACGGAAACCTTATTTGTGATGGAATCAGCCCAGATGTCCTTCAGTGGGCACACCAGGGTGCGGCACACCGTGGAATACTACTCAGCAGTGAAAAGGAACAAAACGGGTACGAGCAACCTGGACGAACCTCCAAGGAAATATGCTGAGTGAATAAAGCCAGTACCATGGGTTTCATGGTGTATGATTCCACTTATATAACTTTGGGGAATGAAACCATTTTAGAATTAGAGGGAGATTAGTGGTTATGGTCGGGGTGAGGTGGGCGGAGGAGGGGGAGGAAGGACAGCATGGGCATAAAAGGGCAGCACGAGGCATCCTTGTGATGCCGGAAACGTCCACCTCTCTGTGGGGAGGACACGAACCTACACGAGTGATAATACACACACACAAGCACCAGTAAAACCAGGGGAATCTGAACAAGATGGAGTGTATTGGCGTCAGTATCCTGGGTGTGATGTTACAGTTTTGCAGAACGGTGCCACTTGGGGAAACAGGGCAAAGCGTACAAGGAGACTCTCAGTATTATTTCTGTAACTGTGTGTGAATCCACAGCTACCCCAGGACAAATTTCAGTTAACAAAGTTGGATTTAGATAAAAATAATAAGTAAATATTAGGCAGTGGTGTGTGTGTGTGGACATGTATATGTGCACATATACATGCATATTATGTATATTATATATGATTAACTAAAGTTTTGTAAACACACTGAGCCAAAGGATGAATTTAACCACTCCCCTGCCACACCCACTGTACAGAAGAAAAACGGGAACTATGTTAAAAACTCCCATTTAGGAAAGCGGGGAAGGGGAAGCCTGGTGGATTGGTCCTTGCCCAGAGGATAAACTTTCTCCCGCTAGACAGAAATAGTCTGGTAAATGATAGACCTGCGAGCCTGACGGCACCTGCTGTTGACTCCTTTCCATGGCAGTGGAATTGCGTTCTTGGCCAACCAATCCAGCTGCTCCAGATTCCGCCTGCCGGTACGATTTTTCTGGGGAGTTAGCCAAGTCTCTACACCCCAGACCTTATTTAGAGCTTGACCTTCTTTTACTCTAATCTAAAATACTTTGCTCTTCTGTAATTGCCACAAGACTATAGTTTCTTTTTCACTGGGGGTTGGAGAAGGAGAGTATGTAGATTTGGTGTGTATGTGCGCATGCGCGTGCGTGTGTGCGTGTGCATGTGTGTGTGTGTGTAGCGGGAGCCGGGCTCACCTAACAGACTTTGGTTGTGTAAGCTTGTGAATCCTTGAGCAGAGCTAGGCCTGGCGTATTTTGAAAGTGCCTGGACTTGAAATGGGATTAACTCCCTGAACTTGACTCAGCCCGCTGGAGGCGTTTGTGTGCAGAAGTGCTTCGCAGGGGAGATGCCGATCATGGGGTCAGTGGGTTTCACATCCACCAGTATTCCAGAAGAGGGTAGAAGGGTCTGACCACACCCCAGCGTGAAAGGCCCTCACGGGCACCTGGTCAGAGGAACTCAGGACTTCCAGTTTGGATTTTTTTTTTAAGGCTCCTTATCTTTGTGAGAGATTTTCCTGAATATCTTGAAGAATTCTAGACAGAATCTCCTCGGGCTCAGATTATTGTGGAGTTAGAGTGATGTGTGGTCTCTCTGAACGCAGGTGAGGAAGCAAACCAGAGCTGGTGACGCTGTGCGTGAGAAGACTGTCCCCAGCTTGCGCACGGCAGGTGCTCCGGGACGTCCCTTCCCTGCTTTCCTGCCCCCTCCCTCCCCAGTGAGGACGGGCCTTGGGGAGAAGTGTGTGTGACTCCTGATGGGGCCTAGGCGATGGGGCACCTCCCTTCTCCTTACCATCTGCTGATGCTGAGAGGGGGCGTTGCAAATTGGGGACATTTTAGGAATATACATAGTTGAAAGAAAATCAGAGAGCCTGCGCTGAACTGACTGTGCAGGGCCTGAGGTGGCCGGGCTGGAGGAGCACAGCCGGCTTGGAGCCCGGACAGTGACCATTTGCTGACATGTGCTGAGCAGGGCGGGTCCCAGGCTTCTGAACTAGTAACACTAGGCCTCAGGCTAATTCCAGGTGGCTCTGATGAGGGCACATTTGGCCTGGGGTCTAGAGAGAAGAGAAACCTTCTTCTCAGAAAGTCTGGAGAGCCTGCCAGAGACTGCACGGCCTTGTCCTGGGCCTGGTGGGAAATTTTGGGCAAACAAGTCTTGAAAAGAAAAAAAAGAAATAGATCACCTCGCTTTAGGAGTTTTAAAAGTTCCATGAACATAAGAATTGCTTAGCACACGTGTTAAAATTCAGATTCCAGGATTCAGTTCCGTAGATTCTGATTCAATAGGGCAGGAGCAGGCTGGGGACAGATGCATTTTGTAAAGCAGTTCTTTTACAAGTGGTCCAAGGGCTATACTCGCAAAAGCATTGCCTTAGGTGATAGGAGTTGATGCGAGGGAAGAGGGACGGGGTCCTGGAACCTGGCTGGGCGTCTGACTGCAGGCCACACCTGCCTGGGCCTCCCTGCTGCCCTTTGGAGCTCACGGAGGCTGGAAACAGTGGTCCAGCATCATTCAGGATATGGAAGAATCACCACTGACCCACCATCTTGTCCCCTTCAGAAGCAGCTCCAGTTCTCTGCCCCCTTTTTTGCATCTCACGATGACAGTCGTCAGGAGAAAAGATGCGATTGTGGGTTGGTTTGCCTCCATCTGATTGATATCAGATGCCGCTGGACCAGCATCTTGCACCCAGCCCCCTCCTGGATGCTGGGACTCCCCCAGATCCAGCCTGTACTTGGTTGCCTTGGCTTGGGCCAGGAATTAGGATCACCTTGCTTGGGTGCTTTCATGTGATGCACTGCAGGTATTTCAGGAACCATCTGCTTTAATCAATGATGGGGGGAAGGGTCCTCCAGGTGTTGAGGTTAGAGGAAGAAGAGGATTCCCTATCCCACCCCTGACACTTCAGCCAGAATCCCCCCTTCACTTTTCCCCATCAGCCTTTCAAGCAGCCTTGATCTGTAGCCATCATAATAAGTAATTTATTGGAGAAATTACCCCCACCCCACCCCTACCTCATAGCAGGCTCCAATTCTGTTTCCCTGATTTTCTTTTCCCGATTTTGGACTCTTGACTCTGTACACAAACCCCCCTGTGACCTCTCCAGATTAGGAACTCTTCCTGCCTTTCTTGATCACTTAGACATTGGCCTTCCTCTAATGGGTTCAAGCTCAGGGGTCTCCTGACATCCTTAGGGCTGTGAACGAATCAGAAAGGGTGAAGGAGTGATGGTGTAGAAGTGCTGATAGGAGAGAGCCCTTGAGGCCTGATTTATTTCATCTTGCCCATGGTAGCAGATGGAAGTTACCCACCGAAAGTAGTGGTGGAGTCTGGGGCTTGGAGAGGTGGTGGGTGATGACCTGGGGATGCCCAAGGTTCCTCCCTTCCCCCCCTAAATACAACCCAGGAGATGATCAGGGATGGAATCCTGAGGAATGGAATCAGGGTCTCTGAGATCTTACAGCAACACTTCTGGTGTCTCCAAGAGAAACATTGTGAGAGATTGGTTGGGCTGCTGCCGATGAGTCAAGACTTTTCTCCTGGAGTAGAGGTCGTCTTCCAAGAACAGAGCAGCTGGGGTAGAAGTGAAACTAGGCTGGGGGACGAGGAAGGCGATTTATTCTACCAGTTTTCAGTTATTCGATTAGCAAATAACTTTTGGTAGTTCTGTGTGGACCAAAGTACTATGGGAAGTACAAGAAAAGAGAAGAAAATATTTTCTTAGAGCTATTTATTTCTATTTGGGGAGCCAAGAGGGATATACAGGGGGAGGAAAATATCTAATGAGTAATACAAGACTATGTTTAATAAAGTTCCAAAGTTAAGGTGCAGGAAGGACAAAGGGATTCAGGAAAGGGAAAGTCTGTAGTCGCAGACAGTGATTTGGAAAGGCTCATGGATAAAATGTGTCACAAGCTGGGCTGTTAAGGATGAGTTGGGTAGGAGGAAATTCCAGGAAGGGAAGATCATGGGCAAAGGCATGGGCGTGGGAGGGCCTTTGACAGGTGTCATGGGGGGGGTGGGGGGGGACATCAAGGGTATCTACCTGATCGTCTGCCTTCGGGAATGGGGAGAAGATGGGTGGGTGGTGAGTGGCTTGAAAGTATGCAGAGTGTCTGGGCTCAATGTGCAGGGCCAGGATGACAAACCCCTGAGGTCCTGCCTCCTACTTCTGTCTCTCATTCCCTGGCTCCATCGCCCATCAGTCATGGCTCTGTCTTCTCCTGAGCCTCTGTGGTCTCAGACTTCTTCTTAACACAGAGCTTCATGTAGTCACCACCAGCTAAAGCGATGGAACCTATCTGCCAGCACCTCGGTAGTCGTGGGAGCCTCTCTGGATTCTTGAGCAAGTAAGGCTTCTTGCAATTTCCTGTGTCATCTAGAGCTGGAAACCAGGGTGAGAGCTGGACATTGCAGGTTCAGTGCCCCCTGTGCAGCTTCCTGAAACACACGCCAACCCAGTCAGAAATCATCAGGCACCAGTGGTTTCAAGTTCTGGGGAGAAAGTTGAGGTCTTCAGTAGATGAAAAATATATTTGGAAATAAATATTTTTTTACTAAGAATACATGAATTGCTTTCACTTCTTACATGTGACTCCAAAACTCATTTCAGTCTTGACAGTGGGCCAAAAATGGGTATAAGAGTTTGTTTAAAATTATACAAACCAAATAACAGAACTTGAGATGTTGGCTGATAAAAATCCAATTTATTCCAAGTACTAAAAAGCAAAACAGCCAACGAACATCAAAAGCCACTACTGTGCAAGGTGTGGAAATATCATGGCAAGTATTAAAACACACCCAGGGACCTCCCTGGCGGTCCAGTGGTTAGGACTCCGAGCTTTCACTGCCGTGGCCCTGGGTTCGATTCCTGGTCGGGGAACTAAGATCCCACAAGCCACGCGACACAGCATAAACAAACAAACAAACAAGTAAATGAATGAATGAATGAATGAATAACACATCCAGCATTTTCCTTACATGAGATGAGGAAGCAGAGTAGAGTCTGCGCTGTTAAAATGTGCGTTTTGTGCCCTGAGATGCACCGTCCCGTGTGTCTACCTTCTTCTGATGCTGTGCAGCGGCTGAGCCTGCACCTACTGCTTTTATCCAAGCGGGAGGGAGGGAACTGAAGACTGACCTCCCCAGAGAGGGATCTGGAATTGCTCTCTGCTTCAGTTATAAAGTATTCTTAATGAAGAATCTATAAAACATTTACGTATATCTTAAAGAACAATACGAATTTTAAAGAATAAAATGAACAGCTCTGTACCTACTCAATCACATCCCCTGCTCCCCATCCAGAAGTAACTGCTGCTCTGACTTTTGTGATAACCATCACTTTTTTTTTCTTTGTACTTTGCCACCCATGTTTGCATATCTGAACAATAGATTTAGGTTTGCCTGTTTCTGAACTTTGTGTAAATGGAATAACCCTGAGTGTATTACATGATGGTTTGTCTCTTACCCTCAACATGCCTGGGAGATTTCATCACAACGAACGTTAGCTGTACCTTGTCCGTTTCCACGGCTGTACACGTTTTTTTTTTTTTTTTCTTAAAGGCAGTCTTAATACACTATTTATTTTTTAATTTTTATTTACAAATTTATTTATTTATTTTTGGCTGCGTTGGGTCTTCATTGCTGCGTGCGGGCTTTCTCTAGTTGCAGCGAGCGGGGGCTACTCTTCGTTGCGGTGCACGGGCTTCTCATTGTGGTGGCTTCTCTTGTTGCGGAGCACGGGCTCTAGGCACGCGGGCTCAGTAATTGTGACTCTCGGGCTGTAGAGCACAGGCTCAGTAGTTGTGGCACACAGGCTTTGTTGGTCCGCGGCATGTGGGATCTTCCTGGACAGGGCTCAAACCTGTGTCCCCTGCATTGGCAGGTGGATTCCTAACCACTGCGCCACCAGGGGAGTCCTGTACACAGTTCTATTTGATGAGTGCAACACAGCTTATCTATCCATCCTACAAGTGATGGGTATTTGCATTATTTCTGCCTTGTTATTATGAACATTGCTTCTTGAACATTCTTGCATATCTCATAGTGCCACGTGTTAGCATTCCTCTAGGTTCAGGTGTGTAGGAGTCTAATTGCTGAGTCACAGGGTGGGCGCAAGCTCAGTTTTGCTAGGTGATGCCAATGTTTTCCAAAGAGGACACCGGTAGTGCAGGAGACTTCCTGCTACTCAACGCCCTTAGTGCTGTAAGACGCCAGGGCATGGAGAGAGATCTGATAAGAATTTCAGTTTGCGTTTCCCCAGTTACCAGGGAAGTTGGCATGTTTTTATTTATTGGCCATTCAAGTTTCATCTTGTGTGAAGAGGCTGTTCAAGTCTTTGCCACTTTTTCTCTTGGGATATTTACCTTAATCTTGTTTATTCATAGGATCTATCTATCTATCTATCTAATTTGATGGTATGTGTTGAAATATCTTCTTCAAATTTATGTCTTGTATTTTCACTCTTTATATATATTTTTTAAACTTTTATTTATTTATTTATTTATTTTTGGCTGCATTGGGTCTTCGTTGCTCTCTAGTTGCAGCGAGCGGGGGCTACTCTTTGTTGTGGTGCGCGGGTTTTTCCTTGCTGTGGCCTCTCGTTGTGGAGCACGGGCTCTAGGTGTGCAGGCTTCAGTAGTTGTGGCACACGGGCTCTAGAGCACAGGCTCAGTAGCCATGGCGCGCGAGCTTAGTTGCTCCACGGCATGTGGGATCTTCCCGGACCAGGGCTCCAACCTGTGTCCCCTGCATTGGCAGGCGGATTCTTAACCACTGCGCCACCAGGAAAGTCCTCTCTTTATATTTTTACAGCATCAGAAGCCTGTAATTCCTACCTAAGAGAATTTATCAATTTTTTCCTTTATGTTTTTTGGGGGGGAATGGTCAAGGGAGGGCGAATCATTTAAGAAATCTTTCTGTACCCCCGAGATCATGAAGATATTCCATTGTGTTGATTATCTTTTAAAAACTTTACAGTTTTGTTTTCCTGTCTGTCTTTAAGTCACTTGGCACTGATTTTATGTGTGCTGCCTAGTTTCTCCTATGTGGATATCCAGTCGTCTCAGCACTCTTGGTTGTAAAGTCCATTCTCTCCCCACTGAAATTCCACCTCAGTCATGTATCACGTGTCCTGGGTGCACAGGTCTGTTTCTAGGGCTCTCTGTTCTGTTTCACAAGCCGACTTACCTATCCTCATACCTATACTACACTGACTTAATTATCACAGCTTTATCATGAGTCTTGATAAATGGTCTTGGACTTCTGATATGGTCTGGAATCTCTGTAACCGATATTTGTTGGCCCCAGGGAAGGTTTCATGAGAGTGTAGGGTGTGGGTGTGGATGTGTGAGTTCTGGTCTGGTGGAGATTAGGAGAGTGTCGGGGCGCAAATCTACATGTGTGTGTTGGGGAGTGTTTATTTTTATGGCCGATTTAAAAAATATTTAAATAAACTTTAGTTTAGAATAGTTTTATATTTACAGAAAAGTTGCAAAGGTAGTATGGAGTTCCCATATACCCCATATCCAGTTTTCCCTATTGTTAACATCTTACATTAATTACCGTGGTACATTTGTCACAGCTAAGGAACTTACATTGATACTTTATTATTAACTGAAGTCCATACTTTACTCAGATTTCATTACTTTTCCCCTAATATCCCTTTTTTATTATAGGATCCCACCCAGAGTATCATATTACATCTAGTTGCCATGTCTCTTTAGGCTCCTTTGGGCTGGGACAATTTCTCAAACTTCCTTTGTTTTTGATGACCTTGACAGTTTTTAGTACTAGTCAGATATTTTGGAGACTATCTCTCAATTGGGGTTTGCCTGATGTGTTTCTCATGATTAGACTGAGGATTTGTGTTTTGGGGAGGAAGACCACAGGGGTGAAGTGCTCTTTTCATTACTTTATTATTAATTAAGCATAGCAAGGGTTCATGTTATCAACATAATTTGTCATCCCTGATGCTATTGACCTTGATCACTTGGCTGAGGTAGTGACTGTAAAGTTACCCTCCCCCGCTTTGCTTATTACCATGCTCTTTGGAAGGCAGTCCCTGTTCCCAGCCCTCACTCAAGGGGTGAGGATTATCCTCAACCTCCCCGAGGGAGGAGTCCCTACATAAATTATTTGTAATTCTTCTGCTGATGAAATTTGTCTCACCCCCAATTTATTTATTCAGTCATTTACTTATATCAGTGTGGACTCATGGATATTTATTTTATACTTTAAGTTATAATGCAGTATTGTATCATTTAATTTGTTACCCAAATTGCTCCCACTTTGGCCGCTGGGAGCTCTTTCTTTTGGCACCTGTGTCCCTTTAACGTGTACGCATCATTTTGGGTTTTGAGCACTTCCTTACTTTCTGACACAATAAGATGTTCCAGGCCCATCTTGGATGGTTTAGGCTACAACCCTAGATTCAGCCATTTCTCCAAGCAGCCCTCATTCCTTTTACTGGAGAAGGGTATTTAGAAACCAAGATCTGGACTGGGTGTGCTCGTTGCTACTGGGGTGTCATTGAGTCTAGGCCCTCTGGGTGAACAGAGCTGGGAAATATATGTATGTATGCTAACAGGAGTATACATACACACATATCTATAATTATTTCTGTAAGTATCCATTTGTATCTATATTAAGATAAACATAAGTTCATATTGATAACTCTGACTTTAATCCAGAACCATAGGGATCATTGTAACCTTCTTTACGGGGCGGGGGAGGGATGTTTTAAAAAATTATCAACTGATGTATGATTAAACAGAGGGATAAGCTTTTGTTGCTGGAGATTTTCTTAGAAGATACAACAATCTTTCCCCCTTTCACTTTACATATTGCCCAGACCTTTAAGAGTTCAAAATGTGACTTCTGTGAAGAAATACAGCTATGTCAGTGGTTACTTTCAAATGGCACGATATTTACTTATCTTTATATACTGTTCACTTAGGCAGTGGATTGAAAACAAGTTTAACCATCATCACCATTATCATCATTGTCAACCTGAATTGAATGCTTACTATGTGCCAGATACTATTATAAGTAGTTTAACTGCATCTTCACAGTCCAGTGAGAGTTACAATCATTGTCCCATCTTATCAGTAAGGAAACAGAGGCACAGAGACTGAAGAGCTTGCCCAGGTCCTGTGGCTGAGAAGGTGTAGGGCCCAGCTTTAAACCCAGGTAGTCTGTCCCAGAGCCGATGTTTGATGTTTGTTCTATGTTCCTCTCCTAAGAAGTACGAACAGGATCCAAGAGGGAAAATAATTTCTGATCTACCGAGAGAAAATAAATGGCAGCTGATTTGATTCTGCTCAGAGAATTTGGAGCTAATGATTTTTTCCAGTGGTTTCTCTGGCCTCTTGGGACTAGCCTACATTTCTGTCTGGAGAAAGGGGTATTTGGAAGCAAAGGAGAGGCCAGGCCCCCATCGGGAACCTGTGTTTTCTGCTCAGTCCTCATTCGATTCAAATTCTGACATTTTCCATGAGAAACAGTCCATGTAAGTCTGTGGCAGGAACCTGACACTGCTTGTTTGAACCTGACACCAGGAATTTGGCCCCAGGTTAATAGCATTTGCAGACGCATTAATAAGCAGGCTCGGGCCCCCTGGGAACAGAAATCCTTCCCTGGGTACACATGCCAAGTGCTTTAACTGTAAGCGCTTAGATCATCGTAAAGACTTATTTTCCAATCAGATATTTATTGAGAAGGTAGTAATTCTTTTTTTTTTAAAGTTCATTTAAGTTTTAGTTCCACCTGGCAGATAAACCAATCTGAGGGTCTAAAAGAACTGGCATTTTGAACAGAGATTTTGCTGCTTTAATTATTGCTAACATGGTTGCCTCCTCTGGGTGCTACACAAATATCTTGGATATTTAGAGAAAATACGAGCTGGTAGGAGGAGCACAGTAAGCCCTGATTATTCATTTCAGTGGCTGCTTGAGGGAGCTGGGGAGACGGAGACCACTTCATGACACACAACAGCCTTTGCAAACAGCCTGCAGCCTTCCTCTGATGGGCTTTGGTGGAATGTTGTGAACGATTTCCATTGCTTTTGGCTAGAATGCCTTAAACACATGGGAGGGTTTTGAAAAAAATAATGCCAGCAGACATTCAACAGCCTCTCCTGCTCACAGTGCCTTGCTGCGTCCTCATGGCCAGCTTAGTTGGTTGCTTCAGTTTGACCTTGGTTGGAAGGGGGCTGTGGTTGGAGGAGAGAGTAAAATTACAGGGCAAACATTTTTCAGTGAAATGGTAACTGTCATATCCCAGAAGTCTGGCAGAATATAAAATGCTTGGTTATTGCTGGTATGGTATTTTAGAAATATCGTATACATGCTAGAACACACCAGAAACACCAGAAGTTTTCTGTTGTTTAGAGCTCATGAGGCCGCTATTCTTTTATCACTTATAAAATGGTGCCTGATAAATGTATATTTTATTATGTCCTACGTATAGTCATCTTAATACAGATTTCCAAACTCTGGACTTCATAGTGTCAGATTATGAATTGGATAGACTGCAGAAATATCAAACTCAATATTTTACAGTCTACCTTCTAAAAGAGTTGTTTTCAAGCTATAGAAAGCATAAGAAGCTGTCGTGAAGTTGCTAAAATGCCTATTTCTGGGATGTGCCCACTAAACATTCTGCTTCAGTAGGTCTGGGGCACAGGGGTATTCATTTCTAACAAGCCCTGAATAATCATGGGCTAGGAGGTCTGTAGAACACACCTGAGACTGATGCTCTACAAGATGCATTAGGCGTCCTCTGAAGACGTCTAGAGAAGCTTAGTGATGGTTGTTAATGTGACAGAGAGAAGTGCGGGAAGCTTGGATGTATGTCATTTTGTCTCTTTGTTTTTAGCATCAAAGTGTCTTGTTTTTTGACATATGTGTTTAATTTTCTGGGAAAATGAGGACTTTTGTGCACCTGCTCCAAGACACCTGAAAACTTCTTAGGAGACATGGCTGCTGTGCAGTTACCCACGAACTCTGGAATCACATGGTTACCCTGCCAGCAGTGTTTGAGCCCCCCTCTGTCTCCACATGCTAGCACTGCAGATAGTAAACGTTTTCATCTTGGCCAGTCTGATGCATGAATGATGCGATCCGCATCTTCATGTGAATTTCTTTAATTGCAAGCAGGATTAGGAAAACCAAGATTATCTACTGAAGAACTGTTCTTTACCTATATACAAGAACTATTCTTGGGTTTCCCTGGTGGCACAGTGGTTAAGAATCCGCCTGTCAATGCAGGGGACACGGGTTAGAGCTCTGGTCCAGGAAGATCCCACATGCCGCGGAGCAACTAAGCCCGTGCGCCACAACTGCTGAGCCTGCGCTCTAGAGCCCGTGAGCCACAACTACTGAGCCCGAGTGCCACAACTACTGAAGCCCATGCGCCTAGAGCCCGTGCTCCACAACAAGAGAAGCCACCCAATGAGAAGCCCGCGCACCGCAACGAAGAGTAGGCCCCGCTCGCCGCAACTAGAGAAAGCCCGCGTGCAACAACAAAGACCCAACACAGCCAAAAAAAAAAAAAAAAAAAAAGAACTATTCTTTACCTATATCAATTAGAAAATCAAGTAGAAGTTAAAACCCTCTTTATAAGTAACAATGTAAATGAGTAATAGACTTTTTTGGTGTGTGTGTCATTTTAAAAATTTGAACTATTGTAATTCCTAGGAATGAATTTAGCAAGAATTGAGCAAGACCTATATAGATAAATGTTACAGTTCTAGGATAGGACAAAAAAGGTACTTTTTCCTTGGATAGGAAAACTGAGTAGTATTGTAGAAATGTCAGTTTGCTCTAAATTAATGAAGACTTTTGTGCACCTGCATCATGAATTCACTGAGCTTCCAGGCAAATTACCTCAGATAATTAAAAGTTACATTTTTAAAAGGTTTTTACAAAATGATCTTAAAATTCACCTAGAAAAACAAACAGGCAAAAATTGTATTGGAAGGACTAATCTCATCACATATTGAAATATATTTTAGTGATTTAGTGATAATACAGCATTGTCAGAGAACTAGACAGAAAATCAATGAACAGACTACAGAATCAAGACATAGGGTGAAATACATAGGGATATTTAGTATATGATAAAGATGATATTTAAATAAGTCCAAAAAAGGGGATAGTTCAATACATGGTTTTGGGATAATTAGGGAAAAAAATGAGAGAAAATAAATTCAAAGTGGATCAAGGATTTAACAGTAAAGTAACAAAACCATAAAAGTTAGAGAAAGCAGTGGAATCTTTAAAATAATCTTGGAATTGGAATGAACTGTTTAATCATGATACAAAACTCAGAAGTCATAGAAGAAAGTGATCAATAAGTCTGACTACATGAAAACTCCTGTGTGGCAAAAATGCCACAACAACGTCTAAATACAAATGCTAAGCTGAAAAAAAATGTGGAAAATATATTACAAAAGGCTAGGTTCCTTGGTATGCAAAGAGCGCTTACAAATACATTTTTAAAAATCCAAACAATCCAAACCAAAGTGTGCAGAGAACACGGGTAAGAATATTACAGAACAAGAAATATCCGTGGCTTATGAAAAGTTGTGCACCAACTTTGAATAAAAGTTACTCAGAATTAATGTCAGATTTTTCTCATGGAGTAAGGACTTTAAACTATGATGTAATTTTACTCTTGGGGTGATTTATGGTGGTTAGTGTATTTAATGATGTACCCTGTGTCCCCCGTTCTTCTGTGGAACAGTGATGACTGCCCTGGGAGCCTTCGTGGGCTGTAAAATGAGGAGCGTGAGTCAAATAAATGTACTCAGGCTCTGAGGCAATTTGAGCCTCCTACTTACTTGTTTCCTCCACTTGCTTCATTTCCTCTGTTTTTGGCATTCTCTAAGAAAGTGGTGCCATCTTTGTAAAGATGTATTAAGTAAGCACCTTCTATGTGCCGGGTATAGTTTTGAGCAATTTATAATACCAACTTACGTTACATTTATATTTTTTATATAAATTAATTTATTTATTTTTGGCTGCGTTGGGTCTTCATTGCTGCACATAGGCTTTCCCTAGTTGTGGGGAGCGGGGTCTACTCTTCATTGTGGTGCACAGGCTTTTCATTGGAGTGGCTTCTCTTGTTGCAGAGTATAGGCTCTAGGTGCACGGGCTCAGTAGTTGTGGTGCATGGGCTTAGTAGTTGTGGCTCGTGGGCTCTAGAGCACAGGCTCAGTAGTTTTGGCACAGGTGCTTAGTTGCTCCGCGGCATGTGGGATCTTCCTGGACCAGGGATCCAACCCGTGTCCCCTGCACTGGCAGGCAGATTCTTAACCACTTTGCCACCAGGGAAGTCCCTACGTTACATTTAAAATGGTAAAGTGGAGGCCCTGAACCAAGATGGCGGAGTAGAAGGACGTGCTCTCACTCCCTCTTGCAAGAACACCAGAATCACAACTAACTGCTGAACAGTCATCGACAGGAAGACACTGAAACTCACCAAAAAAGATACCCCACATCCAAAGACAAAGGAGAAGCCACAGTGAGATGGTAGGAGGGGTGCAATCACAATAAAATCAAATCCCATAACTGCTGGGTGGGTGACTCACAAACTGGAGAACACTTATACCACAGAAGTCCACCCACTGTAGTGAAGGTTCTCAGCCCCACATCAGGCTTCTGAACCTGGGGGTCCGGCAACGGGAGGAGGAATTCCTAGAGAATCAGACTTTGAAGGCTAGCGGGATTTGACTGCAGGACTCTGACAGGACTGGGGGAAACAGAGATTCCACTCTTGGAGGGCACACACAAAGTAGTGTGCGCATCGCGAGTCCCATACAGGATAAACCCAAGGAGAAACACACCAAGACACATAGTAATCAAATTGGCAAAAATTAAAGACAAAGAAAAATTACTGAAAGCAGCAAGGGAAAAACGACAAATAACATACAAGGGAACTCCCATAAGGTTAACAGCTGATTTCTCAGCAGAAACTCTGCAAGCCAGAAGGGAGTGGCATGATATACTTAAAGTGATGAAAGGGAAGAACCTACAACCAAGAATACCCTACCTGGCAAGGATCTCAGATTCGATGGAGAAATCAAAAGCTTTACAGACAAGCAAAAGCTAAGAGAATTCAGCACCACCAAACCAGCTCTACAACAAATGCTAAAGGAACTTCTCTAAGTGGGAAACACAAGAGAAGAAAAGGACCTACAAAAACAAACCCAAAACAATTAAGAAAATGGTCACAGGAACATACATATCGATAATTACCTTAAATGTGAATGGATTAAATGCTCCAACCAAAAGACACAGGCTTGCTGAATGGATACAAACACAAGACCCATATATATGCTGTCTACAAGAGACCCACTTCAGACCTAGGGACACATACAGACTGTAAGTGAGGGGATGGAAAAAGATATTCCATGCAAATGGAAATCAAAAGAAAGCTAGAGTAGCAGTACTCATATCAGATAACACACACTTTAAAATAAAGAATGTTACAAGAGACAAGGAAGGACATTACATAATGATCAAGGGGTCAATCCAAGAAGAAGATATAACAATTACAAATATATATTCACCCAACATAGGAGCACCTCAATACATAAGGCAACTGCTAACAGCTATAAAAGAGGAAATCGACAGTAACACAATAATAGTGGGGGACTTTAATACCTCACTTACACCAATGGACAGATCATCCAAAATGAAAATAAATAAGGAAACAGAAGCTTTAAATGACACAATAGACCAGATAGATTTAATTGATATTTATAGGACATTCCATCCAAAAACAGCAGATTACACTTTCTTCTCAAGTGCACATGGAACATTCTCCAGGATAGATCACATCTTGGGTCACAAGTCAAGCCTCAGTAAATTGAAGAAAATTGAAATCATATGAAGCATCTTTTCTGACCACAATGCTATGAGATTGGAAATGAATTACAGGGAAAAAAACGTAAAAATCACAAACACATGGAAGCTAAACAATACGTTACTGAATAACCAAGAGATCACTGAAGAAATCAAAGAGGAAATCAAAAAATACCTAGAGACAAATGGCAATGAAAACATGACGATCCAAAACCTATGGGATGCAGCAAAAGCAGTTCTAAGAGGGAAGTTTATAGCTATATAAGCCTACCTCAAGAAACAAGAAAAATCTCAAATAAACAATCTAACCTTACACCTAAAGGAACTAGAGAAATAAGAACAAGCAAAGCCCAAAGTTAGCAGAAGGAAAGAAATCATAAAGATCAGAGCAGAAATAAATGAAATAGAAACAAAGAAAACAATAGCAAAGATCAATAAAACTAAAAGCTGGTTCTTTGAGAAGATAAACAAGATTGATAAACCATTAGCCAGACTCATCAAGAAAAAGAGGAAGAGGACTCAAATCAATAACATTACAAATGAAAAAGGAGAAGTTACAACAGACACTGCAGAAATGCAAAGCATCCTAAGAGACTACTACAAGCAACTCTATGCCAATAAAATGGACAACCTGGAAGAAATGGACAAATTCTTAGAAAGGTATAACCTTCCAAGACTGAACCAGGAAGAAATAGAAAATATGAACAGACCAATCACAAGCAATGAAATTGAGACTGTGATTAAAAATCTTCCAACAGACAAAAGTCCAGGACCAGATGGCTTCACAGCTGAATTCTATCAAACATTTAGAGAAGAGCTAACACCCATCCTTCTCAAACTCTTTCAAAAAATTGCAGAGGAAGGAACACTCCCAAACTCATTCTATGAGGCCACCATCACCCTGATACCAAAACCAGGCAAAGATACTACAAAAAAAGAAAATTACAGACCAGTATCACTGATGAATATAGATACAAAAATCCTCAACAAAATACTAGCAAACTGAATCCAACAACACATTAAAAGGATCATACACCATGATCAAGTGGGATTTATCCCAGGGATACAGGGATTCTTCAATATACGCAAATCAATCAATGTGATACACCATCTTAACAAATTGAAGAATAAAAACCATATGATCATCTCAATAGATGCAGAAAAAGCTTTTGACAAAATTCAACACCCATTTATGATAAAAACTCTCCAGAAAGTGGGCATAGAGGGAACCTACCTCAACATAATAAAGGCCATATATGACAAACCCACAGCAAACATCATTTTCAATGGTGAAAAACTGAAAGCATTTCCTGTAAGATCAGGAACGAGATAAGGATGTCCAGTCTCACCACTATTATTCAACATAGTTTTGGAAGTCCTAGCCACGGCAATCAGAGAAGAAAAAGAAATAAAAGGAATACAAATTGGAAAAGAAGAAGTAAAACTGTCACTGTTTGCAGATGACATGATACTATACATAGAGAATCCTAAAGATGCCACCAGAAAACTACTAGAGCTAATCAATGAATTTGGTAAAGTTGCAGGATACAAAATTAATGCACAGAAATCTCTTGCATTCCTATACACTAAAAACGAAAGACCAGAAAGAGAAATTAAGGAAACAATCCCATTCACCATTGCAACAAAAAGAATAAAATACCTAGGAATAAACCTACCTAGGGAGACAAAAGACCTGTATGCAGAAAACTATAAGACACTGATGAAAGAAATTAAAGATGATACCAACAGATGGAGAGATATACCATTTTCTTGGATTGGAAGAATCAATATTGTGAAAATGACTATACTACCCAAAAGCAATCTACAGATTCAATGCAATCCCTATCAAATTACCAATGGCATTTTTTATAGTACTAGAACAAAAAATCTTAAAATTTGTACAGAGACACAAAAGACCCCGAATAGTCAAAGCAGTCTTGAGAGAAAAAAGTGGAGCTGGAGGAATCAGACTCTCTGACTTCAGACTATACTACAAAGCTACAGTAATCAAGACAATATGGTACTGGCACAAAAACAGAAATACAGATCAATGGAACAAGATAGAAAGCCCAGAGATAAACCCACGCATATGGTCAACTAATCTATGACAAAGGAGGCAAGGATATGCAATGGAGAAAAGACAGCCTCTTCAATAAGTGGTGCTGGGAAAACTGGACTGCTGCATGTAAAAGAATGAAATTAGAACACTCCCTAACACCATAAACAAAAATAAACTCAAAATGGATTAGAGACCTAAATGTAAGACCGGACACTATAAAACTCTTAGAGGAAAACATAGGAAGGACACTCTTTGACGTAAATCACAGCAAGATCTCTTTTGACCCACCTCCTAGAGTAATGGAAATAAAAACAAAAATAAACAAATGGGACCTAATGAAACTTCAAAGCTTTTGCACAGCAAAGGAAACCATAAACAAGACGAAAAGACAGCCCTCAGAATGGGAGAAAATATTTACAAACGAATCAACGGACAAAGGATTAATCTCCAAAATATATAAGCAGCTCATGCAGCTCAATATTTAAAAAAAACCCAATCCAAAAATGGGCAGCAGACCTAAATAGACATTTCTCCAAGGAAGACATACAGATGGCCGAGAAGCACATGAAAAGCTGCTCAACATCACTAATTATTAGAGAAATGCAAATCAAAACTACAATGAGGTATCATCTCACTCCAGTTAGAATGGGCATCATCAGAAAATCTACAAACAACAAATGCTGGAGAGGGTGTGGAAAAAAGGGAACCCTCTTGCACTGTTGGTGGGAATGTAAATTGATACAGCCACTATGGAGAACAGTATAGCGCTTCCTTAAAAAACTAAAAATAGAATTACCGTATGATCTAGCAATCCCACTACTGGGCATATACCCAGAGAAAACCATAATTCAAAAAGACACATGCACCCCAATGTTCATTGCAGCACTATTTACAATAGCCAGGTCATGGAAGCAACCTAAATGCCCATCAACAGACGAATGGATAAAGAAGTTGTGGTACATATATACAATGGAATATTACTCAGCCATAAAAAGGAACGAAATTGGGTCATTTGTTGAGACGTGGATGGATCTAGAGACTGTCATACAGAGTGAAGTAAGTCAGAAAGAGAAAAACAAATATCGTATATTAACGCATATATGTGGAACCTAGAAAATGGTACAGATGAACCAGTATGCAGGGCGGAAATAGACACACAGATGTAGAGAACAAACGTATGGACACCAACGGGGGAAAGCCACGGGGGTGTGGGGATGGTGGTGTGATGAATTGGGCGATTGGGATTGACGTGTATACACTGATGTGTATAAAACTGATGACTAATAACCTGCTTATAAAAAAATAAATAAAATTCAAAAATAAGTAAAATAAAATAAAATGGTAAAGCGTTCGCCCGTCTGGCAGCACAGGGGCTGAGACCCGAGCGAGGGAGACATGATGAGGCTGTGTACTGAAGGAGAAGAACATTTTACTTCTGTGAGCAGCACGTTGAGCTACCTTCCTCACATCGGGTACTGACTAGGCCACCTGTCATTCAGAGCTTCTGAATGAGAATTCACTGCCACAGTACTGCTCTTCTGCACGGGAGGCCCAGTGGAGGTCACCTGTCTCCGTTGAGTTTCAGGAGGGACACAGGAGGTGAACTTGCCAATGAACCCCTAGGTTCAGAGTGCTATTCTGCCCTGGCCTGCAGGTTGGATTCCCCTCCTGACAGGTGGGGCCCAGGAGCTCCTTCTTGGGATCCCTGACCTCCTCTCCCCCTGCCATCCGTGGAGGAGGCTCATGGGGAATTAAATAGCCCTGGGGTTGGAATGAGTCAGCTGCCGTGTTGCCGGGTTACACCCACCACCAACAAAACATGGACCCTCATTGGGCGGCACAGCCTGTTGAGAAATCCGGAGCCACAAGGATGCTGTTTCCTGCCCTCCTGCCCCACGGGGAGCCTCCCAGGGCTGTGGGCTCTGCCTGAGTCCCAGACACATACCGTCCACGCTGCGTGGACCCTGCTGAAATATAACACCTGATTACCATCCGAGCCTGGGGCTGGGAGGAGACACCACCTTTCCTGTGTTTTCAGCCCTAAGCCTCCCTCCTGGCCCTTTCAGAAGGCTGGGTGAGTCTTCGCCCCCCAGGACTTTTCCAGTTGTCCTTGTCAGCACTCCCCATCCTTCCTCTGAAGACCCCATGGTCCCTCTACCTCAGTCCTCCTCTCTGCTGAAGGCCACTTGGGGTGACTGTCACTCAGTCATTCAGCAGGTACTTACCGATCACCTCCTAGGTGCCTGGCACCGCTAGGATCCCGGCCCCTTAAAAACAAAACGTGGTCCTGATCGTAAGAGATCCACAGCCCTTTAGGGAGACAGAATCTCACCAGGATGATGGCAGCCCCCAGGCTGCTCTCGAGGAGGGGGTGCTGCGCTGAGCTCTCCAGGAGGCTACGTGTGGAAGGGGGCGGGGAGGGGTGGACCAGAGCAGGTGCAAGGCCCAGAAACAGACATGAGCACAGCGAGGTCCCAGAGCGGCTGTCCCTTCGGGCATGAACGGGGAGGACTAAGGCAGGAAGCCTCGTCCTGCTAAGGCGCTACGTTTCATTGGTTGGAAGACATGGAAGAATTCTGTTCACGGGAATACTTGATAGATGTGTAGTTTTGAAAGATCCCCACAGTGGGCCTGGGGGTGATAGATTGCAGGAGGCTGGAGGACCAGGTAGAGGCAACAGCAGAAACCTGAGTGATGGGGACCAGGGCCTGATCACTTCGGGGTGAGAGGGGAGGCCTTGTAGGCACCTCCAGGGCTTCTGGCCTGAGAAACAGCAGGTTTACAGGGAGAGCGGCTGGTTTGTGGCTGAAAGGCGGTGAGTATAAATAGAGAAGTGATGTTTTCCAAGCCCATTTGCTCTTCACACGGCTATGGCCCTCGTGAGGCTGTAACCGCATGCCCAACAGCAGGCCGGTCTGCTGGAGGCAGCCGCCCATCCCAGATGCTGACCCGTGATGCTTTCACCACCACCCCCGCCCCGCTGTCACCCAGCTCTGCACGCTCATCCTGACTCCGTTTCTTCTTGTGGTCCCTGGCAGTTGGTGTTTTTCTCCGTGGTCTCCAGGGTGACTTCTGGGAGTCCTGACTTTGTGTATGTAGCTTCATCTTGAAAGTCTGAAAATACTCTTTCCCATCAAAATTGACTAGCTGTGTGTTTATACCTTGGCTTGGGTGGACTCGTTTCAATTTACCTGTTTAAGGCCTATCACAGCGCCCAGCCTATGGCAGACATTCGGTACATGTTTGTTCAAAGAAATGAAGGCAAGTCATGGATGCCGTGTCTCCTGTGATGGAGATTACGGAAGACCAGTTGATGCTGGCACCTTCCAGTCTCCCCGGGCTGTGTGTGGCCTCCCCCGAGACACAGCTGGGGGGTTCCAAGGTCACCGGATGGTCACACACCTGCCAGGGGCCCCGAGGAAGCACCCATTCACCTCCGCAGGGTTCTCCTTTCAGATTGTAGCTGTACGATTTGTTCCAGCGACAACTCTTGGACACCAACCAGCTGTCCCGCAGCTCAGCACATTTCTGATGCTGACTGACCCATGGTTAACTCCAACCCCACGGGTCATGAACTCGGTCCCACGAGACTGCCCGCCCCTTCAGACACCAGCGCAGGTCTTGGTTATCCCCAAGTCACCCACGCTTCTGCCCAGCAGACGACGCATTTTGGGGGTCCGTGACCGGCCCGCCCAGGTTCAATCATTCACTAGAACAGACTCACAGAACTCAAGACAGCACTAGACTTGTGATTCATTTTTATAATGGATACAACTCAAGACCAGGCACATGGAAGAGACACATAAGACAAGGTTTGGGGGGTAGGGAGGGGCTGTTGCGTGCAGCTCGAACGCCCTCTCCGGGCACCCCACCCTCCCAGCACCTCCGTGTGTTCACCAACCCACAGCTCCCCAAGCCTTGTGTTCAAGGCTTTTTATTGAGGTGTCATTACTTGGTCGTGACTGAGTAAATCTCCGGCCCCCCCCCGCCCAGGGTTGCGAGTGGGGCTGAAAGTTCCCCCTCCTCTACTCAGCTGGGCCACCAGCTCCTGTCCTGCAGCCCCATCAGAAACTCAGGTGTGGTCTCCTGGGGGCTCTTCGTGAATAACAAAGACGCACCGACCACTCGGGAAACTCCATGGGCTTCAGGAGCTCTGCGCCAAGAACCAGGGACAAAGACGTATTTCGTGTGATATCACAGTGGTGAGACACACTTTCGCAGACCCAGGAGTGGGTGGTCCTTCTAATCTCTGTTCATCTAAGAGGAGCGGGACTTGCCTGGCCTCCAGACTCCTGGCGGGAGAACCTGTTCTACAGGACGGGCTGCACCCGGCCCTGCCTCCGCCCCGCCTCCAGCGTGCTGCAGTTTGGGGTTATTTCTTTGTCCGTAAAGATTGAAGGAACAGCTTCTGGAATGTGGGTGCCTGTTTGCTGGTTGTGACAGGAGCAAAGGGGGCAGAGCCGGAGGGCCCTGCGTTGGCCCCTGTCTCTGCCCCGAGTCACTGTGTCACCTTGGCAAGTCATTTGTTTAACGAGACCCGTTTTGAAACCTGGGGGAGAGCTGAGGACACGCTTCTCTCTGCATTTCAGGGCCCAGCGTTGTTGGCTCTGAGAGAATTAACCCTTCTCGGAGGTTTACTGCGGTCCTCAGGATGGATAGGTTGTATTGCATTGCAAGTGACTTTGTTCTCACCGTAACCCTGGCAGAAACTATTCTGCTCCTCTTCGTCCAGCGAGGGGGCTGATGAGAGGGGAGTTAAGAACGCAGGGGAGGAGTCGCTGCAGCTTGCTTGGTTGCCAGATGGGCCCCCACCCCAGGGAGAGATGAGCAGACATAGCCCGTCTTATCTGCGCCACCTTTGCGCAGAGAGGAGCCCCACCCTTCAATTTGTGGTTTGATAAAGACTGCCAGGAAGACAGAAAAAATAGGGTGACTTGCCAGACTGAACCTAGACAAGCCCTCTTCTGAAATATTTCAACTGTAAAATTCACCACCACCAAAAAACTGAAGACCTATTTTTAATAACTGAGAGGCCCGGGGCTTGTCTGTTAGAAAACAAGAAAGAGGGTAGATCCAGGAGGGTCATTTTGCCCGGTGCATCTTTGGTGAGAATGATAACGCAAGTGCAGATTCCAGCTGACACGGCTCAGGAGGCCTCTTTTCTCCTGGGACCACCGTCTTGAAGGTGGCAGTGGGACCCTTTCCCAGGAAGTGCCTGAAAAGTCCTCCTCTCATATGATTTGGGGTCTGGAGAGAATTTAAATGCCAGGTAGAAGTTGCCCAGTAACTTTCTTTTTTAATATACATTTATTTATTTAATTTATTTTATTTCTGGCTACACTGGGTCTTCGTTGCTGCGCGGGGGCTACTCTTCGTTGCGGTGCGCGGGCTTCTCATTGCGGTGGCTTCTCTTGTTGCGGAGCATGGGCTCTAGGCACGTGGGCTCAGTAGTTGTGGCGCACGGGCTTAGTCGCTCCGCAGCATATGGGATCTTACTGGACCAGGGCTCGAACCCATGTGCCCTGCATTGGCAGGAGGATTCTTAACCACTGCGCCACCAGGGAAGCCCTTCCCAGTAACTTTATGCATCAGTTGAAACCATCGATGAGGCCTATAGAAGAACTGCCCTCCCAGTTTTGATTTTCCCCTGCCCTCTGCCCTTTCCCTGTAGCATCCCCCTAGCCCAGCCCTGCACTCTCTTGCCTGCAGCACTGGAGGAGCTGGCAAACTCTCCCCTGCCTCCCCCTCTAGTCCCTTTCGTGCCCCTGTTTCCCTAGGATGTGGAGCTGACCCTGTCGCCGGCCCTCCGTGACCACTAGGTGCCCACCTGCCCGTCCACGATTCCTGCTGGACCCTTTCAGCCCCATCACTGACTTTCTCTGCACTCAGACCCCACGTCCTTCATTGTCAACCCTCCATTGTACCCAAGGCAGTGCTGGGTGCAGAGTTGACTTTCCATGGCACCTGGGCTGGGGGACTGAGGGCGCTCCCCACCTGGGGGGCCTTCGTCAGGCTGCTGTATCACAGGCCCTGGTCCATGTGCTCACTGCCGCTTGTGGCCACACTTCAGTGACTTCCTCCAAGGCACCTGCCTGGGTTCCGTTGATCAAATGCATGGCTCTCTACCCCGCTACTCCTGAGCACTTCGCTATCCACACAGATATGACAGTGTTGTGCCTTAGCGTGTCCGTGGGGGGGTGTGTCTTCACTCTCAAGTGTAGATTCCAGAAGGCAGGGACTAGGGTTTTCTCTACACCTGAAAGAAAGGCTGGCATACAACAGCACTCACTAAATATTGGTTGAATACATCAATAAACTTCTGGAGAATAGGAACTGTGTCTTTTTAAATGTTTGGATCCACCACAGTATCTTCACATGAGAAGTACATCAATAAATGTCTTTTTTAGATTATTCATCTAAATGTGCCATTGGAGCTGTGAACATGCTCACTGCCAAACTTCCAGATCATGTCACATATTTTCTCTGATTTATAAAAGGCAATATATGGAAATCCTTAGAAAAGCATGTATGCATGCATTTGCACATACACAAATTTTTTAAAATATTGAGTCATTATTATGGGAAAAATTTTTGGAATCAACCCTAACTCTGAAAGCTGGCCTTACTCCTAAAGCCTTTTCCTACTGTTCTGGAGTTCTTTCCTTCGGTGGGACCGGGGACAGTAGTTTATCTCCATGGATGCCAGAGACCAGGTTTTAAACTTGAAAAAGCCTCACCCATCCTAGGTTTTCAATACTTGCTGAGCAACCGAGTTATTATTCTGCAGGACCACAAGGGTGCTGTTTGCACGTGAGCTTTTTCTTTGCTCCGTCGGGTTATTTATCCTGTACAAACGAGCATTCATCTGTGTCTGGGTTTGCCCTCTTTTCCAGGGAGGTGCCCTTGAAGGATGCTAAGGAGTACGCAGAGGCCATTGGTGCTGTTGTGGTTGAGACCAGTGCAAAGAATGCAATTAATATCGAAGAGCTCTTTCAAGGAATCAGTAAGTACCTGATTTGTGTTTTCAGCATAGCTTGCAATTTTTTAAAAAAATTAATTAATTTATTTATTTCTATTTTTGGCTGTGTTGGGTCTTCGTTTCTGTGCGAGGGCTTTCTCTAGTTGCGGCAAGCGGGGGCCACTCTTCATCGCGGTGCGCGGGCCTCTCACTATCGCAGCCTCTCTTGTTGTGGAGCACAGGCTCCAGACGCGCAGGCTCAGTAGTTGTGGCGCACGGGCCTAGTTGCTCCGCGGCATGTGGGATCCTCCCAGACCAGGGCTCGAACCTGTGTCCCCTGCACTGGCAGGCAGATTCTCAACCACTGCGCCTCCAGGGAAGCCCCGATAGCTTGCATTTTTATGCTCTGGGAGTCAGAGGATAAAAACCAGGGAGCTCCAGAGGAGAGCATTTCCTCTGTGTGAATTTGTCCGATGCCACAGATGCTAAACCCTGCAGTTCTGCCCTGGTTACTGCGGACCCACACTGTGCATCCTCATTCTCCATCTCCACGAGTCCGTGCTTTCACCTGCCGAGTCTGGGTTTCGTGAATCAAAATGAAGTAGTCCTGTTGAAAAATAAAATTTATTTTGATCAAAGAATTATGTATTTTATAGCATTTTATGTTAGTATGTCCAGGGGAGGAGAAAGAAAATAAGAGAGTGATAAAGGTATAGAAAACCAAAATCACCCGTGAAACTGAATGACTCTGGGCAAACAAAACAAGAGAAGCTTTTAGTCATTTCTTTTGCCTCGTGATCGTCGGCAAGAAGTGGTGTCTCCATCCCATGTGACCTGAAGTTGGGAAGTGGGTGGAGAGTTGGTGTGGAAAACTTTTCCTCATTTCTGATGAGTTTTTTTTTTTAATTGAAGTATAGTTGATTTACAATGTCATGTTAGTTTCAGGTATACAGCAAAGTCATTCAGTTATACGTGTGTGTGTGTATATATATATACTTTTTTTCAGATTCTTTTCTCTTACAGGTTATTACAAGATATTGAGCACAGTTCCCTGTGCTATACAGTAGGTCCTTATTGGTTATCTATTTTATATATACTAGTGTGTATATGTCAATCCCAAACTCCTAATTTACCCCTCCCTGTTCCCCTTCGGTGACCATAAGTTTGTTTTCTATGTCTGTCAGCTGTTTCTGTTTTGTAAATAAATTCATTTGTTTTTTTTTTTTTACACTCCACATGTAAGAAGTGATGTCATATGGTATTTGTCGTTCTCTGCCTGGCTTACTTCACTCAGCATGATCGTCTCCGGGTCCATCTGATCAGTTACTGATGGAAGCTGATGGCTCTTGTCTTTGTCCCCAGTCCTGGGTCGTGTTTGCTTCCCTATCTTTATGTTGGTCTCACGAATAACCTTTATCTGCGGCTGTTCCCCAGATGACGTCCAGCTTGAACCTTCACAGCTTCCTTGGTAACAGCTTTCCATCCTGGGTACCCCCAGAGTGCGACCTGCCGGTGGCTGTCTCGGGAAACTGTGTCCTGAGATGCCCTCGGAGCGTGTGCCTAGCCAGGTGCAGGGACCCAAAGTCCTGGGGTGCCTGTCTCAGGAAAGGCCGAACCCCAGAGCAGTTGGCAGTTGTTCTCAAGAATCTGGGCTGCAGGCAATTCCAGAAGGGAATTGCAGAAGGGAAACTGATGTTTTGGTCTCCGTGCGGCCTGCAGTCCCTGTTGGCGAACCTCTCAGAGGCAGAGGGGCTGTGCTTCCCAGGACAGATTTGATTTCCTTTCCGCTGGTTTTGGTTTGTTACTTCAGACTCTGAGAAGCCACAGCAGGGAATATTTTGCTTGTTTCTCTTGGCTTGAAGGAGACTTCACCGCACATGAGGAACTCTGACCTGGGTTACTTACAGGGCCCAGGAACATGCGAAAGAAGCAGTGGAGCTCTCTGCAGCCCTGGACCCACTTGTTCGCTGGGGTCCACATCCACTTCCCTTCCTTCCTCCTTCAGAAGGATTTGTATTCCTGCTGTGGTTTCACCCTCAAAACAATAGTGTTCTCTGAGCTCTCGGGCCTCGGAGATCGGACGCTCGTGCGCCAGGGCTGTAGGTTTACGTTGGACACCCCACATCCTCAGACTCCGGCTCCTTCCCAAAATTGAGCCGTGGGTGCAGGGCTGCGCTGTGTGAGTCTGGGTGACGTCTAAGAGGGTTTGGCTTGAGCTCATTCCACTAACCTCATATTTCTTCAAACTCTGTCTTTTCTGGGGACGTTCAGCTTTTCTGGTACGTCAGCCTAGTTGTACAGCTAGTAAACATTTTGTTTTTATGAATGTATTAGTGGTTTTAATTAACGCAGCAGGAGAGCTCCTGACAACTGTGACATTCACACCCGCCCCTGTGCAGCTCCTGGTATTTTCCAGAACCCTCTCCCCAGCATCCGCGCAGCTCTGTGTACCTGAAATTCACCTTGGGATTTCTGCATGAGCTAGGGGACCTTCTGAGGTTTCTGCAAAGTCATGCTTTCAATATAAAATGACATAAGGACTTCAAGGAAGAAAGCAAGCCTAAGCCCAAGCATTAGTCTCTCAACTCAAAAGCTATTCCTTTGCTCTGTTCAGCCAGTATAAATCCCTTCATGCATATGAGGTCTTTATGGATCAAAGTGATGGGGACTTTGCATAAGGAATTCCTGAGAGCCTGGTGGTCTGCTTCATTTAATAAAAAAAAAAAGCGTTTTGCTTATAGCACTGGGTAATGGCTTCAAATCATTAATTCGTAGAGAAGCCATTGAATTCTTGTATCTCCTTATCTTCCACGTCAAATAAACAGTTGTTTGTTTCTGTTTCATTAGACTTTGGTTAGAGTTACCTTAGCAAAGAAGCCTGTGGATACCCAGACGGTGGCGAGATCTCCATCCATATTTATAATGTGGACCCTGGTGCCTCCCTGGCCTCTATTCCTTCAGGTGCATGTCTCCAGAGTGGGGTGTTGTTACCCACTTACAGGTTAACTTAAAACACAGTACCAAAAAAAAAAACAAAGAAAAAAAACCAGAGTACCGAGTGCACCTAGATACATTACAGCAGACACCTCGTTTATTTTCCTGCCCCCTGTTCCAACTTGTATTACATGTGCTCCTCCCTGAACTCAAAATAGGGCAAGATATTGCTGACACCTGTGCCCCCCAGAGCAGGGTTGCAGAGGCAACATGCCCGGGAGAGAGCAGTCACAGAAGACCATGCAGGAGGAGTGAGGAGAAAAGCCGTTAGAGGTGTGCTTAAGCAAAATTGATTCATACGGACTCAGAGCAAGAGACCAGTGTTTCCCTTTTACGTTCCCAGAAGGCCCGTAAGCCAGAAATGAGACAACTGTGTTTTGGGAACGTAAGTTAATATATTTCGTAACTGGAAATTGTCAGCAAAATACTGTTTTCAGACTGAAGCTGCCCTGTGAAGTGTTTGGTGCTGCCCTTTGGGGTGGTCTGTGCACACTCCGTTCTCGGCTGGCCTCCTCCTGGTGCCCTTTTCCACCGCGCACTTTTGGACCCGCTTTACCCAACAGTGTGTGGCTAATGTTCTTTCGTGCATCTCCATTCAGGGCTGTTCTTTTTTTTCGGCCGCACCACGTGGCATGTGGGATCTTAGTTCCCCAACCAGGGATCAAGCCCACACCCCCTGCATTGGAAATGCAGAGTCTTAACCACTGGACCAACAGGGAAGTCCCATGGGGTTGTTCTTTTTTTTTTTTTCCCTGGGTTTTTATACCTTTAGTTTGAACACTAACATTTTCCTCTTTGAGTTAAAACATAGGAAGGATTCTTGGCCAAGAAAAGTATTGTCCATTGAGTTTTTAAATTGGTGTGTGCACAGAGAATACTCGATTGCTGTCCCAAACCTGTATGGTCTTCCCTATGAAACTACTCTGCCCGTCTCAGTCACCTTGAGAGGCAGGTGAGGAGCCCTGACGGCAGTAAAGTCTTCATCTTTGCTCCCTCCTTCGTACATTCGCTCTCTCCCGCCCCACCCTGCATGAGATGCTCCTCCCTTCCTCCCCACAGATGTTAATTCCCTGGAATCTCCTTCCTTCGTGAAGTCTCATGCATGGCTCTCACCTTTGACTTGAGGTTACTATGGTCTGCTCCATCACTTTGACACTTGGACATATTCTTTCTCTGAGTGATTCTCCAAGGGTTCCAGGTATGCGTCTCTTCTTCTGGTGAGCTGTAAGTCCTCTGGGAGCTGATCTCATTCTGGCACATTCCCCAGAAAGATGAGGCTAGGAAATAGGAGCGTGCCCAACTGAGGTTTTTGAATCTGGACCTTCCAGCTCATCTCATGCTGTTCCAGGAGATAATATTTCAGTGGATTCACTAGATCAAGTGAAATGTGTCACTTTTCTATGGGTACTTAAGTTGGCTAGCACCAGCCCATTGGACAGGCCTCCTATCTCTCTCTTCTTCTCTCTTTTGTGGGTCAGGGGCCATGCTGGACACCAGGGACAGCCTGGGGAACAAAACAGACTGATGGTCGAGTGGGGAGACGGGCTGTGGGTACAGTCAAGTGGGTGTGTAATTACACATCGTAGTCAAGGCTGAGAAGCAAAAGTACAAGGACCGTGGGGACAGTTACAGGTGGGGACTTTAGATTGGCTGGGGAATGTCTCCCCAGGGAGATGGTTTTAGGCTAGACCCGAAAAATGAGAAGAGGGCAGAGAGCTCAGGAAGAGCTGTCAGGCCAAGTGGACACGGTGTGTGAGTTCCTGAGGCAGGAAGTGATGGAGCCTTTAAGGAAGACAAAGGAGGTGGGTGGGCTGCAGGGTGGGAGCTCAGGGACCACACGGGGGGGTGGGGGGGAGAAGGGGGTGTTAGAGACTGAGCTAGATGCTTGCAGGCCTTGTAGTGGGAAGATCCGCCCTGGAGAATGTGTCTGGAGGAGGAGGATGCAGTTGTGGTCCTCTAGGAGAGAGGCCTGGATGAGGAGGAAAAACGTGGATGTGAATTTCAGAAGTCTTTTGGGAGTAGAACCAGGAAGACTGGGTAGTGGTCCGAATGGGGAACAAGGAACAGCATGGTCCTGAGATGCACCCCAGGCTGCCTTCCCTGGAAGGAGGAAGGTGAGCACAGGAGCAAGTCCTCTGAGGCTGGATTTGCTAGGAGCCTGGCAGACCGGATTCTGGAGCGTGGGGAACACAAGATTTGCTTTGTGGATTTCAGTTATTCAACTCAAATACCCAACCCTTTAAAAAGAATCTCTCCCTGAGGGCAAAAAGACTTGGGGCTGCAGGCTCAACAGAAACATGTCTGGATTGGGGCAGGACCTAGGCCAGACAGACAGCTGTGCTTCTGCTCAGTTAACTTGAATACTGACTAGAGAACACAGGCTTTGTCCTGAACATCACATCTGGAGATGAAACTAGGCTTTTGTTTGTTGTTAGTTTGAGAACAAGGTGAGAAATATTTGTTTTTTTTTTTAAAGTGAATGTAATTAGAGGTACAAGCGTATGAGTTTGGAAAAATTAGAATAAGGTGTTAACATGAAAGACAGGAAGTTAAGGCTTATGGGCAGTAATCGTGTCTTGTCTGCAGTCATTTGTTGCACAGAGTGTTAGCTATTTTAAGTCCACTGGATTTTGAAATTCTCTAGGTGGACACTTTTGGTTTGGAGCAGATTAAAGAAATTTTAAAACAAAACAAAACATTTGCACATTTTATAATAGTACAGCAAACTGTCAAATGAAGGTAAGTTTAGTCTTTGTGGGACAAGGAAAGGACAAGGACAAAGCCTGTCCACTTTCTTAACCCCTCAAAAGTTAATTTACCAAATGCAGTGATAGGAGACCTCTGCAAAAGAATGTAGTTTCAGAATGTGGGTAAGTTGGGTCTCAGAAGCCCTAAACATGCATATCTTTTATCCCAGTGATTCTAAAGAAGAAATTGACCAGGCGTGCAAAATGTAGTAATGATGTTTCACATAGAGCAAATTGTCATTCTGCGCCATTGTTGCAATTGCTTAAATATATATTAGCTCATTAATGCACCGTTTATCTTATGAAATAGGCACTATTATCATCCCTATTTTACATCTGAGGACGTTGAGGCGTGGCGAGGTTTGTGACTTGCCCCAGGTCACAGAGGGTCAGGATTAGAAGCCAGGCAGCAGGTCACAGAGGGTCAGGATTAGAAGCCAGGCAGCAGGGCTCCAGAACCCAGGCTCTCCACTGCGAGTCTGTATCACTTCTCATTGCAGATGGCAGTTTATGGTAACATTATTCATGATGGTGAAAAACAGGAAATGACTTAACTGTCCAAAACTTGGGAAATAATTTTTTAAAAATCATGGGACACCAGTATAAACTAGTGATTAAAAATGAGTTTGTAAATCTGTCTTTAGTGACATAAAAAGATAAATTGTTGAGTGTGAAACCAAAGTTATAGAGCAGTTTGTATAATATCCTGATTTTATAAAATATGAACCATATAGTATATAATAGTAAATATATTCTTCTGGGCAAAGATTGGGAAGATACACACACATTAAAATGTTAACAGTGGTTGTTTCATGGCGGTGAGATTGCAGGGAACTTAACAAAAGACTTTATTACAGAAAAATTTAAACATATACACCAGTAAACTGAATAACATAATGAACTGTCATGTACAGTCGTCACCTGGTGTCCTTGGAGGATTGCTTAGGACCCCAGTGAGGATGCTCAAGTCCCTTATATAAAAGGGTGTAGTATTTGTATATAACCAAGCACATCCTGCCATATACTTTAAATAATCTCTAATTACAAATAATACCTAAGACAATGTCAGTGCTATGCAAATAGTTGTAAATACAATGTAAATGCTATTCAAATAGTTGCCAATGTGGCAAATGCAACTTTTACTTTTTGGAACTTTCTGGAATTTTTTTTTCCTCGAATATTTTCAGTCTGCGGTAAGTTGAATCTGCGGATACAGAACCTGCGGATATAGAGGGCAGACTGTACTCATAACCAAGCTGGTTTCATCCCTACCCCCCACTCCCCCCGACCCCCCGCCTGTATTATTTCGAAGGGAATTCCAGACGTCATTTCATCTGTAAATATTTTCAGCATGTAACTTTTTTTTATATAAAACAATGACATGCTCACATTAATAATCATAATGCTATAATCATATTAATATCATCAAACAGCCAGTGTTCAGATTTTCAATAGTTCATAATTATCATAAATGGTTTCTTTGTTTGCATTTTATAGTTTGTTTGGATCAGGATGCAAGTAAGCCCCACACACAGTGGATAAAATTGATAAAATTAGCTGGTGTGTCTTTTAAGCCCCTCCTTAGCAGTAGGTTCCCTCCTTGCAATTTCTTTATGTGAGCAATTAGGTCAGTTGTCCCGATCCGAGTTTAACACACAATGGATTTTGCTGAGTTCCATTTTAGTACCGAGTGGTATTCCATAATGTGAGTAAAAATTTGTTAATCCATTCACCTAAACATTTGGGTTGTTTTCAGGTTTTGGCAATTAATTACAGGCAAGGCTGCGATGAGCTTTCATGTACAAGTCTGTGTGGGTAAATACCTAGAAGTGGCGCAACTGGCTTATCTCACAGGTAATGGTTCACACTCTAAGGGTCCCCCAGACTGTGTTCCAAAGCAGTTTTAGCATTTTACATTCCCACCACCAATACAGGAGAGCTCCAGTAGCTCCAGCTCCTTGCCAGCATGTGGAATGATCAGTTGATAAAATTTCGAATGGGAATATAGTGGTCTCTCCTTGTGGTTTTGACGTCCATTTTCCTAACGACAGATAATGTTGAGTGCCTTTTCATGTGCTTATTCGCAATCCTTGTGTCTTCTTTGGGGAAGTGTCTGTTCAACTTTTGCCCGTTTTGTATTGAGTTGTTTTCTTATTATTGGGTTCTAAAGATTATTTATATAGTTTGGATACATGCTCTTTATCAGATAATTGTCTTTCAAATATTTTCTCCCAGGCTGTGGCTTGCGTTTTCACTTTCTTGACAATGTCTTCGGAAGAGCAGAAGTTTTTCATTTTGATGAAGTCTAGCTTATTAGATTTGTTCTTTGTGGCTTGTGGTTTTTGGGGTTTTTTTTGCATCTTATAATTTTTAAATGTTAAACTAAAAAATTAAAAGGGATATATCCACACGATGGAATATTTTCCAGTGATAAGAGGAAATGAGCTATCAGGCCATGAAAAGACACAGGAGAATGTTAAATGCATATTTACTTAGTGAAAGAAGCCAGTCTGAAAAGGCTACATAGTGTATGATTCCAACTTTTCCAGATATGACACTCTGGAAAAGGCACAACTATGGGGACAGTGAAACGATCAGTGGTTGCCAGGGGCTGGGGGCGGGGAAGGGGGGAGGGGTGAATAGGTGGAGCTCGGGGGCTTTTCTGGCAGTGAAACTATTCTGTGTGGTACTGTGATGGTGGCTACGTGTCATTATACATTTCTCAAAACCCACAGAATGTACAGCACTAAGAGTGAGCCCTCATGGAAACCATGGACTTCACTTAATGACCAGTAATGGCTCATCAATTGTAATAAATGTTCCACACTCCTGCAAGACATTAAAATAGAGGAAATTGGGGGTTAGGAGGAGGAGTGTATGGGAACTCTCTGAACTTGATGCTCAATTTTTTCTGTAAACCTCAAGCTACCTCCCTTCCCCAAAATATAGTCTATTAATTAAAAAAATAAATAAAAGGAAACGATGCCTTTGAATGGTAAGGAAGCCTAATGATTTTAGAGTAACTTAAGCCCCTCCGTGCTGAAGACGTTTGGCATTTTGGGCTAACGGCCAGTGGTGATCTGCCCCCTCCCTTCCTTCTCTGCTGGGGCATCACCGTTCCCGCGGCTCCTAGACTTGAACTTCAGTTTTCCTCCCCTGTCTCTTCACCCTCCCACATCCAATCAATTGTCACGTCTGCCAGGTGTCTTCCTACGGTTCTCCTTCCAACCCTGTTTTCTCCTTCTCTCCGCTGCACCCAAATTAAGGCTCTCATTATCCCTGACCTGGATTTTCTGCCAGCCTCCGGCTGAATCCACTTCCTGAATCCTAAGCCATGCTGGTCCTGCACAGAATGTTAGCATCTTCCGAGGTCTAGACTCTAATGTTCCAGGTCATCTCATAATCCCAATATTGTCTTCTTTACGACAGCAAAAGGACGGTTCAGCGGATGACCTCGAGTGTCATGCATGTGTCGCCTGCCCCATTCTGTATTTCTAGGGCAGGGTCCCGTGATTGTGAGCACCGCAGTGGGCCATAGAGACCCGCCCTCTAAATGGAGAGGCTTGGAGGTCATGATCAAGGGCAAAGACTGCCAAGTCCTAGTAAACTTGGTCTCTGGATGATTCAGAAAATCAGGATCAAGAAATGGAAGCGACAGGGCAAGTACCAGCACCTCTAACACCAACCAAACAAAGCTGAGCCTCATAAATCCTGGGACTGGGATAAGAGAGAAGAATGCAAACAGCGACTTGTCAGGGAGGACTCCAGGCCGGTGCAGAAAGCGGCCGGTCGCCACACAGGGCGAGGAGACAGCTGCAGCTGAGCCTGCTGTTTTATTTTTGTTGTGTGTAAAAGCATTACAGCCCCAGTCCAGAGCCATGATACAGTTGATAGGCTTGGAGTTTGTTTTCTCACATATTGAATTCTTGAGGAATCATTTATTAAACCTGCTTTTTCTCTGGGCTATCAACTTCCAGGAAAACGGAACTCAAAAAAAAAAGTCTTTTAACTTTTCCCAAGCAGAATCTTACACAATCCAAACCTTATTAAAATAAACACCCTGCCATAGGATTTATACGCCAGAACGACCTGTTTGGAGGTTGTGTACTCAGAGGACATTTTGTAAGAGCAGAAACATGCAGTGATGTTTCTTTCAGATGTTTGCGTGTATATTTTTGTCCTATTCTGTGCCCATGTAATTAATACTGATTCAACAGTGTTCCAAGGTGATCACCTTGGTACCAAACGCTATGGCATTATCCGGAACTATGCTATTGTGTAAGTGCATTTAAGCTTTGAATAAGTTCCAAATAACTCAGACCACAAGATCCGAGTTCTTGGTGTGTTTTCACAGCGCTGGTGGCTTCCTGCACTTTTTAAGGTGCTTGCGTCGTTGTTAGGGCCCGGCTTTCCTTTCTCTGCCTGAAAATGGAAGCACTTCCTTTCTTCTTACTGTTTGAAGCTGGAACGTGTGGGCCCCTCCTGGGCTGAGTGTTAGGAGAAGAGCAGGATGGGCCCCATCCTAGTAACTGAACCCTAAGCATCCACTGCGGGGAGGGGGAGGCAGGGGTTGATACGTAGCTGCATCCAGAGCCTGGGATGCTGGGGACCCGCCCATTGTCCTGGGTTCCTGGCACATTAGCCACAGCGTCTGTGATGCGTGGTGGTTGTCAGGCTACTTCCCGTGTTCTTTTTGTAGGTGAGGAAAGGCCGTCTTGGAGAGAGCAGATAGCATGTCTGAATTCACTCACCTGGAACACTCTCACTCAGATCTCAAAACTCTTTCCACCAGATGAGAAACACAAAGTCTAAGGAAACTGCAGTAATTCTTTTTTTTTTTTTTTAAGGAGTTACTGAAGAAACTTTATTCACAGAACAAGTGTGAAAATGTCTTTTTATTGGTATTAAAAGGGAATTTTAAGGCTGTAATACCAGCTCTTTATTCCTTAAAGGGAAGCAGTTACTATAATGATGTACTTGGAGGCACACGGCTAGTTAGTACCTTCCCTCTTCATTGGGGAACCATGAAATCTCTTATGTTCCCCCAGGAGGGCAGTTTTCAATGAGAAATTGCTACATTTGTAAAGAACATTTTCCAGTTGACCATGATGAAAAGATTTTATCCACATCTACACGATGATGACAAAATTGGACATGACTAAAAGGTTTGGGCAGCCCAATTCGCAGGAACAAAACCTAGAAACAAATGTCATGATACCCATAAAAATGCCTTGATGTGTCACAGGACACCAATCTAAGCCTTTAATTCACATTCCAGTGCAGATGGCCTCAAAGGTGTTTTGGATCAGCGGTTTTTAATTTTTTTTTTTTTTTTAACAGAACAACCCTTTTCTCAAAATTTTACGTGGAACCCAAATATGTAAACAAACTGCAGTAATTCTGTCTCGGAGAAATATTTCATTCTATTCAGTGAGATTTGGGATGTTCTGAAGATAAACAGAACCTGGCTCCTCTCAGAAGCTGGGTTCGACACTGATTCAGAAACGTTGCTCACAGTTTAAAACAAATAAGAGGGGCGTCTCCTTGAGGGGCTGCCTCGGGTGTTACCTCATCTTGCTCCCAGACCTTGTCCCACTGACCGTCTGCTGAGGAGAGAAGTGAGGGGCAGGGAAGAGGAGGAGGAATGGGGGCAAAGGAGGGTGCTGATGGGATGGGATGGGATGGGTCTCTCCGGCATTGCCCTTTCTAGCTCTTCACTCCACTTTTGTGACTTTAATCTTCTGGATGAGCTTTTTCTATATTTGAGGTACTTCTCCTAGGAAAAAACTTATGAAACTTTATGACACTTGGCGTGTGGAATCGGTCACATATAGGAGGGCTTACCGCTTAATGCTATTTTGCTAACTTTAGAGTTAACAACTTAAGAATACCATGAGGTTGATGTGAGTGTAAGATACTGATCTTGATGTAGTCAAAACTGATCGGTAAACAGTACTTGACTAGTTAACTAGGGCAGTGGCATGCACCGGTCAGAATTATAATTTTGTCCCAAAATATTTCAGATGCAAAAGCCCCTAATACAGCTCCTAACACTCTCAGGAGGCACCTGAAGTGTTAATTTAAACAACTTAAGTAATTGTATGTGGAATCTAAAATATGACACAAATGAACTTACCTATGAAAAAGAAACAGACTCACAGACAGAGAGAACAGACTTGTGGTTGCCAAGGGGTGGGGGGGAGGGAGGGGGAAGGACTGGGAGTTTGGGATTAGCAGAGGCAAACTATTATATGTAGGATGGATAAACAACAAGGTCCTACTGTACAGCACAGGGAACTATATTCAATATCCTGCGATAAACCATAATGGAAAGGAATATGAAAAAGAATGTGTATATGTATATATAACTGAATCACTTTGCTGTACAGCAGAAGTTAACACAAGATTGTAAATCAACTATACTTCAAATAAATAAATAAATAAATAACTTCAGTAATGCTGTAACTTCACACCACCATCCCTCCAAAACACATCACTTTCTCTGGAGGGGTATGGAACACTTGACCGGGAAGATCTGACCTAAATATATCAGAGTATTGGTAGTCACTGGGAACTTTCCCCTCTGTTTATCACTTAAGATTGACAAAGTAGGAGAGGCATTTTGTTTCCTTCCCTTTTCTTATGACTAATAAAACAGACACAGCTTGTCCAGAAAAGGAAAGTACATACTTGCTTCTGGATTAGGACAGAACTGTTTGGAGAATGGCCTGCGGAAGCTTTGTACAGCTTTGTGGAGGACACAAATTGGCAGAAGCAGTAGCTGCAGAAATCACTCCAGCCTTCATGTCTGCCCCGTAAGCGGATAAGAGCTCTACCACGAATTTTGAATTTTGGGCAATTGCCAGTCTTTATGCTTGAGCTTTGACGAGTGGCCATACCACCCAATCTACACAACGCATTAATACCTGTGAAACTGAAAATTTCCACCCTTGTGGAAATGCACCTCTTCCAGGGCGTTTTGACTCTCTTTATGGTCCTTAGGGCATCCACTTGCATGGAAGGGCTTTGTCTTGGAACTAATTTCCCTTCCATCTCTAATTACTGGTTACCTAGTAACTGATACCCTAATTAGCTGATTTTTTTAAATCCCTGTTTTAGAGCTCGTGTTTCATGCCTTTTCCATGGGGGTTAGAAAAGTAGCATCAAGAGCTATCCTGGTACAGTGGGAGGGACACAGGCTTTGGGATCCATCAGAAAGTCAAGATGTAGGTTATAATCAGAGAGCCACCTGTGCCCCTTGGTATTGACCTTCAGGTGTAACCTAAGTTCTCCAGTTAATAGTAAAATGGTGATCATAACAGTCATTTCACAGCTTCACAGGACCCAGTGAAGACGTGCCTGTGAAAATCTTTTAACTGTGAGGTTCTACACAAATATTTATTTCCGTTTTCCATTGCCTTTTTAGAAGACAGCTTTATTGAGACAAAACTCACATACTATACGTTTCACCAAAATGTACAATTCAGTGTTTTTTATGTGCAGCCATCAGCACAGTTTTAGAATTTCTTTATCATCTCCAAAAAAAAAAAGAAAAACCCACAAAAAACAAAACACATACTCTTTAGCTACGACCACCCTATCCCCCTCCACTGCCTGTTTAATTTTTACTTTGGATTTGTTAACAGAGACTCTCAGCTAATTCTTTAAATTAAAATAAGATTACTTGTGAATGACACTTAAGATACTGTTTCCTGTGAAGAATGTCTCCAAAGGCTTTCCAGTTAATGCTCTAAGTGCGCTGGCAGGATGAGGGACGGGAGCTCAGTGTTTGTAAATAACGTGATGTTAGTGGGACCATCACAATTCCCAAGCCAGGTCTGTTTGTAGAAGCACAAAGATGAGGCCTCACTGGGAGCTGAGAAGGGGCTCATTCCGCTGGTGGATGCGGGGGAAGGCTGGGAGGAGCCAGTGGCCGCTGTTTGTGCAGAGAAGAGGGATGCCGGCTCTGGAGCAGGGCTTCCACCTCCAGGAAAATACTTATTATCAGAAAGCTGCTTTTACTTTTCCTGAACTTTCTACGCTTGAGCTTGACTTCATACAGCTGAGGGAGAGGGGGAAAGAGCTAGTACCACAGCCCCTCTGCCTCATGTGCGGCCCGCACGTGACTGGAGACGTGGAAGCAGGGTGGGGTTAGCTGGGAACAGGAGCTCAACCTTGGCCTCCGTTCCTTCCAGGTCGCCAGATCCCACCGTTGGACCCCCATGAAAACGGAAACAACGGAACAATCAAACTGAAGCCAACCTCGCAGGCCGGCCGGCGGTGCTGCTGACCTGGGACTGGGGTCCCCTGTGCTTGAAGAGGCCGGAGCTCCCCTCCCCGTGCGCTGCTGCGGGGGCCTCCCACCCTCGGTGGCCTGGCCCCTGGCTCAGAGGGAGGTGAGACCCGCAGGGAACGGGGCAGGGAACATCCCTGGAAAAGGATTCTACAAAACTCTGGGAAAAACCACCACACTGCCAGAAAAGGGCCTTTGGTGCGTGAAATTCACTCAGAGGGAATGGATTTTAGGTATTAATTATAGTTGAGTTTTTTTGTTAAAAGCCTCAAAATATTCTTAAATTTGTACAAAAGTCTTACTGGCTTCTGTGTGTGAGATTCTAAACTGGTGTTCCACTCTGATTTCCTATGTTTCTAACCAAATTTCAGGAACTTCTTCAGTACCATTGCCTTAATTACTCAACCAACCTCCACTGAAAGGTTCATGGAATTTCCCTTTCAGTGGAGTGTAATTGGACCATCTGCTGTAGACTTGCGCTGTTATGAAAGTGGAGAAAGATGTATTAGGAACTATTATCTACATCTGTGGCTTTTACTTGATGACCATTTTTCTAAGTTTTGGTCATATAAACCAACAACCAAATCTGACTACAATATATCATGTCATTCTGGGATTTGGAGGCCTGGTTTGGAAGTCACTGGAGTCACTACTGTGTAAACTGTGACAAACGCAGGGTATAAATACTATTCCAGAGACCACCTGGTTTGCATCACCTCCACAGTAATAAATTCCCACTCTCTTAGGGAAGTTTCACACAGAGTATTATTTTACTAAGAGAGTTTGTCATAGTGTCATATCCGTGGAACAAATTACCTGGAGGATGTTTGAATCTAAATTGTAGGGCAAACTTCTAATAATATCAATGAATAATAGGTTATAGGAAAGCCAGCCAGAGGAAGTACCAGCACATTAAGATTCTAGACCCCCCAAAACTGCAAAACCAGAGAAAGTCTTTAAGAAGATGCCAAGCTTTGGGGGTGTGGGTATTAAGGCTAACCAGAGGGCCAACCCTGGAATGCCAGTTGGCTGAGAACAAACTTCGGTGAACCCTCCCTTTTCAGATTTCCTGTCTGCTCAATTAATTAAAGATGTCTGAATCCAATGAAAGGAAAAGGAAAGAAGGCATGGAAAGGGGGCAAAGCTATCCCCATTGAAAATTCAAACCCTGTTTCCATTCTAACTTTCATAAAAACCTGGGATCAAGAAGCAGTTGGTTTCCTATGAGGGCTCATGTTGGGAGGTGATTCTTGGAGGATATTCAGATTGGTGCCTTTTTGGGGGGTGAGATGTGGTTGATCACGCAGTATGGCATCAGGGCCAGCTGGTACCTTCAAGGCTCAGCAAACATTAATTGAAAACCTACAATGTAAAAATCAGGGAAGAGATCATAAGCTGAGTAAAAACCTCGAACTTTCAGTAACCGTTCTTGAGTCCTGCCATGCTCTGCCCCTGAGCCCTGGATGGGCGGGGACGCTGAGTCTGCCATCCAAAAAAGCGAGAGTCCTTGAGAGACCAGGGCCGAGTTCACACTTCTTCATGTGGACTGCAATCAAGAAAACAGGTCGAAATCTCAGATTTAGGTTTTTTAAACTCGAGAATGTGTTGTCAGTTTGATGTTCTTACCGCTTCATCCAGCTTGCAAGAGTAACTTGACAATCTTAGGACGTGAATGCTGGAAACACTTATTTTTGGTTCAAGAGTGCCTCTTAGCTCTCCCAGACGGGTTCCTCAAAAACTGTTAGCAATTGGCACGTGGACACCTTGGCAGGGCCTTTGCAGGGATTTTTAGGGTTTTTTTCACCTTGTCACTATTATGGGCTACCGTGATTCTGCTTGCAGGCCAAGCGATTATCTTGCCTCTTTCCAAAGTTAAAAAAAATGTGGGTTGCAAATTCAAATGACCTAATTCCAGGTGTAATGTACGCTTATTTTGGAATCTTTCATCATCCAGCTGTCCCTGAGGACCTGGGCTTGTCTCTAGACAAGGTTGCCTAGCTAAGGAGGTACGCAGCCCAGCAAGTCTTCAGTGCTCGCATCTTGCATAAAACAGCCGGTCTTAACCAGCAAGCTACCCACCCATGAGCCCATGACTTGATTTCAGAAGCCCACGAGGGTGGGAACCACTCTTTTGCCTTCCTGTATGGCCTTAACTATTCAAGCTGTCAGGCGACAATGTGTCTATAGTCAGTCCTTGGAGCAATTGGTAGAAAGAGTAGATGGCACTTGGGCACACACACGTTCACAGGAACACGGCGTCTTCCCTGAAGATAGGTGCTCGAGCCTTGTCCACAAGGAGGCTTTGGGATCTTCCTTTATTTTGCCTTGAGATTACTTTCTGGCTCTTCTAATCTTTGAACTATAACCACGTAATATCATGTAAAGGCCTGGAAATTACTGTTGCTCCAAAATGTCAAGCAGCATCCTTTGCCCAATTTCCCCAAATGTGCTCTTTTCCTCTGTTTTCCTTCCTCTCCTGTGCGGTACACGTGTGTATATGTGTAAATATGATTTCATATTTGTTATGCCGACATGTGATCCATTTCACTGGCTGAGTCTGGCTCGTGACTCTGTGTCATGTAATGCAGGCATGGGCTCTCAGAGGGATTATTTCCCGGTGGGAATCTCTAAAATGGCAGTGGGGTCATGCAAACATTTTACGTACGCACATAATTGACCTGCCATTTTCATAGTGGAAAGTGGTAGGTACATCAGGGCGCTAAAGATGACTTTCCTTGCAAACCATAGATGGCTGAAGACCTAAAGCCAGCCTTTAGCCAAGCAAAGGGCTGGGACCCACCGAGGACCGAGGGAGGCTTGGGCGACCAAATTATGCCCCCTGAGATCAAGGAACGTGGCTTGTGATGGCTGAAACTGGCTCCCCTCAGGGGCCCTGCTTCTCCCTGCTCTGCCACGCTCATTGCAACTTGAAGAAAGAGTGGGCTCATAAATAAAAGGACTCCAAGCCTCATTCAGACCTATTAGGTTCTGGTTTAACCATCATTGCTGAAACCAGACCCAGTGATCCATTGTCACCGCTCAGTTGTGTAAACTGCTCCCTTTCTCGTGTTTTTGTAAAGAGCTTCTGTCTGGGCTGGACCCAGTTCTCATGTATAGAAGACGCCGCTGCAGACATTAGGACCTTTCCACCTTATATTCTGTAATAAAGCATTGCCCTCCACATCGCCCAATTGTATCTGTTATTTTTGGTTTAACACACACTGATTCATACTAATAAATATTTTAAGTTTTACCAAGTTTGTCTTTTTCTTATTATAATGTTCGGTTGAATAATTTGTTTAAGTAACTTGCTGGCTGTGGGAGGGTTTGGAAGATCAATCTCTCTAAGCTTCAGTTTCCTCACATATAAAATGCAGAAAATAATTCATATGCACATATCCACAATTCTGGAATCCCAAAAGCTTTGGAAGGGACTTTTTCTTAAGTTTGATACGGACTCATTTGGCTGTAAAACCAGACCTGAACTGATGTGATGCTATTTATTTATAGCTACTTATCCAACCAGGCGGGGGTGAGGGGGGAATGTCTGCACATTCGGTTGCAGAATTCCTGCTGTTTGCTTGTAGGATTCGATCCCTGACTCTGCTGCATGTTCTGTAATAGATGCACCATATTACTGTTATAAAATCCAAACAAAATTCCGAATTCTGAAAACATCTGCCCCCAAGGTGTCATACAAGGTATGATATCCACCATATAAAGCTGTAGCATCTACCCTGCAGGTGTCCTCAGGATTCAAGGAGAACATGCGTGTGAAGAGGGCTGCCCATGGGGGCTCCGGGCAGCCAGCAGGGCCCTGTGGACACGAACGTCGACACCCTCAGTGCCTCCTGAGTGGGCTTTACGGGTTTCACTCGACAGAAAGGACCTCTTCTGGTCCCGGCACGGAGCAGGTGCTCGTAAACGAGAGCAAACACGAGTTTAGCGACCTGCTTTGCTCCAGCTACTGTCCCAGGTGTTTTACATCATATGACCTCATTCTATTTTCACAACCCCCTTTATCAGGCAGATACTATTATTCTCTCCATTCTACAGATGAGGAAACCGAGGCCCAGGAGGTTAGTAAGTCGCCTACGACCATAGACTGGTAAGAGAGGCAGAAGTCAAATGCTAGCTTCTGTTATCTTCTCCTGTCTTTTTTAATTAAAAAATTTAACTTTTTTTTTGTTAATAAACTTTTTTTTTTTAATTTTTGGCTGTGTTGCGTCTTCATTGCTGCACGCAGGCTTTCTCTAGTTGCAGTGAGCGGGGGCTACTCTTCATTGAGGTGCGCGGGCTTCTCATTGTGGTGGCTTCTCTTGTTGTGGAGCATGGGCTCTAGGCGCACGGGCTTCAGTAGTTGTGGCATGCGGGCTCACTAGTTGTGGCTCGCGGGCTCTAGAGCACAGGCTCAGTAGTTGTGGCACACGGGCTTAGTTGCTCCGCGGCATGTGGGATCTTCCCGGACCAGGGCTCGAACCTATGTCCCCTGCATTGGCAGGCGGATTTTTAACCACTGTGCCACCAGGGAAGTCCCAAATTTAACTTTTTAAATTAAAGTATAATTAACACATAACAGTTTCAAATGTACAATAATGACTCCATATTTGTATATCTTGGGAAATGATCACCCACAATAAGTCTAGTTAACATCTGTCACCTCACATAGTTACAATTTTTTTTTCTTGTGCTGAGAACTTTTAAGATCTACTGTCTTAGCAACGTTCAAATACGCAGCATGGTGTTATTAATTATCGTCACCACACTGTCCGTTCTATCCCCAGGACTCATATATCTTCTAACTGGAAGTTTGTACCTTTGACGACTTTCTATTTTCCCCTTTCTTTACTCTCATTATAAGGACTGTAAAAATAAAAGAATGAAGGAAAGGAAATCCACATTCACTGAATGCTTCCCATGAGCTAAAGCCTTTCAAACTGTATCTCATTTTATCCACAACATGAATCTGAGAAGGAGGCACGATTGTTCTCATTTGTGCAGGAGGAGCACAGAGGGTTCAACTGGCCTTCTGAGGTCTACTTAGTTGGGGAGCAGGACAGCCCCCCACCATGCTGAGGCCAGGCTACCACTCTTGCATCTCAGGAGGAGGTGCTGGCCGGGGGCCCAAGGGTTAAGCAGCTCAGGCTGGCAGAGCTGAATCACGATTAACGAGATTTCACTCAACTATTACCTGATCCCAACTGCGGGTGTGCTGACCCTCCACCCACTGCTCAGACTGCTTCATGTATCTTTTCCTTGTCCCTGACTTTGACATTGACCCCATCACTCAGCCGGGACTCAAGTTCTTCACTGGCTTTTTGAAATGGCTTCTGGATCAGCGTCTGACTTTACAGGGCCCGAGGCACTGAATTCCTTCAGAGAACCCAGTCCCCAAACCCTGTCCCCAAGTGGGCCCCGATGACCCAAGGGTGACTAGTGTTCTCTGCTTGCCTTTACCTTGAGTTTTCTCCGGATTTGTACCTATTCTCTCCTTTTTTGCTCCTTCAGAAAAGGATTCCAACTCACTTCTAAAGCATGTCCCAAGCTTTTTTTTTTTTTTTGCTTCCATCTTAAAATTCCCTCTGCACTGTTTTCTCCTCTTGTTCACTTACACATATGCATAAATTGTCTCTAGGTTTGATAAACTACGATCCATCTCCTTTTCCCCATCAAGCTACCCTCTCTTTCCTTCACACTAATTGAATTCTTAAAGGAGAACCGTGACCTTCTATTCACTCCTCACCTGAATTTAGGTACCTAATTGCCCCACCACTGCCCTCTTTCTTCTCACTCCCCCCACTTCCCCAAGGGCACCCGAGGCTGTTGATTTACCTCCTGATGCTCCTTCTCTGGCCTCTGGCCTGGGCTCCAAGGCTCCCCTGGCTCCTCCCCCTTTACACACACCTGCTCAAAGGCAGGTGCTTCCTGCAAATCCGTGCTCCTAACCCTCCTCCATTGACACCCCTTCCTAATGATCCCCTGCAATCTTAGGATTTCAACTATCACCTCTGGGTGTTTGTCTTCCACATGGTGGTCTGGCCTGACTTTTCTCCGGAGATCAGACCTTGATTTCCAGCTGCCAGGTGGGTGTCCTGCCTCGGGTACAACGCCCCTTTGGGCATGCATGCCCCGTTCCCCTGTTACCTGTGTGTCTCGTGCACTGCTTTCTCCCAACTGCCCAGGCTCCGCATTCGAGATTCAATTTCAGCTCCTCTCAAGCATTTATCAAACAATGTAAATTCTATGTCTGGAATTTCTCCAACCCTGAACCCTCTTTCCACTGTCCCAGTTGAGGCTTTCAATATGTTCTCTCTCAACTATGCGATCGTTTCTTAACAGATCTCTTTGAATTCTGTCTTTGGCCCTCAAATCTATGGTTGAATAAATGCTAACAGTGAATCTGCTAAAATGCATATCAGATCATGTTTCCTCAAAACTTTCTGGGACACCCATTGCAAATTAAATAAAATTCCAGCTCTGTCACCTGTGGTGACAAATCCCCCTCACCTGGGCCCAGCCTTCTTCTCTGCCACCACTGGCTGGGGCCCCTGCTCCTGACCACCTGCCCTGCGTGGTTGCTGTCCTCCAAAAGGAGGTCGCAGCCCCCCTGGCAGGCCAGTTCTGCGGCATTGTTCCTATTTCTGGGAATCATTCCTGGACACCTCGCCCAAAAGCAGCCTTTCCAGCTATTTTCTGATTAGACAAATCTTTCTATGCCTAAAATAGCTGATTGTTTCCCTGACAGAACCACGACTGACATGAGGGTTCATGAGCAATTTGGGGATGAGCTTGTGCTGAAGGTAAAAAAATACGTTTTATGACAAGTTGAGTGAAAATTATTCAGCAGCATCAACATTTCAAGTTGCCTGGAATCCATCTGAATTTCAAAATGAAGAGTAGAAATAACTGGAAAAACTCTGCCAAAGCTAAAACACAACTCAGATCCCCAAGTATGAATGTCACGGGGTCACAGATTTCCTCATTTTTATTAAGATGTGCAGATATAATGAGACTTTAAAATTTTCCTACAAGGCATCTACTCTTCCCCATGAGCCTGATCTCAAAGGGATTTTGGGAGGGATGGTGAGGAGCAGGGGCATGGAGTTCAGTCTGCCCATTTGTGGAATTTCAGTCTAAGGAACATGGTTTTATTCCGGTGGCAGCTCAGTCTTCCTGATTCCTGCCCTCTCCATAATATGTGGGTGCACAAGGCTGTGTGGATGAGCTGTCCCCGGGCCCTCTACCTCCTGCCGAGTCCCCATGTGAAGTGGCTGGTCTGGCCTGGTCCCTGAACTGGGAACTGCTAAGGACGGTGGATCCTGTCTAGGGCTGGGGCCCCGTGCTGTCACCCACTGTTCAAGCCTGTGCCTCTGTTCCTTGCTTCTGGCCACAGATCCACCTCCACTGTGGCTTCTTTGTTCCTCCTTGAGCTTCTACTGGTTTTCTGGTCTTAGAACACTCATGGCCCCCCTCGGGGTGTGAGGACTTCCTGATCCCTGGCCGAAGAATCTGCCTGTGACCCGTGCTGCCATGTGGATGTGGGCCCTCCCTGGTCTTGCAGGTGTAGCAGGAGGCAAGTCCACCTCTGCTTCCAGCTTTCCTCTGAACACATCTAATCTGTGTCCGTGCTGAGGTTTCTACCTGGAGAGGGGACACAGGTACTGTTCTCTTGGTTCTTGGTCTCCATGGACGGGGGCGATGTTTTCACTTCTGCCTCTTCTCAGTCAGGGAACCCCTCTGTGTCGTAATCTCCCTTCCCAATGTCCAAACCGGACATCTGACCAGCACGCAGGACTTTGCACAAGAGGGTGACGTGGTTAAGAGGATGTTGATGGTTACGGTGGGTGAGTCATAAAGAGAAAGCAGGAGCTGGGGATCCTAGAGGGAGAGGGTAGGAGAGGTGGTCTCAAGTTACCCACCCTGGCCAGGGCATCCGGTAAGCAGCCCAGCCCAGTGTTCCGAGTGTGGGCTTGGAACCCGCGCCCCCATGAGCTCTGAGACCTTGAGTGGGTCACATAACTTCTCTAAGACTCAGTTTTCTCACTTGTAAAGTGGGGATCATAATGGGACTTACCTCACTCAGTGGTGTGTTGTGTTGTAGGAAATAATGGCTGTGAATTCATTCCAGGTACTGGGCATAGCCTCACACACAGAGCAGCCCCAAAACCCAGGCTGTCATGAAACTGTCAAGGAGGACCCTTGTGAGAACAAAGAGGGCAAACCGGCTGTGAGCACCGCCCGAATACAAGTTGTTACTCTTTATATGATGTTCAGTTGGAAAAGGTTGCAGGGGATGGCCTCGCTGGCACTATGAGACATCTGTGAAGTAGGGGTGGGTTGCGACAAGGACCGGAAATGGAAAGTGATGAAGCTGGAGCCCCGGAAGAACTGGAAATGAGGCCAGTCAACCAAGCAGACATGAATGAAGGTGAGGCTACAGGTAAGGGGGAGGGAAGGGGGACCTATGCGCTAACGGGGTTGGCTGCAGTGTCGAACTAAGCAGACAAAGTTGTAGTTAAACAAAAACCTGCATGAAGATTACATGTAATCGCATGCTGCTTGGCCTTCTGCTGAATGTGATTATGCAAATGAATACATCTGTTATAAGACTACATTCACAAGCTCTGAGAATGACACCCATCTTCCTTGGAGTAGATGATCAGAATTTTTTTGTTTCTTCTTTGGCATTTTTATTTTTTTACCCTTTTCTTCAGAAAGTCCATCATTACAGGTTCTATCCAGCCATGTGACACTCCTGGTCCCAGCACACACCCCGGAGGCCTTTGTCCATGAGGTCAGCAACGTTCAACACATACCTGCGGAGCGGTCTGAAGTCCTACAGGCCATGGACACACTCCCACCCGAGCAGGGCAGTGACACCCTCAGCTCCCCAGCCCAAACTATCCCCCCCAAGCAGGCTGACACCCCCAATTCCCCAACCCAAAACATCCTGCCCAAGCAGGGTGACTTTCTCAGTTCCTCAGCAAAACCCATCCCACCCGAGCAGGCTGATGCCTCCAGTTTCCCGGAAAAGATCATCCTGCCAAACGAGGGTGGCATTCTCAATTCCCCAGAAAAAACCATTCTGCCCAATCAGGCTGACACCCCCAATTCCTCAACCCAAACCGTTTCACCAAAGCAGGGTGACACTCCCAAGTCCCCAGAAAAAACCATCCCGCCAAAAGAGGGTGAAATTCTCAATTCCCCCCTCAAAACCATTCTGCGCAAGCAGGGCAACACCCTCAAGCTCTCAGCCAAAACCATTCTGCCCAAGGAGGGTGACACCCCCAAGTCCTTAGAAGACACCATCCAGCCAATAGAAGGCAACCTGCAGTCAGCAGATGAAGCCATGGAGGTCCTGGAGGAGGACCTGGTGAAGGTGATCCTGAGCAAGGAAGACTTCGAGGTGGCGCTGAAGGAAGCTGGGGAGAGACTGGTGGCTGTGGACTTCTCGGCCACGTGGTGCAGGCCTTGCAGGTCAATCAAGCCCCTTTTCCAGTCCCTGTGCATGAAGCACAAGGATGTGGTGTTCCTGGAAGTGGACACTGACGACTGTCAGGGGCTGGCGAAAGACTGCAATATCGTTTGCATCCCAACCTTTCAGTTTTATAAGAAACAAGAAAAGGTGGGCGAATTTTCTGGTGCCCTTAAGGAAAAACTCGAGACACTCATTACAGCATTAAAGTGATTGTGTGTTCTGAAAGCATTAGGAATAGTCGGCTGTTCATAGCTTGTGATTTTTTATTTACAAAAGAAGATGAGGGGTAACAAAAGTGTGTGTCCAAGTGGCACATGCATGTGAATCAGAAACAGTAGCTCAACCCTTTCCAAGAAGCAGTCAAAGCCCTAACGCCTATTGTGACTGTGTTCTTGTTGATGGGACAGTGTGATATTAGAATTTCCTTTGGTGGAGATTGGAAGTCCAGTTGTCCCCTGTTTTTTAATCTTGATTTTTTTTTTTCACTCACTCTTGAAAATTCAGCTCGTGTAATCCTAGCGGCAACTTTGGAAATTTAGACAATTCTTCTGTAGAAGGACATGTTTTAATGATGAGTGGAAATGTCTGATGTTCACATACCTTTGGGATTTCTGATAAGAAAGTAAAGAATTTGAAGGACTCACATATATCTAACCTCCTTCATGTGTGGGAAGTGCTATGGAGGCCTCAGGAAATGTCACGGGCTCCACAAACATCTAGGGGATTCTTTGGTATCAGAGCTGAGACCAAGGCCATGTTTCCAGATTTTAAGTTCAGGCTTCTTTCTACTGATCCAGGCTCCCAAAATCTGAGACAGCTCAAAACTTCTGGTTTTCTCAGACCAAGAGCTTTATGGTTCAAGTTTAAATTAGTGTGATCCTTGGTGCCATTATGACATCAGCACCCTAGTAGCAGAGTTCCTGCTTTGTCATCCTGGTAACTGGGTTTCTGCTACCTGTTCTCAGATGTCTCAGAGTGTGTGTGTGTATACACATATATATTGCATATATATGCATATATTTTAATATATACAATTTGGTGAGTTTGGACATATGCATACACACGTGATACCATCACCACCATTGAGGTAATAAACCTACCCATCATCTGTTTCCACAACTTTCCCTGTGTGTCCCTTTCCTTGGTGTGTGTGTGTTAAGAACACTTTGCATGAGATCTACCCTCTTAACACTTTTAAGTGCACTATAGCATATTAACTACAGACACTATGCTGTCCAGCAAATCTCTAGAACTTATTCATCCTGGACAACTAATTTTATACCCACTGAACGACAACTCTGCATTTCCCCCCATTCCCTGTCAGCCACTGTCTTATCTTCTGCTGATCTAGAATGTTTTAAAGAATTTGAACTAATTGTCCACATGGCAAAAAACAGGATTCCCTTTAAAATCTTGAATTGTAGCTTTTCTTGAAAAATTGTAAAATCTGGCAATCCAGGCTTGCATGACCTCAAGAAACTGCTCTAACCTTAGGGGCTGAGTGGCAGCTTGCTCCGTTGGATGGGGCATGCGTTCTCCGGCTCTGGTGAGGAACCTGGCTGGCTTCTGCATTTGCCTGGTTGAGTTGCGATCCCTCCTTAGCTGCAGGAGTGGGATGGTGCCAGCAACTTCCATTGTGTGACGACCCTGACTCTCCTTAGTATGTCAATCATGGACCTCGTTTGAGCGTTAAAACAACTACCTAACAACAGCAAACAAAATACCATACATGCTACTGTAGAGCACAAGGAACTATATTCAACATCTTGTAATAACCTATAGAGGAAAAGAATCTGAAAAAGAATAGATATATATGTATAACTGAATCACTTTCCTGTTCACTTGAAACATTGTAAATCAATGATTGAATCTATCAATTAAAAAATAAAAATAAACCCCCCCCAAAAAACCCAAAATACCATACATACCCGGTCTTTTTTTCCAAAAGGATTCAGTATGACCTGCAAAATGTATTAATGATAAGGTTAATAAACTCATATGGGGAAATTAGGAGCATAAAAATAAATAATATGTCAATAATATATCTGAGGGCCGGTTTCACTCCCTGATTGAGTGGCAACTTTTGTTCCGAGCTTCTTAGCAATGAGGGGGTGTGGGGAGAAAAAGGAAACTCAGTGATACCCAGATATCATTACCGGAAAGGAGCAAACATCGGAATTGGAAAAAGGAGTCAGAGCTTTCCCACAACTGAATTTCAGAATGAAAATTTTCATCTGGGACCTTAAGTTTGAGACATTGAATAATGGATGGGGTTCTTGACAATGTTTTTTTATATTCAATTCAGAAACAATTTTCATCTGACTAATCCTGGTAATAATCTTTCATAGAAGCCAAAGCTGTCATCAGAAAGCACTTTTCAATGAAAGAATCCTGGATTCAAGGTGCACAAGCATGTAGCTTTTGTATTTTCATGTAAAAGGACTTTTGCTTATGATTCATATAGCCCATCTGTTCTTTTCCTCTGATAGACCTTCCTCTGACTTTTTTACTCAGATTTTTTCCTATTTCCCATGTTGAACAAGTCTGGGTTTTTTTTGGCCGTGCTGGGCAGCTTGTGGGATCTTGGTTCCCTGACCAGGGATCAAACCTGTGCCCCCTGCAGTGGAAGCGCATGCAGAGTCCTAACCACTGGACCACCAGGGAAGTCCCAAGCCTGGCTTTAACATGACTCTATCTGCTTAGCTATTTAGGCCCATACTTCAGTGGGTTAACCCAACCCCTCTCTTACCAAAGCCCTGTTTGGACAACTTGGTCCCCAGTGATTTGGAGGACCAGAGACCCTGAAATCCAACATTAGTGAGTTACACCAGCTGCTTGTCCTGGGACCTTAGTATTGAAAACATTTCTATCATAGGTCTTTCTTCATATATAGGTTACCAAGTGATGACACGGACAATGACCTAAAAAAAAATCCTTAAAAAAATTGTGATAGATTCTGCAGGTGATTTTATATTATTCCTAATGTAGTTAAGGGAGGAGAGCAACGCACAGCTCTGGGAGGGCAGCTCCGAGGCCAAGACAGTGGGAGCGAACGTGTGGCTCTCGATGATCTAGTTTGATCCAGGGAGAAACGCTAAACTATCAGAGAATCGGTCCATGCTCCTCAAACCACCCACCCTCAGCCCCATTACTCTTGACTGGATAATAGTCAAACAGCAGCCAGGACGAAGGTATGTTCTCTGTACTCAGAAAGCTCAAGTATGGAAATTCCATTTTCCTGATTAAGAAAGAACCATGTACTTAAAAAAAAATGAGCCAAGCAACTGTTATCCCCTCTGTTATTTAGCATAAAGGAGAAGTAAGACCCACTTCTAACTGGAAGGAGGATTCCAGATAATCATATTGGCTGTCAATGATGCTAATCTAACTAGAGTCTTAATAAGAATCAATGGAAAACCTGTTTCAATTGATGAGAGCTCAACAAAATGGCAGTATTCAGAGTAACATCCAAAAATCAATAGTTTCCTTTTGATTCAGTGATAAGTAATTGGGAATCTTCATGGGAAAATGTCTCATTTGCAACAGTGACAAAAAATAAAATATCTAGCAACGGTCCTAAGTAGAATGGTAAGGATTATTAAGACTAAAAGTTTGGAGACATATACAACAAGTAGGTCTGAATGAAGTGAGACACAGTCTCTTGGAGAGAAAGATGGAAAGATGTTGAATCCTTCCACTTAATTAGTAGACAATATAATTCTAACCAATACCTCAAGGAGGTCATTGGGAAAACTTGACAAAATACTTAAAAATCATAGACAGGAATAGTAGGAAAAAGTCTAAAAGGAGAAGTAATGAAGAAAAATCTGCCCTATTGGACATAATTAGTATAGTAATTGTGTGTAAGTGTGGTGTTACCAATAGTGGTATTGATGAATGAAGAAAAGCGAGCAATGAAACATAATAATAACCAAGAATCAGACTTTGCTATGTAGGTAGTAATTGAGGAAAAAGAAAACATTTCAGTTTGAAGGATTGTGACTAGATATATTTTTCAATTGTATGGCAAAATTTAGATCTTTGGGGAAAAATTAGTTCACATCCTATTCCCATGCCAGACACCAAATGAATAAAAATTGGATTAAAAATTTTAAAAGTGAAACATGAAATCATTTTAAAATTGAAGAAGATTTAGTTAAACATTCATCTGATTCATGGGTGGAAAAGGATTTTCTAAATACAAATGCAATTAAAGAGTTTTGGTCATGTAAAACATTTAAACGTTCCCATTCCAAAATATAAACACAATTAACAAGAAACAAAAACTGAAAAAATATTTGCCAGATATATGACATAAGAGTCAATATTTTTACTAAAAAATGTACTCCAGCAAATCAGTGAGAAAAATGGAACACCTCAATAGAAAAATAAGCGAAAGACGCAGTTCGTATTAGGGTAAGAACAAATTGGTAATAAACGTGAACACTTTTCACTGATAGAAAAATACAAACAAAAGTCAACCAGACTTTAGTAGTAGGGTTAGCAAGGATGTAGGGAAACAGTCACTCAGGAGCTGATGAGAGTTAAGGTGCTACAAACCTCGGGAACACAGCAGAACCACAAAGGTGCAGACCCTTCGTGAACTTTGACCTGTGCATTGGTCTGCTTGGGCTGCCACAGCTCCAGGACAAAATCCCACACACTGGGGGATTAAACAACAGAAATGTCTCTCTCACAGCCATGGGGGCTGGAAATCCAAGATCAAGGTGTCGGCAGGGTTGGTTTCTGCTGAGGCTTCTCCCTGGCTTGAAGGTGATTCCTTCGCACTGTTCTGTCTTCACACACTTCCCGGGTGTCTGTGTGTCCAAATTTCCTCTTCTTAGAAGGACACCAGTCAGATTGGATTAAGGCCCACCCTAATGACCTCATTTTAGTTAAATCATGTCTTTAAAGAACTTATCTTCAAATACAGTCATTTTCTGAGGTACCAGAGGCTGGGACTTCAACATATGAATTTTGGGGAGGACACAATTTAGCCCTTAACAGCTCAAGATGAGGCTCAGAGCCTGGCCTGAAGACTCCTCTGGGCTGCATCACTGACACCGTCATTTCCAAGGAAGGCCTAGGAGCCAGGGAGCACATCCTGACGTTGCATGTCAGAGAAGGGGGGTATCCTAAGAAACTCTGCCCCATGGCCCCGTGGAGCCAGCCCCGAAGTGGAAACAGGGGCTTCTCCAAAGGCCCAAGAGGAGACTGTGCCAGGGGGTCCGTGGTCCCCCTTGAAGGCAGGCCTTGAAGCACAGACCAAGAAACCATGATGCCGAGGCCTCAGATGGCAGTGAGGCCAGTGTCCATTGCTCCAAATGATACTCCCACCTTGAAAAAAGGCTGGGGGTGAGTGGGGGACCCATCACCAAGCTCTCATACCCTAGGGCAAAAGGCATGCTCTGACTTCCTACCCTCAAGCAGGCTGGATGGTGGGAGGCCGTGTCAAACTCCTTTCTGCTCCCCACGCAGGAGGAGGGGGAGTGAACTAAGCGTGGTCAGGGTCATGTTAAATCAGCGTTTCTCAAACTAGCGGTCATAGAACCACATGCGGTGCTGTTAGACACTCAGATACCTAGGCCTCTGTTCTCAAGAAATCAGATTCAGTAGCTGTGGGCCGGGGCCTAGGAATCTCTCCCCATAGTTAAAGGAAAACCGTCCAGCCATCCATAGTTCAAGTCCAGCCCCCATAAGCTCCCGTCCCGAACGTGCTTCCTCAACTCAGGACATCTGCTCTCCGGCATAGCGTCACCTTTCTCTAATCTCCACCCTCCTTTCCAGAAACCCCAAGCCCTAGCCCACAGGGTGGTCTTATCCTAGATTTGGGTCCTTCCCAGCAGTCTTTCCTCCCTAGGTCTCGGAGACTCCGTTTAGAATACCACCGCCAGGGAGAGAGGGCCACACGGGCCATACAAGAGGCTCGGGCTTGGGTGGGTCCAGTCTCCGCTGAGATCTCCCCACTAGCTTGAATGCCCACTAGCGTGCCCCTAAATCCTCTGATAATCCAGAGCACAACTGCTGTAACAACCACACTTCCACGACAGAATCTCTCCTTTGGGACTGAATTGCCGAATCCCACAAGGACCTCTCCCCTGCAGGAGCCGCTTCCTACCTCACTCTATGACATGCGAGGCTGCTGCTTTTCCAGTGGAGTTAGGACTTCACGTTATTTTGTTGTTCTTATTTTTTAGCCACACCTCGCGGCATGCGGGATCTTAGTTCCCCGACCAGGGATGGAACCCACACCCCCTGCGGTAGAAGAGCGGAGTCCTAACCACTGGGCTGCCAGGGAAGTCCCTGGACTTCACATTGTCTATGGAACATCCTTACTTCATCCCCTCTCTCTCAACTTGGCCCTGAAGACCTACCTGGAATAAGAAAATGGGTTCATTGCTGAATCATAGTTACAGGCTGTTAAAAGATAAACTGAGGCGTATTACAATTTTTTAAGAGTTTTTATTTGAGCAAAAACTGATTCCAGTTGGGCAGCGCCAAACCGTTAATGGTTAGGGGGGCTCAGCCGACAAGAGCTGGGGAAAGACTGACACGGAGAAGGTGGGGAAGCAAAGCAAGGAAATGGTTGGACCGCTGCAGCCTGAAGCCTGGTTGGCTGTGATCCACAGGTTTCAATTTCTTACCCTTGAGGCATCTCAGGCTTTGGGTTTGGTTGGCTTGCAGAGGCCACCAAAGCCCTGGAGCCATTTCTGTCTAATGGGCTCCTTGTTTAGTTGCTTTAACAAGGGCTACAGGCCGGAGTCCTCCTGGAGCAGGCTGTGGGGTCTGGGTTACATGCCTCCTAAGGGTCTGGCTAGACGGAAGGCCTTCCTTCCCCCAGTCCATGCTTATAAGACATATGGGGACCGGGAAAGCAGGACTCTGCTCTTCCAAATTCACTCAGAAATGAAAAATGGAAACAAGAGAATAAAAAGGTCCAAATACGAAGAACAGGATGATCCCTATTTTATTTGAAAATGGAATAAAAAGCATAAAGTGTTGTCATTGGCTCTCTCTGTATGGATATTTTTTCTTTCATTCTATTTTTTTCCGCTTACTTATAATAAAAGAAAAAAAACTGAACAAACAATTAATAGAGTACTTTGGAGACCCCAGTTGCTTAGAAACTGCTGGGAAATACAAAATTTGGAAGGACAAAGCAAAGGGGAGTGAGCACACTGGCCCAAGGTCACAGGTGCTCTGGTGGAGTCTTTGAATGCTGAACTTAACCGCAGGTCCTGTGTTCCAGTTGTGCACTCTGGGCCTTCCCGGCTTTACAGGACAGATAGTCATAGAGACTAAATCAGTAGCAGTTCTTCTTTTGGAGATGAACTGCCTTGGTGATCTTGGGTGTCGTGGGGTAGGTGATATATTCGCTTTTTGGTGGCAAGTGACGGAAACCCAACTCAAACCTGCTCCAGCAAAAATGGAGGGAGTACTGGATCTTGAAAGTGGAAATTCTAAGGGGACAAACTGCTTCAGGTGGGTGTGGGTGTTCAAACAACAGCATCAGGACCTGATGTTCTCCACCTCTTGGCTCTGCTGCTCGTGTTGATTTTAGCATCGCTTGCTTCCCTGGCTTGTGATCACAGATAAAAAGTGAGCCTGTTTCCTAATAACTCAAACCAAAGTCCCTGGGAAGACTTTGACTGTCTAGTCATATGCCAATCCCTGCACCATCCTGAGTACTTGGGGGAGACCTTGCAGGCCTGGGTCACTTTGCCCCTCACAGCAGGGTCAGTGCCATGAAAGCATCAGAGCTAAGCAGGACCACGGGGGGAGGGGGAGGAGGGAAGAGGTGCTGGGCAGACTAGCGTGTCTGCTGCAGGGGACGGTGATGACGTTGGACACACTGCCTTGGACCAAGGGCTACACCAAGAATGTGGTCAGCATCAATCAATTCCCGTGAAAAACCCAACCTGATAAGAAGATGCCATGAACTTACCCAGTGCCTTTCAAACGCCCCTTCTCATTTCATTGTAATCCAGTCTGATTTCCTTAAGTCTGTATCTATAGGACTTAGAAATCAAGATACTCTGTGCCTTATTCAAATGACAAATTATCTTATGGTAACACTTGAGTTTCGCTAAAGATGGCATATGGAATATGAATCCAAAGACAGCATGAAACACTTAGCAACTAGATACTCAGAAAGATGCAAAGGATATGAACAATGTAAGACAGTTTTGGGGTCTAAGTGATGCTTTAGAAATTTATTTTTCTGTAAGTATGAGCAATTTGATTTCATAGTGGGGATCTATACAGACTGTTCCTTGGATGCTCAACACGTTTGTCTTTCTGAGGCAGAAATGTTCAAATAAATTATACTTAGCAAATATGGAAAAGATGTGGTATATTGTTGCTTAGAGAATTCCATTGTGATTTGGGGCAGGTTTTTAAGATCTTGCAAGGGAACTGTGAAATGGTACACTCTATGGAGATAGAAGTTAACTAAAAAACAAAATAAACCAAAAAGTACAAGGAGAAGATGGCTGCAAATTCTGAAATAATAGTGACCCTTTAATCAGGAGATCCTTTAACACCCACAGTGAAAAGTGTCAACCAGGGCAGCAATGACAAACAGTGGGGTCAGCATAGCATGGAGCCAGATAAAGCTTCAGGGTTTAGGAAAATCAGGATTTTTCAAATTCTAGAATGGAAAAAAATGATTGATGTGAATATGAAAAAATGGAAAGCGGTACACATGAAATTAAGGTTGGTAAAAAGGCAGTCATTGAAACGGAAGAAGGTGAATTGTGAAAACTGAAAGAAAATGTGAGCATTCTGTCGCCTACTGATAGGAAGTGTAGTGCTTTTATGCGCACATGTTGAGTCATCTTCTTTTAGGTTAAGATGGCGACTTCAAGCAAGAGTGAGACCTGGCGTGGGAAGCTCGGGGAGAAGCAGGGTCGTTCTGGCATCGAACGTGTCTGTGGACTTGATTGCTGCTTTCACTAAGCACCTCGGGGGGTCTCCGGCCTTCGGAGACCACTTACTGGTGGGGCTTGAGGAGGGTGGACAGAAGGGCTGCTTCTCTCTCGTGCCCCTTGGTCTTTGAAAGGCAAAGCTAAATGCAGGTCTAATGACTCATAGATTAATACCTTTCAGGGACATTAGGACAACTTGGAGGAAGTCACCAGTCAGCTAATGATTCTCAGTGTAGAAATGGCAGAAGAGGCTAGCCGCCTCCCAGAGACGGTTTTAAAGAAGGTTTCCTTTAAATCATGCCAGTTAACAAGGGCCAGGCTAGAGTGTGTTGTCATGCTCTCACGGACAAACAAATGACTGGAACTGGAGCAGCGTCTCAGTGAAACGATTCAACATTAGTGGATTTGGGTGAGCTCCTCCCTGTGTTCATCCCCTTAAACAATTTGATCTCTCCCTCTGAGGGCGAAATCACTCATATGATAAAGATGATTACTTTCAAATAATCTCTGCTTTTGCATCTGAGGTTTTTATAAAAGCATTTACAAAGCCAAATTATAATCCCACTTTATTTTGGATTGCTACGTTCATATATGTCTATAGATGTAAAAATGCTAAAATAAAATCGGTAGTTGTATATGTTGCATACCAGCTGCCATCGTTTCTCCTCTTCAAGCCCCATGCATGGTACCGATTCTTTCCTTGTGTGCTTTAAAAAAAAAGGGACCAAGATTTATTATGTGTGGTTCAGACACTAAACATGTTTACAGTTGATATTCAGGTTGAAGGCAGAAAGATGGGTGCATACGCCAGAAATGAGCTCTATTCAGGATTGACAGAGAAACTGTTTTGAATGAGGTGAATATTCAGAAACCACAGGCCGTCCTCTGGGAAAACTGTTTACAGGTACATGGGACACCAAAAACTCCTCTGTTTCTAATAAAAATTAATAAATTGATTTCTAATTCTCAGGATTCTTCTCTACCTCATTGACTTGCTTAAACGTGAGATCTTGATAACCCTTGTTTATCCTCTTGGATGGAGATTCGATGCCTTTCCAACAATTCAAGTGAAACACATCCAAACGTCCCCTCTCCAGGAGGGAAGAGTTGAGCTGACCAGCAGGGGCATGGAGAGTTCCTGAAGGTCAAGGGCAAGCAGAGGTCTCTCTCATCCCAGGCAGCAGAGGACGCCAACAAGCTGAAAATGAAGCAGTGACGATGAGACCCAAGAAACTGGGAGGGGACTGCAGAAGTTTCTGAAGCCATAAGGATGATCTGTGGGTAAAAAAGTCAGAACCTGGTTACCGGACATGGGAACAAGATGCGCTCAGGGAAGATGACGGGGCAAGGGGTGGGAAGTGGAGGAGGTTGTCACCTGGGACAACCAGGGATGAGTGGGGCACAGGTATGGTGCAGAGGTGGGTCACCCTGGTTTCAGGGGCCAGAGTCAGGATGGACAAGATCTTGGCATTTGAGTGCTGCCCTGGCTATTGCACTTACACTTACGATTTCTTAAGTAGATCATGGGGCTACACCAGAAATCTGAAACTGTATTGCTTATGAAAATTTGAGAAACTGGATGGCTGTAACTAGATTATGTTTACCAATCTCACTGTAAATTAAGTAATAGGATGGGTGGCCAAAAAGTCCATCTGAAATACAAGATGTTTAATCCTGTAATGGGGTTTGCTGTCCCTTGATTAAAGACAAAACATAGTTTACTAATGTGTAGGGGAAAAGAATGAGCTTCGGGGTCTGAGTCTGCCTTGGGCATCCTATGTACTTCAACTTTTGATCATTTTCAACCTTATTATTTAAAGAAAAGAGAGACACCTGGATATGTATAATAATCACTGGCAAATTTACACATAATTTAGGTAAATACTATTTTTCACTATGCCTCAGTTATTTTTTTAAGGGAATTAGAAGCAGGGAAATAATTTTCACATTATGTAAAACAATCTGTTGATTGAATGTCTTTTATATTTTCAATTAGTGGTAATTATATTGTCACCTCTTCATGTTATTACATTTCTCTACATTGGGTTATTTGTCAGAGATGATTTTAACCAAATTCGTAGGTTGATGTGAAGTTTATTAGTACCAACTCTAGTGGACTGAATGGTGGCTCCAAAGACATTAGGTCCCAACCCCAGGAACCTGTAAATGTTACCTTATTTGGAAAAAGGGTCTTTGCAGATGCGATTAAGTTAAGAATATTGAAATGAAGAGATAACCCTGGATTATCTGGGTGAACCCTAAAGGGCTTCACAGTGGCCTTATGCGAGAGAGGTAAGAGAAGACTCAACACACACACACACACACACACACACACACACACACACACACACATAGACAGAGGAGAAGGCCATGTGAAGATGGTGGCAGAGATTGGAGTGATGGGACCCCAAGGCAAGGACTGCCAGCAGCCATCGGAAGTTGAAAGAATCAAAGAACAGATTCTCCTCTAGAATCTCCAGAGGGAGTGCAGCCCTGCCCACACCTTGATTTTGGACTTCTGGCCTCCAGAGCTCGGGAATAAACATCTGTTGTTTCAAGCAACACTTAGTGGTAATTTGTCACTGCAGCCACAGGAAACTAATACACTAATGAATAAAATATTTTTGCAAAAGATGCATAAACATAAAATAGCAATGATAGGTCGGTGTTAGGATACACTTAAGGGCAATGCATATGTAATAAGCATTTCTAATATGATGTTTTCTTTAATGGCCTTAGAAGTTTGTATTCTGTCCAGTGATGAGAATATTATTCACACACATATTTTAATTTTCTCAATCATCATAGGATCAGGTAACATGGACATGTTTGTTATTTTTTTCATAATCTATAAACCATTGCATGCAAAAAACAATTGTGTGTTTTACTGTATTTCTCTTTCTTTATACCAGTTTTCTGAACAAAGAGGCTGGTCAATATCCCAGATCACACATGAAAGATGACCTATGAATATATTTTTTTGACAAGGAGATTTTAAGGTTTTTTAAAAAATTAATTTTATTCAAGTATAGTTGATTTAGAATGTATTAGTTTCTGCTGTACAGCAAAGTGATTCATTTATATATATATATATATATATATATATATATTCTTTTCCATTATGGTTTACCACAGAATATCGAATATAGTTCCCTGTTCTATACAGTAGGACACTGTTATTTATCCATCGTATATATAATAGTTTGCATCTGCTAATCCCAAACTCCCAACCCTTCCCTCCCTCCCCTCCCCTCCCCCTTGGCAACAACACGTTTGTTCTCTATGTCTGAGAGTCTGTTTCGTAGATAAGTTCATTTGTGTCATATTTTAGATTCCACATATAAGTGATATCATATGGAGTTTGTCTTTCTCTGTCTGACTTACTTCACTTAGTATGATAATCTCTAGGTCCATCCATGTTGCTGCAAATGACATTATTTTATTCTTTTTTATGGCTGAGTGGTGTTCCATTGTATATATGTACCACATCTACTTTATCCATTCGGAAAGATGACCTATAAGTGTTCATTAACACATTCATTGGAAGGCAAACAAAGCTATAGGAAAATAGGAGATTGCAAGGTGGTGTTCGAACAGAAGGCATTTCTGGGACTTCACCCTGCATGGGTGAAAGAAAGGGTACGTGCGGGAACAGAGGAGCAGTTAGCCGAGGGGAGCTGCCCCAATAAAAAACCACGTTCCTGTGCTCAGTTCAGAATCCACTGGTAGAAGAGATGGCTAAGTCCCCAGGAGGAAGGAAAGAAACACTGTGCGATTCCCTCAGGACTGCCCAGAGGGACCTCTGGCCATTGACTCGGGTCACTATACAATAGGGAGAAGGAGGTACCCAGACTTTTCTAGGGTTGTTGGGCCAGTCTCAGCTGACATGGATACCGGAGATCTGAAATGCCACCTGTGTGTGCCCCTCACCTCAGAGTCCTGGCTAAAGGGTGCCTTACAGTTGGCCCCTTACAGCCACACATCCACCTGACGGTCATTTTCTTGGGCCCTGAGTGTGTAATTGGCATCTCATGGTTTCATAAAGGAGAATGTACAATCAGGGACAAAGCATCATTTACTGCACTGCTAACATGTGGTAATTTATATGTAAATATAAATTCTGGAATTTATGTACTCACTTCCACGATTACTAGGTCGTCTGGGCAGGCACAGTCTAATTTCACCTTAATGTATTTCTTCTGAAACTGAACCAAACTAGTAAGATGCATGAGTGATAAACCACACTTTATCCAGGCTGTACTTTATGTGGAACTATAGAAACTTAAAAGATGAGCCATTCACATTAAAATCCATAGCTCGCATCTGAATTGTGATTTCACTTCCATTCTTTAGCTTGACAGTTCTGCAAAATTCATGATTCTATTGATCTTCGGCCAGATGAAAAATAGGAATAAGTATATCCCGTTTGCCACGTGTTCGTTTTCTTTGTCTGAGCTTGTCAAATCACCTGGGCCAGGACAAAGGGGAAGAAGCAGCCTGGCTGACGGCTCAGCCTGCTTGCTGACTCTCGCTTGTCCTGAAGGTGAAACTGGCCAGAGCAGGGGATGGATGCTGCAGTGGAGCCCGGATGTGTGTGTCACTTGTCTTTGCCAGCAGGCTCCAGCCCTGGGGGTCAGTCACTTAAAGGGAGGTGGGGGGAAGTAAACAGCGTGTGAGAAAGATAAGCCATGCGTGTGTGTTTCCAAGGGTTCCAGTAGTTTTTAAAAATCACATCTGTAAGGAAGTAAAATCTTGTGAACCACTGAGGCTAGGCTAAATTAAATTTCTCAGAGCCTTTTTAAAAAAATTGAAATATAGTTGATTTACAATGTTGTGTTAATTTCTGCTGTACAGCAAAGTGATTCAGTTATACATATATATACATTCTTTTTTTAAATATTCTTTTCCATTATGGTTTACCATAGAATATTGAATATAGCTCCCTGTGCTATAGAGTAGGATCTTGTTTATCCATTCTATATATAACAGTTTGCATCTGTCTCAGAGCCTTTTAATTCCAAAGAAATCCTCCATCTGAGGAAGCAGCTCAGTGAGTTTCCGTGATATAGCCATGTAATTGCATTGGAATAAAATTAAATCTACATACTTGGCTTCAACTGCTAATAAACATATAACACATAGACAATGGCTAGAGCCATGGTACCAAGTAAAGTGCTAAGGACATTTACAGTGTTGGATGCTTCCTCTATCACGTTGTGCTATGAACTTGGTGTACATGTTTCATGGTACAAACTCTCCAGGTGAGTGAGTCCATGGGGGTCAGTGGGGTCCGGCCATACCTCCAGACTGACTTGAATGAATGGTGACTCTAGGGTTCCCACCCACCTCGCAGGTGCTCTGGTTGTGGTGAGTGAACTCATCACATCCATGTTTAGAATGAACTTTTCAGGTTCCTGACTGGTGACTGCTCAGGCCCCGCTAGGCTGGGTTTGTACTTAATCCTGGGGTCAGCCAGCCTTCATTCGGGCTATAGGCGTAAACCACGCTTTGAGGACTACAGGTCCTTGTTTATATCTGCATTAAAAGGTGACCCCATAAACGCATTCATATTCTTATTTTTTAATCTCATGACTAGGAACTTAATATGCTGATGAGATATAGTCCAGACTTAGGCGACAGCACAAAGTTCAACAGGAGAACTAAAGAGAATTCCTTTGGGAGTAACTCTTTGCCAGATTGTGCTATTGAGTCTCCAGTGGTGACAGTTCAATTTTTTTGATTATTTTCTTTAGATAAAGTTATGATTCTAGTTATCCCAAGCTATATAACGTCTAAAAAGGGAGCCAAAAATGGACATTCATGCCTGCCCAAGAATGAGCAATTAAGAAGTTAATAACAGCAATGGTGACATTTACTGGGCACTTACGAGTGCCAGGTATTGTGCTCAACCATTTGCAAGTATCACCTCATTTAATTTTCACAACAACCCTGGGAGGTAACTAGTTGTATTATCCCCTTAGAAGTGAAAGGCCAGGAATTGAACCCGGATTGGAGTGAGCCTAAGCTCAGATCCCCAATATTGTTTAAAATGGCCAGGAAAAGTGAGGTAAAAAGAGCCCTTGAGGCAGAAGGAGACAGCCAGAGCACTGTTACAGATGGAAATGATTAACCATGTGTGCTAAACAAAACCAATGCTTTTATTCTTTTATTTTATTGGGGTAAAATATGCCTAACATGAAAATTACCATTTTAACCATTTTTAAGTGCACAGTTCAGTGGCATTAAGTACATTCACATTGCTGTGCAACCGTCACCATCATCACCTTCGGAACTTTCTTCACCTTCTCAAATGAAACCCTGCACGCATTAAACACTAACTCCCCCTCCCCCTCCCCCAGCCCCTGGCCACCACCATCCTACTTTCTGTCTCTACGAATTTGACTACTTTAGGTCCCTCATATATTACAGTAAATGGAATCATACAGTATTTGCTTTATTTTTTTTTTTCTTTTTTGGCCACACGGCTTGTGGGATCTTAGTTTCCCGACCAGGGACTGAACCCCGGCCCTCAGCAGTGAAAGTGCCAAGTCCTAACCACTGGACTGCCAGGGTTTCCCAAGAATCATACAGTATTTGTTCTTTTGTGTCTGGCCTCTTTCACTTAGCATAATGTCTTCAAGATTCATTTGCATTGTAGCATGTGTTAGAATTTCCTTTTCAAAGCTGAGTAATATTCTGTTGTACGTGTATACCATATTTTGCTTATCCATGCTTCCAACTTTTTTGTTCTTAAGAAAAAACAAAAACGCTTTAGGAAAATAAATTAAACGTTCTAGTAGAAAATCTTAGAAAGGTGTGTGCGTGTGTGTTTACCTGGCCGTAAAAAAATGCAATGATCTTGATTGAAATGGTCAGATATATTTGAAGCACTTCCTAACTCTCCCAGAGTTAATTTTTTTCAGCTCCTTCTCCTAATGCACGTCACGCATTGGATGATGCTTGCTTAAGTCCATTTAGACCATCAACCTCTTCAGTACTGAAATTAAGTATTGGTTTCCTTTGTGTCGGCCCGAGCCTGTGCGATAGAGCACTTTGTCCCAAACAAGACGTCAAGTAACAATTGGAATAAATGAATACAAAGAAACCAAGGCTCATTATTTTCAGAAAACCCTAGAAAACTCTCTTCTGTTTTTGAAGTATCTCATTAAGAAGATAACATTTGGTTGTGGATTTAAATGTCTAACAACTTATATAAACGTATGGCTGATATTTCAAAGGTGATATCAAATTGTGGGATCTATCATATAACAATCATTTAGTAAAAGCTTACTATTTGCCAAGCACCATGCTGAACACTTTGTACTCATAAGCAATATTAAATAGAAGTTGGACTGTTGCCATTTTATAGATAAGGTCATGAGTTTAATTGCATAACAGGGCAAAAAGTGATGAAGCCTGGATTCCAGTCTGCTGATGAACAAATGTGTGCTCTCCACCCGGTGTCTACTCCAGGTTTTGATAGGTTCGGAGACTAGAAGGGGTCAGATAAGGTCAGATGTGGATTTATTGTTCATAGGCATCCTTGGATTTCTTCTTGGTTGGTTTCCTTTAGGAATAACTGTATTTGTGGGAGAAAACACATTATTAACTGCAAAGAATCTGGTGCTTTACAGGTGCTCTGACCTTTGTAATCTAGAGAAAGAAAATGGAATAAGCAGGAGGAGAAGGTGCATTCAATGAACAAGGATGGATTTAGGAAAGTGTACAATTTTGGAGACCAAAACTATTGACCCAAACAATCCAAGGATACCTATACACGCCCCTTCTTCAGTTGCTGGTGTGAAGAGCGTCTAGCACTTGGTGAGGCTAGAGGAGATGGACACTCTCATAAGTTCCTGATGGAAGTGGGAACGGCTGCAACCCTTTGGATAAAATGTGTGCAATATATATCGAAATAGGAAATAGCCTTGATCTAGTGGTCCCATCACTGGGCATCTCCCTGCAGAAATAAAAGCCTCCTATGATAAGGATGCGTGTATAAGGACGTTTATTGCAGTGTTGTTTGTTGTGATAAAAGCCTAGATCAATTTACATGTTCATCAATAAGGGAACAAATGGTACCATAGTAGGGTAATCTATTCTATGGATTCAGCTATTAAAAGACTGAGTTAGATCTTTGCCAATTGACCTGATCAGATATCCATAATATACTGTCAGGTGAATAAAGCAACTGCATATGGCTTTACATATTTTACAAGAATTCTTATGAAAAAAAACAAAAGCCAAATAGCTATGTTTTCATAGTATGGATAAAGTTGGGGAGTGGTACACAACCAAGGCAGTTAGCATTGGTCACTCCAAGTGGAGTGAAAATTGGGAGGTATAGGAGGAAACTTTTTATTCATATGCCTTTGGGTGGTGTCACTTGTTACAATAATCACACATTGCTTTTACAGAATAACAGATTAATTGAGAAAGCATTCTTCAAATTATTTTTCATAAACAAAGATTATTCATCTTATAGTTTTAACTGCTTTACATAGTCACACAAAGAAAAAGTCCCGGGATAAGTTTTTTTCTAACTCTTCTTCCAGCCTTGATTTTATCCGGTGAAGCTTCCACCTGCCTTCTCTTGGAATCTCTATTTCTCAGGGAAGTCTGACAAATATGCTACAACAAGCACCCCCATCGTACCACACTTCCATGAGCACTGCATCCCTGTGATGCTTCCCGACCTCCTGCATGTTTCAGGTGGTTGTCACTCTCTATCCTATCTATGTGTTTTAGAAAGAGCCCATGGTGTGCAGTGACTGTGTTTCCTTCCCGTTGTAGCCCCAGGGTCCCCATTTTACTCCGTGGGGTGGATGGCTTCCCGTCCTCACCTTACAGGACCGCTGAGCAGATTGCTACACCACTGACCTCCTTCTTGGTCCGCTCCTGGCTTCCCTTCGCCTCCCTCTCCGCAGCCCTCTATTATCACAGGCAGGAAGCAACGCAACAGGGGGAATTAGGTGCTTACACAGTGTGGGGAGGGGAGGAGGGGCGGGATTTCCAGGAATGACTTCCAGGGCCAGACTGAGCCGCCCCACAGGGCAGCTGCTCCCTCCCGTGCTGCACGTCCTACCTCTGACCCAGGGATCTGGAATCTGCTCTCAAGCAGGAGCTGCTGCTCCTGCTGACCCTGCAACAACTTACCGCCTCTGGATACAGGAAGCTAGTGACTGAGTGCTGGAACGCTGCTGCAGAAAGCTTCCAGGTTCCCGGCTGCCTCGGCAGAAAACAGACAGGGGCAGAAAGCCGGCCTCCGTCTCACTTTCAAATATCCCAGGAGTGTAACTCACTGGTCGAATTTATTCCAAGAACAGAATCCTACTTGCAAAGGAGCTATTTCACGTTCGTCTCTCTTGCTTGGATGTAAGCTTATAAGGGCAGAGACCATGTTTACTGGCTCACCACTGAATCACCCACATGCCGGGCACAGCAATCATTTAACATTGATAAGGTAACAGTGCTGGAACAAGGCACTATTCTAAGCTCTTGGTGTGTATTAACTCATTTAATTCTCACAACAAACCTCGGTTGTAGGTTTCGTTATCCTTCCCAATTTACAAATGTAGAACAGGCACAGAGAGGTGAAGTAAGTTGCTATGACCACACAGCAGAAAATGGTGCTTGAACCCAGCCTGTAGTCTGTATCCTTCTGCCTGAATGTCTGCTGAAGGTACGCTCATTTAAATGTTTACTGAGTTGAATTACGCAGAGGATTGATCATAAACAAATTCATAATTATAGACCACCTCTAGAGTAAAGGTTAACATATTTAACTATGGAGAAGCAGGTAGTTGTACTTTTGTTACCATTTATACTGGAAATTGGTGTGGTTTTTAAATTCTTATTATTATTGCCAAATGCACAAGAGATAATCTGTGCAAAGGTGAAAATTATTGATGATTCAAGTAGGTTGAAGTAATATTCAAGGACTTTGTACCTCTTAGACTCATGAAAACTTGGGAGTTAGAGAAATATGCTTGAGTATATTTTTTGCTAATACCTTATTAAGGGATCTTCACGTAGCCACATTAATCAATGTAAAAAGAACAATGAACATTGGTTTCTCCATTCCAAACAATAGATGTCAATTACATTTAAAATTGTTGCCTTAATAACTTCTGGGTGTCATTTTTCGTGGCTTTGGGAAGAGCAAAAATGCAGAGTAGAAAATTGGGCTACTTCCCTTCCCCACCTCCCTCCGCCCTCTATTTACTGACATAAGATGCTCTCACCTGTGTTTTCATTTCCATATTTAAAAACAAAAGTAACACTTGCTAATTGTTATAAGGTTGTCCTGAGTAGCTGTGTTGTTTGTAAAGTTCTTGGAACTGTTAGAAGAAAGGTATTAATACCAAAGCACAAACCACTTAAATAGTGTGCTATTGAATGAGGGTATGCTGTGCTCTAAAACAGTAATAGGCGAATTATTCCAAAGAAGTTTCATGTATTCTTAGATCACCAGATCTGTAGATTCTTATAGGTTTAGACTCTATACCATTTTTGAAGCGATACTGTGAAGAGAAAAAGTGAAATGGGCAGAGGTTTCTGAATGATATAGACGTGGAAACTGGAATACATCCAGTTTCGGCTTCCTCCTGAACTCACGGTGAACACGCCAACATTGCCCCACAGGGGAGAGACTGGCAAAGCCCTCAGCATGCTGGGCCTGCTAACTGGGGTTCCCAGTTAGCTTGCTGGGAAGACAAGTGTCCATCTGGCCGTGGAAGAGCCAGTCCAGCCAGGCTAACTTGCCCATGGATAAGAGTTCTTAGGCAAGTAAAAAAAAAAAAAAAAAGAAAGAAAAGAAAAAAGGAGTTTGTGACAGCTTTAGGGTTGTCTGTTCATGACTAAACATATGTGGGAGCAAATCCCTTGAAGGGATTGTCAACCTAAACTTTTTTTTTTTAACCTTAAGGCCTCTTTTGGTAAACATAGAATTTGTGTATTCTTTAATGAGAACTGAAATTTTAAGATAATTTTGTGAATAAAAGGAACTCAAAGGAGACGTAAATTTAGAATAAGCTTTTCAAACTATCTAATAACCGCTCCCATCCTCCGAGGTTTTCATTGCTCTCCTTTGGCACAGTCTGGTACGAATGCTAGGTTGGCTGTTCTGGAAAGCTATTCCCAGTTGGGCTCGGATGGCTGGACTGCTGTGAGAACGTAGACTTTGTGCCGCGCCTAGGCCGTGGTTCCATTTGTCTCATTTGTTTTCTAGACCCACTGGGCTGCTCCTTCATGGCAGCAGTATCAATTTGTCCTTTGTTTCGTGGTGCTTCCTAGGGATTTGAATTTGAGCAGCACTGTAACGGTTTAGTTACGGCACATTCATCTTTTTCATGTTCTTGTCCCCGATTACCCTGGCAATCCGTTAAAGATTGGTCAGCAACTTTGCTGTTGGGATTTTTCTCCTTCGACTCAGTTTACTACAGGCTACCGTAAATGCTGCAGATGGAATTCGTTGCCAACATGTGAACGTGACACTGTTTTGGTTTGGGCTTATCATTATCAATCAAAACTGAAGAACAGATACGGCAACAAACGTTGTAGATTCTGACTTTTATTTCCAGTTTGATAACGTGTGCCTCGTCAGATCCCCAACGACGCGTCTGCTTCTTAAAGGAGGCGTGTTTCCTCTTCGGCTTTTGCATTACTGGAGAGAATTCAGGAAGGAGGAGAGCTTGGACTGGAGAGCTACAGAATTTAGTTCTACCGACGGAGAGATGGTTAGAATTAGGGAGCACGCTGACAGATCGACGCATGTTTTCCACAGGGCATCTTCTATATTTCTAACCAGGTGAACCTCGGGTCAGTCTCCAGAAGCTGTTTTTCTTTTTTAGCGCAAACGAGACACCCTCTGGGAACCAAAATGAGTGTTGGCGCGCCCCACCCCTGCCTCCAACCAACTCTTCTCCTTCCCGCCCGCCCACAGCCGCTACTACAACTCCCAGCAAACACCGCGCAGCGCCGCAGGGGGACCAGCTCCGGCGGAGGCCCCGCCCCACGCGGAGCATGCTGGGAGTTGTAGTCAACAAGCCTGACCGCGCCTCCTTCTGCTATTAGGCATTCCCGCTTGGGAGATGGTAATTCGCTGCCGTAGCGGGTTCTCCAGTTTCGCAACCCTAACTGCTGCTAAACGGGACCGAGGATTGCGCCTTTCCGCCCCGCCGTGCGCGCCGCATCGGTGCCCCAGAGCTGAGCTCCGCCCCGTCGACACCCGCTCCCTTGACAGCTGGGCTGAGCTCGGAGCGCGGCGGGCCGGGAGCGCGCAGGCGCAGCAGCCGGCCGCGCGGGGCGGCGTGGAGGGCGGGCCGGGCGCGAGGCCTCGCAGCCGCAGGGGCGCGCACGTAGGCACGCAGAGGCATCACGTGGGGCGCCGAGGATCGCAGTGCGCGTGGCCGCGGCGGCTGGTGTGGGGTTGAGTCAGTTGTGAGACCCGGAGCTGCGGACGGGCGGGCGGCCCAGCGAGCCGGCGACAGAGCGGCGGGCGTCGGGTTCGGGAGCCGAGCGCTGGCCCCGCGTCAAGTCGGGCCGAGCCGCGCCGCAGTCGCCGCCGCCGCCGCCGCCCCCCGCCCGCAGCCAGCGACCCGCCGCGGGCGCGCACCCGCTCTGCGCTGTCTCCGATGGCGTCCGCCTCCGGGGCCATGGCGAAGCACGAGCAGATCCTGGTCCTCGACCCGCCCACAGACCTCAAATTCAAAGGTGGGCAGGGGCGGCCGGCGGGAGGGGCGGACTGGCGGGCGGGGGGTGGCGGCCGCGCCCGGTGGGCCCCCTCCCCCGCCGCCCGCGCTCGGCCCCGCCCGCGGGGGTGCGCGTTCCCTTGCCTCCTCCCGCCCCGCGCGCCCGCCGCCATCTTGCGGCGCGCGGGCGCCTCGCTGCGGCGGCGGCCTCGTCCTTGGCCCGCGGGCCGGGGCGGGGTCCGGACGTGGGCGGTGGGGCGGGAGGCCGGGCGCGGGCCGGGCTCTGCGTCAGCGGGGACCGGCGGCTGGACGTTCTCCGCGCCGGGCGACACCTGCGCCGGGGCGACACCTGCACGTGGACTCTGGGGCTGCGGGGCCCGAGGGAGCTCCTCGGGGGGGTTTCTCCTGGGGATGCTGAGGGCGTGCGGGGAGCCTGCGGGGAAGCGGGGTTCGTCCCAGCTCCCGCCACGGGGAGACCGAATCCGCTTGTGCAGGAGTCCGTATCTTGTCCTTAATTCAGGGACTCTTCGGAGCACGGAGCCTGTGAGATGTGTGGCCGCTTTAGTGCTTAAATCAAATCCCTCGTTGTAGTCCAAGGTTGAGTCCGAAAGGAAAACAGATTGCTTTCCATAGGAAACGCTTTAAATAGCTTTAGGAGTTTTAAAATGTTGTATTCTGACGTTATGAGAGGAATATTGTATAAAGCCTTCATTTTGGAAGCTCTAGTGCTTTTCCGAATTTCTTTGAATGGAAATGTCAGTGAGCTGCTTGTTAGGTAAGGATTCGGTTTTAAGACAACTCCACGAAATATTAATATTTTGAGAGGCGCTAAGTGCATTTTATTGTAGCAAGTTTATGTGCGCGGCATGATTTTACATAGTTGTAGGCGAAAGGAAAAAAAAAACTTTTGGGGAATCATGAATGTAATGATTTAGATAATACTTAACTCAAATAGCTATTATTTTAGGGTAGAGGAATTTAGTGTAAACCTTTATGGTGTGTGGTTCTTCCGAGAACTTTAGTATTTTGCTTTTATTTTTTGGGAGGCTGAGTTTACAGAGGAAGTTTTCTCTTCTGGTTAACCTGTGTGTGTTGCCATAAGGGACTTGGATGCCGTTAAAACTAGTTGTAGGTCAGGAAATGTTCGCAGAGTTTGACGCTTTCTGCTTAGAGAAGTTGTAATGTTTCCATAGTAAGAGACTAGTAATAGCGAAGAGGCAAGTTAAAAAAACAACCAAAAACCCTACACAGTGACTTGCCAAATAGTTAACTCATTTCAGGTATTGAAGATTTATTAGCTATGATGATAGAACAGGTTCTTGTGTTATGGATGAAGGTAGTTCACAGGACGTATTAAAGTTTGGACATAAGTTGACTTTAAAAAAAAAGAGTTTCACTGGAAATTTTATAGGGACACACATTCACTTGGGCCATTTACTTAGCAAACACTAGTGAAAGCTTTGTGCCGGGACTTCCTTGGTGGTCCAGTGGTTAAAACTTCACCTTCCAGCGCAGAGGGTGCGGGTTCAATCTCTGGTCGGGGAGCTAGGTTTCCACATGCCTCACCGCCAAAAACATGACACAGAAGCAATATTGTAACAAATTCAATAAAGACTTTAAAAATGGTCCACATCAAAAAAAAAAATCTTAAAAAAAAAAAAGCTTTGTGCCATCTCTATATTTGATTAAGAGTATTCAACAATGAGTAATTTATTCAGCAGGTATCAGCTTACTTTTGGGGATTCAGTGGTAAGCAAGGTAGAGGGAAGGTCCACAGTTAGTTTGGTTTAATGGGGTAAGCATACAATTAACAACAGTAAAATGTGCTAGGTTTTATCTCAGCCCTTGAAGAACTCCTAGATGGAAAAGACATATAGATGCTGTAACAGAGGCAAAACAAGTATGAGGAAAGAAACCCCTTCTTCCTTCCTCCCCTCTTGCTTTAGGAAGCAGCTTGCTTTCAAATGGGGAAGGGGGAGGGCTGGTCAAGGGAATGGTTTGCTCCTTTACTGATGTGAGAGAAGGTTGGCTTGTACTTAAATACCCAGTGGGTTGCTGTGTGCTTCCGTCTAAAAGTGGGGTAATGGGGAGGATTGGGAAAGAGGAGGGGTAGGATGAATTGGGAGGTGACATTTGGTGTCATTTGAACTTCTTAATAAAAGTTACTCTTCTAGTCAAAGGTAAATAGATTGCTCTGATGGAAAGCTCTCTGTATTCCGAAGAGCAGTTCAACACTAAGTGAGGAGACTCAGTTAGAATCAGCAATCTCTTTATGCTTCATTTGATGGTGGTATAAAAAGTCATTTAACTTTACCGTGAATTACCCGTAATTTTCAGTTTAAGTAAAAGTCTATTAAAGGATAGTTTTGCAAAATGTCACCTGCTGGTAGGTTTATTTGAATTAGTTTGACTTTACATTTGATTAAGATGGTTTCTCCAAGAATGAGTCATTTAATCATTCTGAGATTGGGTGGTGAATTTTTCTGTTACATGCATAACAAAGTCATCTTGATATGAATTATCATCACTTTGCACAATTGTGGAGAAGCAGATAGTAGTTTAATAGATTTTCTACATACCTCAATATTTTATTGAAGTTTATTGTTTTCTACAATTGTTTATATGAAAATACGTTTAGAATGATGTCATGAATTCTAAAGTAGTTCTTTTGTTGCATTAGTAACGAAAAAGAGGTAGATATTTTCAAATTCTGTTTTTTAAGCCCTGGCAGTAATTTGACGTAGAATTCAGATTTGAAATTTGATATTACGTGTGAGAGACTTTTTTTTGGGGGGGGTCCTTAAAATGTTTATTTACTATTATAAAATTTCTTCCTTTGTATTATACAACATTTTATTTTTCCAGCCTGTTAGTAATTCTGGAGGAGAGTTTGGAGAAGAAAGTTTAGAAAATGCTAAAATAAATTGTGAATGTATTCTTCCTCCTAATGATCAGAGAAAGAGGAAAATAGACCAAAATCATTGTATTCAAGGTGGCCCATAACAGTAACATCAGTAAAGAAAACTAAGCTCTCTGAGTGACGAGGGACCTGCAGTGTGTCAGCCAAAGCATCTTTGAATAGCAGCACATCACGATGAGGAGGCCTGAGTGAGGATGGGGAATACTCCTCCTCTTGGTGGGTATTTGGCACATTTTTAGGTATTTCAGATGATTCCTGTTTCACAGTGGCTACATCAAATCCCTGGGGTGATTCCGGCCCCCCCTACCCCCCCAAATAGGACATGGTTGTCTTATTACTCTGTTCCTTAACAGTTTTCAAGGAGCTCTTGACTGCCCACCAGATAAAAGCGTAAGTCTCAGTGTGACATACAAGCCCTTCCGTTATGTGCTGTCTCCTCTTGTTACACCTGTTCGTCGGCACATGTCCACACTTTCTTCTCTGAGAAAGAAAAACCCTTCTCATATTTAAGCTTATTTGTTCTGTTATTTTTGCTAGTTAAGGTAAAAGTCTTTCATGACTCAGACCATGTTCCATCAGATATTTTCTCGGTCATGTTTTCAACCACTGGCTTCTTCCTTTAAACATAAAAATGCACTTAAGTCTTTCATTTTAAAAACAAATAAGCCAACAAAATACTTCCTTGACTCCCAGCTCCTTGTGGTACTTGCCCCTCCTGTGCTTCATTTCCTTTGCAGTCAGACTTCTTGGAAAAGTAGTTCATGTTCCCCGTCTCCCTGTTCCTCTCCTCCTGTCCACTGTCCTCCCTGCTTCCTGATGGCTGCTGCAGTGACCACTGCCACTTTCTCTCTGCCTTGACCTCTCTTGGGCACTTGCCATTATTGACAGTTCGTCTTTTTAAAAACTCGATTCTTTTGCCTTCTGTGACACAGTTATCTTCTGGTTTTCTTCTTTGCTCTTTACTGTCTCATTTGTGACCTTTTTCTTAAATGCTCATGTTTGTGAGATTCTGACTTGGTTTCAACTTTATCTCACTCTGAACTTCCCTTGTTCAGGCTTCCTTGTTTTGAGGGCTTCTCTTTCCCCTCCTTGCTCTCTTTTTGCACACATTGGTATACTCCCAAATCTGTGTTGAATTCAGACTTAAAATCACCTTTGGAATACATACTAATTACTTATTGACATTTGGATTTGAATGTTGCTCAGACATCTCAAACTGCGCATATCCCAAACTGGTTTTTTACATTGATGTTAAGGGGGAGAACGGTACAGGTGTGGAGGTAGTGGAGTGATGTCATATTTGTAGTTAAGGAAACACACTTCTGGTAGCAATATGGAGTAATATGGGAGGGAGAGATGAATTAGGCAGCTGCTGCTGTCCACGCAAGAGGTGACCGCTTGTGGGGTGGTGTTGGAGATGCAAAAAGTTAAAGACCGTCAAGCTGGTGAGACCCGGGGGTCTCTTAGGTGTGTGCACTGGGAGAGTGTGTCTTAAAGGCTCTGATTTCTGGCTTACACACCTGGAGAGAGGGGAGAACAAGCCCTGGCTGTCTCATGAGAACGGGTGCGTTTTACCCAGGAGGAGTGGGAGAGTAAGGTCCTCATCTCCTTGGACAGGTTAGCTACATTTAGGTCCTTTCAGGGTTGTCACGAGGAGGTGAATCGTAGGCCTTTGGTGGTACGGGCGTGTTACTCGGGAGAGCTCTGGGCTTGGCCAGTTTCTTTGCTTCAGGTGACTCTCTTTCCTCTACTGGTCAGCAGCTGGTCTCCTTTTCTCTAGCATCCCCTCCCTCCAGCCTGTCGTCTACACGGATGCTAGAAAGAACTACCCTTTGAAAAGTGCACACCTGATACTGTTGCTCCCTGGGTTGAAGAACCTGCACCATTTTCCCATTATGCACTTGACAAAGCTCCACATCCACCGCCTGCCTCTTCATTTCTCTTCTGCCGTAGCTTTGGTTATATGAAACCATCTCTCCAGATGCTTTCAGCTGTTGCAAGCCTCTCCAGATGCTCTTTTCAGAGTGTTGTCCTCCCTCCTGTCAGGCAGGCTTTCTCCACTTCAAGAGCCCCTTCCTCTTGTGCTGTCTTTGATTTTCCCAGGCCACTTGGTCACTGCCTTCTTCATGCCACTATCCAAGCTTGTGCTTATCTGCAGTTACAGCACTCACCATTGTATAGTATTTATGTTTACGTACTTTTCTCTCACAATCTGTACTGTAAAGTACTTGAGGATATGCTCATTTATTTTTATGTCCATAATAACAAGATCTGGCATGGGATGATTGTCCAGTGAGTGTTGATTGCACTAATAAGACGCAGATGATTTCTCCTGTAATTCATGTTTTCTGTCTTGGATCTCTTTTCAGTAGGGTTTTTCATCTGCCTTTGCAGGTACTTGTGTTTTCAGAGTTTTGTAGTTACAGAAAAGGGTATTTTGTTAAGAGCTGACTAACGATAGATACATTGTTCATTCTTTATGCTTCACCTTTTTCATTTGTTAAGTGAGAAGTGGGACTGGGTGATTTCTTGGGTAGTGGTCAGGCTGTCAGGGTTTGTGAATGTATATGACAGTTGAGTGCAAAAGGAAGACACAATTTTTCCCTGCAAAAGAAAAACACAGTTTTTCTCTTTACATATGTAAAGAATTGGGAGACCTTGATTGAGTTAAGTTCTGCAAAGTTTGGTATTTTGTGATTGTTAGTGTTGGTAATTTTGTTGTTGGCTTACTGTACTAGTTACCTGTTAGATTTCCTTTAAGACCTTCCTTAACCATACACAGATGGTCTGTGAAGAGAGTTTGTTAGCAAGGACCCTTTTATTTTCTCAGAGGCTCTTCCTGACTCTCTTTTTCTTGTTGCTTTTCTATCTTGACTGACCGACCCTTCAATGAACTCCTGTCTTTCAGAGGAGATAGTGGTTAATATAGGATGGATCCTACTTTCCTTCATAAAAAGTTGGTTTAAAAGAAAATTACGTGTTCGCCAGTTTATTAAACTTTACAGACCACAAAATGTAATATTATTTTGTATAACTACTAAAGAAAAATTCTTGTTAAAAAAAGAATTAAATGCAAGAGGGGGTTATTTTTGCAAATGCTTGTTTACTGGGTTTATTATAACTGAAATGTGACTCAAATTACTCTGTTTAAAATTTCTTATGAAAACTTTCAAACATTTATAAAAACCTTTATACACTTAACGAAACCTCTATACTCTTAAATTTAATAATTTCATATATACTTAAGTTTAATGATTATTAGTATTTTACTGTGTTTTTTTGGGGGGGTGGGGTTACCACAGTATTTTAAACAAATTCTGGCTGTTAGCATCTCAGGCTTAAATATCTGAGCTTGCATTTCTAATAAACAAAAAAAGGGTAATTTTCGTTGCAGAATCGTGACACCATTGTCACTTAATAAAACCAAAAATAATTCTTCAATAATCTGATATTTTGTCTATTGAAATCTTCCCAGTTACAGTCCTGGTTTTTAGTTGGTTTGTTCAGTCTATGCATTGCATGCGGCTGTTGTATCCAGGTCGTCTTATCTTAACAGTGCCTCCACCACTTCCTTTTTATCATGCCATTTACTTGTTGAAAAGACCAGGTCATTGTCCAGTGGAATGTCCTATATTGATATTTCTGGTATGTAGTTCCTGTAAATTTGGAGTTGGATTTAAGGGCTTGAAGATTCAGGTTTCAGTATTTTTTTGGTAAAAATACTGCATAGATAGAATTGTGTCACATCAGGTGTGGATAACGTCTGGTTGTCCAACTTGTAGTGATGTTAAGTTGATTGGTGATGACCGCCTTATCCCTCCCTTGAAAAGTTGCGTAAGTATGAGTGCATTTATGGTAATACGTGTGAGGGAAAAGATCAGAAAGAAAATAACGTTAGCAGTCATTAGCTCTACTTTAGGATGCTTTTGTTTTCACGTTTTTACTTTTCTGTGTTTTCCAAGATTTCTGCAATGAACATTCAGTGCCTTTAATGGTAAGAGAAAAAAATTATTTTGTTATTAGACTCAGTACTTTGAGAGGTTATATCAAAAGTCTCGTTTGTCCTACCTGTAATACTTTGTTTTATTTTTTATTAATAACTTAAGCCTTTTATACAGGCTGAAGTCTTTTTTTTTTTTTTTAATAATAAAGCAGTTATATAAGGTCAATAGAAAACAAGTCTGTAACTATACCGTAGCAGTTCAGAAATCAAGGCATATAAAGACAAGTAGAAAATCATGTTTGTTTGAAAGCAAATCTAATTTATAACTAACTGTACATACATCTGTTAAGTTTCATTGGGCTCTTACTGTTAGGATCAATTGGTGGTCTCTTGTGAGAGCGTGGTAGATTAGTTTGGGGTATTTATTTCTCAGAGAATGGGCCCTGCCCATAGACTGTATTAGAGGCAAGTAGGTCTAAGCAGCGTGTAAGTTCACAGGATCCCTCTTCGTCCAGACAGTGCGGAGGGTTCAGTGGTGGGCACCTCGCCCAAGGCCAGTCAATATAGACATACTGATGATTGGCTAGTCACAATGTTGAAGCCTCCTCCTTAAACACGATAGGTTTTAGAATTTTAAGGTCACAGAGACTTGGAGACAGTGGCTGATTTGGGCCATGTCAAGCAGAAGTAGCCAGTTGGGAGAGAACAGGGAGAGGAAAGCAGGCAAGAGAGGTCTTGTGGTTCCAGTATCAGTTTCTCTTGAATGCAGCCTTTTGTGAGGCCAGCTGTACCTCATGTCCTGTGTCACTGAGATTGCTTTCATCTTTATAATCAACGCTTAAGTATGATTTTATTCTTCATAATAAAATTCCTTGCTTAAATAAAATTAGACTTCAACATTTATGAGACTGTGTTCAACTTTATGACTGTGACACATATTTCACTTTATAAAAATAACCTCAACTAATGTCTTAAATTTTTATAAATACCATTTTTGATGCCGTGTCATTAATATACCATAGAATTTATTTTTTTAAATTTTATTTTATTTTTGGCTGCATTGGGTCTTCATTGCTGCGCACGGGCTTTCTTTAGTTGCGGTGCACGGGCTTCTCATTGCGGTCGCTTCTCTTTGTTGCGGAGCATGGGCTCTAGGCACGCGGGCTGCAGTAGTTGTGGCATGTGGGCTCAGTAGTTGTGGCTCGCGGGTTCTAGAGCGCAGGCTCAGTAGTTTTGGCGCAGAGGCGTAGTTCCGCGGCATGTGGGATCTTCCCGGACCAGGGATCGAATCCGTGTCCCCTGCATTGGCAGGCGGATTCTTAACCGCTGTGCCACCAGGGAAGTCCCAGTATACCATAGTTAGCTTAGCTACTTTTCTCTGGCATTTGAGGAGTTCTCTAGGATAGTTACCTCGAACATTTGGTACTGTTTTCAAAATTCAGGCTTAAATGAATGAGATGTTTAGTTACTTACGTTTCAGCTTTTAAAGGATGTGATTGGATTCGGTGGCCATTTTTAAAAATAGTTATGTTAAAGAATTGTTAATATGAGAGAGCTTTAAAGTACTGGTTTGTAATATAAATTGACACATTTCTTATGGGCCTACATTTTGACAGCCTTTTATTTTGTAGCTATATACTTCCATATATACTCATCCATATATATTTACACGTGTGTGTGTGTATATATACATACATATTTTTATTTTGGTACTTGGATAATCTGACATGAATTTGAGTGACTGCTGTACCTTTAAAGGTATAGAGCACCTTTATATCATGGAGTGTGTTTTCTGTTTGTTTTCTCTGTGAACAGGTTTTACTTTTATAGCTTATAGGGGAAGATGAATCCCTTGGTTTTGTTTTCTAAGTACTGTTCCCACTGCCAAAAATCTCAGTAACAGCACCTTCAAAAGATAGCTTTTTCTGAATCTTTTCAGTCCCCACCCCCCCACTTTAAAAATAAAAGATTTTGTGAACAAATTAAGGTAATATGAATTCACGTTTAAAAGTCCCTTCTGGGGCTTCCCTGGTGGCGCAGTGGTTGAGAACCTGCCTGCCAATGCAGGGGACACGGGTTCAAGCCCTGGTCTGGGAAGATCCCACATGCCGCGGAGCAACTAGGCCCGTGAGCCACAACTACTGAGCCTGTGCGTCTGGAGCCTGTGCTCCGTAACAAGAGAGGCCGCGATAGTGAGAGGCCCGCACACCGCGATGAAGAGTGGCCCCCACTTGCCGCAACTAGAGAAAGCCCTCGCACAGAAACGAAGACCCAACACAGCCAAAAATAAAAAATAATAAATAAATAAATAATTAAAAAAAAAAAAAAAAAAAAAGTCCCTTCTGATTATAAAATCAATGCTTAATATAGAAAGTTGAAAAAGCATAGAACAGTATAAAGCAAATAAAAATTACTCAATCCTACCACCTATAAATAACCAGTTTCTTTTTTAAAAAATATATTTATTTATTTATTTTGGCTGCGCCAGGTCTTAGTTGCGGCATACAGACTTCTTAGTTGTGGCATGTGAACTCTTAGTTGCGGCATGCATGCGGGATCTAGTTCCCTGACCAGGGGTCAAACCCAGGCCCCCCTGCATTGGGAGCACAGAGTCTTACCACTGGACCACCAGGGAAGTCCCTAAATAATCACTGTTAACAGTTGATTATTTTTTCTGTGTATGACTCTTTTATATCCTATATTTTTTAGTTAATATTATTGTGATAATTTTCCCATGTTATAAGTATTTTGCTTCTAATCTAACAGGAGCTTTAGATCTGTAAATGGTGCTAAAAACATTTATTACAGGTTCTCCCGAAGATATCCATTTCTCTTTTATTCTTTCCCATCTTGCCTACCTAGATTTTAAAGAGTAATCTAAACTCTTCAGATATGGAACGCTTATTTCTGTTTTAACAAAGGTGTTAATTTAAGCATATTTTATGTTTAATCCTGAGTGCAAGCATGAAAAAAAAATTTTTTTATGTGTGTGTACATCTTATTTTTCTCTAGAAAGTTACACAGTGGAAGGACATAAGATTTATATAAAAATGTTACAAATCAAAATGTTTCATTTCTGTGTGAAGACAATGTTGTTTATTCTCTCCCACTTGTTTTCAGGATTGTGTCACAAAGATTGTTTAGGTCAGAGTGAGCAGTCTGTGCATCAAAAGGTCAGAAAAAGTACTTCTAAAATGTTTAGTAGCTTTATACAAAATGTCAGTGAGGCTGTGATCATCTAGGATTGAATTACCGGCCATGTTACCATGGAGTAGTAAGTGTTTTCTAATTAAGGCAGTAAGTAAAGTTGTTCATAAATGTCACATACTTTGAGGGCTGAGAGGAGTCTTAGAGATGGTTTTGTGTACTGAGCTAGAGTGGAGGGTTAGACTGTGCTGGAGAAGTGACATGATTTGCTCAAGGTCAGTCCCCTTGTTGATGGTGTTAGATTGTGAGCCTCTAACTCAACACACTGCATTATGCTTTTTACAAAAGTCAGTACGTACACCATCAATAGCAGACCGCCCCCCCCCGTGCCCCCGCCCCCCCGCCCCCCGCAGGATGGTGATGGATGAGTATTTAACTGTGCTCAGAACACTGCTGTATTAACTGAAAGTGCTGAAAAAGAAAGAAAAGGCATGGTTCCTGCCTGTTGGTTACTTTTAACTATAACTTTAAGCCCCTAGAGTGGGAAAACTTTTTTTTTTTTTTTTTAATGACAACACACTACTATGTTAAGTGGATTTTGGACATTTTTTCATGATACATTTTGAAATTCTTTGTTGATTATATAATGTGGATAAACAAGGGCAGTGAAGCGGTTTAAGAAATCAGAGCTTTTCTTAAATAGTAGAAGATTTAAATAAAATAGGCAAGTTTGGCTTTTGTATTAATCTCAGGGTCCATACTTTTGTAAGGTTAATGAAAGCTTATAAAAAGATATGTTTAGTGCTTTAATAACTAAACCATCTTGAATAGAAATGACTCATTTTGTTTCCCGGAAAGTGGTCTTCTGTTTATTTTTACACTAATGTTTGTACAATAATATTTATTCAGTACCTACTATGCCAGGGATTGTCCAGCTGGGGATACAGCTGCAAATAGAACAGAGACCCAGTCTTCATGGAGCTTACATTCGCTCAAGTCTGAGATTTCAGTGTGTTTGGGAATAAAATACAGTAAATAAATTAAGGTAACTTCATCTTTAAAATTTGTAATGAAGATGTTTTAGGGCTTTCTTTGATGTAAAACATAAAAACTGTTTTCTTGGTGTTTGATACTTGTTTCCAGAAATATTCATCCTGTGGAACCAAGGGAAATACAGTAAAATATCCAATAAAAATCTTTTTCTTATATTACTGATTTGACTACGGTTTCATGCTTTAACGCTGCAGAAATCCGCCTGGAATGGCTCATGAATTAGGAAATAAATAGAGCTTAGGTATTTGCATAAAATACATAGAGAATTTATGAGAGTTCAGGCTCTGGAGGCAGACCTGGCTTCCCACTTCCATGGCTTTGTGCTTGTCTGACCTTGGACAAGTATTCTAACTTCTGACTCAGAGTTGACTCATCTGTAAAATGAGGATAAGTAATAAAAGTATCAGCCTCATAGGCTTGTTATTAGGGTTAGTGACATAATTCACACAAAGTTCTTGATACATGGTGAGTGTCCAGTAAAGGCTAGATTGTAAAAACTTCTGTTATCACTGTTTTTACTAGTACTGTTGCTGCCATGCTACTATTACTGAGGGAGTTATTAGTAGATGTTCTGTATGCTGTACAGCATATAATTCAGATGTGTGGTTAAGTTAACATAGCGAGACATATTCAGCAACATAATCCTGTGTTACTGGAAAGCTGTTTAATCAGTGATGCAGCCGTTAATTTGCTAACACCTGTGGAAACATTGAAGCAGTCATCACTGACTTCACTACAGCTACATTATTTATATATTTGAGCTGAGCATCCAGCCTGCCTCATTAGGATTTTTACCTATTCTGTTTCAGTACAGATAGGATGGAGGAGTGAAAATGTCATGCTGGGGTAAATGATTTATGAATACCTAGAGTCATAGCAGAACGTACATACTTCTGATATTTTTTGTTGTTATTGCATGTTGATTAAGAACAATCCATGTGATTGCTCAGCCATACTCAGGTTAAGGCCGGTGTGCATTACTCCAGTTCATTCAGGGATGAGCCGGTTTCTTCTCAGGGAGCTTATAGTTAGTGGGTGATTTAAGACATACATAAATAATAAAGTGAGACGTGCGGGGAGAGAGGTAGGGACACTGTGCTATGGTAGTTGTATGGTCACCCTTGTTTCTCCTCAGCGATGCATGCTTTGGTTCATTGCACTTTCTGTTGTTATCCTCCCGAGGTCACTAACTCAATCTGTACCCCATAGCCAAGAACTCAGAGCTTGTCCAGAACCGGAGAGTCTGAAAGGTGAGCCTGCTTCAGTGTTACAGGTGCTGTAGAAGACATGGGACTCCTGGGTTTAGAGACAAAGGATGTTATTCTCAGGGCACTGCAGGCAGCAACTTCATAGTTGTGTTGGTTTCCTTTGCCCCTCAAATTCCATGGGGGCAACACAAAGGGGTTCAGTGCAGGTGGGTGCTGCCCACCTGGTGGGTTTGCGTCATAGCTGAGAAACCTTGAGTCTAGGGCCCCTGAATCTTTTGTGATGGGCTGCACAGAAACCTGCCTGACCTTTTTCCAGAGGAGGACCTGAGCATTATCACACTGGACAGTAAACAAACCTGCCCTCTCCTCAAGAGGGAGATGCTGACAGTCAGATGCAAGACTGTTCACAAGGATCTACTGTAGTAGATCCTTGAAAAGACAGTCTGTATGAAAGCCTCCAGGGCCTCAACTGGCAAAAGGTGCAGAAATGCTAGAGACCCATGGAGACTTGTCTCACAACAGACCTCCGGGTTGCTGGTCTAAACGATGCTACGGAGTTCGTGAGTTAACATTCATGCACATAGCCTGTTTATTCTTGAGCTGCATCCCAGAGGCCTTTTCTGTTTCTGAAATGCTCCATGCTATATTCAGGACCACTTATCCTGAAATAAAATTTGATTCTCTTCTTTTTTTTTTTTTTTTTTTTTAATCTATTTTTTTGTCTGTGTTGGGTCTTCGTTTCTGTGCGAGGGCTTTCCCTAGCTGCTGCGAGCAGGGGCCACTCTCCATCGCGGTGCGCAGGCCTCTCACCGTCACGGCCTCTCTTGTTGTGGAGCACAGGCTCCAGACACGCAGGCTCAGTCGCCGTGGCTCACGGGCCCAGTTGCTCCGCGGCATGTGGGATCCTCCCAGACCAGGGCTCGAACCCGCGTCCCCTGCATTGGCAGGCAGACTCTCAACCACTGTGCCACCAGGGAAGCCCCTGATTCTCTTCTTAGTAAGCAGATACTGTTGAACTCAAGTTGATATACATGCTGAGGTGTTTAGGAGTCTTCAGTTACTTTGGAATGCATCAAAATAAGATGGATGGATGGCCAGAGATGGCTTGGTAGATTGATAGGTCTCAAAGTAAGTAACAGCAAAGTGTTAATTGTAGAGTCTAGGTTATGGGTGTATAATCATAATTGTTCACTGTTCAGTTTCTTTGAAGTTTTTCAAAATGCGGGGGGAAAAGCCAAGTGCTCTCTCCCCTTATTTCCCCCAAGTCAGTTTTCTTTGCAACTAAACAAAGCCTGGCATTTCAAGAAAACTTTAACGGCAATTTACATCAAAATAGGTATATATGATAACCATTTAAGAAACTGTTTAGTCAGAGTGGTTCTACTTTTAGCTGTTTTTAGCTTAATTGTGTTCCTTTTAAGAGTGGGAGGTTTGGAGAACTATTTAAGAGGAAATCATTGCTCTAAATTTTTTTTATGACATTTTTTTTAAAATATATTTTTTATTTATTTATTTTTGGCTGCATTGGGTGTTCGTTGCTGTGCACTTTCTCTGGTTGCGGTGAACGGGGGCTACTGTTGCTTGTGGTGCGTGGGCTTCTCATTATGGTGGCTTCTCTTGTTGCAGAGCACGGGCTCTAGGCATGCGAGTTTCAGTAGTTTGGCACGCAGGCTCACTAGCTGTGGCTCGCGGGCTCTAGAGCACAGGCTCAGTAGTTGTGGCGCACAGGCTTAGTTGCCCTGCGGCATGTGGGATCTTCCTGGACCAGGGCTTGAGCCTGTGTCCCCTGCATTGGCAGGCGGATTCTTAACCACGTCGCCACCGGGGAAGTCCTGCTCTAAATTTTAGGTATACAGCGTTTCATGACGGAAATATATTTTTAGGTAAAGGAGTCAGGCTAGTCTCACTTAGGACATCCTTCTGGGTGAGCTGCCCTAAACTTTTCCTACATTTTTGAAGTTTGAGGTTCCAAGTTTTTTCCAAACTTTTTAACGCAGGGACCATATTTATGTATGTTATATTTCCATCTGTTAGAATTTGGGACTGAGAATAGGACTTTGGCTTACTGGGAATGATAATGTAGTAGAGCTAGGATAGAATACTTAGTGACAGGAAGTGGCGTGGGAGATTGAAGGAGGGCAGCCTGTGTAATTAAAAGGTGGAGTTTTAAAATTTAATTTTGTTTTTTCAGTAAAAGAGTTCAAGTAAATGTTATCTGTGTGGAATTTTGTTTTATATGGTATATTTTTACATATAAACAGTGAAATTTAATCTGTAAAGTAGGAGGTATCAGATGGTATCTGTGGTTGGTGACTAGTTTACAATCAAGTAATCATAAAATGGACTGTTGCAGTGATTGTTCCTAAATGTTAAACTAAGCATTTATATTGAACAAATGGCAGGATTGTCTTCAATTACAAGGATTAAGTTTTAGAAATCCTCAAAACATGAGTATTTATTTCCTATATAAGTTGCTTCGAATGTTTCACTTTTTCATCAAAACACTGCTTTTCACTTTTTTTTTAAAATTAATTAATTTATTTATTTTTGGCTGTGTTGGGTCTTCGTTTCTGTGTGAGGGCTTCCTCTAGTTGCGGCGAGCGGGGGCCACTCTTCATCGCGGTGCGCGGACCTCTCACTATCGGGGCCTCTCTTGTTGCGGAGCACAGGCTCCAGACGTGCAGGCTCAGTAATTGTGGCTCACGGGCCCAGTTGCTCCGTGGCATGTGGGATCTTCCCAGACCAGGGCTCAAACCCGTGTCCCCTGCATTGGCAGGCAGATTCTCAACCACTGCACCACCAGGGAAGCCCTGCTTTTCACTTTTTTTTCAGTTTAATTTTTTTAAGCTTACACCAAGGGTCAGCTTTTCTTAAAAACAAGAACAAAAAAAAATCTTTACTGTTTTTCATAAAAGAAAAATATGTACAGTTTAAAGAATTATCAAGAAGTCAGTAGCTCTGCAGTCACTGCTCAGGTTCAGAAATAGAACTTCTGTGTTGCAAAGCTCTCCTCATACCCTCTCCCTGCAAAGTTAACTCCTGTTTTTTATGGTAACCATTTACTTGTTTTTCTTAATGGTTTAAACACGTAAGCATTGCAGGGGATATTAGTAAAGCAGGAGATTATTGATATAATGCAGTGGTTTTTAACCTTATTTGACACGATATCCCATTTTGATATTTTATATTTTGTAATGCCCATTTTTCCATCCTGAAGTGAAATTCATATATAAAATTACCTACCGACATACACAGTTAAAATTTTTTAATATAATGCCTTAACTATAACATAAAGGAGAAGAAAGTGAATTTGTGATGAAATATGCATTTCAATGTGTAAATGTTTGGGCATGACTGTAGTAGAAGACTAATGAATTAGCCAGATGCCTGTAACTTACTTAAATAAATGAGTTTGGATTTAAGGGAAGTTAAGGGAGGAGTTATCTGATAGAGGGTTTTCTCTAACGTTTTGAAATAAGGGCAAGAGAATATTTATGCATGTGGGTAGAATCATGTGAATGTGTCACCCATACATGTGTGCTGACTGGGCCAGACGTTTGTAGGGATTTAAGTGTCCTGAGTGACATTGCTGTTGGTAGAATAATTTTCTGTAATGGTAAACTCACCTTGCAGAGTTTTAGGGAAAGAGAAAAAGGTTTCTTGTTTTACACAATAGATGTATTTCTGGGAAAGAGGGTTTTTTTCTTAAACCAATGTGGATTTCTGGAGGGGTATGTGAAGATCTGGTGGGATGGGGGCCTAATACTGTACTTGATTGCGTGGATCTACCCGGGTGTTGCGAAATGTCTAACATCCTGTTCCTCTTCCCCCCCAACAGTAGCACCACCCAGTCCTAATGTCAGACAGAAGTACCTGACAGTGGCAGTATTACCCTGGATTTAGGCTTGTGTTGTAGCAGATAAATTACATAACTTTTCCTCTATTTTTGAGGGCCTGTAAGGATAGATTCTATCAGGTCTGTTAAACCTGCAGGCTCCAGGAATCCACGATACACCCCCACCCCAGATCGCCCCATCTCACCCTCACCCTCCAGAAAAACCCAAGGTAAAATTGTTGTGAATATTTGCCTGTGTATGTTTTTCTGGGTTAGTATATAGTTTTCATGAGATTCGTAAAGAGTTTCTGTGACCCACAAAGGTGGAACAGATGTTTCTGCCTAAGACCTCTTCCAGCTGTTAAATCTGGTTATTATGCTAGTGGTCATTAGTACTTGCTGATTTTGCATTTTAACCAGGAAAATGGGCTCAGACTCTGAACTGGCTGCTGGGGGCAACCCTTACTGAGAGGCTTGGTTAGAGGGACACAGTGGAGTAGAAAATCTCAAATTCATTTGTTAGGTGGCTTTATTGTAGGTAATTTTACAGTTTACTGATAAGGTTAACATATTCAGTAAAGAATTTGGCTTTTGGTGGAATTTTTTTCTTTTGACATATTATCTTCATCTTTAGGTAGTTTGCATTTTTATGTCTAGAAAGACTACCGATCTATTATTTAAGATTTATAATCCCTTTTGGGCAATATAAAATGTAAGTACTGTTTCAGAATTCATATGTTGATGAAAATTGACACATGGTCATTTTCTAAGTCAGTTTAAAAAATCAGTTATTTTACCTTGTTTTGGATAGTTGGTACTTTCCTGTAAAATTGGGGAAATTTAAAAAATTGAATTTAAAATTACGAATTAAAACTTACATAAAATTATGTTATAAAAATACAGGATTGTTCAAAATTAAAATTTTGTAAAATGTTTCTTTTGTTATTTTACTAAGGAACTTTTAAAAATAAATTTATACTTAGTGCTAATGTTAAATTCCTAGTTGAAATAGTCACGTAAAATTGTACACATTCTCAGTTACCTGTAGTAATTTATGGATTTTCAGAATGTTAAGAAATGGAATCTATGTCTTTAAGACTTGTAGTTTTAACAGTTTAAAATGTGTCTCTAGCCAACGATTTTGTGGATTCACGCAGCAAAATGGACAGATTGGAGCTTTCCCCTTCACTCCCCCGGGCCAGTGTATGGTGGGGTAGTTAGCTGCTAGCCAAAAAATGCAAGCAATTGGGATTGAAGAAGCAGCAAAGGATGTAAAATAATATATAAATGCAGTGATTAACCTGACCATGTAATTCAAGCAAGCCGTCCAAAAGATTGTAGTTCTTATATATATTGTATATATATTTTTAAAAAATGTGTACTTGTTGATTTAAATGTCTATTTCACATTAGAATTTTTTCCATAACTGGTTCTCTGCCTTTATATGTTTTCTTCTAATGTTCTCTTATTTCTGTCTCTTCCCTTTCATCCCAGTTCCAAATCTTTATTTGTTAGAAAATATCTTACAACTCACAAAGTTTAAGCATAGGATAAAATTAATTCATTTCCTAGGACCTGAAATAAGTGCCTTTCATTTCAAGTCTCTTCTTTTCCTCTCCTTGCCATCAGGCAGGTCTACTTTCAGCCCCTGCTCTCTTCCCAGTGCCTCTTCATTGTCTGTTGTTCCCCTTCAAGCCTTTGTCTAAGATAATTTTCCAATATTCAGCAAAATGGGAAACTATCTGGCAGAGTTGGGGAATCTTCTCAGTCTGGACTCTATACTAGAAATATTTTAAAGTTTTAAAAGACATGCTTGTTCTGGTTTATTTAATAAAGGAAAGATAGACTTTATAATTGTCTTTGATTTCAGCCTTCTAGCTTTTTTTTTTTTTTTAAAGTATAACTTAAAATTAATTGTTTCAGAAACCACTGAAAATTGCTTTTGGGTTAGTTAGAAGTGTGTGGTTGTTGCTTCCATTGAGACATATTTATCTTCAGTCTCCAAATTAACAGGTGTTCAGTTAATTGTCTAAATCTGTATAAAATATCTTTAGGCTTTTCTTCGGCCAAGAACAAAAGTGGCGGTACTGTTTCTCCACACCCCACTCCCCCCTTTTTTAAACAAAAAATGGTTTAGGACTTATTTAATTCAGGCAGGACTGCATCACCTTTTGGGTTCTTTGTTTTGCAGTTTTATGTTTGGGTGTAGAGTCAAAGCTTAAAAAAAACTTTGTATGTAGAGCATTTGACACAGTGCTCTTAATAAACACTTGACAAATATGTGAGTGAAAGAATGAACGAGTGAAGGGATCAAACTTAGTTGAGGTGAAGCAAGAGCACCCTGTCATTGGGTTCGTCGGCTTCTGATGGAGAGGTTTTGTGGTCGGCTCTGTCAGGTGAATCTGAAGATTGGCATTGGTTTGCAGACCACTGGATAATCTCGATCTTTTCAGTCATGTGGTAAGAGCATACTCTAGGAATACAATTTTGGGCTTATTTCATAAATTGGAACTTTCAAAATACATTTTATTTGATAGGAACAATACATGTTCATGTAGTGATTTTATAAAGTCTGGTAAGGAATGAAGAAGAAAATAAAACTGCTTTGTTTTATATAAAACTGGAGGTATATTTAGGTGCACAGACTTTCAGTACATACTCTATATAAAATTGAGGTTATGTGCATCCAGTTTTGAATTCTGCTTGTGTGTGTGTGTGTGTGAATCCAATTAAATTTTTTTTTCCCTGTTTTTGGTTTTTAAACCTTACAGGCCCCTTCACAGATGTAGTCACTACAAATCTTAAGTTGCGAAATCCATCGGATAGAAAGGTGTGTTTCAAAGTGAAGACTACAGCACCTCGTCGGTACTGTGTGAGGCCCAACAGTGGAATTATTGACCCAGGGTTGACTGTGACTGTTTCAGGTAGCAAACCATGTCTTGAATTTATGCTGTTCTTTTACTACATGCAAACTGCTGCAGGAAATGTCTTATCTTGGGGTGAGGGTGTATGTGGTCAGTTTGTAAGCAGTTACTGTCGTTCAAAAAAATGTTATATCTGTTCTTTATTTCTACAGCTTACTATCACATTCTCTGCCCTTATTATTTTGTCTTTGAAATTTTGTATAATTTTTGTGATTGCTCATTCTCATTCATTCACATCTCTAGCTGTTGTTACGTATTGCATGCGGCTATGGAGGTGTTATCCTAAATCTTTTGCTTAAAAATGTACAGTGCCTCTTTTTTGCCAATAGCTGTAAACTTAGATGCGTCTTTCTGCCTTTTATTGTTAATGCCAACAGTGCCCCGCACTTGAAAACTTCAGTTTTGTCACCCCCTTTTGTGTTTACTTGTAGTCCAGGGAGTGTGCTTGGTTCCTTCCATGTATGGATTGCTTACTCCTGCCGTGGAGTCTGCTGGTGCCAGAGTTAGTGCCCTCAGACTTCCCTGACGGTATCCTTTCATGATAGCATCTAACATAGTGGAGCGACAGGAAGCAAGTAGGAGGATGTGGTTTACTTACGGGAGAACTTCTCAGGCCCCTCACAGAGACCATTTACCCTTATTTTCTAGCAGTAGTTCTCACCTCAGTGAAGGTCTGCCATAATTGCACAGAGAGCAGGAACACACGCGGACCTTTCCAGATTAGAATCTCTGGGGACACAACCTAGGCATGTGTATGTTAAACAAAACAAAACATGCCTGCATACTCCTGATAGGTATTCCTAAGCTATTAAAATAATTCTGTACCAGTTTTCTAGTTTTCAAGCCCACAGCAGACTAAAAACAGCAAATTATACAAAGAGTGAGCGCCCGGGGCAGGCTCACTGAGACGTTCATCAGTGGAACCTGACTGCAGAGGCAGTCAAGGACAGACCTCAGAGTTCTTGGGGCACTTAATCCTCCCTCAGTAACTGTATACCCAAACTCAGAGCTAGGAGGCCCTAGAGAAGATGCTTTTAGTGAGTCTTGTGGTGTGGTGGCCTGGCAGGCCTGCTTTCATGTTTGTCTGACCGAACTGTCAGTTCATGGGGAAGATGGGTGGGCAATAAGAAGAGTGGGCAGTGAGTACGAGTGTTCTGGAAGTTGCTCTCTAAGTCCACAAGCCTTTTTAGCTCAATTGGAAGAAGATAAAATTATTTCTATCCACATGGTTAAAAACAGATTTTGGTGCAAGCGGCTATATCCCTAGGAATCCATGGAACCATTCAGAAGGCCTTTTTCTTTAGGATTCTAGCTTTCTGAAGTTTTACTGTATTAACATTTCTTAAGAACCTGTATACTTCTCAAAGCCCTTTCTCCCACATAAGTCCCTTGTATTGAGCACCTGACTTACTAAAAACTCCTTACACACCAGTTACTGTTTCCATGCACGCCCTTGATCCCTCTCCTCCACTGAGAACTCGGCACTCCAGTTTTCAGTGCAATGCCTTTCTGGGTGAGCAGGCACTCCAGCCACGCTTCCTCCAGCAGCCTTCCCTGATTGGCTCTGTCTACATACTCACTCCTTTTCTCCCTCTCTCCCTTTAGCATGCAGCTTTATGGATTTACTCCTTTAATATGTGCTAAGATTGTCTTCCTCTTGTTACATGGTCTGTAGCCTTAGAAGTATGACTGTCATAAAGTCACAACCATGTTTGAAGTTTTCTTTTTATCCAGTTTCTAGTGAATAGTGTAGGGTGGTTGTTCAGTGAAGGGTGTTCCTGGAGATATATTGTGCTTTATCTGGGTTCTGGGCATTTATCCTGTGCATTTTCTACAGCTGTATATTTGGCCCTTAAAAATTTTTTTTTAACCATGATGGGAGTTAATGGACTTCTCAGACATACCTTATAAAGAAGATGTTCTTATATAATTGATATTTCTTACATTTGTTTCATTTCATCTTTTTGAAAATGTTGACATCTGTCTATCTTAGAAATAATCTAAATATTAGCAGGGAAGTAATCTCCACAATATTGTATACATATTGTATACAATTGCTGATTCATTCTTTATATTCTCTTATTAGATTTATATTACATAATTTAAAACCACATGGAACGTCTAAAAACCCTCTTGTAGGCCACTGAAAATCATAAATACTTCAGAAAAAAATTTGAATATAATTATTAGGAAGCTGGAAAAAGTTTAGAAATCATGAGGCTGTATGGCTTCCTTGTACACTTTGTTGTCCTAGACTCATTTAAACAAATTGATAAACTCTTCTTGAATAGGTGTGTATTTAAAATCTATTTTAGAAAAATTAGTTATATCAGAACATTAATATATGGTAGTGAGTTTTTAAGTTACTTAGAATTTCTCCTATAAATATTACAGTTGTCTAATTTTAAGAGCTGTTATCACTAAATACTAATGCGAAACCTGTTTATATTATAAGTGGTTTTAATAGACAATTTACTAGATTTTGAGTTTATAGGCATTTTAATAGTTAATGTTGGCGAAGTTTTGAAAATTTTCCAAACTTAAGTTTAGAGAGGGCAATCATAGATTGATATTTATTTTTTTTAAATAGACATTTGTTTATTTTGTGGGTTGTTAAAGACTTAGCAAATCAGAAAGGTAGACAATTTAAAAATAATTGGAAACCATAAAGTTGATTCTGGATCCTTACTGTAAATAATCCAGTGTGTGGTTTCTTGCACCCTTCCTGGTTTTCTTTAAATTTGCAAATTAGTGAGTGAGTACTAGGAATGCAAAGAAGCAAACAAATGCAGAAGTCACTGTCATGTGTCCTTTCTTCTTCTTTAGTAATGCTGCAGCCTTTTGACTATGACCCCAATGAGAAGAGTAAACACAAGTTTATGGTACAGACCATCTTTGCTCCACCAAACATTTCAGACATGGAAGCTGTGGTGAGTAGAGAAGTTGAACAGAAGTTGTCCGGGGGAATGTTGTTTAAACTGTGGGTTTTGTTTAGTTCTCCATTGAGAAACCTGATTTTTAAAATTAACAAAATCTGTAAATCTGTTCACTACAGATAATCCTGACTCATTTCAAAAACGAAGGAATTTTGAAATAGTGTCCTTAGAGACAATTTTGAAGTGCTACTATTAAGAGTAAAGTCCTGTAATCTCTAGGGATGTTAGTGTGATTTTAACGGATTGTGATAGTAGCTCTTCATAGGGTTCTATAGGAAGTTCTGTGGCATCGCTGGTACCTGTGGTGGGTGAGAATAACACAGTGTGTACAGGCAGCTGTAGTCCTGGCTGACCTGGGGAACCCCCTGCGTGCGTGCGCGCACACACACACACGCACACACACAAACACAGACAGCAGCTACACTAACCCTTCAGTTGTCCTTTGAGGTGAAACCTATTTGTCCCCATCATATCTCCTCTGTCTCATTGTTTGGTTTTGTTTGCTTTTAGTGGAAAGAGGCAAAACCCGATGAATTGATGGATTCTAAATTGAGATGTGTATTTGAAATGCCCAATGAAAATGATAAATTGGTAAGTAGGAAAATATAAGAAAATTGGAAGCTATTAAGCTCTCAGTTACTTTGAGATTGAATTCTGCTTCTGGTTTTGGCCTTTGTGATTGTGTGATATGGCTGTTCCACTTTATCAGACTCAGTGTTTACGTTTTTTAAAAACAATGTGTATATGCTCTTTTCATTTCATAACATTTTGTTCAAGAAGAAAAATACTTTTAGATACAAGCTGGATGATGGAGAAGAACTACCTAATTCTACCAAAATTTTGCTACTTAAACCACTTCAAGTTCTTTATTAGAATGAGACGTGTATACATAAATACAATTAAATTACAGACATAAACCACTTTTTGGCAACTATATACCTGCAGTCTGGGGATAAGATTTAATTTACATGGGCAAACAGTTTATTCCAAATTTGGCTATTCCCAGGTATTTTGTTCACTGTTGATTTTGGTCAAAATACATCTGATTTTATTCCTTAGTAAATAATTTTTATGTTGCTTTTTGATTAGCGTGAGGCAAATTAAATTTGAGGGACTGAAGTGCATGTGCATGGAGTTTAAAAAGTAGTCTTATAGAATAGGTTGTGGTCACTTTATTCCTTTTCTGAAATGCAAATTTGAATTTTTTTCTGTGGTTTGTAGGAGGAACTTGAAGGGTAAGTAGGTTTTTGTGTGTGTGATTTAACATATAAAATAATATGGATAAATAGAATTGTTTGGCACAATCAGGTTATAATTTTACATGACTTTTTTCTTTGATCTGGAGGCCATTTGCCCTATTGAAAAGTAAACTTGCAGATTAAATACGTGGGGTCAATTGTTGTGTTACTCTTTTAGGATAAGCTGAAATGAAGAAGTGCCTGAATGGTAATTAGGTGTTGACCAAATCATTTATTGTGTTTTTAATGCCTTATTAAAGGGATTTTGAAATATTTGCCAAAAACAAAAAAATGTGTATACATATGTTGTTATTGGAAAGTGAGATTTGATGGCATGTTGATGCTTCCCATTTGGAGTTTGCTTTCTCTTTTGCTAGGCTGCCAGGATGCTAATAGCTTGCATAGCTCTTATTATTGGAACCAAGAAAAGAGCACATTCGTCTCGGTTGACTTATTTTACTTCTAGTTTTATTGAGCTATAGCTGACGTACAACACTGTATAAGGTGTCAGCATAAACACTAGTGTTACATATATTGTGGAATGATTACTATGGTAAGTTTAGTTAACATCCACCATCTCATATAGCTACCAAAAAAAAAAGTTTTTCCCCCTCTGATGGGAACTCTTAGGGTCTGCTCACTTAACAACTGTCAATATACCGAACAGTGGTGTTAGCTAGAGTTAGCATGTGGTACATTACATCCCCAGTTTTTGTTTATCTTCAATTTTGTACCTTCTGGCACCCTTCATCCAGTCCCTCCTCCCCGTGCCCCGCTTCTGGTAACCACAAACCTGATCTCTTTCTACAGGTTTGGGGCTTTGTTGTTGTTTTGTTTTAAGATTCCATGTATAAGTGAGCTCATACAGTATTTGTCTTTCTCTGACTTATTTCACTTAGCATAATGCCCTTAGAGTTTCGTCCGTGTTGTCACAAATGGCTGAAATAATATTCCATTGTATCTGTATATTCCAGTCTGTATATATATATACCACAACTTCTTTATCCATTCATCTCTTGATGGACACTTAGGTTGTTTCCTTGTCTTGGCAGTTGTAGATAATGCTGCTTTATGAACATGGGAATGCAAATATCTCTTCAACATAGTATTTTCATGTCCTTCAGATGTATGCCAAGAAGTAGAATTCATTGGAATAAGGGTTGACTTACTTTCAAAACACGTTTGGATATTTTCTCACTTTTATGAGTTTTATGCCATTTTTACAGTCATTTAATAAACATAGAGCTATCTTTCAGCTGGGCTTCTCTTATGCTCTGGATAGCAGACAATTTGAGATTATAGTCTGAAAAGGGCTGGAACCCAAGTATTTGATATTGCTGATTGGACACCAAACCAGAAGTTGATGGAAATGATATGACTGTGATTGGTGAGCCTAGCCATCTTACTACCTCACAGAGGAGAGTAGCAGGTGTACCTAACACATAGGTATAGCCCATAGTAATCCAACAAAGTGGCTTTGCGTCTGCTAAAGGGCTTGAACAAATACTGCATGGAGATCCCAGAGCCCCCCACACACCCTGGAGCTCGAGCAGAGGTAGTTTGGTCCGGGAACTTTTTCGTAGCAGGTTGTTAGTAACCCAAAGTCTGTTCAGTAATTTCAAAGTATGCCAGAGAATATCCGATTCTGAGCCTGGATGCGCTGGCTGCAGAATGTATTTGCACTAATTGAACTACTTGGACTTGCAGTATAGTTATTATTGACCCATTAAATTATAGGGAATACTTGCTAAAGATAATGATTTTTTGAAGCAGTTTATTTCGAAAAACTTTAAATACCTAGAAAAGTGGACAGTACGGTGAACCCGTGGCCAGCTTTATTAACAGTGACCAGTTTATGCTTAATTTTATTTTATGTAAAGCCCACCGCTTCCCATCTCACATACTGTTACAACGCACATCTCGGACATAATTTTATCTGTAACTGTTTCAGTATATATCGTTCAAAGATAAGGACTTTAAGGAAAGGAAGAAAAGAGCAATGACAATACTATCATTAGTCTTTGAAAGCTTAATATATCATTAATATCAGACTATTCAGGCAGCATTCACATTTGCCTCACAAGTGTCATTTAAACATTTGTTTATTTGCAGTTAGTTTGACTTGAAATCAAAATAAAGTCCACATACTGCTATTGGATATGTTTCTGAAGTCTCTTAATCTATAGATTCCCCCTGTTTTTCTCTTGTAAATTATTTATTAAAGAAACCGGGTTTGTCCTGTAGACTTTCCCATGGACTAGATTTTGCTGATTGCATCCTTCAGGTATCTTTTAACTTCTCTGCTGTCTTTGGTATTTCCTGTCATTGGATCTAGAGACTTGATTAAATTGAGGCTTATTGTTGCTGGTGAGGGAGAGGCAGGACTGCTTTGTAGGTGGTTATCTGTTCTCTCAGGGAGGTACCTAATGTCTGTCTTTTTTGTTTTGAAGTTAGCAGCTGTTGGTGTGCAGTGTGTAGATGAGTGGTCCCAGCCAGGGGTGGTTTGCCCCCCAGGGGACATTTGTCAACGTCTGGAGACATTTTTGGTTGTCACAGCTAGCGTGGAGGGGTCTACAGATGTCTAGTGGGTAGAGGCCAGGGATGCTGCTCAACTTCCTGCAATGCACAGGACTGTCCCCACAACAAAGGTTCTCCAGCCCCAGATGTCAGTACAGTCGGAAGTGAGTAAATACAGTTTAAGTCCATTGATTCATTCAAGGTTGCGTAATGGTGACTTTATCATTACTGCGTCATTGTATTAGTTAGACAGTAACTGGGGCTCATCTGATACTTGCTGATTCATTCAATGGTGGAGTTCTAAAGCTTTCTCTTAAGTTATAGGCTTTCAAAAAATGAGTTGGTCACAGTGTCCCTCTGATGATGTACAGTCAGCTTTCAGTCCTCCTTCCTTTCCTCCCCCTCCCTCTTTGCCGTGTTGTTACGGACTCACGGACTTAAACTTAACTACTGTTTCAGGCCCTTGCAGTTATCATATTGGTGCTCAGATAGGCTAGTAGCCGGTCCTTTCACCTTAGTAGTCTTTGGTAATTTCCTTCATGTCTAATATGGCAAGGTACTTCCAGGCTCAGACCTGGGATTAGACATTTCTTCAAGCCCTGGGTCCTTTCAGTGGGAGATGGTATTTCGAGACCACAAGCTGGGCACTGGGAGTAAGACAGTGATTTTTAGTTTTGTGAGAATTCCTATCAAACCATTCTTTTGGCCAAGATTCTAGTGGAGGCCTGATTGTCAGTTGAAGGCACTTTTAATGGTAAAATTTTAATGGTGAAATTAGTCAGCATCACATAAATCACATAAGATGATGCTCATTCTTTTATTTCTTGAGGTGTCGTGATTGTGTTTAATTGGTTGGGTTATGTTCTTGAAGCTCTTGGATAATTCAAATTGTGTAAAATCCAACACTAACTGAGAAGAATGGGCAGGTACTCTTGTGCACCAGCTGCAGTGCTGTTGGAATATAGCAACTCATATAGCAACTCATAGCTTTGCTGTTATGCTTCTTGATGGACATTTTTAAGTGTTTGGAATTCACATTTCAAGTTTGGCACATAAAATGAGACTTTTAATATTTCAGTATATCAGTATTTCAGATTTATATAATTCAAATGTGCAAAAATATTTGTATCTATACTAGAGGTGGCCTTAATTGATTAATGTGCATGTTAAAAAGAAGGGCTGAAATACAGCTGTGTTTTTATGAGGCGGTGTTTGCCAGAATGTGTTGGTTTGGAAGGGCTCTGTGGTCAGATGAGTTTGGAAAAACGCTATAAATAAGCACACTGCATATTTGCACATTAAAGGCTCTGAATAAAGAAAATCTGATTAACCTAGTATTTCTTTTTTGTTTCATATAATGCAATTAACTTCCCACGGAATGCCAGGTGTTCTGTAAAATACACTTCTGGAAACGCTGTTCCTGCTTAAACTCGTTCTTGTGGTGCTGCCTAACGTGCAGGTTCTACGGGAAATCCCCATTACTGAGGGATCACTGAAGTGGGCGCAGCCTGGTACAGACCTGGTGCTGTCCGAATTGTTGATTAGTGACTTCCTGTCAAGTCATCAGCTTACTGTTGCATCGCATCCTTTACAGAAAATGTGAAACCTCAGAGTAACCAAATCTGGAGTGTTTATAATAGTATAAAATATATAAAGTTTTTGTGAATTTGTTATAATGATTAAAGATGAAACCTTTTATACATACACACACACACACACACATAAAACACCTCTTTTCTAATACTTTATTCATGTGGTAATAAAACCTTGTTGGTAAGGCCCTAATGTTGCCATTTCCGGTTTAGTATTGTCTACAGATGAAGTTGATGAAACTGCTTAAAGACCATAGTATCTCTGACATACTGGTTTCTTTCTAGTATCCATAGATACAGTTACAAAATTACTTAATATCCTTTTTCTGTATGTCTGTCTTCAGTTTACTATGAACTTTGTCTGTTAGAAAATTAGGGCATCATTGAGTAGTGTTTTACCTAGATAAAGTTTGTCAGTTTACTACAGATAAATTGGTAAGATGCCATATGAAGCTGAATCCTGACTACACAAATTGATTAAAGATGAAACGCCCTTATTCAAGGAAAACACATTTCTAAATGTGGAAGATTCACAGAAATATGCGAACTGTTGGTAACCTGTATTTTTAGAATTAGAGTACAAAATATATTTTTTAGTTTATATAGTCATGATTGCTGTTAGTAAATTCCTATAGTGACATGGTTTGACCCCTTATTTTAGTTTGTTTGTCAATATGTTTTAAAAAGTTCGTTAATTTAAGCAAACTTCAGTTTAGTTTTTAACTAAGTTGCTGGTGACAACTTTAATACACAGCTCTCTCCAGATGGCACATGAACTTTGTGTTCAGCTTTAGTGTTCAGAGCAGTGGAGAAGCCCATGTTCAGTTACACATTTACTCCAAAGAGTTGCTTATCAGAATTTATGATCTTTAGTAATCAACTTAGAAAAATTTGGTTAGCATCCAAAGCAGTTAGATAGCACAATAGCTATCATGGTTATTGATACTTTCTTCTCAGAGTTGGTGTAGGTAGCAGGTAGCAAAACGTGCTGTTGATTCAGTGTTTCTTATGTTAGGTACCCCATCCCACTCTCACCCCTGCCCGCAGCTCCTCACCCACCTCCCTGAGCCCCCAAAAGAAGTAGACAGGCAGTTAAGTACATTATGTAAGTATACCTTACCTGTTTGAGGATCTGGATCTTTTTAGGTATGCTGTTATTTCTTGGGCATTTACTGTTTCTAAAGACAGTTGGAAACGGCTGTGTTATTATTTTGTTGATTTCTTTAGGTTTTATAGGACCTTGATACTGAATATACAACTCAGAAAATGATTGAAGTTTTTAGTCATCTTGTAGGATAAGAAAGGTGCCAGCTTTAGAAGTATGGTGGTTGAGTCCATGTTTTTATTTTTATGGTTTAAAGAGATCATTTTTGTGATAAAACAGTCCTAATTTATTTGGAACCATCATTATAATATGGGCTTCTTTTTGGAAAATAGCTCTCTGATTTGGATCATACATAGAATGACCTAGGAGTCCAAGAACCCTTTTATTTTAGAATAAAAGGAGGTACTATTAATAGTTATTCCTGGACAACAGGCATAACTAATATTGCCCTTAGGCACTAAGGTGTGTGGTCCCCCTAGTCCTCGGGGACAGCAGGTCTTTGACTGGATGCATTTCAGTAAGTTTATGGCCCACAGTCTTCAACTGAGTTATGTTCAGGGCTACTACTGAGAGCCGCTCAGCACATTCCCTGGGTTGTTGATAGCTGGACGCAGATGATACTGGAGTGTTGACTACTTTATAATTTACAAACTGGAGTTCTGTGAATTATTAGCTTTTTTTAGTTATTATAAACTCTGTATTATGAACTCTAATGTCTAGTTAGTGGTTGTGTTTTTTTTAGGATTGAGTGTGGTTTTAATTAACTTGTTAGTTATGATGTTTTCTAACCTCTTCAATTCTTTATGTTGAAATAAAAAAATTTTTTTGGTTTATTTTAGGCCACCAACTCTACTTGACATTTTCCAAATTTTAAAAAATTATTACATTTCGTTTATGCCCTCCATTTAACATCTGTTAATGACATATTTTCTAGGGAAAAATACTTGTCATAATGAAGCCTGAAGGACTGTTAAGAATAGGGAAGTCTGCCAGTGTCACTGGTTATGGTGATGTGGTCACCCAGCACGTATGAGGTGTTTATTGTGAGTGTGTTGTGAAGGAATTAGAATTGAAAATGTCAACTATGTTTAAAATTACAGTAGAACCACAGTCACTTAAAAACCAGGCATACAAACTATTATGTTCTAAAATAACAAATTCCACACTTAATAACATCTCAGTAGTGAGCAGGACAAATGTAAGTGGGAACATTATTATGAAATTGGTGTAATTTTCCCTGTCACTGAGATTTGGGGAGCATCCTATGAAAAAAATGTGAACAGACCAGCAGGTGTAGCAGTAAAGGTGGGAGCTGGTGAATATCACTCTCCAGGCAAGTATTTGTGTTTATATATAAAAAAAAAGATAAATGAGATTACTGCTTTATGTTTTCTTATCCAGTACAAATAATAGTAACCCTTCTTTAACTGTCATTGTTAGTTATTTACAGTGCCCCGGGGTAGGAGAATTTGTGGCAAAAGCCCTGAAGATCTTAGGTCATATTTGAATTGATTCATGTCTCTGTGTGTGTGTGTGTGTGTGTGTGTGTGTGTGTGCGTGTGTGTGTGTGCGCATGCGCGCGCGCATGTGTGTACACTTAACATTCACTCAAGTACAATGCCAGCACATCAGTAGATGACAGTGACCTCCTGGTGGTGTCCTGGGTGCTGTATGATTCCCTTTCTCATTTCCTGCTTGTTGGGAACTCCGGGAACCCCACAGTTTGAACAGGCTGCTGATACTTTGATTTGGCTTTGCAGAGAATGTGTATACTAAGGCTTAAACAAAACCTGATCCTTTATCTAAATGTCTGATACTTTTAAAATTTTGTGATTTTCGTTATTTACTTCTGGGAATCATGATCCTAGAGAAAAAGAGTAAGTGGGTTGTTCAGAGTGAAAATATATATTCGGTAACTTTATTATTCAAATACTACCTCTTCCCAGTTAAGGCCTTACTCAGGCCTCCTGACAGTTTCCTGCTGTGGCTCTAGGCCTTGCCTTTTACCTCCCTGTAATACACTTGATCCCTTACTCTTAACAGGAGTCACGAGAATGTAGCCTCGTGTTTACATTCTTTGGCTCCTTTGTCCATCCCAAGGCTTCAATTCAAAAACCGAGTTTGCCTTGTATTTATATTTCCTTTTCTGAACAGTTCCAAAGTCCTCGCTTTTTCTAATTACCCCCAAAAGGAATAATTTAGAATATTGGAACTGAAATTCTAAAGGTGTTTAAGAAAAAGTACAGAAGTAAATTCAACTCATGGGTGGGGGGAGATTACTGCAGGTAGGCTAAATAATATAAAAGAGTGGAAAATGTACGAGATACCGTGTTTTCTCTTGTCTCGATACCATGGCCTGACCGTTGAGTCTGTTCTGAGTTTCAGTATTAGGTATAATGTGCGTGCAGTGTCACTCCTCAGCTGCCTCAGAGTCAGAGCGTGTCAGGTCCCTCCAGATTGCTTGTTCCATGGTTCTCAGAAAAGCCAGTCTCCTCTTTCGGGACCAGTCTGAAGCAGCTCTCAAGGAACACGCTGTTTTCCTGGAGCCAGACGTCACCGTGGCGCTCCTGAAGGGAAGCCTGTAGCTAGCTGTCTCAGCAGCCTTAGTGTTCCCACCAGGCTCCCCAGCTTGTCTCCACGCCCGTGACTCTTCCCCCACCCCACCCCCTTTAACCACCACCCAGTTAACTTATACAGGCTTCTACTTAATTAATTAATCAATCAATTAGATTTTTTTGCCTCTGCTCTGTATGTTGCCTGGTTTGTAGGGGCCTAAATGGTTGTGAGCACATGGGGTAAGTGGGTTTACTCAGTGTGACTGTTTTGTTACTTGTTTGGCTTACTTTGGACAGTGTTTAGGCTTCACTGTTACCGTTTGCACTCTCGTCTTAACATTTATGCTCCACAGATGGGTTATGACATTTCTTCTCCTTTTTCTTGTAAAAGCAATATATCAACATTAAGAAAAATTTTCAATAAAAAGAGAAATCTAATTCTGCCACCATGAGAAGATATTGATTGACATGTTAATTAAAATCCCAGAGTGGGAAGCTACCCATCAAATGTCTAACAAGAGTGAAATGTTGAGGTAATTTTGGTAAGGCACAGAATAGAATATTTAATGACATCGTGTCATTTAAAATGATAATTAAAAGATGTACATATAAATGAATAAAGATTAAAAAGTTACATGTATGCTGATTTTATAAAATATGCATATGAAAGAGAATATTGGAAGATAATATATAAATAATAGTTATTTTAGGTTGATGAGAGAATGGGAGGTAATTCTCAATTTTCTGGAATTTCAAGAATTTGTTTAAAAATAAAAAACCAATTGTGAAGAGTTTGATGATTCCTCATTCTAATTTTTTTTGTCTTCACTTTTTGGCCTTTTGTATCTCCTCGTAATTTCTTAGTCAACTTACTGGTACGAGTGTGATATTTTCCCCCAAACCTAAAGATTGCTGAGTTGCCATGTTGTTGACTGTTCGTCTTCACAGAGGAAGGCCATGTGCCATTCTGGTTCCCAGAAGCTGGACTAGTTCTAGGTTGGAAAGTGCACACTTGAGAAGTCATTTTGAAATGAATTCTAATTACTGTTAAGGAAAAGAAAAGGAAAAGAAATTGGTGGAGAGCAAAAACATCTGAAACAGGGTTTGTAACAGTACGATGGGGTTGGTTGGGACGGGCAGGACAGAGTGGAGAACAAGAGGCTCGCACAGGAAGCACAGAGCCGGATGGTGAAGCAGGCTTCCTAAAACCCGTCACGGCGGGGACGCTTCTGAAGAGGAGTGGGGAAATCTGAATGGTGACTGGAACCTCGGTACAGTGCTGCTAACTTTTACAGGATTTAGACAATGGCGATCAAATCACAGCCCCTTCATACGAGATACTAGTTTTGTCCCTGTTTATACTGAAAGTAAATTCAGGAGCTGGGATGCTGTGGTAGGTGTGTGACCTATAATTAAATCTTCCTGATGAGTGCTGTGGAAAATGCCATAAAGTTGATTTTGGAAAAGTTCTTGTTAAAAGTTTATATCTGAATAAAGCGGTTTATACCTTTCTTTTTGAAAAGTTAAATTTTTAGCAAGTAAAATTTTAATTAAAGACAAGAATTGTGCTAGTCGTATTAGGGAGCTTGTGAAGGCAGAGATGAGATTCCGGTGGCTGGGTGTTGAGTTGAGGCTCAGGGACGCTTAGGCCCTGCCCTGTGCCTTTCTCTGCATGCCTTTGCCGCTAGCTCCAATGGGTGAGTGCTGGCAGGAGTTAAGGTCCGGGGGCTCATGATGTTGAAGGTGCCCGAGTGCCACTGTGGTTCCATGCTGGGTTTCATGAGTTAAAGCGGGTGGTGTTCCTGGCGGTTTGAAGCGAGCGCTGATGTTTGAGTGTCAAGTCGTGAAGTGGACTCCCTCCCCTCTTTTTTTCCCCATGATACATGTTTGTGTTCATTATCTCCCCTGCGGTGCTCATATCCTTCAGTTATTTTTTCCCGTGAATAGAAGTTAGGTTTTCTTTCAAATGTTTTTTTAGGTAGTCTCCTGATTTCATTGCGTGTTTGCAATAACATCCCCCCTTCCCTCCAGAACCCCATTTGAATTGCAGAATCAGAGCACTGAAAATGAACTTCATGTTTGGATTTTGGTTGGCGTCAATACTTATTGAGTAACTGCTGTTGGCCATAGTGCTGGGTTTAGGGGTAAATGCAAAGAGGAATGACTCTTGCTCTACCCAGGCTTTGAAGCGTTGTAGGAAAGAACACCAAAAGTACAGTGTTGTGCTGTGTGCTCAGTGCTCTGGTGGAGGTAAGTGCACGGGGTGGCGGGCGCAGAGGAGGGGTGGTTCGCGTGCTTTGACCTCGCTTGACTGCTGGTGTTTACTGCTGTCATCCTGTGCAGTTGTTCACAGATGACCAGACACTGGGTATTTAAAAAACTTTTTAATAATGAAATTGAAAACTGTCAAAACTTTGCATGTAAATAATTTCTTGGAGATGGATGTGTGGAGTTTAAGTTGTTGTTTAAAAACCTGTAAGGAGAGTTAGTCAGTTGAAAAACGCCCCGCCCGCTGTCTTTGTGCTGCAGAACGACATGGAACCCAGCAAAGCCGTTCCCCTGAACGCTGCGAAGCAGGACGGGCCCGTGCCAAAGCCACACAGTGTTTCCCTCAATGATACTGAGACGAGGAAGCTCATGGAAGAGTGCAAGAGGCTCCAGGGAGAGATGATGAAGCTATCGGAAGAAAACCGACACCTGAGAGTAAGTGCTCGCTCCTGGGAAAGGAACGTGATTGCAGTGAAGGCAGCGGGGAGGTGAACGTTGTTGGGCCATTTTGTCTGTCAGCTTTTACATTTACCCTTTTTCAGTTCTTTTTCCTTTTCCCAATTTGCTTCTGTCCTGGCCTTGGCTTCCCGCCAGCCTCTTCTTAGACTTTGGCTGTGGCTTCTCCTGTCCCGTGCTCCCTTGCCAGCAGCTGGCCTGGGTGTTGGGGTCTGGCTGTGGCCTTGCTGGCTTCCTCTCTCGCTTGTGCAGCCTTTGCATTCTGGGCCCTGGTCCTGTCACCTGATGCAGCAGTGCTGTCCCCAGACTGGCACCCGTCGTCCAGGGCGCTTGAAATGTGCTTAGTTGGAATTAAGATGTGCTGTGAGTGACATAGTGCCAAAAATAACCAAAAAAACCTCTTTTTTTTTTTCGTATTGTTACATGTTGAAATAATATTTTGGTTATATTGGATTGAATAAAATATATCATTAAAATGTTGCCAATTTTTTGTACCTTTTTAAATGTGCTGTTAGAAAATTTAAAACTCCATGTAGGGCAGCCATTGGAAGCGCCTCTTCGGGTCGTGTCGGTCAGCACTGGGCTGGGGGTCCTGGAGGAGCCTCCGCTGCCGTAGCAGGAGCGCTTCCCTCCGCGGGCGGCCCGGCACCGTGGCGTGCACACACGCACACACGTCTCGTGGTGCTCCGTTCTCATCACCTTGTCAGTATGACCTTTTCTGGGACTCTCTTCCCCTGAAAAGAAAAGAGAAACAGTCTTGGAATGCTGCCTCCTCTGTTTCCAGGCTGCCGCTTGCCTCTTCCGGCTCCCGTTTGTCCGTCTCCCTCCAGCGGGCTGGGGTGTCTTGGGGGCAGGGGCTGTGTTCACCGCCTCTGCGTTCACAGCACACGTGCACAGTGTTCATTCACATTTGAGTGAGTGAGCAATGGGCTGTGGGATAGTGTGGAGTTTACTAATATTTCAAGACCTGAAGACCTTTAAGTTGCTTTTTGAGGCTTTGTTTGAAGCTTTTCATGTCAAAGTAGATAGTATTAATACTAAAATGTACTTAAAGTAAATAAGCTAAATTGTGGGACGTAATCTACATCTGATTATTTCATAGCCTGTGGAAACTACACTCTGAATCAAAGGCACTATGTCTTGGCTTGATGTGTGCTGAGACGGCTTTTCTGGCTATTCCTATTCCACAGCCCCGCCGCAGAGGCCCCTGCCCCCAGCGCCTGTCTGGAGAGTGGAGAGGTGGTCTCATGTTACACCCACACCCACACCCATGCCCTATGGAGTTCTAAGGGTGCTGTTTTTTGTTACTTTTCCTTTATGTGCCATGACTTCCTCAGTCCTGTATGTGATGGAGGATGTGCTCCTCAGTGTACTGAGAGCCACGGCCCGTCGCCTGGCTGGGAGGGAGAGGTGCCTGGGTCGGGCCGGGCTGGGGAGATGGGTGATAAGATTGATTCCCGGTCCCGACTCTTTATGGACTAACGTTCTGTAGATGTTATTTGAAAAAGCATTCTGCTGTTTAAAAGAGAAAACAAAAGAACCTTGAAGACCACTGGTTTACAGAGTCAACTTCTGGACCTTTAACAGTTCACACTAAGGCCCATCATCGCTGGTTGCCAGGTTGACTTCCTTGAGGGGTCTCATCACTGCCCATTATGTTCTGCAGCCCTGGCCTTCTTCATCCAGCCTGTGCCTCGGAATCTGCCGTGAGCTCTTAAACACACATGTTCAGGCCCTCCCAAGACCCCGTGAGGCAGAATCACCTGGAGTAGCTTTTAAAGTTCTTGCCGGGACTGAGCATCATTGTTCTGTCCACACGGGACTAATCAGAACAAGACCCAAACCCACAAACCCTCAGAAAATCCAGTCATGCAGATAAAACAGCATGACGTCAGGTGCACTCTTCCACTGGGTGTTATTAGTGAACACACTAGAGAAATGAATCAGTGTGAGAAAGTAAAAAGGAGCTTGTGCTGAGGAGGTGAAAGCCTGCCCCGTATTCATCTGGTTGGGATGATGGACCAGGTAAAGCCAGCTGCCTAGGTAAACCGGCGTCAGTATTTTCCCCAAGGTCATTCTGCAGCTGGTAAAGTGTCATAACAACCTCCTGCTTAGAGTGACTGCTGTCCTGTTACTGAGAAAGCTGGTCCCCTGAAGTCATAGACTGTCAGAAACTTCACTGGGTGAGGCTGTGTCAGTCAGCACGGAGCAGCCACCTGGTCTGGAGGATGGGCGTCACTGTGATGGCAGAGAAGCGGCCTCCCTTTCTGGTCCAGGTGCAGAGCTTCAGGTGCGGGGCTCTGCCTACAGCATCCCACCCCTGTTGTATTTGTAGTTTCCAAAGAAACGATTCTCTCTCTCCTCTACAGTCCAGACCCTGGTGCTGACCCTTTTACACAAAGACCTCCTGCTTTGCTTTGAGCACATTGAAACGCTGCGTTTAAATTCCATCCTGCACTCCCCCTCCCCAGTCCTGTAGAGTCCTGTCTCTTCCCTGCGCTCTGCTGTGTGGGGCCCTACTTGCGGCGGGTCAGACTAAAGACCTAACTTTGTTTCTGGTGGTCTTTGGCTGATGGAGCCCAGCGTGAAGATGCTGTCGGCCACCTTGGGGAAAGTGCACAAGTAGGATTCTTCTTCAATTGTATTAATTTTAGTGGGATTTTTTCCTTCTATGTAAATATAACTGTACCTGATATTTCAGTTTTTTAGAAGTATATTTCTTGGCTCTAGTTTTTAAAATCAGCATTATTGAGGTGTAATTTACATTCCATGAAGACACCCGTTGGCGAGTGTACAATTCAGTGATTTTTTTTTTAGTAAATTTATGGAATGTGCAGCCATCACTGGAATCAGGTTTTAGACTGTTTGTATCACCCTAGAAAGTTTCCTTAGGCTGGGTAGCAGCTCGCCCCTGCTCTCGCCCCCAGTCGCATGCATACTGACCTGCTTTCTGTCTGTATGTTTGTAGCTCACTAGTTTTATGAATATTTGTTTTTAAAACCTCTTTTTGTGCATATATTTTTTTCTAGGATGAAGGCTTAAGGCTCAGAAAGGTAGCACATTCGGATAAACCTGGATCCACCTCAGCTGCATCCTTCAGAGATAATGTCACCAGTCCTCTTCCTTCACTTCTTGTTGTAATTGCAGCCATTTTCATTGGATTCTTTCTAGGGAAATTCATCTTGTAGAGTGAAGCATGCAGAGTGCTATTTCTTTTTTTTTCTCTTGACCAGAAAAAGATTTGTTTACCTACCATCTCACTGGTAGTGTGGCCCACGGTGACCATTCTTTGTGTGTACAGCGTCATATAGGCCTCGCCTGTAACAGTCTCACGGTTAGAAACACAGTAAGAGCAGAGTGTTGGGCTCCCGGACAGCGTGAACGTCACCAGACCATCCCTAGCAGGTGTCATTGCACATTCAGTCCTTTATGAAATTCATAAGTAAAGAATTGTTCTTTCTTTGTGGTTTTAATAAGAGTTCAAGAATTGTTCAGAGTCTTGTAAATGTTATTTTAATAATCCCTTTAAATTTTATCTGTTGCTGTTACCTCTTGAAATATGATTTATTTAGATTGCTAATCCCACTCATTCAGGAAATGCCAAGAGGTATTCTGTGGGGAAATGGTGCCTCTTACAGTGTAAATTTTCTCCTTTACCTTTGCTAATATCATGGCAGAATTTTTCTTATCCCTTGTGAGGCAGTTGTTGACTGAGTTTTTCATCCTTCCAACCCTGTCCCATGGTATTTAACACAAAAATAATAAAACTGTTAACAGATTCTTGCTCGATAGCTTGTGTTTGTCGTGTCATTAGACGGGATGCCAGGGAGTGTGCTGTGTGGTGATCTGGGTTATAAAATGCATAATTTATCTCATGGAAACCCTTGCGGATATTGAGTATTTGTGGTTCAAAGTCCTCATTCTTTTAAGGAAAGGAATTGATAAAATTTCAGGCCATTTTTGGAATTTTGGAAGATCATAATCCATTTGTCCTCAAGATAATATAAAACAAGCAAATGGCATGAGTATAAAAGTGCTGTAATTTCAGTCAGTTTACATGTCTGCCCTGTGGCTCTATTGTGTTTAATTTATCCTATTCTAAATAGGTTCGTTTAGTGTCTTCTCAAGAAAGACTGATTCTCCTTGATTCTAGTCACCGCTTTTTGACCAGCCTAAGAATTCCTTTTATTTTATAACATTTCGTAATAATAGTTAAAAGTAGGTTTTTCCCTGTCCAGTTTGACACGCACAGTAATTTCCATTATGGAAATTTGGTATTACTGAGTAAATCTTGGGAATTCCTTTGTGGAAAATGACCTTATCCTTTGCAGATCTCTACGTCAACCACATGAAATGCGTTTGCACTATAAATGCATGACAGGGTCTGGTGTACTTTCCTGTACTTAGTCTTATGTCTCATTTAGTTAATCTGTGTTGGCATAGAAAACTTTGGAACCAGAAAAAATAGATTCACTTTTTCTACTAAGTACAGTCTAATACAAGCGAATTTTGATTTTTGAAAATAGGTGTTGGTTTTGTGAAAGATGCACTTATATTTGAAAGGGAAATTGGACTCTGGGACTTGACATGGTACAGTGAAGTATGTTGGCCCCAGGGCTGTGTGTACCTTTTATAATGGAGTGAAATGCTCTGAAGTATTTTGGTTGCATTTTCATTTCAAGTATGTTTTGAACTCGTCAGAGCCCGTGTACTGTGGTGTTGGCGCTGTATGTTATCTTCTAGAAAACCTCTTGCTTGAGTGCAAGAGTAACTAAGAACAAGGGCACGTCTTCCCCGCACGTGCTGCAGGTGCCGCCTGGCGCAGTCATTGTAAAAGCTCCTTCCCACTCTGGTACCTGGGAAAGCATGCCAACAAGCTTTGCATTTCTGTCCCATCCGTGCAGAATCACTAATTCCTTGGCTTCAGTCTCTTTCTATAATCAGCATTACCGGTGATGAGCATCAGGCTTGAGATTTCATAGCTATCAGTTTTTAAACAATTTAAGTTCTCAAAAATTTAGTAGAAGCCCGTTTTATGGGAATGCTCCTTAGAGTTCATTTTGTTCAACCTCTTTGTTTTATAGTTGAGGGATTTGAGGCCTTCGCGAGAGCTCAGAGAACTTTCCTCATGTCTCACAAGGGCAGAGGCAGGGCTGGACTTGAAACCTGCTCTTCTGACTCTAGCTCAGTGTCTGTTTCTGGGAACTTTGTAGAAAAAAATGTACCCCAATTTGATATGACTGAATAGTGGACGTAAGATGCTCAGAGTGTGAGATTTCCTGTCGTAAGACTGTACCACAGGCAGCTGTGGAATAGTCTCATGCACATGTCTGGTTTTAGTGTTTAGGCTAGAAATCCCCCCTCCCAGTTGGTAATAAATAAATGCATTTTTAGGTAGGCATTTCACAAGATGCATAATGCAGTGGTTGGTCTTTAGCTAGAATGTAGTCTGGGTGTTGTCTGCAATATAAAGTCCACATGGGCTTCTTTACTGCTTTACGTAGCAGGACATGCTCCAACTGTTCAGGAGACTCTTAACTGCTGTACGAAATGTGGTCAAATTATTTTACTACCGACAGAGTCCAACTGTATTAATTGACTGGTAATATATAGATTAAACTATTCATCTTCATTCCTTACATGTTCAGAAATTTTTGCTTTGTCTGCCTGCTTACTTCTGAATGTCAGCATGAGGGAAATACACTGTTGCCATCTCTGAAGCCACAACCAAGTAACTAAGGCCTTTAAGTTCTTATCTGACACTAAATGCACTACCTTCCTTCATTCTTTCTATAACTAATGTACCTTAATTTTGCCCATTCTTGTATTTACAAGAGACAAATTTAAGAATTGTATTCTGAGTGTGCAGTATGTTACCTTAAAAAAAAAAGAAGAAATGACGCTTGGAAAAAAATACGTATCAAATTCGGAAGTTCTCGTCAGAGAAAAATAATATTCTTAATTTCTCCTTCAGTTATCTTAGTTCAAAATATGCCGCTTTGAAAACAGCCTTTATCAATAAGATAAAAAATACAGTTCCTTATAGGGTGTATCCCCCAATTTTAATCTTCTGTCAGTTTGAAAACATTCAAGTACTAGTTTTCCCGGAGCTTTGCACATTCCTTTCAGTGATTTTGGTATGTGCATAGATTTTTAAAAATTCACCTTTATGAGAATTAGGGAAAGACCAGTTTTACCATATGGAAAAACAACAAAATAAGGTAAATGATCTTCATATTCCAGCTTTCAAAGGAAAATAAACTATTGTGTGAATAAATAAACTGTTTAAAAATGTGGTGAAGTGTCATTTTCCTTTCTGAAAAGCAACAAAAAGGAATTTGATGTCAACAGACTGTGGTGGTGTGTGTATTTATGTTCTGTCAGGTAATAGCAGCCAGTCCCTGGGGCCCGAGGCCCGCTGGCAGGTGGTCTTTTCTTAGTGACCTGGAGGTTGAGGGCTTTTGGGTAGGACATGGGGACACGTGCTTCTTCAGCTCCACACTTGAGAGCCCACCTTGGTAGAAGCTGTGCTTCTGGAGAGTTCTGTGCAGGAACAGTGGCCTCTTGGGATGCCCAGCCTGCAGGGACTGGTGCAGAGAATGATCCTTGAAGGGAAAGAAAGTTCTAGCTTCCTGCATTTCTGCTTGTAGAAATAATGTGTGCATCTTAGGGAATTCAGAAAATAGTTTATAAAAAATAAATGCTGAACTCTGCATCGGTTTCTATGAACATTTATTTCCTTATAATACTGGTGCTCTTTAAGCATAATCATAAATTACATACAACCTTGTATCTTTTTTTAAATTTTAATCTACTTTCTCTGGTTTATTGAAAACCAAGTATAAGTGACTGCAAAAGTACTTTTTATGATCCTAAAATATTTTTATGATCATGTTTGTGACCGTAAGGTTATGAACATTTTATTTACAATGTAAAGCTCTATTGGCCAGATAATTCCCTTTCTAATTATGCATACACTCCTATTACCACATTTCTCTTGTTTTAAAACTGCGTTTCTTGTTTTCCAGTTGTTCCTATATGTAACACCCACCTTGAAAAAAGGTGCAGGGAACTACTAAGATAACTATTCATTATGCTAGATCTTAGTGGTGGTATGCAGCTACAGCGTGTGTTAACACGTGTGATGTACTCCAGAAAGTATCCTGACACTTGGACGGTACCTGCAGATATACTGCCTGAAGATTGGTCGGGGGTGGAGACCCGGCTCGGTCATTTGTTTTTAAGCTCCAGTCATTTTAATCTGCAGCCAAGACAACTGCTTAAGAGGCTTTTAAATGCCAAAAGATAGATGCCAAGTAGGTTCAAGTAAGACTTAAGTCCTGTAATGTAGGGAACCTGGCATTTTCAGAGTTCTTTGTATGTTAATCTTTTAAAAAAATTAAGTTGCAGGAATCAGCTTGAGGGGTTGCTTATTGCAAGAGCTGTCTTTGTGAAGTTAGCGTTGCTAGAACACCAGTAAAGGGTTTTTGCTTGCAAATAGGTCTGAGCTGTCTGTGAAAAAATAAATGATTTCAGAAATGTGGGGTTGAGCTTTAATTACCACTTTGCTAGCAGACACCCGAAGTGATTGCCCACCTAAGCAATTTATTTCACCCATCGTGTGTTTCTCAAAGCATGAAATGGTTTTCAAGATGCTTATCCCAGCGCGCCAGGTGTTAGTTTTACATCAAGTCATAATCCTTCCCAGGATCCTGTGATACAGGTACTGTTCTTACCTCCTTTGTAGGGGACGAGCAGGCAGGTTTAGGGGAGTTAGGTATGCTCAGGTTTACACAACTTTAGGTAACAGCACAGGCTCTGGATCCCGATGGTCTGGTCATAAGAGCGCAGGCTCTTAACCACTGTAATCTACCACGCAGACGAGATGCTTTCTATCCTGTCCAAATCGGGTACTGTGTCTAGTGTGGTCCTTTTGTGATGCCTTTGATTCACTGTGAAGACAGTACAGTTGTCCCTCTGTGACCAAGGGCGGATTGGTTTCAAGATTCACCGTGGAAACCAAGATCCAGGGATTCCCAGTCCTGTGTATAAAATGGCTGAGTACAGTCAGCCCCCCTGTGTACACTGATGCGAAGCCCATAGATAACACAGGGCTGACTGTAACATTTCTTTGTGGAACCTTGTGGCCCTAGATTTTCTAAGACTTTTTTTCTTGCTTTTATCTACCAAAGAAGTGAGAAGAAATAAGTGGCCATTAGCAATCTCAGCTCTTAATAAAACCAGTATGAGCGTAACTAAACAACTTTATTAATGTTTTAATAAAAGAAGGGGACTGTGGAACTCATTATGTAACCTTCAAGGCTGGAGAACAGAGTGTGACCTCAGTCTTTTCTGTATATGGTCCTTAAAGATTTAATGATTGATTAAACCAAGTGTGTGGGTTTTGATAATTCATGGTCTAAAATCTCGATACTGTTTGTAATCCTACAGAGAACAAAGGATGTCAGGTAATGTACACACTTAAGGACCTTGAGAAAAAATATAGATCTTTTTTTGGGAGAGAGAAATTATTAATAATTCCAAAACAAGTTGTGGAGAGTTGCAGTTGCAAGTAATTGTCTATTTTACATTCTGAGCAATAAGAATTACTCATTTTAGTACATTCCATGTTTCAAGAAGTAGAGGTTTGTCAGGAGTTATATAAAGAGTTTAATGTAGTTTTGGGGGCAAACTTGCTTTTTCATTGTGTACTATTTTCATCCAAAGTGTGTATCCTTAAATGTGCAATATGTAATAGATAAATGTATGAGGGTGTGTATCAAGCTACTTTGATTTAAATTTAGGGAAATACTTAATTTGAAAAATCCAACTTAAACTTTTGAGAAGCAAAGGAGAGCTTTGTTGCAAAGTATTTCTTTGGATGCCGTTCTGTACTTTGCCATCAACTAAGTTTTATGAGATTATTGAAATAAAATTCAGAATTTCTTGTAAAAGTTGAATGATCATGTTTAATTTATCAAATTAAATGAATTCTCATCTTCTCAAGGGAAAAATGCTCTTACACTGTGAGACCCGCCCCACTCCCCCCATGGAATTTGTCAACCAGGGAATTTCCTTACATGTTTTAAGAAATCAGTTTCTTATCAAGATTCTACATTCTGTAATGAGGAAATGGCTTAATAAGAACCTTAGTTTTTAATTGGGTAAAGTGTTCCTTTGTCAGACAAGTGGTGGGTGGAATTTCAGAGAGAGAAGTACATTGGAATATATACTTAGGTTCTGGATGTGAACTTTATAAAGTGCTAAAAATTTGTGTGTTCATCTTTATAATGTTTGCATGGTGAGGCCGTGCGAGGGACACAGCTGCCGTTCCTGAGTTTTTAACAAGTCTTGTAACATCTCTGCATTTGGTTGAGGCAGTAAATGCTATAAATGTTCCCAACGAGTAGTGTTCACACTATTTAAATATGTAAATATTTCTTTCCATCCAATACTTAGATCTCTTAACTCTAAAAAAGTACATTGCAGAAGCTGGTGTGTTCCCCACCCTGCAGTGGGGGGTAAGGTAAGCTGTAGTGCCTGCAGAATGGGGTTGCCTCCCTCCTTGGATTTTATTTTTTTCACTGTGAAGTTTTCTTCAGCTTTGATGTTTTATTTTTACATATTTGCCTTGGATTTCTCGGCTGCTTTTAAAAAGTAAATCATCAAAGATAATAACTGGCGTCCCCTTTATACCCTTCCCTGATGACATTTCCCTCTGGCAGGCCACTAACCTGAAATGTATGTGGACCATTCTCGTCCTTGCATCAAGGTTTTACCCCACTTGTATGTAACGGTCAGCATATAGAGTGTTTTGCATGTTTTAAACTGTGACATAAACGTGTCCTTTACTCAGAATATGATTTCTCTAGTTCTCCCCTCACCTAAAAGTTCTTACTGGGAAGCGCGCAGTCTTCCAAGTATCCCCTCAGGATGTCTTGTACGTGTTCCGTGACCTAATACACCGTTTTCTCCTCTGCTCTCCAGCTTGGACCCATCGTAGGAATGTTTTCTGTCACTGACAAGTCTAGCGTGGAAATGGTGACACCAAGACCTCCCAAAGGTCCCTCCACTTCTGCTGAAGCTGCATCTCTCAGGGTTGGGGTTTGTTGACAAATGCTGCCCTAAAAGCCACCTGCTCTGTGTGCCTGTGTGGACATAACGCGCACAGAACTAGGGAAGGTCAGTCAGTCTAAGGGGAGGGGCCCTCGCGCGGCTGCACGTCCTTGCTGTTTGTGTGTTTGTGCACGTGCTGCGGACTCTTACGTTCGTGTGTGTGTTGGATGGAGGTGGTTTTTCTTGCATGTTTTGGAACTGGAGAAATGTTACATAAAAACTGGGGATTCGTACTTTGGAAAACCTCAAGGTACGGATTTGGTTCCCACATGCGAAGATTGACTTCCTTTTTCAGACTCTGTTTCACTTCTGAGTTACCTGTGCAATTCCCGGATTCACCTGAGCTTGTGAACCTGGCTTAGGTCCTCAGCACATGTTACTGACGTTGACTCCTTCCCTGAGCCAGGCACTGGTGGCTGTGGGCTGGGGTGAGATGACACCAGATTGGGATTGAGTTCTGGATGGTGGGATCCATGGGAATCCTGTTCTCGGGAAGCAAAAGATCCCTAAACACACTTGTACCTTAGTCAACAGGTGGTTGGGCCCAGACGGTCCAAAACGTGGTCAAGCAGCCTTAAAATTTGAGGAGCAACGGAAGGTACTTTCAGGGGTACCCATTGTATGTCAGGTGCTTTATATAATCTCCTTTCCGGAACAAACAAACTTTTTAACAGAGGAGAAGAGCTGGGAGGAACGGGCTTGTCCAGGCCCACTGTGTAGAGCCGAGTCCGGGTCCCAGGCGTGGGCCTCCCCTGTGCCCTGCGCCTTTGAGAAGGAGGGGGATGATACTGTGTAAGTGGCCTAATGGTGTTCAATAAGAACAAGAGCTCGCTTTGGTCTCAGGCACTCAGTACTGAGAGTATTAAATAAACAATTTTCTGCTTTTGAAAATCTTGGTGTCAAGAACAATACTACACACTTATTACACACTGCGTTAGTGGCTAGAAGCTGGGGCGTGGCCGCAATATGGTTTCAGAATTTAAGGTATTTTGCAGTCCAGGCTCTTTATAGCTGGGCTTTTGACCAGCTAACTTAGATGACTAGCTATATAAATGGTGTTTAGCATTATAGTTTGAAGTATGAAACGTGAGTGGCTTGGGAAGGAAGCCTGTCAAAGAGGTTAACGAGCCTGGGGCCTGGGCTGACAGGGCGTAGGTTATGGTTTGGGCTTGGTCACTTCCTTAGTACGACCCGGGGCGTTTCTGTTCTCTGTGCCCCAGCTTTCCCCTCGTAAGGCTGCTTCACTGGGTGCGAAGGGGCTGGAAGAGCAGACACTTAGCAGATGGAAGCAGGTACTGTCCACCTACAAGTGAGGTGGACAGTGGGCGAGTTGTCTGATTATTTGGGTCAAGAATTCAAGTGAAATATCCAGAGAGTGGGTATTGGCTTGACATGATAAAGTCAGGAACCAGTTCTGCAGCTGAAACAGTATCTGGCCAAATGCAGACACCTTTCACTGAACCTATAGAGGCAGCAGGACACAGCGTGGGTTTCAGAGGAGGGAGGAGCCAGGATTCGGATCTCAGCTCTGCCCTGGCACACAGTGGAGCCTCGGCAAGGCCCCCGTCAGCAACACGCCTGCTGGTCACACTCTGTAAGCCAGGGAGGGGGTGTGGTGAGGACTGTAGGGCATTTTAAAGAACCCAGCATAGTTTGGGGAACATAATGAACATATTAAAATTGCATTTATACTCTGTCCTTTAGTCACGTATCAGAAAGATAACACCAAGAGTTTAGACGTTTCTAACAGCTGCTTAGTGGAAGTGGATGATCTTGATTTAGAAAATGTAAAAATATCTTAAAAATTTAAAGGAGGCTGTTCTTACAGGTAAGCAGCCGGTGAGAATTATATGTGATGCACTTTTGTTTTTTGATTTCTTTTTCTCTGAATATGAAGGTAGCACTAATTGATTATAGAAGCTTAGAAATTATGGAAAAGCCTATAGTAGAATTCCGATATCCCACTCCTGAGACAACTTACTAACAGCTTCTTTAATGCTGAGCTGAGCATCAAATATGTATAATTAACATAATACTTAGTGTAAATACATATTAATACTGTTAAAATCAATGTGTGTCTTTGTAAGCCAATTAACAAAATTATTAAAATAATTCACTTTTGATCTGGAAACAGTTTTTGAAATTATTGTAAGAATAGCACAAAAACCACTCATATACCCTTTAGGCAGATTCGTCAGTTGCTAACATTTTACCTCATTTGCTTCAGCCTTTGTGCTTGCTCTCTCCACACACAAATACACATTTTATATGCGCACATGCACGCACTCCCGGCATGTGGCACATGTGTACACACACATGTACACATTCACACGAGTGCATATATACCCATGCACACATGCACCCACGTTTTATTTTCTCTGAACCAGCCGAGCCTAGGTTGCATGTGGTGTGGAGCATGTATGATCTATCCCTCCCCACTTCCGTGTGGTTTCCTGGGAAAGCTCTCCTCTCACGGGCGTGCAGTGCAGTTGGCAACCTCAGGAGGTGGAGCGCTGATTGGACACTTTGTCCGTGTCATTTACAGCATCTCCGCTTCCGTGCAAGGTCCAGGCTGGGCTCATGTGTGGTGTTTGGTCGTCCCGTCCCTCTAGGCTCCTTTACCCTGAAATAGTTCCTCAGCCTCTGACTTTTATGACATTGAGCCTTCTGAAGATACAGTCATCCCTCACCTCCACCTTTTAAAATTGCTCATTTGGGCTTTCTTTGCTGTTTCCTCACTATTAGATTCAAGAAATGGGTTCTTAGCGGGAAGACTACAGAGCTATTGTCCTCTTCAGGGTCTGGTGCCCAGAGGCCCACGAGGTCCTGCCCCTTGTTTGTGGATAAAGATACAACTGAAGGGGCGGTGGGGAGAGGACTCACAGACTTTGTGGTTGAGGCTCTGGCATCAGACGGCCGGGGTTGAGCGCTGGCTTCCACGTGACCTTGGATGAGCTTTCAACTTTGCTGTTTCAGTTTCCTCATCTGTAAAAAGAGGAGTGGTTCTGAAGGTGGCTCTTGAATTGAGGGAATATGTGTAAGTTGTTGGAAAGAGCAGCTGTCCAGGACGAGCACCACATGGGACAGCCATCGTCATGGATGCTGACTCTTCCCATTAATGTGAAAAGTTAATATGGTCACCAAAGTGGAAAGGTGGGGGGATAAATTAGGAGTTTGGGATTAACATAGACACGCTACTATATTTAAAACATAACCAACAAGGACCTACTGTATATAGCACAGGGAACTCTACTCAGTATTCTGTAATAACCTAAATGGGAAAAGAATCAGAAAAGGGATAGATGCATGTATATGTAGAACTGGATCATTTTGCTGTACAGTTGAAGCTCACAGAACACTGTAAATCAACTATACTCCAATACAAAATTTTAAAAATCCCCAAACATAAAAAAGACAAAAAAAAAAAAAGTTAAATAAGAAAGTCTCAGAAATGCTGAAATGGTAGGTGCACCGTTTCAGCTCACACAGGTAGGATTCTAAGTCTCAGAAGTTAACCCCCAATCTCTCCTGATTCGTGACACCTCCAGTTTTTACAAGCTCCGTGGAAGCACCTTATTTCTACCGAGTAGATTTAAAAGCCGTCAGGAGGGTTTATCCTTGTGTCGCAGGGGTGGCACCTCCAGGAGCAAGGGTGGAGGGAGTGGTTCCCACCCTCACGCTGCCTGGAGAAGCAGACACCATGGCTGTCCCTCTGTGCCTTTGAGAAATGGGGACTCTGTCCATCGCTGTCACCAGATAAAACACATGAAGTGTATTTTGATAAATCTTTGACCATTTGTGGAAAATATTTGGAGCTTTTTAGTGTAAGAATGGTGCTAATTTCCAAATGAACACTCAGGCATTGTGGTAAAATTGGTAGTTTCCCTTTATGTGTGTTTGCATAGAACTGGGATGATCTGGGAATATTCCTTTCTTCGTTTTTGAACGAGGCCTCCTTTCTGTGCGTTAGGACAGGCAGAGGCATGTCAAGAGCAGTCTGGTTCCTCTCCTCCCTCGTCTGCTTAGATACTCAAATTTAAAACTCACCTAGGTCTCCAGCCATGTCACTTCTTATTTTGGGAAGGGGTTTGATTCCATTGATTTTGTAGGGGAACCACAACGACCTGGAAACTCTATTCCAACAGGGGCAGTAGATCCATGAGCAGAACCGAGGCTCTTCTCACGGGCGACAAATCACTCGATGCGATGCAGGAGTCCCTGGGCGGCCGCCCACTCCCGAGCACCTTCCTCGCCAGCCTGCGAGGTGGCACCCCCGCCTCCTGCCCTGCCGCCTGCCCCTCAGTCTTCAGTGGGTTAGGACGCCAGAGTGGAGAGAATGAAAGGGACGGTGACCAGCTGTGCTTACCGAGTGGAAGACCTTCACTCCATCTTGCTGGTCTTGCTGATCTCAGACTCGGCTTGAAAGGTCAGCAGGGTAGGGCTGGCCTTGCAGGGCTGGGTAGCAGGCCAAGGCCAGGGGCTCTGGGCGCCCGCCGGCCCCGCCCCCCGGGGTGTCCCTGTGAGCATTCAGGGAGCAGGCCTGGTGAAAGCCCACCATCCAGTGATGGACATAGCGTGGCCTCAACGTGGATAATTTGGTCAGATTTATACCCGACTCTAGTTCTGTGTGGATTGTACTGTGTTGAGCTAGGAATCGTCTTGGGGAGTGTTTTGGATCCTGAAGCCTGAGGATGCCCCCTGCCAAGAGCCCTTTCCCGAGACTTCAGGGAAGAGTCTTCTCCCCACCTTCACCCCAAGATGCAGCAGCGCGTCCTCTTCTTGTCCATAAATTGCTGGCTAAATCACCTTGTCTTAGGAAATTCTCCTTAAAACCTCAGCCCCAATATTTTAACTGTTGTGACATGTTTGAAATGAGGATCACCAGAATTCATTGGCTTCACAGGTGGTAACACCTGTGCTTGGAACTTCTTTCAGGTTTTCTAAAAGTAGGTAAATAACTGTATTTGGTTTCCTAACCTCAGAGCCTTGTCGATTTGGTTTTGGCTGAATGGCTCGGCTGGTTTTAAGGTAAACAGAAGGATCTTGGAAGTGTGCTGCGTCCTCCACCAGGGACACCCGGAGGCCACTTACCGGGTTCCAGGGTTCCAGGTGTCAGTGGGGTCGGGCTTTGTTCCCCAGGAGGGATGGGACTAACGGCTTTTCTAAGAAGATTTGGACGTTTTGTTTTAATTCGGCACCTCCAAGCCCCTGTCCCTCAGACTCTTTCATTTTTCTTGAAGTCAAATGATAACCACTTTTTCATTTTTTAAATAGCAAACCAGAGTCTGGAAGGCTCTCAAAATGAATCATTGTAAAACTCGATCCTGCCACCAGGTGGCAGTGTGGTCTTTTAAAAAATTATTTATTTATTTTTGGCTGCGTTGGGTCGTCGTTGCTCTGCGGTGTGCGCGGGCTTTCTCTAGTTGCTGAGAGCGGGGGCTACTCTTCGTTGCGGTGCGTGGGCTTCTCGTTGCGGTGGCTTCTCTTGTTGTGGAGCACGGGCTCTAGGTGCACAGACTTCAGTAGTTGTGGCACGTGGGCTCAGTAGTTGTGGCTCGCGGGCTCTAGAGCGCAGGCTCAGTAGTTGTGGTGCACGGGCTTAGTTGCTCCACGGCATGTGGGATCTTCCTGGACCAGGGCTTGAACCCGTGTCCCCTGCATTAGCAGGCGGATTCTTAACCACTGCGCTACCAGGGAAGTCCCGGCAGTGCGGTCTTAAGTCCTGAGGCCGGACCCCGGAAACCCCCAGCTAGTGGGTTTATCATCTCAAACAAATCGGACTATTATGTTTTTTATTCAAAGTGTAGTTACCAACCGAAGGAAACGTCTGCCTTGATTCTAAGGGTAGATATGAAACTTCTCTCCTCTCCCTTAGAAGACAACAGATAGTTGATGTAAAGTTTGTTTTTCCATTATAAAATTGGGATAATTATAGCAATAATGTGGGTAAACCCTTGGGATGTCTTTAATGAAAAGATGCTATAGAATAATACCTTTAATTTCATTGTTAACTTTCATTGCAAGCATTAAGTTTTTATAATGTCTCATAATTGCTTAAGGTGTTATGTGATTTGTATCTGGTCCTTCACTCAAATGTTGAACAGCTTTTTTTGTTTTGTTTTGTTTTAATTTTAATGTTTTGGCCATGCCCCGAGGCATGTGGGATCTTAGTTCCCTGACCAGGGATTGAACCCCGGGCCCACAGCTGTGAAAACGCGGAGTCCCAACCACTGGACTGCCAGAGAAGTCCCAAACAGCTTTTTGATTTAATAATTGAAGTGGATAAATTCTGGGTTCCTTATGTATCCCTCCTGCCCCCTGGGCTAATGTGTAAGAGGCCTGTCCTATGTACCAACTGTCAGATTGAACCTCTAGCAAAGCGAGTGCAAAGCTTGAACAGGGGCTTAAAAACAGAAAATTTAAAAACAAAAACTCCTACACTTTTTATTGTTAAAAGTGTTAATACATAATTGTCTTGAGCTTAATGTTTTGAACTCTAATGAGAGTGGTCTCATTACCTTTCTGATTTTTGAAAGCTTTAGCTTTCCCCTGCTCTCTGCCTGGAGGAGTGGCCATGGGGGTGCTGGAGGGGTGCTCGGGTTAGAGCAGGCTTCAGGCCCCTGCTGGGTGAGGGTGGAGCCCTCCACACACTGGGCGAACGTCAGTTCACTCACGGTTCATGCCATCCTTCCAACAAGCCCATGACCCCCGCTTTCTCAGAGGAGAAAGCAGGTCCCCCAGAGCGGCAGGCAGAATAATGTCCGCAGAGATGTCCAGGCTGTAAACCCTGGAAACTGGGTGTGCTATGGACCATGGCAAGTGGTGTGAAGGCTGCAGATGGAATTAAGTTTGCTAGTCAGCTGAATTCAAAATAGGGCGATTATCCAGATTATCCGAGTGGGCCCCGTGGACTAGGGACCCTCCCCTGGACCCTCAGGGGTCCCCTGAGGCTGCTGGCTTTGAGGACGGGAAGGGAGCTACAGGCTGAGGAATCTGGACAGGGCACTACCTGCCAACACCTTGAGACCCATTTGAACTTCTGACCTCCAGACTTGTGAGATAATAAATCTATGTTGTTTTGAGCCGGTCAGATTGCCGTGAGTTGTCACAGCGGCCACAGGAAACGAGTGCCCGCTGTCACACGGCACTGGTTCCACCCGCAGGGGAGGGTGGTTCCTGCTGTCTCTTGGCTCAGAGGACTGAGAAATGACAGTTTCTTTGTTTTGTAGATGAAGTGACCATTCTCACTGACCTCCTCACCTGCATGTAGAGGATGAAGGGAAATGCACTTTTAGTTCTTCCTGAAATCTAGTCTTAATCCAGTAATTTAAAAAAAAATCCCTTCAGGCCATGCTGTGTTTTTTATAGTTGTTCACTCTCTCCTTCCCTCCTTGGTCACCTGCTCTACCTGGTGGAGTGAGTGCAGGAGGTGACTGGTGGCAGCGGGGAGGCGTCTTTGAGGCCCCTCGGTGCCCACAGGCAGGCTGGGCTCTGCAGACGCATGTCCTCAAGTCCACCCACCCTCCACGGATGCTGCTCCAACTGGGTCCACAGGACCTGTGACCTGTGACCCACGAGGATCCTGCCGGCTGCCGGCTGGGCTGTCCCAATTTGGCCTGGGCCTCTCTGGTGGCCTTTCAGAAGGTTCTAGACCTGCTGACCCTCCCCTCTCCCCCCCACCCCTCTGGTCTAGTCCTAGTGACAGGGAGGGGGTGAAATTGATTTGAGTTCTCCAACTTTGGTTTTTTAAAAACTGAAGGAAGTCGTAATACCCTTCCCAACAGGTAAGCAAGCCTGGTTTTCAGGCCTCTTGCCCCAGGCCAGTCACTCTGGACACCATAGAGGAACATGGTGTTTAAAGTGGGCTGTTGCAGTGCACAAGCTAAGATTTGCTGTACGTGTCTCTATAGCAGAGGGTTACCTGTCAGTCGCAGCCTATGATAGTGATGCTCTTGGCTAGGGATGCCTGGGGTGCTCACCTGGGCCATCCTACCTGCAGCAGCCTCCACAGACATTTCCCTGACCAGGATCCAGTGATGTGGCTGGACTGGGCCTTGTGGGTCTTATGACTGCAGGACGCACCTCAGCGACAACCGTCAGGGAACTTTGGGAAAAAAGATTCATGACTCACAGGTCCTGGAGGACACATAGCACACCCGGGGCCACACATCGTGGTCGGGGTGGAGGGAGGGAGGGAGGGAGTGAGGACCTGGGGCTCTGCCTTTATTAGGGTCCCAGGTGGGGTGCGTGAGGTTTTGTGGGTTCACTCTTTATTGGCGAATTTAAAGCATAAGAGTGGGAACTGGGGTACAGGAAGGGAGAAGAGGGATTACTTGAGTGGTCACTTACCCAGGTCACCCAGGGCCTTCTGAAAGGGGACCTTCCTGGGTTGGCGGCCAGCTCCTCACTTAGTTGTGTAGCTGGAAGTCTTTGAAGTGGGTGCCTCCACAATCAAAAGCTAATTGTCAGGCACTTACCTGTCCCAGGGGTGGAGCTGGCATTGGATCTCTATCCTCAAATGTGCAAACCCTACACCATGGGCAGGTGGGCAGAGGTGGAAATCTGGTCTTGTGGCCAGTCTGGAGGGGAAGGACAGTGTTGCCCCGCTGTAATGAAAGGGGTGTCTTCCCCTCTGCCTGGCACAGAGAACCAGAAACAAGGGAATGACCGGCACCCTCTGCAAACAGCTCCTTCTGAAGCTGTCTGCCTCGAAGGGAGAGCAGAGGGCGGGGGCCACTGGGACTGTCTGCTTCTCATTAGGCTGTGCAGAGAGCACAGTTGGGTGGAGTTCATTAGCACCGTTAGATGGTTTATCCTAAGGATGAGTAAATACACTTCCTTGACCTACCTCAATGGAAAGGAATGATGCCTCAGGACACTTTCAATTAAAAAAATCTGATTTTTAACTTTCGGGGAACAGTTTTAGGTTTATTCCTCTGCATACCATTTCTAATGATGTTCTTTGACTTCTAAGAGGACATTTTTATTGACCATAAAGAATAAAACAATCTTTGTGGTGTCCAAACCATGTTCTACAGATTCAGCCTGGAAGCATCTGTAAAAAGCAAACAAACAAACCATAAAACGCCACACAGACTTTCAGAGAATAGAATGTAACTTTTAAGAAGATGTTCACTGCTCTGAATAAAGACATTTTGGAAATCCAAGCAGGCATTACAATGAGTTTTTACAAAGTTAGGATAATGGATTTCCTGTGAAATTGGCATGGCTGCAGCAGCCCTACCTGCCTTTTCTCCACCCCACTCTCCCTTCCTTCTTCACCCACAGATCCTGCTGTTGTTTGGAGTAGCATTTGCTGGACGAAAACAATGACATTTCTTGTTGGGGGGATGATCATGTGCTACTGAACAGTCAGAAGTAAGTGGGAGACTGCTGGAAATTTCTGGGACATTTCATTTTCTTATTTTTGCTCCCATCACTTTTTTCCTGTTGTTATTTTCCAGACTGAAACGTGAATTTGGTTGGCTTTACCTCTAGTGGTCATCTTGGGACCATGAAGTAAAGACTAAGAATCTCAGAACTTCTCTCCTGCCAGCCTCCCCATGCCTCACAATTGACCAAAGGTGTCCATACTGCTTCCAAAACCGGGCAGAGAGAGAAATGCTTCCCAAATGATGCTGCTGTGGTTGAAAAGTATTCCTGAGCTCTGATGCTTCCTAGCCTGCCCTTGCTACAGCCTGTCTTTTAAAAAATTTATCTGAAAATGTCATCATTTCACCTATATTCTGGAAGGATATTTTTGCTGAGTGTACCATCTGGGTTTGCCGTTATTTTCTTTTAGTCCTTTGAAAATATGCTTCCATTGTCATTGGCTTCCACTGTTTCTGTAAGAAGTCAGCCATCAGTCTATTTATTGCTCCTTTAAAGGAATTTGTCTATTCAGGCTTCTTTAAGGTATTCTCATTGTCTTTTTGTTTTTAGCAGTTTTACTATCATGCAATGAGATGTGGGCTTGTTGTTGTTGCTGTTTGTTTATTTGTTTGGGATTTGAGAGACTTCTTCACTTTGTGACTTGATATTTTCATCAGTTTGGAAATATTTTCCACCATTATCTCTTCTAAGACGGCTTCTACCTAAATTCCTTCTTCTCCTCTAATGAACTTCTAATTATTTATATGTTAGACTTCCTTATTGTATTCCCTGTATATCTTACCCTCTCTCCTGAAAAACATTTTATTTATTTATTTATTTTAAAATTTATTTATTTTAAATTTTTTATTGAAGTATAGATGACATACAGTATTATGTTACTTTCAGGTGTACAACATAGTGATTTGACAATCAAATACTTTACAAAATGATCACCCCGATAAATCTAGTAACCATCTGTCACCCTACAGGGTTATTACAACATTGTTGATCATATTCCTTATGCTGTATATTATATCCCCATGACTCGTTTATTTTATAACTGCAGGTTTATACCTCTTAATCTCCCTCACCTATTTAACCTAATTAACCTCCCCTCCCCATTCCTGCCCCCTCTGGCAAAGACCAGTTTGCTCTCTGTAAATGTGAGTCTATTTCTGTTTTGTTATGTTTGCTCACTTGTTTTGTTTTTTTGACTCCACATATAAGTGAAATCATATTGTATTTATCTTTCTCTGTCTGACTTATTTCACTTAGCATAATACCCTTATTTCACTTAGCATAATACTCTATTATTGTATTATTGTCAATTTCTCCTTTTATGTCTGTTAGTATTTACTTTATATATTTAAGTGCTCATATGTTGGGTGCATATATATTTATAAGTGTTATATCTGTTTTTTGGATTGATCCCTTTATCATTACGTAATGCCCTTCTTTGTCTCTTCTTATAGTCCTTGTTTTAAAGTCTGTTCTATCTGATATAATAAGTATTGGTACCCTAACTTTCCTTTCATTTCCATTTCCATGGAATATCTTTTCCCATCCCCTCACTTTTAGTCTGTATGTGTCTTTTGATCTGAAGTAGGCAGCATATATATGGGTCTTGTTTTTCTTTTTTTTTTTTTTTTATTAAATTCATTCAGTCCCCCTATATCTTTTGATTGGAGTCTTTGGTCCATTTATATTTAAAGTAATTATTGATATAGGTACTTACTGGCATTTAAAAAATCATTTTCTGGTTATTTTTGTGGTTCTTTGCTGTCCTTTTCTTCTTTTGCTCTCTTCCCTTGTGATTTGATGACTGTGTTTAGTGTTATGTTTTATTCCTTTCTCTTTATTTATTTATTTATTTTTGTGTGTATCTATTATTGGTTTTTGGTTTGTGGTTACCATGAGGTTCTTGTATAGCAACCTATGTATATAGTGGTCTATTTTAAGTTGATGGTTGCTTAAGTTTGAGTGTGCTCTAAAAGTACTACATTTTTACTCTCCCCCTACCACATTTTTTGTCTTCGATGTCACCTTTTATATCTTTTTATTTTGTATATCTCTTAACTAATTATTGTAGATACATATGATTTTACTAGTTTTGTCTTTTAAACTTCATACTAGTGATATAGGTGGTTGATCCACTATCTTTACTATATTTTTGCCTTTACTGGTCAGAATTTTTTCTTTCATAATTTTAATATTTCTAGTTATGGTCTTTTCTGTTTCAATAAGTTCTTTTAACATTTCTTATAAGGTTGATTTAGTGGTGATGAACACCTTTAGTTTTTGCTTGTCTGGGAAACTCTTTATATCTCCTTCATCTTTGAATGATAACCTTGCTGGATAGAGTATTCTTGGTTGTAAGTTTTTTCCTTTCAGCACTTGCATATGTCACGTCACTTCCTTCTGGTCTGCAAAGTTTCTGCTTAAAAGTCAACTGATAGTCTTTGGGAGGCTCCTCTGAGTGTAACCAGTTGTTTTCCTCTTGCTGCTGTTTAGAGTCTCTCTTTAACTTTTGACATTTTAATTATAATGTATCTTGGTGTGGGTCTCTGGGTTTATCTTGTTTGAGGCTCTCTGTGCTTCCTGGACCTGGATGTCTGTTTCCGTCACAAGGTTAGGAATGTTTTCAACTATTATTTCTCCAAGTAGGTTTTATGTTCCTTTATCTTTCTCTTCTCCTCTGGGACCCCCGTACTACAGAGTTAGTAAGCTTGATGTTGTCTCTTAAACACCTTCATTTATTTCCTTTTTGCTATTCCGATTGGGTTATTTTCACTAGCCTGTCTTCCAGGTCACTGATCTGTTCTTCTGCATCATCTAATATGCTCTTAGTTCCCTCTAGTATATTTTTTATTTCAGTTATTGTATTCTTCAGCTCTGATTAGTTCTTTTTAATATTTTCTACCTCTTTGTTGAAGTTCTCAATGTGTTCCTCCATTCTTCTGAGTTCAGTGAGTAGCTTTATCACTAGTACTTTTGACTCCTTATCTAGAAGGTTGCTTATCTCTGTTTTGTTTAGTTCTTTTTCTGAAGTTTTGTCTGTTTTTGTTTGGAACATATTCCTTTGTCTCCTCATTTTGCCTAACTATCCAAAATACCTGGACATCAGTATTTTGCAAAAGCTCCCCAAGTGATTTTAATGAGTACCAGAATTGAGACTTTCCCTAACATAAAATATGATAAAGATAGTACAAAAAGGGAAAATAACAGCTTAATCTAATGTATGGATATAGCTGCAAAAATAAAATATTAATATAGAAAAATCATCTGTTATAAAACAAAACTTTTGCTAAACAGACTTTATTGCAGCAACAGATGAATGAGTCCCTCACAGAAGGTTTATGGGCATAATTTATTACATTGCATTTCCTGTGGAGAAAACCCATAGGAACCTATCAATACATGTTGAAATTTTAACAACCAAATAAAAACTTTTTAATAGGAATGGAAAGAAATTACAAAGATGTAATAAAGTCTGTTTGGTAGATATTATAATTCTTACCAATATCTGGTTTCTGTCTCCTTCCAGCCATCCAGACGGTTATACTTCCTGGTCCCCTTGAAATTCTATGGGTGGAGTCATGGGGAGTGGGGTGAGAACACTGCTCTCTTCCTTCACCAGGGGATCCAGGAAGCTTTGCATTGTGATGGCAGAGCCACGGGATTGAGACAGCCTACTTTGCCTACTTTGTGTTACTTCACAGAGAACAGCATGCCTGGAGGTTGTCCAGGCCCACAGCTGGCATTTTGGGAGTGAGAAATAAATGTGTGAATCCACTGGGATTTTTGGAGTTGTTACCACAGACAGTATAACCTCTTTTGACCAGAGGTTTTTGGAAAAGTTTGCCTGCAAAGGGCCAGATAGTAAATATTTTAGATGTTACAGGACATATGGTCTCTGTCACAACTACTCAACACTTCTATTGTAGCAAAAAGCCACCACAGATAATATATAAATGAGAAAGCATGGCCTGTTCCAGTAAAACTTTATTTATAAAAATGGGTAGCAGACTTTGCCCATGGACCGTAGTTTGCTGACCTCTGTTCTTGAAAAGAAAGTTTTATTTATTGAAGTATAGTTGATTTACAATATTATGTTAGTTTCAGGTATACAACATAGTGATTTGATATTTTTATAGCTTATACTTCATTTAAGGTTATTGTAAAATATTGGCTATAGTCCCTGTGCTGTGCATTAGATACCTGTATCTTATTTATTTTATACATAGTAGTTTGTACCTTTTAATCCTCTTCCCCTATCTTGCCCTTCCCACTTCCCTCTTCCCAGTGGTAACAACTAGTTTGTTCTCTGTCTCTGTATCTGTGAATCTGTTTCTGTTTTGTTATATTTATTCATTTGTTTTAATTTCTTAGATTCCACATATAAGTCAAAACATGAAACATACAGTATTTCTTTCTGGGTCTGACTTACCTCACTTAGTATAATAGCCTCCAGGTCCATCCATGTTGCTGCAAATGGCAAAATTTCACTCTTTTTTATGGCTGAGTAATATTCCATTTCACGTGCTTGCATGCCTGTGTGTGTGTGTGTATTCACACATCCGTTCATCTGTTGATGGACATGTAGATTGTCTTCATATCTTGGCTATTGTCAATAATGCTGCTATACACATTGGGGTACATGTATCTTTTCTAATTAGTGTTTTCATTTTCTTTGAATATATACCAGGAGTGGAATTGCTGGGTTGTATGGTAGTTCTATGTTTAATTTTTTGAGGAACCTCCATACTGTTTTCCATAGTGGCTGCACCAATTTGCATTCCCACCAGCACTGTATTAGGGTTCCCTTTTCTCCACACCAACATTTATTATTGTCTCTTTGACAGTAGCCTTCTGACAGGTGTGAGGTGATATCTCATTGTGGTTGGGATTTGCATTTCATGTGCTTGTTGAACATTTGTATGTCTTCTTTGGGAAAATGTATATTCCTCTGCCCACTTTAAAATTAAATTGTTTGATTGCTTTTATATACATACATATATACATATATATATGTATGTGTGTGTGTGTGTGTGTGTGTGTGCGTGTATATATATATATATATATATATATATATATATATATATATATACACGCACACACACTTTGGCCATGCTGCATGGCTTGCGGGATCTCAGTTCCCCAACCAGGGATGAACCCAGGCCTGGCAGTGAAGGTGCTGAATCCTAACCACTAGACCACCAGGGAACTCCCTGTTTGTTTGCTTTTGAGTTGTTTGAACTCTTTGTATATTTTTTTGATAGTAAAACCCTTATCATATATATGATTTGCAAATATTTTCTCTTATTCCATAGGTTGCATTTTCATTTTTTAAAATATTTATTTATTTATTTTTGGCTGCGTTGGGTCTTCGTTGCTGCACACAGGCTTTCTCTAGTTGCCAGGAGCGGGGGCTACTCTTCTTTGTGGTGTGTGGGCTTCTCATTGCGGTGGCTTCTCTTCTTGCAGAGCATGGGCTCTAGGCATGTGGGCTTCAGTAGTTGTGGCACACAGACTCAGTAGTTGTGGCTCGTGGGCTCTAGAGCGCAGGGTCAGTAGTTGTGGCACATGGGCTTAGTTGCTCTGCGGCATGTGGGATCTTCTTGGACCAGGGCTTGAACCCGTGTCCGCTGCATTGACAGGTGGATTCTTAACCACTGTGCCACCAGGGAAGCCCTGCATTTTCATTTTGTTGATAGTTTCTTTTGCTGTATAGAAGCTTTTTGGTTTGGTGTAGTCCCATGTGTTTATTTTTCCGTTTGTTGTTCTAGTATTTTGGATGAGCACGAAGGACTCTTGTTGTCAGTTGGTTAACAGGGAGAGCAGGGCAGTTGGGAGTGCAGGCTGCCGTCTGTGGTGCAGCTCTTTAGGCAAGGGCAGAGTGCATGGACTTAGGAGCTCAAACGCTATAAGCGACTGGAACGCAAATACGAAAGCTTGTTCTTCCAGAAGGAGTGCCGGGTAGGGAGGCTGTGGGCCGTGCGCATGCCTCCTAGCCTGGTGGCTCAGGCCACCGCTGTCACTGCCTAATAATGATGGTAAATGAACTCACCTGCTATTAAGTTTGCAACTGCCCCCCTGAGAAGCACCCAGAATGTATACTCAGATGCTTTTATGAGAAAACTAATTAGGTTGTTCAGTACAAAAGAAGCACATGTTGAAAATTTATGAAACTTCTGAGGTCCCAGATAATCAGCCTTCCTGGTGTCACTGTCAAACACCGCCAGTTGTTTTCATTTTTTCCGGGGACACTACTGCTTAATTGAAACCCATCAATCAACTTAATCAATTCATCGGGATCTGTGGAGCTTGGACTGTGTGCTCCATGCCAGGCTTAGAGCCTGGGACGACAGAACCTATGTACAACATGGTCATGACCTTCAAGGAATTGAGAGTCTCTGCTTTTAGGAAGAAGTCCAAGTTTCTTAACTTATGTGGTTTTTCGTGTCCTGGCCCCGCCTCCTTCTACCCCCTCTCCTGCCCCTGCTTACCTGTGGTAGATTTTTACCTTCTTCAGGAAATAAAAAGTGGGGCGTCCTGAATCTCCCTCTGTCCATGGCATGTTGAGCGACCACGTCCTCGTGCTCTCCCGAGGTCTTGGGGATGTCACCTTCCTCTTGGGAAACTGGTGGCAAGTTCCTTGTGGCCGCAAGACCTCTGGGGTCTCACCCCGAGCTTTCCCGGTTTTCTTGTCATCTTCAAGATGTCATCTTGTCTCAACTGAGAAAGCAGGAGGGGAGGAGGGGGGTGGAGCCCTCAATATTTGAAAGCACCAAACCCAACAGAATTTATGTGGACATCGTAATTATTACTATGCTGAATTACTGAACGTTATCCTCTCCTTTTTTGGCTGGAAGAACATAAAAATCCCAATGAAAAGAAACAGATGTCTTTGCTTTGAGCACTTCCAAAGGAAACTGCAGGAAAGTCTGAAACACGCCGTAGGAAGGCCTGCTGTGTAACTGAGATGCTCTGATAGTGTTTTCGTTCGCCAGCTGTGTGCAAGTGGAGTGGGTGTCTCTGGCCAACGCAGTCTCTACATCAGAGGGGTCACAGCAGCAGAGGCACGGAAGTGTTCAGGGAAGAAGCTCACACTGTGCTTCTGACTGCGCTTGGTTTTCCTTTTAACCAAAAGCCATGTCAGAGAGTCCCAAGGAGGACTTGTGGGCTGGTAATTAAATGTGATTTACGAGCTGGGGAAGAGAAAAGACCGCCATCGGGGAGGACGATCTTCGGTGATCAGTTTCTAGGCCCCGGGTGACCGGCAGGCACTCCGGGTCACCCTGCAGTGGCCGGGACCCTGTGTCCCCAGCAGGGAGGGCCATGGCCCAGGGTCGCTGCAGTTAGAGAATTCTCGGCCGGCCCTCCTGCTGGACTCCGCATCTAGGGTGTGACCCTGGCTGGAGGCTTGGATGCCCCGGGGCAGTCCTCTTCTCCACGCAGGTTGGAGGGGAGAATTTCTTCTCTCCCCCAGCGGGGAGGTCAGTGGCCACTGTCTCTCTTAAAGTTTGCTTTCCTACAAAACGTCAGAGTGTGGAATTCTGTCCACATTTTAAAAGAGGCCCAGGACTCATCTTCCCTTCTCCTCCTCTCTTCCCACCACTGCAGTTTAGAGACTGAGAATCAAGGAAAACAAGACAGAAGCTCTGCACACTCCAGCACTCAAGGTGGGGAACCCAGCGGTAGCGACGACGCTTATTGGTGGTGGAGTCCAGCGGGTGCGCCCAGCCCTGGATGCCAGGCTGCTGGCATGTTGGTCCAGGTGGGAGGGCAGTGATTTGCTTGGCTCTCTGGCAGCCTCCCTGGGGCCAGGAGGCCTCCACTTACCGGGACCCCTCCGCCAACCCTGGCCCCTGGCTGTGCTCCACAGGCCGAAGCCAGACATCGTCCCTGTCACCAGACCAGTTGCTTTGACAGATGCCTTGGTTCCTTCAGGCCTCCTGGACCCCATGGGGCTTGAATGAATCATTGACTAAAATTGATAGGGCAGCAATTGTCCAGATGAAACGTGGACTGGGCTTCATGTCAAGTTGACCATTCTTGTTCTCCTGTTGGATTTTGTTTGTTGGATGTTCTGAGGCAGCTTTAAAAGGACGTAGATGGGTGTGCCCTAATTTTGATTTGTGGTTTAGCTGTCTACTTTTAAATTAAAATATCCGGCAAACAAAAGGCCCAGCCCTTGGGTCCAGGAAACGAATTGTAGAAGCGCAGGGTGGGGCGACGGGAGTTTAGCAGGAAGAGGGGGTGAAACGAGCTGAAAGTTGGTTGAGAATAAAGTTAATACTCTGCCCTGGTGCGTTGTGCCTGCCAGGAACCTGAGCCATGGCCGTGTTAATAAAAAGTGCAGTATCTGTGGGACGAGGGATCTTCTTGTTCTGGCTTAGCTGGACCACCCAGGGAGTGCGGCTGGCTGGTTCCTGCGAGGGGCACCTCTCTTCACAGGGGGCATAACTGATTGGGGTGCTTTGCAAGGAGAAGAGCCAGGGCCACATGGGCCCCCAAACTGAGCTGCATGAGAAATGGGGGAGGGGGACATGCACCTCGGCTAAGAGAATTGAAGAGTGGCTGGACGGTTTGGGCACTGTTCCCACGAGGCTGGGCCAGGACGCCACGGTGGTGACCCTCCAGCCGAGCCCTTGGAGGGGCTGAGTTTGGGGGTGGTGAGGACCCCGTGGTGGGGAGACTGCATACCACCCCATGTGCGACAGTCAGAAAGAAGGTGGAAATAGGTGACTTTAAAGTCTGTCCAGCTGTGAGATTTTATGATTTTCAAATGGACAAAACTGTATTTTTCACAGGTTTAAGTGAAACTTGATAATTGTGTTGGGAGGAATCAAGCTCCTGGGTGACCCCTAAGAGCGGCTTGCACCAACCCGAGTGGGATTTCGGCCCTGTCTGCGCCCAGAGCCGACACCCCAGGTGACCCTCGACTCGCCCCGAGATCTGATGCGCTTGAGGCCCGCCCTCCACGGCACCGCCGTCCGCGTTCTGTGTGTCCCTGGGAGCGGATGATTAATTGTTCATAACGTTTGTTGGACGTTGAGAAGTTGGTAGGGAGCACGGAACACAGAATCTGATATGTTTTCCTCCTCTGACGTTGCTGCCCAAAGCCAGAGGCCGGGAGAGCGTCTGAAGCAACGCATGTTCTGTGGGAAGCGTGTGCCAGCCCTCTGTCCCGGCTGACAGCGTAGAGAGGGATCCAGGCCGCCTCCAAAAACCTAACACACAGGACCGAGTTGAAAGCCCAGTCATTCTGAGTTTCTGATCCGGAGCCAGAATGCAGGCTCTTTAATCTCCAAAGGCAAATCCTCCTGCTTTGGCTCCTTGCAAGAGAAACGGAGGGTCAGTGCTGGTCACCCTGGCGAGGACCAGGAAGACCAGTTAGAAACATCTCTCTGAAGGCCGTGTGTTTTCTTAAGGCCCCCAGAGAAGAAGGGACGGCGGGAAAACTAGCCTGGGGTGGACTGTTTCCCCTCCCCCTCTGTTTAAAACAGGTCTCAGGGCTGCTTGGAGGGAGGGAGTGCCAGACATCTGGGGAGCCCCCCTCGCGCTGCCCCACGGCTGCCTGCGGGTCATGGCACTCACGCCCCCGAGGCTGGACGTCGGCCCTCCTCCCCGGGTCCCGCTGGGCTCTCGGCGGGAGCCGGGATGCCCACAGGACCCTGGTCCTCGTCCGAATGTGAAAAAAAACACAGGTGCTTGCCTAGTAGTTGCCTTTCTTCTCATTCACGATCCCGTCGGGATGGTCAGGGCCCCCCAGAAAGGCTCTGTGACTGCAGCCAGTGTGGATGAGCCGCCAGCTCACGGCCCGCATCCTGTGCAGGCTCTCAGCCAGGTTCACACTCCGGGCTGACATTTGAGACCAGGCTTCCCGGCTGGGTCACCAGCCTGGGGTGTGGCTGGCTGGTGAGTGGGACCACAGACGTGGGAACGCAGGCCCAGCCTGCGACAGGGGGATGACTCACATGGGCTGAGGGCCGTGCGTGCGTGCGTGCGTGTGTGTGTGTGTGTGGTGGGGTGGGGTGGAGAAGAAGGGGCTGAGGGGGAGATAAATGATGAACTTGGAGAAAAGTGGAGCTGGATTTATTCTGACCGCCCGTGGGCCTATAACTGTCACGATATAAATCACTTTCTTACCGAGGAATTTACTTCCTAGGCCTGGCCTATGTATGAGAACAGAACCTAGAAGTCCGAGAAGAGAAGATGACGGTTTGTACAAATGTGGTTTGAAACCACAACTTGTGATCCCACCAGCGTGGGCGGAGCTGGACGGGCTTCGGCTCTCGCTCCCAGAACTTCTGAGATGGAATTTCCAAGATGGAATTTCCAAGAGCAGTGGTGGCCACAGGGCCTTGAACTCTGGGCTAAAAAGGAAATTCAAGGGAATCTGGGGTGCGGGTATGAGCCCTGGGTTGGAGCATCAGTGAGCCTCTGTCCCCCAGAAGCAGGTGCCTGGTGCCCGGCGCCCACCCGCCTCTCCCCCTCTGGTCCCATCTGCAAGCACATCCATGGCTCTGACACCCATGGGCGCACACCTTGCGCTTGGAAATCATGGCTGATTTAACGAATGAAAAATGAAATCCTGGTATCATTACAAACAGAATCACTCTGGTCCTGAGTCGACATGAAAGGTCCTTTCTTGCTTGATGTCTTTTCCAGATGGCTTTGCATTTTCCTTCTGACACTTGGCTGGTCTGTGGCTACGTTGTGCCGTACGGGGCTTTCCTTGGGCGCAGGTGCTGTGACTTCTCAGCCCGTAGAGGGCGCAGCTCAGGGCCTCGCATGTGTCAGGTCCAGGTTGAAGTTAAACTGACTTGAGTTGATACCTAAGTGACCATCTGTTAAGGTGTAACGTTTCCTTGTCCAGACAAATGGAGGAAGAGGCTCTGAAACTCTTCCCTGTGTGTGGTTCTGAGATGTGTAATTGCATCTAATTCACTGCAGCTACGATGCTGGGGAGATTAAAATGAGGTTCAGCAACATGATAGAATGGGCCCACTAACCCTGACGGTCTGAAGGCCACAAGGGGACCACTTCATGCTACATCTCCCTGCCTCCCGGGTACCGTTGCTCGGATGGCCGGGTGCGCTGGGGAGTCTCACCTCCCCCAGGGCATGAGAAGGGCAGGTGCAGAGCAGACCCATCCTGTGCGGATGCTGACCATCTCTTGGGGGCCTGCAAATTCCTGCTGCCGTGTGATGCTGTGTGCAGTGCCCTCCCCGAGGTGTGTCCAGGCGCCGGCCCCACCTGTGACCTTCTCCAGGGCAAGGCTGCACCTCAGCGGCTTCAAGAGCCCAGTGCACCATGGTCACCACCGCTTTTCCTTTCAAACTCCGCAGGGAGGTCTTCGTTTGCATGGACGACGCTTTACCCACAAGTCACCTGAGATGCAAGGGCCCTGCTCAGGACCACACAGCCCTCATGCCACCTGCGTGGACACAGTACCTGGTGCAAGGCGTGACATGTGGCGGGGAGTGGGTTACTTGTGTGTTGATTTTAATTCAGTTTCATTTCCCTTTATGTTCTCAGATCTCTCAGCTTGTTGTTTTTGTGGGCATAAGGAAACGTGCCCTGCTCACCTGTGAGGCAGAGGTGAATCTGATGCTGATAATGAGGTGGAACATAATGGTTACAAGGAGGTAGATGACAGTGTCCCCCGTGACCCAGGAGAAAGCAAAGTGTGGAGAGGGTCCGGCCTCTGTGTTTGCAATGGGAACTTGCCCCTCACCACCTCCTGAAACTCCGAGGAGGGCTGGTTTCATGTGTGTCTGCCCGTGGACCCCGCCTGACTCAGAGGCCACGCGGTGCCCTGATCCCCCTGGCCACCCTCAGTAGGGTCTTTGTGCTGCACACCCCCCAGCCCCTGCCCAGTTTGATTTTTAGACGCCGCCTCTCAGGAGAGTGAATCTACCAATATTTATTTCAATCTACTCCGTAGCACGAGGTCTGCAGTTCTGCCCAGTCAGTGGCCCCAGGCCTTTGCTGGCTCTTTGGGGGGTGAGTCTCCACCGCCTGGAGTGTCTCTGCAGGGGCTCACAGTGGGGGTCCAACGAGAGGGCATTGTCCTTGAGTAAGAGATGCATTTTCATCTCTCTGCAGCCATATCCTGCCATCTGGCCTTTTGGCAAAATCAAACGCAGGATTGTGCCTGAGGACTAGCGGTGAACACCCCCAAGAGTTAGATTAAATGGATAACTTCCCCCAAAGCCCTTGTTAGTCCAGAGACACACTGGTGTGGCCCTGGGCAGAGGTGCTTGATAAACAGCTCTCTTGCATACTCCTCCCATCTGTGTCCTCAAAAGAATTCATAAATTAGAGTTTCATGCCCCTTCTTATTTCTTCATTGCCAGATGCAAAATCCCCAGGACCAACAGCTTGTGAATATTCAGTTAATCATTCCTCTTCTTTAGCACCAGTTGTCTCATCTCCATAATGACAAGGTTGAGCTAGGTGGTGACCTTCAAGGTCCCTTTCAGGACAAAATCTGGTCTATTTTAGAGAATCCTGAGATCCAATGAGCACCGTCAGAGGCTGAAGATGGCAACACCGGGGTAGTTTGTAGATGAAATTTCCACGTGCCTCCCAGAGCTGGGACGTCCTGGGGTTCTTTGAAGGTCCAGGCTGGCCACCTCTTGGCACTTGGAGCCCCGGCAGGCATGGGGCAGAGTCTGATGGTGGCCAGTCCTTCATGGCTTTATGTGGCATCAACACATGAGGTAAATGAGTTGGGTGCCCTGTGTCTCAGTTTAACTTGGATGTGGGCAAGGAGGATGCTTTGTGCCATTTCTATGTCCACGGGTTGGTGGAAGTTTTGACCATGAACATCAGCATTTGTAAGGTGCCTGCCAGTTGACAGAGAGCTTTCATCTTCATAATCTCTTGTAACCCTATTACCCACTGGGAAGACAAACTGCATACTATTATTACTGCTCTTTGGTTACAGGTGCAGTAACTAAAGCACCAGAGAGATTGAGTGAGTTGCCCATTGTATTAGGGCAAGTAAGTGGCAGGCTTAAACCCACATGTTTAGACTCTAAATTCTGGGGTTTTCCCCTATGCTGCACTGTTGCCTAAGAAATTCTGGACTGAGTATCCATAACTTTTTTCAAAATGCAGATGGCCCATTTGGCGTTTTCCATTGTTCTTGCTCAAGTAGTAACTCTGCATATAGACTCCCCAGGTCTTAACTCCTTACACCGTCTGTCCCTTCTACTTCATTCATGTCTCCGTTACGTGGTGCTCTCACTAAAAAGGAATTGTGGTGATTACAGTTTCCTGTACTTTGTTACACCTGTACTCTCCAAGGAACGTTAAATAGATAAGTAGTTTTGGAAAAGTGTCAAGGAAAGTGAGCAAGGCTCCATCTTGATGCACATGAAGAACATCTTTTGTCCATGCAGTTCTCATGTCCATCTTCCTATCCACTCATATATCCACCCAAGAAAGCATACATTTATCCATCCATCCAGCCAGCCAGCCAGCCAGCCAATATTGACTGCATACCTACTGCGGATCAGACACTCTGAAAGCCTTCTGGGTTACAATATTGAACGAAACATACATAAGACCTTCCCTCATGGATCTTCAGGTTTACTGGAAGATGCAGAGAAGTAAATAGACAAGTACAAATTTGTGTGAAAAGTGCTGTGGTTGGGAAGTACTGGCATTCTGCATAAACAAGGCTTTGCTTCTGTGTCTTTAAGTTCTTGCTTCCATTCCACTTGCCCTGGAAAGCATTCTGTTAAGATTGCTTTCTCACCAAAAATTCTTTTGACATTTATCATATTCTGCCTTATACATTTAGTTATCCTTCTATGTCCTTTATATCCTCTTACACATATATGTATACATTTATATACATATATGTGGCTTGATTGCTTGAGCTGGAATTCCAGACGTGGCTATTTGCTGGTTAATGGTGCCGTGGCCTCTCCGGACACTTATCCCTATGAGGATGTGCCTGGCGCTGGTGTGTTTGCCTGAAGGAGGTGGTGTTGGTTTCGGTTTGGGTGCTGGGGCCAGGGGTGAGGATGAGAGATGAGGGTCATGGAGGACGTGGCATCTGATCCCATCTGCCCCTGGGCGAGGCTGCTCTCTTAGGAGGGTGTGGGTGGAGCCATAAGCCAAGGGAGCTCTTTTCATGGAAGATTTTGTGAGATGTGAGGCACAGGGCTCTGTGTCAATGGCTCTTCTGCTTGTGTCAGGTTCCTGCATCCTCTGGTACCCAAGGGCTGGTGGCCCTGAGTATCAGGAGTTTGTGAGGGCCCAGGAGGCCGTGCGACGGTGGGTAGCCCTCCCCCCGTCTTCAGGGTCATCAGTCCCGACAGGAGGGGCCTGAGAGGGGAGGAAGGAAACAGTACGTGCAGCTGAAAGTCTGGGTGTGAGCAGGGATGTTTCCTTGATGGTCTCAGGAGTCCTGTGCAGGACGGGGCAGAGGGAGTGGGCTGGGGACCCTGCTGCCCACTCGCCGTGAACACCCTGCTTCCTCCGCTGGACCCCGATGCTCATGATGTCTGAGGTGCCCCGTCCTTTGCAGACTTTGCGACGCTGCGCACAGGTTTCTGTCTGGGTTGTGGAAGGGTTGCAGAGACCTGGACTCAAGGCTTGGCTTCTATCACTTATCACCGGTGGCTCTACCCAAGTTCGAACACTTAGATTCTCGTGTCCTGTTTTCCAGCCGCCACACCCTGTACACGACTTTACTCCTCCCCTCCCCACCTTTGAACAGAGATGTTCAAAGGTCACCATCTCTGCTGCTCTCGCCAAGTCCTCAGGACGAAGTGGTCACCGCCTCCCCCTCGGTGTCCTGGCATCTGCTCCCTCATGGTCATTGAGCCAGTGGGCTACTGCCATGCTCGGCTTATGTGCCTTGTTCTAGGGCTCGCCTTGACTAACATGTACACCAGATCAGCACAGTTTTAGTCTGTGGAAAGTCTTCCATAGATGCTCGCTCGTGAAGGCAGGAGTGGCTAAGGTGGACTCTTTCCTGATTGCCAGGAAGACAGTCCTTGTCACCAACATGTGAATACGCAAGTGCTTGGCTCGATGCAGAGAGGCCCTGGGACTTCTCACCTGGTGGGTCAGGACGTCTGCAGGAGAAAGACACAAAGAACTCCTGTAGAGGTGACAGTAATAAAAGCATGGTACGGTTTTTGGTTTCTGATCTCTGGGAAGAGCTACAGAAAACTGATGTTATACTCTAAAATTTAGCAGTCAAAAGCATTCGCCCAGCTATGATACAAAGTTTGTTTTAATGCATGGCTGCCTTCACCTCTGAAACATCCCAGGAGCCTTGAAACTGGCTGTGTTCTGGGAGATGCCTCCAGGTAAGGTCTGCTTGAGCCTGGGAAGCACTAGGGCTCAGTTAAGTCAAGCATCGATAGGTAAGTCTGTAAAGGAAAAACTACGAACTTGGTGTGAATGATTAGATATCTCTATTTCTTTGAAGCTTGCCCCCTGTTAGACAAATGAGTTATAGTTAAACGTTTGCTTCGAGAGAGGATGTGGCCAGTGGTGAAACAGGTCCCTAAAATAAACAAAAATATTGAAAGGCTGAGTCATCTTAAAAATATCAACAGTGGGACTTCCCTGGTGGTCCAGTGGTTAAGACTTCGCCTTCCAATGCTGGGGGTGCGAGTTTGATCCTTGGTTGGGGAGCTAAGATCCCACATGCCTCGTGGCCAAAAAACCAAAACATAAAACAGAAGCAATATTGTAACCAATTCAATAAAGACTTTAAAAATGGTCCATATCAAAAAAATCTTTAAAAAAAACATCAACAATGACTTAAAATATTTAGGGTGTCTTACAATGTTTATGATGTATTTTAGACTTTTGGATGGGCAAAGACCCCAAGATGAGCAAATAAAGCCATTAAGACGTTTGCACTGTGGAATAAAAAAATGGAAAAGGGTGATGTTATCCACTTGATAAAATCATGAGAAGCTTGAATTGGCCTAATGCTCAACCTAGAGGCCAGACAGGAAGTTCAGGGCTGATGAAATGTTTAAATGTACTGAGTAAAATAATATTTTATGGAACATATTACTATAAATACACAGAAGAAGACTAAATCAGCAAGGAACTGGGGTGTGGAACTGTTGAGTAGGCAGTCCTGTCCCTCTGCAATCACCGTCCCCTCCTCTGCACTGCATGAGCCTTTCCAGTCTGGTGCGGACCTCACCGCAGAGAGGGTGATTATGGGTTTGCTGAAGGGCTCGATTCCCTGTTAAGGACCGTGGACCCACAGCACACGCTTCTCTATTCACTCGTGGGCTCCCTGGTGGGTAGGACTTGCCTTATTCATCTCTGAAAGCGCGACACCAGCACGGTTCCTGGCAGACGCTCAATAAGTATTTGTCGGACTGGATATACATTTATTCAAGCACGACTCAATGCGCACCTTCTTTCCTCATTTCTTCTTTCAGAGACCACACCTGCTGGTCTGGGTTGTGGCTGGAATAGAAAAGGAAATGTGTTCCCACAGAATGAAAACGTGTCAGAGTGAGCAGGCAGGTGGCAGAGAATAGGGTCAAACAGACAATGACCATGAGAGGCTCAAGAAAGTAAACCAGCTACACAAACGCACGGAAATGAGATGTGCTGTTAACATCGAAACTGCCAAGTGGATACAAGAAGGAAAGCCTTTGAGAAGCTGATGTCATTGGCACCTGGATTATGTCTGTATTCGTTCACAGGGACTATAAAAACACGACCCTATCTATAATCTTCCATTTACAGCCCTTGTTATTTTCTCTCTTGATTTTCACCTTCTCTTTTTCTGCCTGGCTTCTTAACACCTGGGTATCTGACTCTGGTCCATCTGCAGCTCCTCAGTTGGGATGTTTACGGGGTGTGGGATGCCCACTTGCTCAGAGCTCTTCCTGTCTTGGGGGATAGACACTAAGGACAGAAAACAGGGCGCAAGACCCCATGCCCATGGCTCTGAGTTAGATCATCCGAAAGCTATGTTCCTGGACCTTGTTACCTTAGCTCCCCACAGAAAAGCAACCAAAAAAGTAAGATTTAGTGTCACCTCTTTGGCTTTTACAGAGGGCAGCGGACACAGAAATGCACTTTTGAAGAACAAAACTGGGTCTTTTATAGAAGGACAAGGGAGGAATTTATTGTGTTACCCGAAGTCCTTTTCATAAGAACCTGTAAGGCGGAGAAAGGCTTCTTCCCCCAAATGAACTTTCTGTTGAACTGACAGCGACCAGTATGTCCTGTACTGTCACAGGGGACTCAGGACTGAATTCGTCCCCAATGGCAGCACCTGCCACATCCCGGTGCCTGGTGGCATCCCTTTGTTTGCTCCTTCAAACTGACTGATTCTGTTTTTATTATTCATTTTCCTGTTGTATATTGTGGTTAATTTTCCAAGTTGCCTCAAATGTTTATGGATATGTGTGCATGTGTTATTTTTCCTACTTACCTACCCACTACCTACCTGCCTAATTACTTACCTACTCATCCACTTACCTACCTACCTACTTACTTACCTTCCTACCCATCAATCTACCTATCTACTTTCTTACTGCCTTCCTAGCTATATATATATGGTGCACATCTCCATCAGCCTGGACTTCTTTCAAGTAATTGAGTTGGTTTTCTTTTCCTTCTTTGACCAGATTATTCAGGCATTTCCTACAATACTATGGAGGATTCAGAGACAGGTATGTAATGGATTTGACCGGGAGGCTGGAGACCCAGGTCTGATTCCAGCTTTGCCTCTTGCTGAGTGTCTAGTCCTGGGCATATCCTTTAGCCTCTAGGTGTTTGAGTTGGGTCGTCTTTAAAATGGAAATAATTCTATCTACTTCACTCTCTCATAGAGGCCCAGTGAGGACACTGTGTCCTGAGCAGCCCCGACTTCTGATGCAGGAACCTCCCATCTCCTGCCAGCACCACAGAATCAACCTCACTTGTTAGAGTAAGTGGGGCAAAGTCGCATCTTAGACCTGACGCCCATGTCCCAAGTCCTGGCCGGAGCTCTTCCCACAGTGGCACCTTATGCATCAATAGATGACCTGACCCGGGAAGAAGACATGATGGTCACGAAGGCCACCTGGTGACGCACTAGATCTGGTCCAATTCCCTTTTTTTCATTTTCTCGTGTTGGGCTGCTGTTTGCAGGCCTTCAGTAGACATCAATAGCACGAAGTTGACTCGTTCATTGGTAAGCAGGGATCCCTGGAAGCCAGCGGGGCCAGCGTAGACCAGCCAGTGGCAGAGGGGCCAGTGTAGACCAGCCAGTGGAAGTGATAGGGAGGAAGAGAAAGAATGGAAAGGGAAAAGAGGACCATTTTTCAAAGACATTGAAAGTCCCTTTACCATCTGATATGCGTGGCACAGCATGACACAAAGGAATAAGAGCCGGGAAGTTGTTCTTCGAAGGCATCTGCATCCTTGAGGATCTAAGAAGTGGGGGGGGGGGGGGGAGCCAGGCTGGTGGGGGTCGGGAGGGACCCTGAGAGGGAGGAAGGCCGCTGGGAGGGGAGCTCAGGCTGGGGAAGGCCCTGCTGTGTGGTCCAGGGTAGAAGAGGGGAAACAGCAGGAGTTGCAGTGAGCGTGGACTTGGTCAATCCAGTTTATCCAGGGTCTATAGATACGGCCATAATTTGTCCTATATTCATTTAAAGAGAATGCTTATGTAAACTAAAAAGTTAATACTCAAGGCAAGGACATTGAACTGATGTTTGTGTGCATTCTTGTTCAACATTCAAGTGGTTTAGCTGGCATTTCAGAAAGTCACCTTTGCTACAAGTGAAGTTTTTAACTTGGGATTCAACAAAGCCAGGGCAGCATCGTGACCTTACCTGCAAGATATTCAACTTACTTTTCTGCTCGCCCACCGGTCTCTTGCAAGAATCCTACAGAAATCTTAGACAGTGAGAAGAGATCTAGCCAGGAGTGAGTGTTCCAGGCTCCGTAAGCTGGTCCACAGAAAGGGAGGCCAACTTTGGCCAAGACGTATCAACTGCTAAAGAAATCTGAAACCATAGCTGGTGTTTCTCAAAATAACTTTCCCTTTAGTGCTTGAGGTAGATAGGCCTCTGTCATAAAACCTTTAATTGCTTATCAAATATTGACTAAAATTGAGTAGTTTTCTTTCAGGGCAAGTTAGCATTCTTAAAATCATTAGCAAATGAGAGTTTTGTAAAAAAAAAAAAAGCACTCTGTGCATGTATACACAATGGTTAATGGTCAACAAATAAATAGTTTTCTTTATGGCCTAGACATTTTGTTTAATGTTTGATTTAAAAAATTATACCACTTGTATGAGGGATCAAGAGTAGTCAAAATTCATAGAAACAGAAAGTAGAATATTGGTTGCCAGGAGGAGGGAGTGGAGTTGTTTAATGGGGAGAGAGGTTCAGTTCTGCGAGATGAAAATGTTTTGGAACTCTGTGCACAACAATGTGAATATATTGAATGTACTGAACTGTGCCCTTAAAAATGCGGAAGATGGTAAATCTTACGTTATGTGTTTTTACCACAATTGAAAAAAATCGTAGAGGACATCCAATGGACAGTGAACATAGCATTAGATTTTGTAGTTTTAATTTCCCTCATTGATTAAATTAAAATGTTCATGCTGAGAGAAGAGGCAAAGGTTAGAAAAGACAAGACTTCTTTTTCACAGAATTTTAGACAACTTCTCAGGCTATTGATAATCAGCAGTTAGTTGAACACCTGTTCAGTCTATGGAGGTATAGATGGAACATATGAGCACACATATGTACAGAATTTAACACCCTTCTTCACATTTCACTAAAGGTCATTGTGTGTTTTCTTGTGCAAAAGGAAATCACATCAATGCTTATTCGTTTTTCAGCCATTATAAAAATCACCAATTAAAGAAGATACTTCTGGGTATATATCCAAGAGAAATGAAATTCAGGTCTTGGAGAAACGTTTGTACACCCACATTCATAGCAGCAATATTCACAAAGGCCAGAAGGTGGAAGCAACCCAAGTGTCCACTGACAGATAAGCAAAATGTGACCTATTCATACAATGGAATATTACTCAGGCTTAGAAAGGAAGGACGTTCTGACACCTGCTACAACATGGATGAACCAGGAGGACCTTATGATCAGTGAAATAAGCCAGTCACAAAAAGACAAACGCTCCATGAGTCCACCGTGAGTGGTCAATTCATAAAGACAGAAGGAGAATGGTGGGTGCCAGGGCCTGGGGGGGCGTGGCTGGGGGGTCGTGTCATAGGCAGAGTCTCAGTTTGGAAGATGAAAAAGTTCTGGGGATGATGGTGGTAACGGTTGCCTTCATTTCCTCGTGTGGGTGAGGCTATGGTGTGTCACCCTCTGAGCCGGTTGTGTGGATTCGACACGCTGTTACTAACAGTTCAGAATGGGCACCAGTGTCACGCAGGGAACAACACACAGGTTAAAACAAAGACCAGTTGGCCGAGGTCTCAGCCCCGCCGCACCAGCTTGGTGGGGTCTCGGGCAAGTGTCCAGGCCTTTAGTGTCCCCACCTGGGATGCGGAGGCTGTGCTGCCTGCCCCCCATCCCTCCCAGAGGCGCTAGGAGGGCCCAGGCGTGTGCTGACGGGTGACAAACACCGGAGCCCGTGTCCCAGGGGCTGCCTCTGTCCTGAGCAAGCCGGGTGTGGCCGCCGCATGGACTGGACTTTGCAGGGTGTGTAGACGGCTCTGCCCTCGTCTCATGTCATCTCTCCATAGTCTCCACGGAGGAGACAGATGGTATCATCTCCACGGTGCAGGTGTGGAAGCTGAGTTTTGAGAGGGACTTGGTGGTAGCTCTGGGGTTGGAACTGGGGCCAGATTGTTTGACTTTTCAAAGCCTGGGCTTTCCTCCGCTCCAGTGGCCCTGAAACGTCCATGTGCGTTGAGTCATCACCTGGCGAGCCGAGCCCAGAGTCTCTGGCTCAGTAGGTTGGGGACGCAGCCCCGGGGCATGCATCTCTCACAGGTTCCTACGGAAGCTGGTGCTGTGGATCCGGAACCACATCTGAGATCGTCTGCTCTGGACCAGTGTTCTCGTCTGGTTTTGCGCCTAGGAGTCACCTGGAGACCTGGCTAAACACTGACACCTGGGTTCCCACCCCCAGGAGTTCTGTGTCACTGATCCGAGGTGTGGTATGGGCATCAGGGTTTTATAACACCCCCAAGTAATTCCAGTGTGCCCCCCAGGTGGAGGCCTGCTGCTCTGGGCCGGGCCGTCTCCCAGGGTAGGAAGATGAAATGACGCAATGGGTGTCAGAAGACTTGGGAAACAAAGGTGGGCGTTCTCTCTCTTATCTAGAGAAAAATACCAGCTCCAGAAAGCCACCGGCTTAGAACCCAAATCAGATAGTCAAAGGCATGCTTGAGCCCTTATACAAGATTAAGACAAAATCAAGGCCAAAGAAAATGTGCAACAGATGTTTGGGAGTCGTGGGGCCTTAGAAGTGTTTTTCATCTCTGACTTTGAAGAAAATATCAGCTGGGATCAGATAAGAGGCAACTCCCAAGGCCAGCTGGTGTCCTCGTCCTAAGGTGGCCGGCTTGAGCAGAAGGGCCCCCCGCGGGCAGGCCTCCTCCAGCTGGAGGGTCTGAGCTCGCTCTGCTTCCCTCAGTCGAAGGTGCCAGCTGCGTGTCACCGCGTGACCATGTTGCTGGGGAACAGATGTGGGGCAGGTGTTTCAGGGCACGAGTCCTGCTAAGGTGGGGTGCTGACGTGGCGAGAGGGTTGCCAGATTTGGAAACAAACAAACCCCCCAAACAAACAAAAAACAAACAAAACTCCCCCAAACCAAGTGCCCAGGGGCATTTGATTTCAGGTTAATGATGACAAGTTTTTAGTATAAGTGCATCCCATGAAACATTTGAGATGTACTTATACCAAACACTACTGGTTGTGAGTCTGAGCTCCACTTGTGTGGGTGTCTTGTGTGGCATCTTGCGCCCCTGCGTGGGGGCTCCGTGTGTCAAGGGCCCCCGCACTGCCGGGCACACCTCACATCACCTCCCAGCAGGTAGAACGTGTCAGTGTCTCTGTCTTCCTCAGGGAGCTCGGGCAGGGCCTGGCCACGATGGGAGAGGCCAGCACCAGGCCCGGCTCCCTTGCTTGGTAGTTTTGTGCATCCTCTTCTCTACAGGGAGCTTCCTGAGGAGAAGCAACCACAGGGGCCACGCCCTTGGCCAGTTGGTGTGCGGTTGTGTGGCTTGGCCTGCGGTCCATCCGGGCATTGCTGACCTTCTAAAGGGATGCAGGCAGCTGCAGCAGTTGACGGGCTGCTGAGGGGCAGGTGAGGGCCCTGCACTCCAGGTCTCTGCTGTTGGCCTCCTGGGGGCAGCAGAAGGCAGCAGACGCCCGGGGCCTCTGGGCAGAGGGCAGGGGGGCCCCCCCACAGACACCCAGACTGCTGCAGGGAGCAGGGCAGGCCCACGAGCCTCGGCCTCAGAAGGGCCCAGAGAACCCCTGCTCTGAGCTGGGAGTTTAGTGAAGGAATGCAGAGCCCTGGGCCCACGAGGGGAGTGTCTCTGCTCTGGCCAGACCCCCTCAGAGCAGAGGAGCTGGGACAGTGCTATCCCGTGTCCAGCTGATGCTGCGGGGCCAGAGGGGCCTCTGGGGAAACCTGGACCCTGTGTGTGAAGGAGGCAGGGGTGGGGCCTGGGGAGGGGGGAGGGGGGAGGGGAGGTGGGGAGTGAGGAGGGGGAGGGGAGGTGGGGGGTGGGGAGTGGGGAGGGGAGGTGGGGGGTGGGGAGTGGGGAGGGAAGGTGGGGGTGGGGAGTGGGGAGGGAAGGTGGGGGTGGGGAGTGGGGAGGGGAGGGGGAGGGGAGGTGGGGGTGAGGAGGGGAGGAGGGAGTGGGGAAGGGAGAGAGGGGAGGGGGGAGGGGAGAGGGGAGAGGGGGAAGCCCTGGGCTCCAGGTGTGTTTCTTAGGGTCAGGAGGGCAAAGAGGGAGTTTATAAAAGCTCAAGGAAAAGAGAAATGAGCTCCGTTTCCTTCTTTTTCTGCTTGGCTCCAATTCCATACCTGACTATTCTATTCTCAAGGTCCCTCAACAGACGTCAAGGCTGTGTTTTGTTCTAGGGGCCTGAGACCAAATATTGGTTTAACTGGGGTGAGAAAAGTGCTCTTTGCGACATCCATTCTCACTGCAGTAAATCTGCTGGTGCACACGTGTGGGAAATCAGACCCCCTGGGCCCAGCGGCCTAGGCAGGCCTGTAGGATTTGGGCTTGTTTATGGGTCTGTGGATGCTTTAATGCGGGGATGCCCGGGGGGCTCAGGACTCACAGAGATGCAGCCTCTCCAAACAGCTGCTGAAAGAGGACAGTGTGGGCATCAGGAATGTGTGTATGAGAGAGAGAGGGCAGGAGGGAGAGCACGAGGGAGAGAGAGAGAGCAGGAGGGAGAGAGAGAGTTTCTGGATGGCAAGAAATTCTAGTCAAATTGTGACTGTCACACCCCCCAGCGAATACTTCCTTCTTCATCTGGTCTCTATAAGGATGGCCTCAGGGGGTCAGAAGACCCTCATCTGTCCATTAACCATCTTTGCTCTGAGTCTCCTTGGGTTTCTCCCCAGGGGCCTGTGTCCTTCTGTTGTTACACTGGGTTCTCAGACTACCCTCAGGTGTCTCAGTGAGACCGTGGAGGGGGGCTGTCTGACCCCGCGTTCCTCCCACTGCAGGTTTGAAGCTTAGGCCCCGCCCCCCCAAACATAAAAGGCTATCGGTCAGCAGAGGGCTCGACTGTGAGGCAGGAGCAGCTCCCAGGTCCCTCACAGCTGCTCGTGGAACCAAGAAGCACGCGTGTGTGGCGAGTCACACTGATGGCTTCCCTCCATCACCTGGTTTAGTCCCAGAACCAGAGCCACAAAGCTGTGGGGTCCCGACACATCCCTCCAGGAAGAGCTGGACAGAAAACGGCTTTGAGGCCCACAGGGACAGTACTTTGTTCCCTCCCTTTCACGGCTGACGTGAGATTTCTCCTCCTGCTGCTGGTGCCGCGAGGGGGGTGACCCAGCAGGTGAATGAGCTGGTACGAAGACGCCTGTGATGTTATTGGTGCTTTGAAATAATACACGAAAAGTGATTTAAATGATCCCTGTGGGCGTGGCCACGTTCTATCTACACACTCGGACGGTTTCTTTAAAACGACGGTTTTCTTTTCCTTGCTGTGCATCCATGGGTTAAATCCTAAACTTTGAAAACTTAAGGAAATAATGCACTTTGTGGACAAGTTGGAAAAGATACGTAAGCACAGGAAAACTGAAGGAAATCCCGTCCAGGTCCATTTCTGCCGGCTGGGATCACTCATCTCAGACCTTCCTCTGTGGACTCGACTCAGCTTGTTTTATTTTTACAAAACTGAAGTCATTCCGCAAGTACAGTTCTGTTCCCCAGTTTTTTCCTTGGTGCTATAGGATGAGCGTTTTTGCCCGGAAAGATACATCCTCACATGACTTTTGTGGTTGTGGGCTGTTCCACGGTCACTGTGCTGATTTACTTCACACCCCTGGTGCCACACACTTTACGTCTCAAATGTCTAAATGGCCCAGGTTTCCGAGGGACCAGGTAGCGGGCTGTCTCCGTGGAAGGGCCGTGCGGAGAAGGGGCCTGGATGCTGCGGGGAGAGAGGATTCTCCATCCAGACCCGAGGCCTCGGGAGCCCCGGGGTCAGCTTCCGCTCAGCATTCGTGGCTTTTAGCTCTGTGGAGCGTGTTGGCCTGAGTGTGACCTACAAGCTTCAGGTATGAACTCTGGTTTCCCCACTCAGATGAACATCTGATGGGAACTTGGAGGCGGGGGGAAGGCTGTGCTACTTCACCAGGGCAGCCTGCACGGCGGCGGGAGGATGCAGACGTTGAGGAAGAGATAGAGTTACATCCCCCAGGCCTCCTCCGCTAGCGTGTGGAGCCTTTGATAATCAGCATCAGTATCTCTTTCATGTCACCGAACACAAAATGAGGCTGCATCAAAGAGACTCCTTCAGAAAAGAAACTGTGGAACAGGCTTGATGGGGTGAGCAGGGCTGGGAGGGGCTGGGCTGGGGCGGGGGTGGTCAGCTCCCGGTCCTCCCAGCGGCTTTGGCAGCGGCAGCGCTGGTGGCTGTCCCGGAGCCCCCGTGTGTCCCCCTCTGCTCCCTCCACGAGCCCGGCGACCACTGGCCCTGGAGTCCTCGGTGGCCGGGAGCTTGTCAGGCTGAGCCTTTAAGCTGCTGCAGATCATTAGCTATACAGCCTCTCTGATTGTTTTCCTCTCCCTAATCCTGACTTTTTCTTAGTGTTAATCTACTCGGAGATACTCATCCTTTTTTGGAGACACTTGGGCGTCCAACAAAAACATGCGAAAGAACAGCCCTTTGTTTGCCTGCCTTCAGGAAACCCGTGGGCTTTACGGTGACTCACGGTGCTCGTGGTTGGAGCCTCCCAGTGCCCGGGCACCGGCTGGGGTCCGCATAGTGCCCAGGGGACCCAATTCGACCCTCAGGTCACCCACGCGGACCTCAAGCCTCACCTCGCCAGTCTCCTTCTGACCCTGCGGCGTTGCCAGCATTACTCAGTCTTAAGTTTTTCTTTTTCTTTTAATGTTTGCATTTTGACATGACGTAAGGTGAAGAAAATCTTACTGAGAATTCCTGCCGGAGAACGAACACATGTGATGTGTTTTACACACGTGAAACCTGGGAGGGAGATGCCAGGCAGCACTTCCAACGATTTCCCCAGAAGGCGGTTACACAGGGTAGACGGTCCTGTTTTAAAACTCCTGCCCATGGTTTAGAAATGAGCAAACACTTGGCACGAAGCTCCGTGGTCGCTACAGGATGTTCACAGCCGTTTGGTGACGTTTCACTAAGGTCCCGATGATGCCACTGCCAGTCCTGGCCTCTGCTGTCACATCTTGTTGGTCTCATTCATTCTCTCACTTCTGATTGAACGGTGACGCCCAGGCAGGAAGCCGGTCCTAGAAGGGATGGGAACGGCTGCTGGGGCAGGCGGGCCGTGGACCAGTGGTGTTGTCTTTGCCATCCGCCCTGCGTGCGCCGGTCGGTCTAGACGCGTCCTTGTCATTGGGACGGAGGGGCTGGCCTTTCTCTCGGGTCGAGGTTTGAGAGTAAGCGAGGGGCAGCGCGGGCAGTACGTTCAGGGACTGCTGAAGATCTTGTCAGCTGTGATCCACACCTTAGAGTCCAGGATTACAATCGGACATGTGTCAAACACAGCCTGGGCTTCAGCTACTGGAGGGTCAACAACTTGACCCGGTAACTAACCTGGTCAGCCATCTCTAAGGCAGCCGGCTCCAGCCTCCTGATGCCGGGCAGGTTTCTAACGTCGGTCCGTCCCCGCGGAGCTGGTCCTGGGCTTCCCAGTGGACCTGGCACCTCTTTCCTGTGCTGACCGTCGGGCCCCGAGATGGGCACTGGCCCTCGTCCCGGCCCTGCTTCATGTCCGAGCATTCCCGAGCCTCGAGTGAGGCCTGTCCTGCGTGGGATGGAGGAAGCCAGACCCCAGGGAGGGGGGTTCCGGGGGGTCTCTCCTCCCTCTGCACGCAGGTGTTTCTCAAGGACCTGTCCTTGCCCTTATTATTATTTAAAAACATTTTTTTCGGTGTCAATCCCATGACTTTAACAATTTCCTTTTACTTACGCTTGTCCTGTAGGTGCCTTGGGGAGGATCCGTGTTTTATTTCATCGTCGTACCCCAATGGCACTTAGCATAGCGCTTAGTACATACTTGGTGCTCAATAAACATGTGTGAAACATATTAATACATGATGGGTAAAGATGACATAGAAATGAAATTGGCCAAGAATGTGAGCTGTATCCTGGCTGGTGGTTTTCCCTAAAAGTGTTGTTGACACTCCGAGGTGCCCCAGCCTGAGGTGCCACAGGTGACGTGGCACCTGGGCTGTGAGACCTGGAGTGGGCTGTGCTCATTCACTGAACACTTAGCTGAAATCAAATATTCATTGTTTACCCAGCCATGAATGGAACCAATGTCATTAAAAAAAAAAAAAAAAGCAACCAAGCAGGAGAACAAAATCTCTAATCCTAAACCCCAGTGTATCAGTTTGAAACCAAACCTGTATGTTTTAAATTTATTGAACTAGAAAAAATAAAGGCATCAAAATATTTTAAATTCAAAATATTTTAATTTCAAATGGTTTGGTTGTTAGGGTCCCAGAAAAACCACATTCTCTGTCCTGGGTATAGTCATCCTCGGCTGAATTCAAGAAATGTTTATTGAGTGCAGGACATTTATATGTAGGTAGGATGTAGACACAGGTCATGGAACCCAGGGATGCACAAGGTCCTGAAGACGTTTTGTGTGGTTCCTGGCAGCCCAGATAGTAAGTAATAAGAGGGCAAGAGGCAGAAGAGAAGGACATCCCTACGAGCTAGCGATGAGACCCAGCCTGACTTTTCCTGCTCAGTCTGCTAGGGATTCTGAGAAGGTTGGGTGTCCACTCTGGCTGTGGGTCTAAGGAGGCGGGCAGCCCAGGGCCCTAGAGCAGGAGGTCTTCGCCGTGTGCTGGCCAGCGCCTTGCAGGCCTTGACTGGTGTGTTGCCCTGTTTTGCTGGAAAGACTCTGACACGGCTGGACAAGGGGTCAGTCTCTCTCGCTCCCATGGGAAGATGGCCAGGCAGTGCCCTCCTGGAAATGGACAGGGAGAATCGCCAGATTCTTCCACTAAAGCCAAGAAGCCCTAGTTCATTTCATGGTCATTTCCACACTGTTTATCAAAGATTCTCTGCTTCAGTGTAAAGCTCCCAAATATGGTATTTTCACGAGCTGGGCTGGGATGTGGCCGAGAGCCTGAGGCCTGTAAATATTTACCAAATAAGCAAATGCACTTGGAGATGTTTCTGACTCAGCATCAGTGCAGCGGCCCTTGGCATTAATTCTCAGAGTGAGGCCATTTTCTGGATTATTCCCAGCTGGGACTAAGGAAACTTATCAACCTCCAGATCTTTTAAGGTCCACAGAGCCCGTGGGGGACAGTCTGCATTTTCTGAGAAAGGTGTCATTTATGTGCCGAGAGGCAGTGGTGACCCCATTCTGTGCTGAGCGTTGTGGCGAAGCGGGGAGGGGTAGAGGGGAATTTGGGGGCGTCAGCCTCAGTCAGACTGGGGTTCATTTGAGTCTGAGCTTTGGTGCGCTCTGTGACTTCCTGTAAGTAACTCACCCTCTCTGAACTTTGTTGCCTTCCCTATAAATGAGGGAAAGCAGTCCATATTCCATGGGGTGTCGTGAGGGTTAGGGGAGATGATGAATGTTAGCATCTGGCCAAGACCATGCACTCATTAATACTAGTTTTCCTTTCTTCCGAATTATTGTATTTTTTTCAACCTTAGGGCTCTCCCCAGCCTCACATTCCCTCCCTGGGATGTTCTCTGCAGTCATAGGTTGTATATGTAGTGAAATTGAACCCACATGTTCCTCATTTGTGGATACTAAATACATCAATATGTTATTCCGGGAGATTGTTTGATGTTCAACAATTCTAAAGTGGCAGTGCTGTGAGGGCGTCTGACAGTGAGAGTTCAAGGCCGCATGGGTCAGTGCCGTTCACGCCCCATTCACTTAGATCAGTCTTGAAGACAACCCGTCTATATAATAGTAAAGAATGACATGTGATTGCATTTTTTGCTATCAAATATTATCACAAATATTTTCCCATTTAATCATCAAAACAACCCTGTGTGAGTGTGTGTATGTGTGTGTGTGTGTGTGTGAGTCTGTGTGGTTATGACATTGTTATCTGACTTCACAGATGGGTAAACTGAGTCTCAGAGGGATCAAGCAGCTTATCCAAAGGCAAAAAACCCTGCTTTTGGCAAAAGTGAGTTTCATACCATATTTTCTATCTCCATACCTAGAGTGTGCTACCGTCTCATAGGGCCTAGACACTGGAAGTTGTTAAGTGTGTTCCATTTCTCCCTTTGGCTTAATTTTGCTTGGTTTTCTCTGGGGACCCCTACGGAGGTCTCAGCCTCGAGGCAGATTTCACGGACTCGTTGGACAGTAAACAAAGTTACTGGGGGTTGGGTTCAGTGCAAATTTTGCAAGCTGAGTGATTTTTAAAAAAACCTGGCAAGAATCACAGAATTGAGGGCACAGGCGACTTTTAGAGGTTGTTTTATTCCTACAGGCATTCCTTATTTCATTCAGCAATTTTTATCAAGGTCCTCCATGCGCCAAGCACCATGCAAGGTGCTGGAGACCCACTGTCAACTGTGATGGATAGAGTCCTCCTACAGGGATGTAGTGTCAGCCCCTCATCCGATGCTCTAAGCTCACAGGTGGAGAATGGGTTCAGGGACGGGAAATCACAGGCCAGGCGGCTGGTCACTAATGGCTGGTCCCTGGTCCTCCAACCCCCGACTTCGCCCCACTGCCGCCATGGCCACCAACCCAGAGGAGAGAAGCCACCCAACACCCCTCTTCTCTCTAATTAGACGAGAAGAACACCCACTCTCTTCCTGAACAGTGGTTCCAAAGCTCTGGCTTTTTCTCCTATCCCTCTGGCGTGGTTGATGTTGTCCACTTGATGGATCCTGTGGGAGGAAAACCAGAGAAACTTCCCTGGAGGAGGATCAGCAGGGAGCTAGTTCTGGGTCACTGGTGGTGATGCTGCAGCCCCCAAACGTGGGCACCAGGGGAGCATCTCAGGGCTCATCCCCCTGTATCCTCCCTGTGTTCGGGAAGACCCAGCCCCCTGGTCCTGTCTCTCAGGGGGGCCACTGCTTCCCAGGGGAGGAAGGCCAGCCCCAGCAGAGTTCAGATTCTTTTAAGTGGTGCCTCATAAACCCAGGAAACAGAGGGAAATAACTCCAAATACCACAGATGGGGGGCCAGTCCTAACGCATCAGGCCCTGTTCTGCCTAAATCAAGACATCCGGTCACTTTCTTTTAGCGGGACAAAGAGTCTTTTCTTCCTAAGCCAGGATTTTATGTCTTTAATCTTTCCCAGAAGAAAAGAGTTCTCATTACGTCTGCATCTTATCACATCACTGCGTATCGTAAAGATGCTGTTATCACCTCTTCCTTGTGATTAACTAGCCCTGAGTGATTCTGGCCAATGTTACGAGCCGTGCTCAGAAAACAACGGCTTTAGTATCCCCGGCCATCAGCAGAGGCCAAGTTGCAGGCGCTGTTGAGGAACCCACGAGAATCTTTGCAGGCTCTTCATCGTAAACAACGGCGGGAACAGTTCTCTGTCCAAACCACGGCGAACAGGCTTTCTGTGCAGATACGCTTTGGCACCTGCAGCCAGAGCCCAAGAGCCTCCAGCAAGCACATCCCAAATATGTGCCTCACTTGGTGGCTTTGTTTCCTGAGTCAAAACAACCGACATGAGTAGAGCTGCAACGCCTGGTGTGATCCCTCCGTGGGTCAGGCACTCTTTGGAAGACAGCTTGGTGATGAAGATGGGCATTGTCTTCAGATTTGAAACATGAAAATCAAAGGAGAAGTATGGGGACTTCCCTGGCACTCCAGTGGTTAGGACTCCGTGCTTCCACTGCAATGGGCATGGGTTTGACCCCTGGGTGGGGAACTAAGGTCCCACATGCCATGCGGTGCAGCCAAAACAAAACAAAAAAAAACAAATGAAAACAAACAAACAAAACAAAACAAAAAACCAAAAGAGAAGTATGGGTTTTAGGGCAGCACGGCAAGGATGATGATGTTAGGAATGGCGGTGTGAAGAAGCGATGCCGGTAACCTGATAAGCGCTGGGATAGAGAGAGTGCCTGGTCCTCGGGGAGCACAGACGGGGCCGCAGCATCCCCACCCACCTCTCAGCAGACTCCCCTTGTCCAGGTGCACCCCAGGGAGGTGACTTCCTTGTTCCAGGGGAGGCGGGCCTGGGCATTGGTACGGTTTCTGTTTAAACTCTCCAGGAGATTTTCATGAGCAGCTGAGTTAAGAAACTCTCTCTCTGACCACAATCACCCAGCCAGGTGGCATCAGGAAGGACAAGCTGGTGACTTGAGCAGTGAGTGAGGCGAAGAGATGGTGTAGGGACCCAAACAGGACAGCAGCCTGGGGCCGGGACATGGGGCACAGACGCCTTTCTGGAGGGGCAGGATGGCGGCGGGTTTGGTAGGAGCGCTGTGTGTGGATGGGGAAGAAGCGGGACTGGGGCCTGGGGCACAGGCAGAGGTGCTCTGAAGGCAGCGCGTTTGTACCTCGTGTGCAGGCAATGGGTGTGGGGCACTTTGGTGCATCGAGCAGGTAGGTGACATCAGACATCTACGTCTCAGTTAAGGAAGCGTCCCGGCTGCAGCGTCGAGAATGGATTGCAGAGCAAGACTGGAGCCCCAAGGCCCCGGAGAGGCTGCGGCTCTGACCCCGTGAGAGTGATGGTGGCCTGAGCAGAGGGGACAGCGGTGGATCCAAATTCTGGCAGAGTCTGGTGATTGAGTGGATGCAGAAGGGAAGAGGAGGGGTCAAGGTTTCCCTGCTCCTCCCAAGCCCAGCGACTCCAGATCCATCCTGTTCTTTCCTGGCCAGCTGCCCTCCCCCCACCAGGCCCTGATGCTCCTGTCCAGCGGTCCCCCAGAAGGGATCCAGTCCAAACCAGTATGGCTGAGAGCCTCTGTGCGGTTCTCCTCCAGGAAAATATGCATTTTATAATTTTTAAAATATTTGTTTATTTATTTATTATTTCTGGCTGCATTGGGTCTTTGTTGCGGCGTGCGAGCTTCTCTCTAGTTGTAGCGTGTGGGCTTCTCTAGTTGTGGGCTCCAGAGCACGTGGGCTCAGTAGTTGTGGCGTGTGGACTTAGTTGCCCTGCGGCATGTGAGATCTTAGTTCCCCCCGACCAGGGATGGAACCTGCGTCCCCTGCATTGGAAGGCGGATTCTTAACTGCTGGACCACCAGGGAGGTCCTGAAAACGTGCGTTTTAATTAGAGAGCTGCACTCTCTTCCCATTCATTCTCCCTAGCACATGGGGAGGGGGGACAGTGGGTGTGACTCCACCTCTTCCCAAGCTTCAAGGTGCCCCCCCTCTCCTGATCCACTAGCCCAACCATTTCCCGCCTTCCCCTCCTCCTGACAGCAGGCATATGGGGATTTTGGCCCAAGTCATGCTTGTAAAAGCATGCTTGCGAGGAGGGGGGCCCATAATTCACAGGTCGTGCAAAAGCCTGGCTGCATTCAGTTGCTTTTGGGATAGCTGGTTCTGATGCCATCACTGGGGTGACACCGTTTCTGCACCTAAGGTCCAGTCACCTTGGTGGGAGGTGATTTTCTGAGGTCTGCTTGCTGGGCCATTTCAGGTCACTGAACTTCCCCTGCTGGGATTAACTTCCTTTAGAGTTTACACCCTGTTGTTTTTGCAAAATCCTCTTGGTTTAGGAGAGACTAAGAAGATTCTGTCTTAGTGAAAGTTTGTCAAAGAGCTGAGTTATCTGTGTCAAAAGGTAAATCATGCCAGGGGGAGGTAGCCTGGGGAGAACAGCAGATGACACTGAGGACAAAGCAGCCTCCATAAACTAGGGCTGTGAAGGTCACACAGCAACACCTGAGGTTTGTAACTTGTTGATTTGATGTGAGCAACCGAAGAAGTCTGGCAGCACAAGCCTGGGTTCTGTGAATCAAAGAGGATGCTGGCAGCACGGCTGGGGCAGGGGTGGTATCACTGCCCATCGGCATCCCGGGGCTGCCCACGTGCATCCTCTCCACAGAGACCGGCTGACAGAACCGGGGCCAAACCAAAGCTACTTCAGTTGCCATTGGCTGTGGGTATGGCAGAGAGTAGAAATACTGGTTTGGCATTTCAAAATTTGCTAATTTACCCTCGAGCAAGTGGGATTTCAGGCGATCTCTGCTTTCTTTTTTCTTCTTTTCTGTCTTGTTTGAATGCACGTGTTCTCTCTATAATCGGATGAAAAACAAAGCTATACTTCGAAGAGGAATGTGGATGGCATCATCCCGAGAGCTGTGCGAGTGATTTGGGTCACACTGAAGGCACATCGAGAGACAGGGGGGCCCGGCACTGAGCCTGGGGAAGCCGGGCATGGGGCGGCCAGGGGTGCAGGCGCCCAGAGAACACGTCCTCGCTGAGTTTCTTTGGGAGTGGCAGTGAAGTGTAAAATAGAGAAAGTAGAAACTTCTTTTGGAATATGCCCAAAAGGGCTGGCTTGAGTGAGTGGAGAGCAGCGGAGCCTGGAGGCCGCAGTGGGGCGTGCGGCCCCTGGAGGCTTGTGTCTGGTGTATTCCGACTTGCCCCCGTGGATGCTGGGGAGCACAAAGAAACATTCAGAAAGCATCTGGGCACCTGAAATAGACGCCCAACTCCTTTGTCCCAAGCTCCTGCATGAATTCTGAGCCTCTGCCTTCAGTTTTGCGCGGAGTGCTTCCCGGTCTGGCGTCATGCCGGGGATGCACCGTCGGCATCTGATGGTGACTGATGCTAAGGCCGCGGACGTGCTGATTGTTCCTCACGGCCGATCAGTGCTGTGGGCGACCCTGTGTGCGGGCCCTCAGGGCACTCCTGCTCCTGGCCTTGTGGCCCAGGACATCTCGGAAGAGCCCTCCCACCCCACCCCAGGTGTGTGCCTCGGGCCTGAGCTGCGACAGCCCGTGTGGCAGGAACTCGGCAGTGTACTCAGCCCCCATCCCTGGGAGTCTGCCCCGTTTCTCGTGAGCCATTCATGTTCACCTGAGCCCCTTCATCCCTTAGGAGGAGTTTTCCCTGCAGTTTAGGCCCAGATGGGTCCTTCCATCAGCCCATCCTTACTATGGGACCAGAGTTGCCCGGATCCCAGGAACAACACAATTCAAGCATCCAGAGGGGGATGCCTACCATCTAGAATGTCAGAAGACAATTCAGAGATCATATGAAAACGAAGGGTCTATATCAGAGAATTGTGGTGAGGATGAAATGAGTTTTTGTCAAGGACCCAACACAAGGCGAGGTACCGGCTCGACACACGGCAGGTGTCACCTTGGATACGGCATGGGCAGGGTGTGTGCTCTGCTGGCACCTCCGCCACCCTCCAGGCCCTCCCCAGCACGGCTGCAACCTGATGGAGAGGGTGCAGAGCTCACGGTTCACTGGGCAGTGGGACTGGATGTTGCTTCGGCTCAGCCAGGAAGACCTGGGGCTGGTGCTTGGCGTTCGTCAGCGACACTGCACACAAGTGTGACATGTGATTGTGTGAAAACGCACACTTAAAATTGAGAATCGGTGTCTGTTTCATCATCACGTTTGCTGTGACAAATGGCTGGTGCGAAACCACTTTACGGGGAAAATGTGTCTTTTTAGAACAAATATCCAAAGGCGGAGAATTGGGAAGATTCAAACTGATAACTTTCCACTGTTGCCTGGCCATCAGCCAGTATTGCTTATTTCCTCTTTTTATCGGGGGCTGCTGCTTCTCCCCATTTAGTGGAAGGTAGAAGCGCAGAGAGAGAATGAATAAGCCCGGCCCGAGGGGCACCTGTCTGCCTGAGACACACACAGCCTGTGGTTCGGGGACCACCACCCGCGCTGGGGTCTGACAGGCCGCAGCGAGGGAAAGTGGGTGACAGGGGCAGTTCTCTCCGCCTCCTCTGCTCTGCCACCTTGGCTCAGTTGGGCGGTAAATTCAGTTAACTGGTCGTTAAGATGAAAGTGGGGGGAGGAAGTTGGGAGCAGATTTTACCCTCCTTCTGGAAAATAGCCTTGAGCTGTGGTTTGAAATAAGAGATGCTCTTTAAGGATTAGTTGTATTTTCAAAAACCACATCAAATGGAAAACCCAGAACCACAGAAACTCTGGGTTTGGCCTCGAGTCGGAAGATGTTGCAACAACGTGAACCAGCAGTGACCCGTTGGATGGTACCCAGCGGGATCTGGTCTCACCTGAGTGCCCCCGTTTAGGCCAGAGAGGAGACACCCTGATAGCAGAGGCTCAGGCCGGCTCCCGAGTCACGAATCCCCAGACTTAGAAGGTTCTCACATGCACCCCTTTGGAAGGTAGACGAGTCCCAAAGTGGGCCGGGGAACTTACAAGCTGCCGTGAGTCACGGCACCTCAGGGCTTGGAGCCCTTCACTAGGGCTGATGGGGTTTAGGAGAGCTTTCTGTTACGTGATCATGTTTCTTCCTTTATCAGGTTCTGGAGGGACAGGCCATTCTACAGTCTGATGGTAAAATGCAGTTGCTCCACCACAGGGGTTTCTGGGCAGGCAGTGGGCTCTCTGGAGCCTGAGAGGTCAGGATGGGGACCTTGAGGCAGGTGACATCAAGGGGGGCTCTGTCCAGTGCCGTGGGCAGGAAGAGTCTGGGGCGACTTTGCAGGTTGACACCGTCCTCACGTGAAGGACATGGTGCCAGGCTGTTCCTCCACCACCCCAGGAGAGGGCCATTGGTCACCTCGCTGGTCGCCCAGCCTGTGGGGTCTTGGAGCATTTTGCTTGCAGCACCACGCTCCCATCACTTGGAGGAAAATAAAACGACCCACCCAGAGTGCTCTGCACGGGGAGGACACCTGAGTGCTCGCAGCGCCTTGATTTGGCGTGGGAAGCAGGTCTGTCTTTGCTGGCTCTTCCCCGCCGCGTTGGGTTGAGGGAAATGGAAACAGCCCAGGCTGGCGGGGCTCTGGCTGTGTGGGATCCAGATCACGAGGGAGGAGGTGGAGCTGCAGGCAGAGCAGAGGGGGGACAGGGCTGGGAGGAGGGGAGGGCGGAGGGTTGCCGCCACCTCGTGGGGGGCACCCAGAGGGAGGTGGACCAGAGGATCGTGAAAAGTGTTGCTGAGTCATGAATGAGACCTCCCTTTGCCACTTTCCCAGAAATGGCTGTAAAGGTTTCAATTGCTGTTTAAATACGTCTGGTGGTCAGCCTGCGGTGTCCCCGAAGGGAAGGGTGAGCTGTGTCGGCCCCAGGAGACAGTAAGCAGGTGTGCCGTGCAGGGGCCTCTTGGAGGTGTCACCTCGTCCCCGCATCTGCAGGGGCCGCCTGCCTGGTGTGCCCACCGCAGACACTTAGGCACTAATGCACAACTGTCAGCGGAGACCACTTAGGCTGTGTAATGTGTACAACGAGATTTTAATAAAGGCTATTTAACCCAGGCTGCTGCCTTCTTCTTCTTCTTCCTCTTCTTCCTCCTCCTCTTCTTCTTCTTCTTCTTCCTCCTCTTCTTCCTCTTCTTCTTCTTCCTCTTCTTCCTCCTCCTCTTCTTCTTCTTCCTCTTCTTCCTCCCCCTCCCCCACTTCCCCTTCCTCCTCTTCTCCTTCTCCTTCTCTCCCTCTCAATTGTGGTAAAATACACAGAACATAAAATTTATGTTTCTAACCATTTTTTTAACAGATAAGGACTTTTTAAAAGTAATTAATTAATTAATTAATTTGTGGCTGCGTTGGGTCTTCGTTGCTGTGCACAGGCTTTCTCTAGCTGTGGCGGAGCACAGGCTCTAGGCGCGTGAGCTTCAGTAGTTGTGGCATGCGGGCTCAGTAGTTGTGGCTCGTGGGCTCTAGAGCGCCGACTCAGTAGTTGTGGCACACGGGCTCAGTTTCTCCACAGCAAGTGGGATCTTCCTGGACCAGGGATTGAACCTGTGTCCCCTGCATTGGCAGGTGGATTCTTAACCACTGCATCACCAAGGAAGTCCTGTTTCTAACCATTTTTAAGTGTACAGTTCAGTGGTATTAATTACACTCACACTGTTGTGCAACCATCACCACGATCCGTCTCCAAACTCTTTTCATCTTGCAAAACTGAAGTTTGAAGTTGCAAAACAACTCCCCAACCCCTCCCCCAGCCGTTGATAAGTAATCACCACCCTACTTTCTGTCTCTGTGGATTTGACCTCACTAGGTCCCTCATATAAGTAGAAACGTAAAGTATTTGTCTTTTTGTGACTGACTTATTTCACTCATCATAATGTCCTCAAGGTTCATTCATGTTGTAGCCTGTGTCAGAATGTCCTCCCTTTTTTAGGCTGAATAATTTTACATGTATGTACAGACCACATTTTATTTATCCATTCATCTGTTGATGGACCCCTGAGTTGCTTCTATTCTTCGGCTACTGTGGATAGTGCTGCTGTGAATATGGGTGTGCAAATACCTGTTTGAGTCCCTGCTTTCAATGGTTTTGGGGGTATACCCAGAAGTGAAATAAGTGGATTATATGGTAATTCTATTTTAATAGTTTGAGGAACTGCCATACCGTTTTCCATAGTGGCTGCACCACTTTACATTCCCACCAACAGTGAGCAAGGTTTCAGTTTCTCCATATCCTGACCAACATTTGTTATTTTCTGTTTTTGTTTTTGTTTAGGATAGTAGCCATCCTAATGGGTATGAGATGGTATCTCATTGTGCCCTACTCTCTTTTGACAGAAAGTCAGATCATTCTGCTTCTCTGCTGACAACCTTCTAAGCAACACGAACCATAGTCTTCCTCATGGCCTCCTGGGCTCTGAGGCTGTCCCACTGGTGGCCTCTGGCCTCATCTCCTACTGATCCCCACACTTTCTGAGACCCACACCGGGTCCTGATGCCCTCTCTGTGAGACACCCCCTTCTCCAGTACCCCCTGGAGACAGCTCTTCTGCTTTGCTGCGTTGAGGGAAATTGAAAGAGTCCAGATTTCAATTTCAGTTGCTGGGGCCCCTACTCCTCCAAGTCAGCTCTGCAGAGAGGACTTGTCTGTTTTTCCTCCAAAATAGCAGCCTCTCACCAGGTCGCTGGACCTCTCCTTGGCCCTATTTTTCACCATAGACGTGTCACCCCCTGGACTTGGCATATCTGCTGATTCCCTTGTTTGTTGTCTGACCCCCAGGAGGTAGCTGCATGAGGAGGGCGGCACTCTGCTCTACTCTGTGAATCACCAGCACCCAGACCACCACGGGCATACAGGAGGTGCTCAACAGTTGCCAAACGAGTGAAAGAAAACTGCTTATACTGAACCAGAACCCAAGACCTCATAGAGTTATGACTTCTAAGGTACTGATTTATGACCTAGTTTTTACTAAATTCTAACTCTAGTTTTTAATGGATTCTCCTGGATTTTCTGGTATGTAATCATATCATCTGCAAGGAATGACTATTTTGCTTTAGCCCCCTTTTCTTTCTCTTTTTACATGTCCAGCGTCTTTCTGGACACCAGGCGTGACAGGGACCCGCTTGTCTGACTCCTGCCCTTCAGCTCTCCGAGTGCCCCGGAGGCAGCTGACCTTGGCTTCTGACTCCAGGTAGACATTCTATCATGTCAAGGTCGTACCGTCTGTTCCGATTTTACTTAGGACTTTTGGGTTAAATCAAGAGGACGGTTACTGCTCTGAAACGCCTCTTTGGCATCTCATGGGCTTACGTTTTCTCTGGACGCCTTGATGTAGGAATTATGTTCATGGTTTCCTAGAACTGGTCCATCCTCGCACCCTTCCCTTTGAGCCCCCAGAGTGCTCTGCGGCAGATGCTGAAGCCAACCCCCAACCCGAGGAGCTGGGAACTGGCCCTGAGGTCTCGCTCACAGGCTTCCCGGGGAGGCTCAGGATGGCTTCTTGCTTCTGAATCAAACAAGTGAAGAATATGGTTCAATTGGAGGCCGCACAGTAAAAACCAAGATGGATTTATATTTAGCCAGGCGGACATGTGGGAAGAAGGGAAGTTCCTTCACTGCGGGGTGGGAAGCTGGCTTTGAAGCGAGGGGGCTGGGCTCCCCCACGCTGTCGTCACCTCCCTCAGATGTCCCCCAGATGGTTCCCTCCAGATATTTCGGGCTTCAGTGGAAAGCAGAGCTCTCAAATGTTCACTGGGAGCCCCTGTCTCATTGCTACGCCACCCGCAAGGCGTTGTCCCTGTTTCCTCGCTTCCGCATGGGTTGATGGCACCTCCAAGCCCCCAAGGTGACTCTTAAGAATAGATAAAAAATGGCAAGGATGCGAATGCATCCTCCAAACCAGTCCCTAGAGAGCATTAAACAGAGAAACAAGATCCCCTTTGTTATAATTCTCTATGGGTTCCCTTTGGCAGGAAGATGAGACGGGAGGAGGATTTTGTGTATTTTTCTTGGTTGAGAAGGATGGACGCGTGTGGAAGCAAGTACACGGGGAGGCCACTCTGCACCACCCCGCAGCCCACCCGGCTCTGAGCTGTCCCGTCTGCACTCGGGTCCCTGCATCCGGCTCTGCTCCCGGGTGGGTGCTGGCCATCTGTCTAAGGCTGCTGTGCTCACAGTTGGGGGCCGAGGGTCCAGATCGCTGCCCTTCAAGGACACGGAGAGCGCAGACTGCATCTTTCCCTCTCAGACCTACATTTGGGACATACATTAACTCCTCTGTTTTGCTCGGGTCTGATCTTTTTTTTCTCTTCTTTTTTAACAGTTGGAACTACTTTGTGTTTATTTTAAGATAGAGCAAAAAAGTGAATATGTTGTAGGTAACAAGAACCGTGTTTCTCACAGTAGGAGAAAGGCGTTATGAATAAGCTAAGTGGGTAAGCTGGAGTAGACCCTACGGTGTTGGGTTGGAATTGGAGGTCTCAGAACCAAATCACGTCTTTAATACACATGCATGAGGTCAGATACACGTGGGTAGAAACTTAATAAGTGACAGAATTCATTGCACGTAAAGATGGACTATTCAGTAAAAGGGCTGGGAGAGGTGGTTAGCCATATGAAAACAAACAAACATCGTGGCCCATCACATACTATGACAAAAATGAATTCCAGTTGTAGTAAACACTAAATGTGAATTAAAAATATTAAAACACTGGAAAAGATTATAACAACATATCATTATGTTTTCTGGAGAGAATTTTTTTTTTTTAAATCAGACACAAAAAAGCACAAGCAATATATAAAACATAATAAATTTGATCCCATTAAAATTAGAAATTTGCTCCATCAAAAGACACTAAAAAAAAGTGAAAATCAAATCACAATCTGGAAGAAAATGACTGTAATACATTGACGTCACTAAGGATTAGTATCCGGAATGTGTAAAGACTATTGGAGTCTGACCTTTCTAAGAGGACAGTGTGTTCCATGGAACATCCATTGTCCGGTGGGAGCTGCTCTTAGGGGAAAAGGTTAGGAGGGGATTGATTACTGGCACCGAGCTGCGGAGTTTACAGTGGCAAGAAAGCAAAGTAAAGTTCAGGGCCTGCAGAGTGGTTCAGGTGATAAGGCTTTTGAACAGCAGCTGGGGTGGCCTGGGAGGGAGGGAGCCAGGCCCCGAGGGTGTCCTGAAACAGCCTCTAAGGGAAGCCAAGATTGGAGACTACCCTACAGGTAAAAGGAAAGTTTTGGATGAGCAGAAATGGGAAGTCTTCCCGAAACATAATTTGGACTCAGGGCTCTGTATTTCTTTGATCCCTTTGCCTACAAGAGTATTATGTTGCTTCTGAAAAGGAAGAAGAAACTCATTAAAATATGCATTGTTTTTCCTATTAATTATGCTTTTCTAAAAACGAAAGCATCCTAACATTGCCTTGCATCACCCTGCCTCGCCCCCTTCCTCCCTGCCCTACCTCCAGAAGGCCCAGCTGCTTCAATCAGAAACCTGCTTTCGGGGGTCAGCCTGGGAATACAGGTTGTCTCAGCGGGTCTTTTGCAATCACCCTGTTTTTTGAAGATTAGGAAAACCGAATAACATCCTTTTAAAAAATGATTGGTTCTAAGGCTTGTTTTCTTCTCCGGACCTTTGGAAAAAATTCGGTGGTACTGTGTGAAGGAAAAAAAAGGTAATAAAACTCTTCCCAGCTTTCCTTATTTTTATATCCAGGAGAGAGTGGAAAAATCAGACCTTTTCAAGATCACCAACCCTGTGGCAGTTTGGGCGTACTCTTGTCTGTATTTAGAAAGCATGTCAAGACTGATTGAATTATCTCATTAAAATAATGACCACAAAGGGACTGTTTATTTTGGCCCAGGCAAGCTTGGCTCAGCCAGCCCCTTCTCTGTCCCGATGAGGGTCCCCTTCCCCTCAGGCCCACACAAGGCCCACGAAGGACAGCTCTGAATAAAAATGTGAGGGTGGGACCCAAGTTCACCAGCGGGGTTAGGACTCACTCCAGCTGCGACTGAGGTGGTTTTTTTGGACGCTTGAGACATTGCCCTTGTCAGGATCTATTCATTAGATCTATTCAATTGAATAGATCTATTCATCTATTCATAAACTGAATTAAATCTATTCAATTTACCATGTGAAAAATTCAGACGACTATGACTTTTATTTATTTATTTTAAAAATAGTTATTTTTATTTACCTACATGATTCTAACATTTTGTGCTCTTCTTTCCTTTGGTATCTCTGAATTTTTTTTTTTTTTTTTTTTTCTTTTTGGCTGTGTTGCGCAGCTTGCGGGATCTTAGCTCCCCGACCAGGGATTGAACCCAGGACCCCTGCAGTGGAAGTGCAGAGTCCTAACCACTGGACTGCCAGGGAATTCCCACAATTATGACTTTTAGTCTGTGCAAAAGTTGGCAATTGTCAGACTGACTGACTTTGACTGGTTGCTCTGTACATTAGGGAGATAAAACGTAAGATCCACAGAGCAAGTTCACTAGTAACAGGTAAAATAAAAAGCCAGAAATTTTTTGTGTGTGTGTGTGATTTGGAGACGATGAGAAAACCAGGTATTTGTTGGACCGACTTGTCCTGAGATTGCACAGACAGGGCTGCTTGGAGGGTTGGGGTCACTCCTTGGCCACCAGGCTCTCAGTGGGGACAGGACATTAATGATGGCTCATCACATTCAAGCCAGATCACGTCTCTTTGGTCTGGAGTAGAACTGGGGGCAGAGCTGATAAATGTGCTCTGCGTGCTTTAATTTACATGCGGCCGTCAGGGAGGGCACAGAGCCGTCCTGGGCTGTGAGCCTGGCACAGAGTGTGAGAACGATTCTGTGGGCGGGAGAAACATTCTGTTGATCCAGCAGCTATTCAGTGAAGGGCCCCCTTCGGGGTGTTGGTCCAATATCCTGTAAGTCCTCAGAATGGAGGCCCCAGCCTTTGAAAGCTAGAGTGCTGAGGCTCATTCTTATTTTCTCCGGCTTGTACCCAGGAGATGAGGGGCTGGTGGACACATGCCCCTCAGGAGGGAGGCCAGGGTCTCTGCTGACCCCTGAAGGACGCAGTAGTTCTTCCAAGTGAAGGACAAGTGTGACAGCAGCGGGCTCCTCCGTGGTAATTGGAAATTGGCTCCAATGCTATGTTGATGGTTTTCCCTCCTTCCCTCTTTTTCTTCTTTTTTCCTTCAACATTTAATAAACATCTCCTCTGAGATATGGATGATGGCTCACTAAACAATTTTTTTGGATATTCAATAATATTAGTTGATTAACATTTTCATGACCTTTCTTAAAGTTCTGTGTGTCACCGTCTTGCTTTGGGACATGCAAAGAGAAAAGGAGATGTCAAAATATCAGCTTCTGCTAGAAAATTTCTTACAAAATGTTATCATGATTATCTTTCAATTTTGGGTGCTCTTTGTTCGTTTGTGTGGATCTAGATTTCCACCTGTCATCATTTTTCTTCTGCCTACAGGATTTCCTTTAGCATTTCTTGTGGTACAGATCTGCTGGGGATGAATTCATCCACCTCTTTTTATGTCTGAAAAAGTCTACTTTGTCTTCACTTTTGAAAGTTTTTGTGAAAGTTATTTTCCGCAAATAGAATTCCAGGTCAACAGTTTTTTTTCTTTCAGTACTTTAAAGATGTTGAACCACTGTTTTCGGACTTGTGCTGTTTCTGAAGAGAAAATTGCTGTCATTTTAATCTTTTTTTTTTTCCTCTGCATGTAATGTGTCAATTTTCTCTGACTGCTTTGAAGATTTTTCTCTTTACCACTGGTTTTGAGCAATTTCAGTATGATGTGCTTTGGTGTAGTCTTCTTCACATTTCTTGTGTTTGAAGTTTGTTGAATTTCTTGGATCTGTAGAATTAGAGTTTTCATCAATTTTGGAAAAAATGTGGCCATTATTTCTTCAATACTTTTCCTGCCTTTCACCGTTGGGGATTTCAATTACCCATTTATTAAGCCTCTGAATTTCACAACTCAGTGATGTTCTAGTCATCATTTTTTTGGTTTTCTTTTTTTTTTCAATGTTTCATATTTGATTATGCTGCTGGGGTACAATTTTTTTTTGCAGTTCTGCTGTTAATTTCATCAAATTGTATTTTTCATTTCAGATATTATACTTTTTATTTCTATTTTTCATCTTGAGTCTTTACTGTATCTTTCATGTCTCTTAAAATGTTTATATCTTCCTCTGCTTTTTTTTTTTTTTTTTTTTTTTTTATTTTTGGCTGTGTTGGGTCCTCGTTTCTGTGTGAGGGCTTTCTCTAGTTGCGGCGAGTGGGGGCCACTCTTCATCGTAGTGCACGGGCCTCTCACTGTCGCGGCCTCTCTTCTTGTGGAGCACAGGCTCCAGACGCGCAGGCTCAGCAGTTGTGGCTCACGGGCCCAGTTGCTCTGCGGCATGTGGGATCCTCCCAGACCAGGGCTCGAACCCGTGTCCCCTGCATTGGCAGGCAGACTCTCAACCACTGCGCCACCAGGGAAGCCCCTTCCTCTGCTTTTTTGATCATATGGACTACAGTTCCAATAACTGTTTTAATGTCTACTAATTCTATCCTTTGGGTCATTTCTAAGTTTGTGTATATTGATTGATTTTTCTTTTCAATATGGGTTGTATTTTCCTGTTTGTTTGCACGACTGGTAATTTTTGATTGGGTGCTAGACATTTTACCTGTACATTTTACCTCATAGGGTGCTGGGTTTTTGGTATTCATTTAAGTAGTTTTGGGCTTTGTTCTGGGGTGCAGTGGACTTACTTAGAAGCCATTTGGCCCTTATGAGGATTGCTTTTAAAATTTGTTAGGTTGGACCAGAGTAGCCCCTGGTCTAGGACTGAGTTTTCTCTGTTCCTGAGATACTATACCTGATAGCTTGTATGTTGTGACATTGCCACTCTGGCTGGTGGGTATGTGAAGTAGCCCCAGGCTCCTCTGAGCTCCTCTGCCCTGTGATTCCAGCTGCCTGGGCTTCCCTGATTTCTCAAGTCTGTCTCCTCAACTCAGTGACCCCACAGGGCTCAATTTGGGTTCCCTGCCTGCCTTGCCGCCTGGAAACTCTCTCTAGGCAGTCGGCTGGCAGGAATGTGTTTAGCCTATTTTAGGAGCAGAGGGGAGACCAGTGTGGCTGGAACTGAGTGAGTGAATGGGTGGGCGAGCGGTAGGAGCAGGATCAAGGGGACAGTCGGGCCTTGCGGTCACAGCAGGCGTGGGAGCATCGTGGCAGGGATGCGTGTACTGTGGCCCTAGGTTGTCGTTTGCCACCTCTTGCTTTAGAGAACCCCTTTTAAGGCCAACTCAATAAACTTAATTTATAACCTCCCAGTTCTCTTAATTCATTAATATTCTGTGATTATTACTGCTATAATTTATTACTGTCTTTTTCCATCCTTTATGGTGACAGTGACTCTTGATAATCCTTACTTTATTGAGGGTGCAGCTGGTTCATAGAGAGGGTGTGTGGTCTAAGGCTGAAGAGCAAAACAATATGGTCTTGTTAGAATTAGAAACCAGAACCCCCCAAACTTCAGAGAATCTAGTACACCTGCCATGCCCAGGAGTCCCTGGGGAGCCGGGGAGTAGTATTCAAACTGGTTTTCTTAGTGGTGAGTTTGTTTTTTTTTAAAATAAATTTATTTATTTTATTTATTTATTTTTTTAGCTGTGTTGGGTCTTCATTTCTGTGCGAGGGCTTTCTCTAGTTGTGGCGAGCGGGGGCCACTCTTCATCGCGGTGCGCGGGCCTCTCACTGTCACGGCCTCTCTCGTTGCGGAGCACAGGCTCCAGACGCGCAGGCTCAGTAGTTGTGGCTCACGGGCCCAGTTGCTCCGCGGCATGTGGGATCCTCCCAAACCAGGGCTCGAACCCGTGTCCCCTGCATTGGCAAGCAGACTCTCAACCACTGCGCCACCAGGGAAGCCCCAGTGGTGAGTTTTTAATCTAAAAAATTATTACTATTTTTTAAAAACAAAACTAATATATTCTCATGGTAGACAATGCAAACCAAATGGAAGTCCCATTCCCCGAAGATAGCCATTGTGAACAGTTTCTTGTTTGTCCTTCCAGAAATTTTCTTTGCATTGGAAAAGAAATTTTCTTCGCATTTTGTTAAACAAAAATGAGCTGATTTTCGCCCCCGTCTTGCCTTTTTTCTTCACACTGCTCTCTGAGGGGACTTTGCGTGTCAGTGATAAGGTATCTGTTCTTTTAGTGGCTCTGTTGTGTGCATTTACTTGTAATTCAGCTTACCCACTGTTGGTGGAGACTGGACTTTTTTCTCCCAGCCCTTTTGTTGTAGCAACATTTTTGTTGGTGTATCTTTACGTAGCATGATTCCTAAAGCGCTTCATCACTTCGTTGTGGAGTGACGTGCATTCAGTGTGTTTTTTTCCTGCTCTAGAACATTTAGTATTTCCCCAGCTTCACTCCTTTCCTTCTCGCCCGCCCCTTCCCCTGTAAGCTCGGCTATGTGGACGTGTCCACAGTGTGCTGACTGAATGAATGAGACAGAGGATGGTGACAGAGGAAGACGCCAGGCGTTTCTTGCCACAGGTCCAGCCAGGACCGCAGCCTCAGAACACCTCGAGTTGGCGCGAGAGCCCCAGAGCTGTGGGCTTCGGCAGGCTTAGGCCCAGGCTGCCATCCATCATCCTCTGGTTTTCACATTCTGTGGCTGTCTTCCAAAGCATGAAGTCGTTCTTCAAGTCCTGGCATTAAGGTGCTCACCGGTTCTCAAATCAGCCCTGCTTGGTCTTAGCGTGGCGCCTGCCACTGAGCCAAGGGTGGGAGTGGAGCCCGGGGCGGGGGGAGGCAACTACAGAAACAGATGAAACTGTTTAAGGAAAACCCGTCCTGACTGGCACTGAAAGGCTTTGAAATGATAGCAGATCCCTTTTCGAGCCAGGAGGAGAACAAAATCAACAGTGCAGATGGAAAAATTGTGTCCATTGTGTCCCAGGAGCATCTGATACAGCAGACTTTCAACCGGTGTTGTCAGAACAAAGAACAAAACACGGCCCCTTGCCCCCCTGCCCCAGAGCCCTCCCCCGCTTGGCTGTTTGTGGGTAGAACACGCGACACCAGCCAGAGGGTAAACACCTTGAGGGCAGGACTGTGTCTGCTACACCTGTGGGCACCGATGCCGTCTGGCTGGGCTTGTGGTCCATACAAGGTCCTTGTGGAATTAATCCAGCGATGACTGGATAATTCAGCCTCTGATGGATGTGGAGGCTTGACAGGATGCCAAGCCTCGGGAAGTTGGGAGACGGAGACCCTGAGCTGGCTGGCTGACCTTGTCAGATTTTGTTAGAATGGGGCCATCTTGATGCAGTATGTGTATGTAAAACACACACACACACACATTTTGCACACACTAAAGGGAGCAAAAATTCTTGCCTAAAAGTACGTGTGAACAAATTAGCTTTCTTTTGATTTCTTTACCTCTACAACCAATTTAAAATCTATGGCCCATGGTTCCATTTTGGAAAGGAGGGAAGGTGAGTCTCTCCTCTGTACACAAAGCATCTTATTTTTTGGTTTATCTGCAGATGCCACAAAACACTGTTTAATTAGATGTTCAGTGGCTGAGAGAGAGGCCAAGGCAGCAGGCTTGAGTGTTTGGGGTGAAAGGTAGAAGAGAGAGAATGGCCATTCACGGAGGTCTCAGTCCATCCCAGAGCCACTCGGTGCCCTCTGGGGCCAGTCTCTCCCCGGGCACGGGACCGACAGGCTGGGGTAATCTGGGGCTCTGCTGCCAGCTAGTCCTGTAGCCAAAGGAGTTCTAACTCAGTTTACCCCCAGCTGTCGCCATCGGCAGGGCGAGGAAGTTAATTTCATTCTGAAATTATTGGGGGTGATTTTTATACAACATCCCTTAAAGTGTTAGGGAGAGAGTGAATTTAAAAAAAAACAAACACAAAACCAGGTGGAAATACTCACTCCCTCAGGTTGGTCTAAACGGACTTGCAGATGATCAGAAAGACTGAGCAGCATCTGTGCATTTGGTCTAAAGCCACGCAGACATTCATAGTTTCTGAGGATCAAGAAATACAAATCCATACACGGTACAAATTCCACTGAGGCCAAACCTCACCTCATAAACAGACATAGCCTTTTAAAACTGATGCTCAGACATTCCAGCTGCGCGCTGATAAAACTGTCACCTCCCCACTGCTCTTAGAGACTAGTGGGCATGAAAGGAAAAGTCCTGCCTTCCTGTGCTCCCAGAAAATCCATCTCACCCCAGTAAGGGGAGGCAGCCCCCCTAAACCTTCCTGCCTCCTGGCTGGGGCCTCGAAACACACCCGTCCCCTGGAACCCACAGTAAGGCCCCAGGCCCCGTCAGCCTGGTGCCCTGGGAGGACACAGGCCTTTCTGGCCTTGTGGGGACAAGACCTGAAACTCCTGTTGCCCAACATCACTCACTATCCCTGCTGTGAAACCAGCCAGACCCAGAAGTGTCACGCCCTCCTTCTCCTTTACAACTCCCCACCCCTCCTCCTTGTGCCCCAGGCTGGAACCTGCCTCCCTAGCCCCACTCCTGCACCCCTCCCCCCGCACCCCACCCCCTCCACGACCCCTCCCCCTCCCCCTCCTCCTGCACCCCCCCTCCTCCACCCCTCCTCCCGTACCCCTCCTCTGTCCCCTCACTGGCACAGGCCTCTCCAGTGAGGTGAAGGCCCTGCTCAGGGCACACAGGGTCAGCGTGGTGACCTGGGCAGACGTCCCCAGGCCGCCTGCATGAGGCAGAGGGGCTGGAGAGGGGAGGAGAGAGGGGTCCAGGGCACCCGAAGAGGAAATGACAGGGACATGGAGCAAAGTCTATGGAGTCTGGAGCGGGACTGGGCAAAGCAGCTGGCCGCACTGGACTCTCTGTTGTGGTTGAAGGTGCCCCGGCCTCTGTGGTCCAGGAGTGCAGAGATCTGAGTCTCACCCCAGCTCTGTCATCTAGCGCCACCGTGATCTCGGTTTATCACTTCCTCCTCGGGGTTCAGGCTCCTTCTCCGTAAGTTGATGGGACAGACCAGAGAACCTTGGACGTTTCTGCCTTTCTGTGCATCCCATCCTGACCCAGGCCCCCTTGAAAAGCCTCCTTCCTTGGTTTCCAACTCAGTGATCTTATGCTTATAGCTGCATGTTTGAACCACACAGGGGAACCTCGATTCTGGATGTAGTTAGCGTGTGACAAAGGCGTGAGGAGGCCAGGTGGCCCCAGAGACCCCACATGGGTGTCATTCACGGCGGTGCTTTGGAACAGCTTCATTCACAAACACATGCTCCCTCCCCATTCCCTGCTAATCTTTAAATTCTGACTCATCTGGGCTGAGACCTTTCTTCTTTTGACGGGGAATTTCCATTTGTTTAAGCGGTTGCCTTTCTCAATATTTTGGTGCTTAACTTTTGAGACTTTTTCTGCTCTTATGAAGGTGGTTCCCTTTTTATGTGCTTAATTCTTTTGCTGGGAAAGATCAGAGTTACCACCTGTGCTGGTGGAATGTCGAGTCCACCACCGATCATAAAAAGCCACAATCGTTGCTGGGGAAGAATTAGCGTGAAAAGTCCCGCCTGTCCCCTTCCCCTGCCCTGTTTTTGTGAGAAGAGGGCAAACGTTCCAGTGGAAACTACAATACTGTCCCGAGTAATAAAAATATCTGCGCTTTGTCTTCGGAGAGCATTTATTACTGACTTGGGATTCAACGTACCAGTTTTTGCCCAGCAAATGGTGTCACGACTGACACCAAATGGTGTCATGGTGAGCAAGGTAACAGGTAAGGCTGTGGAATCATCGCTACCCTTCTCCCCCATCTGGACCTCGGGAAGCCTCAGTCAGTGCAGCTGAAGCAGGTAGGACTCGGTTACCCTCCTCTGTTAGTTTTGAGCGTCTTGGATGAGCTTTTCTCGCTCGATTGTCAGCTCCTGTGAATTTTCGGCTTCTCTCATTACACACAGTGTATAAACTCAGACTCTGCTCCACGGGGTGGAGGTGGGGGCCTGTGGATTATGAGCAAGACCGCTAGGTCACTTTGCAGGGCCCCTGTTTTCTCATTTATAAAATGGGGGTAATATCTGTCTGTCTCCTGGGGTTAGCGTGAGGGTCCAGTAGGGAGCCGTCTGGCCCACTCAGAGCTTTCTCTATCAGTGAGGGTGGGGTTTGCCAGGAAACAGAGCTGGGCCCCCTGGGCTCTGGGGGGGGGTTCCCCTCTGCTCACCTTGCCTCGTGTCTCAGAATTAAGGCTCAGGTAAAAAGTGCAACAACCAGGACCGGCTGCCCCCCTCCCCAGCTTGACTAGGATGGGGGGCGTTGACAGCTAATCATGGTGCAGCAGCCAGAGGGATGTGAGCTCCGCAGGTGGGTGGACCCTTGCTTCCTTCACGTTCCCTTTGAACCATCTATTCCTTTGCCCCCGACCCCCCGGCCCCAGTGGCTTCCCACCTCGCACACCGTGCCTCAGTGGATTGAGGGGATTTCCTCGTGGACCCCATGTTCCTTTACTCAAGCTCTTAATACAGAGCAAATCAAGTCAGCAGTTTTCAGCTCAGACCCTTTCATTCCTAGTTCTGTTTTGCTCATGACATATGGCTAACCCCGCAAGGCTTTTTGCATCTGGTCATGGATAGTGGAGATGGGAAAGCTTTAAACTTCAGTCAGTTTACACACGAGGGAAATGAAGTCCAGAGAGGTTGTGTCACTTGCCACACAGTGTGTGTGGCCTGTAGAGCTGAGATTGGACTCCAGCTCCCCTGGCTCTCAGCCAGCCTCCCCCACTTCCTTGTGCTTCTGTATCAAGTGATGTGCATGGTGAAGATAATTTGGAATTGAATATGTCCCGTGCTTATCAATTTATAAACATAATTTGCAATCAGTGCTGTAGATGCAGAGGGAGTGCAAACGCTCAGGGGTTCCAAGCCCCAGTCCTGCCTGCCAACTAGCTGGGCTCCTGGGCTAGTCACTCTGCCTCTTTGGGCCCCAGTTTTCTTGTTTTAAAATAAAAAGTTTGGATTTCAAGGCCCCTTCCAGCTTTACAAATCGGAATCTGTTCCTAAATCGAACCGCACTTGGAGAAAGCTTGTGGTTTAAAGATGCTACATGATGGACTCTGGGTCTTTTTGGAAAGTGAGTAGTTGCCCCACAAGTGGTCGTTCTGATCATTTCAGATTTCACATGTCAGTCTGTTTGGAGATGAGCTGATACTCTGAGGCTTTGAACTACAGAAGCAGAGGGTGCTGGAAGTGTATGAGTGGAGGTCCACGATGTGTGTCCCCAAGCAGGATGGTCCTGTGGCTTCGCCCAGGAGCCCGGCACACGCCCTGCAAACTGTCTCCCTGCCCCCCTGTCCATGCCAGGCGCCCAGGCAGAAGGACGTGTTGCTGGGGCCCGAATGGACGGTGACCACAAACACAGACCCTCCCCCTGCTTGCGGGGGTCCCCCACCTTCAGCGCCCACCTCCATCCACCTGTGGGGCGGGACAGGTCACTTCCCCACCAGACCAGCCACGGCCCCCAGGGCTTTTCAGCGTACATGGGCTGCAAGAAGACTGAGGCACGGAGAGGCCCAAATGTGGTGCATTCAGTTATCCAAGTTAATCAAGGGAGCTGCCTTGTGAATAATTCAAAGCTGCTACAGAGCTACACATCTTTTCCACATTGCCTGCTTGCAGTGAGCTCTCCATAAATGTTTACTGAATGACTGAATAAACTGACATACAAATGAATATTTTGCAATGGGTTTTGGTATTTATATTTGCACATCTGTTTGTGAACGTTCTGAGGATTCACAGCAGCCCTCGGAGACCAAGAAAACCAGAGCTTGCACAGCTCCCCTGCTGTTCAGCGGGCAACAGGGAATGGGGGGCGTCGCCTTGGCCGGTACAAGCCCCCAGTCTGAAGCCCAGCAGCTTAGAGCTGCAAGGCTCCTGGCACACGTGGTGCTGGATTTGGGTGGTTAAACACTTGTCCTGGGTTTGTAACTGTCACCCCTAGCCTTGGTCAGAACTGCAGACAGCGTGGCACCCCAGAGATGCTCACACCCTAGCTCCTGGGACCTGTGACCACGTCGTGTTCCATGTTTGCAGATGTAGTTAAGACTATGGACCTTACAGAAGGGAGATTACCCTGAATTGTCTGGGTGGGCCCGTTTGAATCATATAAGCCTTCAAATGCAGAGAACTTTGTCCGGCCGGAGTCAGAGAGACGGGGCAGAGGGAGAGTTGGAGAGATTCGCGTGGTGGGAAGGATTCCACATGCTGGTTAGAGAGGATGGGCAATGAGGCGGGGACGCAGGTGACTCTAAGGAGCCGAGTGGCCCCCGGATAACAACCCTCGAGGAAATGGGGACGTTGACCCTATAACCACAGGGACCTGAATTTGATGGGCTTGAACTGGAATCTTCCCAGAGCCTCCAGGAGGGGCTGCGGCCCTGCCAACTCCTGGATTTTGGGCTGTGACACCCTAAGCAGAGAATCGGCAGAGGCCCCAACTTCTGACCAGGGGAACTGGGACTGACACGTGGGGATTGATCTGGCTGGCGGGGTGGTAGTTTGTCGCGGCAGCTCGCGAACATGGACGCGGACCCTCGCCTCTGTGACCTCCGACACGTTCCTGCAGCCCCTGGGCCGTCCTGACACCGCCCAGCCCTCGAGTTCTAGGATTCACTGTCAAAATGAATTGAGTTGATAAAAATACCAGTTTTTTTTTTTTAAAACATCTTTATTGGAGTATAATTGCTTTACAATGGTGTGCTAGTTTCTGCTGTATAACAAAGTGAATCAGCTATACATATACCTACATCCCCCATCCCCTCCCTCTTGCGTCTCCCTCCCACCCTCCCTATCCCACCCCTCTAGGTGACACAGAGCACGGAGCTGATCTCCCTGTACCATGCAGTAGCAACGTCTTTTGAAAAAAGGCTTTGGAGTCCACGGGACTGGGTTCAGACAGCAGCTTTACAGCAGGAGACTGCCTCCTTCCTGGGTTCCAGTTCCTTTAACCCTGGTCCTGCCAGGTTTTGAGGGTTGAATGAGATAAGGTGTGGAGCAAGCCTGGCGCACGTGGGTGTAGTCAACATCACGCCCCTTCCCTGCCTTGTTCTGACGGTCTGGCCACTGCGGTTGGGTTGCCCAGAAAAATGCAAACGGGCATCTCAGCCACTTCCAAGGTTTCTGTCCTCCTGTGGCTGAGGCTTGGCCAGAACTCTAGGGACGAGAGAATGACCAAGGCTTGTCCTGGCTGCGAGGAACTGACCAGCTCACAGAGATGCCAGAAGCAGTCAGTTTGCTCTGCCCCTTTAGGCTCTGCAGCCGCCGGAGGCCCTGCCCTGAGTGAGGGTGACCCAGGCTGTCCACTGGGGCCAGGAGTCTCTCTCTCTCCTTTTGGGGAACTGGGAGTCTAGCTGGCTCAGTTCCACGGCCACTATTGGCTTCAGCTGGAAGGCTGGGGTCACGTCCTCTGATGTAGGGTGGAGTTCTAGAACTTTCCAGGCTCTCTGGTGCTTGTACTTCTTGGGATTTGCCGTCTCGAATCCAGAAAGCTGGCTGTTCCAGAGGCGGTTTTGAGCTTGTTCTCGGGTCTTCTGAACCTGGAGTTCAGCTTCTTTTATCCTCCTCGCTGACGCCCCTCCCACCCTGGGAGCTGGCGCCGAGGAGGCCTGTCTGCATCAGGTCAGCCGTTTCTCCCAGGTGCCGGGAGTCCGAGCACATGGATGGGAACACGAGAGGCCCCCACAAGCCCCGTCCACCTCTCAGCCCTCCCTGCCCAGCTCACCGATGATTGTGATCCCTGGAAGCAGCCAGAACATTCCGCAGGAAACTGAGAATGAAGAAAGCACAGTATTTCCTCACACCTGGGTGGAGGTGACTAATGACCAGTAGACACCACCCTCTGTCCTTCTGGGAAGACCCGTCTCTGGGAACGGTAGCAAGAAGCTGTTTATTTAAATGTAAGTTGGGGAGTATCTAGCCCTCATTCAGTAAAGTCTTGGGAGAGGCAGCTGGAAAAGTACTTTGGAAAACATACAATTAATATATCTCATGGCACGTTAAAAGAAAAATCTTAATAGCAAAAAAAAAAAAAAGCCCTTAAAATGGCATCTACATATCCATCAGGTGAGTAGGTTGGAATTTTAGCCTGGAGTATCTGGGGGATTTTCCTTCACTGTCAACTCCCCTCTCACCGGGATTTAAATGCAGGAACAGTCCAGAGAACAGCTGATTCTGGGTGAGACGTGGGATTGGCAGGTCCCCTCACACTCAGAGCCCAAGTCGCTGGTCAGATTCTGGCTCTGCCCCTCTCAGCTGTGTGGCTCTGACCAAGTGACTTAACCTTTCTGTGCCTCAGGGTCCTCGTCTGAAAGGGCTGTTACGAAGACAGATGGAAGGGATTTAAATATGTCAGTATGTAACACATTCAGAGCCTTGCTCGCACAAGGCAAGTGTGTTGTATAAGTGAGGGCTGTCCTCGTGGGGTCCTAACAGGGTCTTCGCATTGGCCAGACGACGCTGACCCCCCCGCCTGCCCTCTCCATCCAATGATCCAGCACGACCCCTTGAGGGGTGAACCCTGGGACACACCTTCCCGCCTGAGGTTCTCCCTCTGGTACCTGCCATGTGGCCCAGCCCTTCGCGGGTCTCTCAGGAGCTGGCGGGCAGCGAGATTCTGCAGACCAGGTGAGGTCACTCCCTTCTTTCTCATGCACCAGGATTGCCATTCCAGATGGATAAACTTTTTAAAAAATACATTTGTGTTCAGTGCTCAGTTTTTAAAAATTATGTCAATTGCTTTATTGGCTCAAGATCAGCAAAAGAAAAAAGGGGGAAAATGTTTGCCTTTCAAACAGAGCGATCCAAAATACTGAACTCCCCCCTGCCCTGCCCCGAAGGCTTATTTATGGCTTTCTTTTTGGAATTCTTTCCTTTGGTGGTGAAGACATGCACAGCGTCTTTGAAGTGGGCCAGACATGTTTTCTGCATGTGTGAGTGGCTGTGGTCTCCTCAGGGCTGGTTCTGATAAACCGGTTTCCTTATGGTTTCCAGCCATCACTGGGGGATCAGTGTCCCACCAGACTGTGCACATGACTTGATTGCGGGGGACAGATAAGGGGATTTCACAGGTGGATCCTCAGTCCACTGGGAGCAGTGGTCTTCAGGCCACTGCAGGCAGCGTTTTCCGGCAGGGTCTGTGACCCCGGGACTCACCGCCCTGAGCCGACAGGCTCCGCACTGCCTTCCACCCTGTTGCTTCCAACACTGCTTCTGTGTCAGAAGCTGCTTTGCATCAGTTATACATCCGAGGAAGCAAGGCCCCCAGCACAAAAGAGCGTGCAGACGCCTCCGTGTCAGCCCAAGACCCAAACGGCAGCATCTGCCCTGGGGATTCAGTTCCCATCGTGGTTACGGGCCAGTCCAACTTCGACTGAAGAATAATCGTTCAGGCCTCTGCTTTCCTTCTCAGATCAAAACCTATGATTCCGTAATTACATGTCGATTACAGGTGACAATACATGGAGCAAGTACGACCAACACATAGGAGGCGCTCAGTAAACTTTATTGCTATGACACTCATGATCACACGTGGCTTAAACAGGGATTTCAGAGAAAAACAGCCTCCGAGATGGCACCTGTGATTCTCCTCTATGCAATCTCATCCAGGACTGTTCTTCCCCTGAGTCAATATTCCTAATGCTCTCTTGTCTTACCAACAAAAAATCTGCACCCACTGTGGCTACCATACAATGTCTCTACTTCCCTACAGTCAATATCCGAGAAGTTTGCTCTGTTGACTTTTCCTTGCTTTCCTTCAACCTTTGACCCTCCACTGCTAGGACACCAACAGCCCCTGAAACCATGGCTTCCTCGCCGCTCTGGCTCACGTGCCTCCGTGGCTCTGTCTGTGCTGTCCACCGCGCTGTCCAGAAGGGTGACCACTGGGCAGGCAGTTACTGAACACTTGAATGGTGGCAGTGCACCAGGGAGGTGCATGATTCATTTAACTTTATTTAAAATTTAAATTTGAAAGCAGTTACTGAAAAAGTTTTCAGTATAACTGCAACAACTTGGGTCTGTGTACCCAGTTTTTTCAACTGTAAATGCTATGAAATCTAAATACAGAGCAAGCATTTCTGATGAAAGTTTAGTATCTGAACGGAGATGTGCTGCAGGGTAAAATACATGCTAGGTTTTTGAGATCCATTTTGAAGAGAAGAGCGTAGAATCTCTCAATATCTTTTACATTGATTACATTTTGAAATCATAATATTTTGGCTGCGTGGGGTTAAACACACTATTATTAACATTGATTTCACCTGTTCTGATTTTCTTTTTAATGTGGCTACTAAGTAGAACCTTAGTAGCTGGCATCTTATTTCCATCGGGACGGCACTGCTGGGGGCCGTCTGCTCCTGGAAACTCTCTCCTCCCTCGGCTTCTGAGCGCCAGCTCCTGCTTGTTCCCTCCGCCGTCTTTCCAGGTGTAGTTGGGCTCTGCAGTCACTCCTCGACGTCGGGGCTTCCCGGAGTCTGTCCTCTGTCCTGGTCTCTGGTCACACGATGCGGTCCTCCTTCCCCTTTGCTGGAACGTGGACGGCCCCTCACAGTCGCCTGAGCACCTCCACAGACGATTCCAGCAGAACGTGCTGGGGCATCTCAGACTCCGCCTGCCCCCGTTCGTCCCATCCCCTGGCCTCAGAGTCATGGTCCTCTCCCTGTGAACTGTGCCATCACCGTTCCTGATGGAAACCAGGCCCAAACTAGGGCCCCCCTCCCTCGTGGCCCCGTCTATCAGATACCGAATCCTATGGCTTCTCTTTACTCCAAGAGCTTTGAATCGGCAGGTGCAGCCAGAGCGAGGAGTCCAGAATGCAACCCGATAGCTCTTCCCTGCTTAACACCCTCCGGTGGTGCTGATTTATTTATTTATCTTTTTGGCCGTGCTGCCTGGCTTGTGGGATCTTAGTTCCCCGACCAGGGATTGAACTGGGTCCTCGTCAGTGAGAGCTCGGAGTCCTAACCACTGGACCGCCAGGGAACTCCCTGGTGCTGATTTATTAGAAAAACTGTTTAAAGCTTTTTTTTTTTTGGACCATGGCAATCCATTTTTAAAATTGAGATATAATTGACATATAACATTATACTTGTTTCTGGTGTACAACATAATGATTCCATATTGGTATCTATCGCAAAATGATCAACACTATAAGTCTAGTTAACGTTCATCCCCTCACATAACTACAACTTTTTTTCTTGTGATGAGAACTTTTAAGACCTACTCTTTTGGCAACTTTCAAATATACAGTAACTATTATCCACTATAGTCACCTTGCTGTACGTTTCATTGCCAGGACTTACTTATTTTATAACTGGGAGTTTGTAGCTTTTGACTGTCTTCACCCAAAATGCTTTCTGATGTGCTGAGACTTAACATGAAATCTGAAGAGGTGTCCAGGAGGACAGAGGAGCACAAGGGACAGTCCAAATTTTTGTCCTAATCCACTGGGACAGTACAAAGCTCTTTGTCTCCCGGACCCTCATCATCCCCACCGCAAGCTCCATCTCTGCCAACAGGTGTCCCCTGGCGTTCCAGGCTGCTCCACACTTAGCTCAACCTTCTTCCTCTGCCTGGAGACCCCCTTCTCCACCCACCTCCTGGGAACACAGACCTCGGTCTTCGACAGAGTCCTTACTGAGGCCTCACCCACCACAGGATCGAGGTTGTCTCTCTGGACCCCTCTGAGCCATGTGGAGACCCCCGTCTTGCTACCTGAGCAGCAAAGCACCATGACCCACCAGCCTGGCTGCAGACAACCTCACATTAAGATTCATGCCCAAATTGTGGCCCGATTGCGATGGCGCTGAACCAGAAACCCAGCTGTCCTGGGGTCCTCCTTAGCTCTCCCCGGGGGTGGTCTCTGACCCGCTGTGGCTCAGGTTTGCCCGTGTTCTTCTCCCTGCCCAGTGGGGCAACTCACCTGGCCCCCTCCAGTCAGGGGCCACCGAGGAGGGGGTGGCCTGGGAGAGGTGGGAGCAGTATGGGGCGCATGGTCTGCAGCACAATGATAGAAGCGACCAGAGGTCAGGCTGCCTTTTATCCTAACCTTGCCCTCGCAGTTCTAAACAAGGGCAGAAATAGAATCCTCCTTCCCGCCATGGTGGACCTTGTCCATTGTAGTCTGTCCTCTACTCAAAACATTTCTCACAGCAACTTATCCCACTGTCTTGTAATTTCTGGCTTATTTCTCTACATCAACTATTAGACCATATTATTTTTAGGCTAGAGGCTGGATTTTATATTTTTTTTTTTCAGGGCTTAGCGCAGAGTCCATAATAAAGGAGGTGTTAGAAATTTATTGAGTTCATAAATCAATGAATTTCCTCAATTTACCAGAATATCCTCTGGCAGGAAATCCCTCTTCAAAAAAGCAATGGTTTAGAAGACGAATTCAAAGTAGGAATTTATTTAAAATAATCTCGTGAGATATATTCTTAAGTTGCTAGAGAGCCAGCCAATAATTTATACCTAGCATCTGTTTTTATGATATTGAAAAAAAATTGTGGCATACAGAATGTGAATTTGAAGCCTTTAAGGTATGGAATCAACCATGAAAAAATTAATTACTTTATTATTATTTTTTTACTTAGCTTGTTCTAGGCCAGTGCTATAGAGTGCTAAGGAGGAAAATGGACCAATATATTCTATTGAAATTTTAAACGATGACAGTAAAATTGTTCTGGTGAATATTGAACTCATAAGAAAGCCCAGTCAACCAGACATGGAATCTTGCAGGCATTTCCTGGGATGACGCGTTTCCTGGATTTCCTCTCCTCTCTCATGATGAAGCTGCAGTTCCATCAGTCAGGATGGCCTGGACACTTCAATTGACTAATGGAAATAATCATCACCACACTCTCAGGGGATCTATTGAATTCTGGGTCCATTTGTTATTCATAACAGATCAGAAAGTTTTCACCCGTCTGGACAGGTTTTATTCATCAGTGTGTGTGTCACACGTGTGCACAGAAGAAAGACTTGCCAGGTTTCATTAAGTAGAGTCTTTAAGGAACACATGAGATGCCTTGTTTCTTTTAGGAGAAAACCTGGTGTGCACTGCCTTTGATCTGGGCACGAGGCAGCCCTCGTTAGTACAGAGTGGGATGGACCACCATTCTGATGCCGCGGATGAACTCGCCGAGGCTGGACCTGTCAGAAGTGACATTAGTTTAAAAACTTAAAGCCACACTTTGGAATAGTAAAAGCCCCTTTGCTTTGAAAGCCTGTCCACAGTTTGCTAGATCAGCGACAAGATGTGAATTGCAGTTTGTCAGTATTTTAAGTGTGTTTTGGGGCAAGATTTGCTGACTGGGTAAGAAATAAGGGTTATTTTATTCACATATGTGTGTTTCTGAAAAATTTCATGAAAGTAGGTGTGAAATAGGACATTGCAGAGAGTGTTAAAGAAGTCTTTCAAAACAGGCTGTGGTGCCCAGACTTGGACTTTAACCCAAGGCTGGCATCAGCCCTCCTTCAATCAGGGTGTCCTTTTAGGCTCTGTCTGTGGGGTATGAACTGTGGACAGACTAGGTCCCTGGGGTGCTGGGTAACGCACCCGTACGCGTGTTTCACTGCAGGAGAAATCCCTGTGTGACTTGGAAGGAGGAGTGAAGTGGTGTCTGCTTTTACGTGCATCGATTGGAGTAGGGCGGGTCTGCTGCAGCTCAAGCCCAAAGCCGTCACCTGCTGGCTGCCTTGTTGGAGGGGCAGCTGTCAGACCTGGGCTCCGGTTCCCAGGCGTCTCCTCCTTGTAGTCGGGTCTCCTGTGGGTCACCCAGGTGGTCACGGCTGGAGAGGCCGTGATGCTGTTCCTGTCTGTCTCCCTGGCACGGCTCCCTTCCCTTCCTGGGGGCTGACCCTACAGACCTCTGGCCGAGTACCAGCCCCAGAGGGGGCTCACCCAGCTCTCACGACGGAGGAAGGGCCCCTCCCCGTAATTAACCCTGAATTCCACATCACTCCGCGTGGTCTGCGGCTGGAACACACCTTAGCCGTTTCTGAGAAGAGGGCTCTGGGGAGGACGGCGGCCGGCTCTTCTCCGCCCCAGAGGTGACAACGGGGGCAAGAGTGTGCTCTGGGGGCTGGTCCAGTAAGAAACGGCTGGGGTGGGCACCAGGCTTGCCTCTGTCCCATCCCAGCCAGGCCAGGCCCGGTGCCAGCACGAATCTGCAGAAAGCAGTGGGCAGGGACGAGCACGCATGCGTCCTCTTGTAGACGGAGAGGTATTTCCCATCTCAAAGCCAGAGAAGCCACAACCGCACAGCCTGCCCTACACCCAAGGCAGAAAGCATGGGACTGGTTCTTTTAAAAAATCTCTCGAAAGATTTAAAGACCAAACTCAAGCAGGATGCTGCCTGGAAATTTCTACCAGGCTGTGTTTCTCAAAGACCCCTTCTCATTACCATTTCAAAATAGCTGAATTCATAAAAACTTACTGTGCAGCGCTGAACTCCTCTCATTTCAGAGGTGTTCTGGGAAAAGGCTGACATGCAGCGGGAGGGCGGTGATCTGAAGACTTAAGTCAGCACCCTGGAGCATGGAATTCTTCTGGTGACTATATTTGCAGACAAGGTCCAGTAAAAATCACTCGTATTCTTAAAGGCCCATCTGTGTGGGGCGGGAGCACTTTTTGCCTTTGAGGGCAGGCACGATGGTGTCCCAGCTGGCATGACAATTGCAGGATGGGCTGGTTTGCAGAATGCTGTGGGCAGGGGAGAGGGTGGAGGGAGAGGCGGCATGGGGTGGGAGCAATGGCTCCAAAGGTTCTGGGAGAGGGCGGGGTGCCGGGGCCCTGGTGGGAGGCTCCCTGGAGCAGAGGGGGCAGACCCATCCCACCTGTGCCAGCTGGCACCCACCCTGTCAGAACTATAGTCTGTGGGGCCACACGGGGCCCAGAAGCTGCTGCGGCCACTCCTCCCACAGGGAGGAGACCTGACCGGTGTGGGCCTGGGTGATGGAGGGTCAGGCAGGTGTACTGCGGCCCCGGGGGATTCATGGCCCTGAGGCACCAGTTTCCCCTTCTGTCTCAAGCTCTCCTGCTGAGAAGTTCCTCAGGGACATCAAATCCAGGCCAGCCTGAGGCAGAAACTCTGAAGACCCCAACACTTGGCTTACGAGAGGGTCTTAGTAGATATCTACCAATCTGATCTGTTTACTCCGACAGTGAGGGGTGTCCTAGCTCACCCCGGGCCAGCCCAGTGGATTGGAATTTACTTCTTGTGACAGAAATGCACATGGTTACCAGGTTCCCCGATCCTCTTCAGTCACTCAAGACACATTTCACTTTATAATTTAAAAAATAGGTTCACAAGTTCAGTTTAAGGAGGCTCGCGTCCAAGGATGCACGATAAATGGGGTGAAATTACGTAGCCTATTGCAGATGGATCTGAACACAGGTCTGAGGTGGAGGAAGTGGAGTTGGGAGGTTTCCCTTTACACCCGGACCCCGCAGCTGACCGGCACCCCTGCCTCACATCCCAGGGGGTGGCGGGGGCCGGGGCAGGGCAGGATGAAGGAGGAGGGGGCAGGGAAAGGAAGGAGGGAGCAGAGAGGAGGGAACAGGCAAGAACACAGAGGGGCGGGTGGATGGGCACAAGTGGCGTGGGGAGGCCGTGGAGGGCGCTCCTCGATGTTTCCAGCTCTGAAAAAAGTTAGCACACCATGAATTTCTTTCTCTCCAAACAATCAAAATCAACACACAAGCAGACAAAAGCAGGGCTCCCCTTTTGCCAGGCCCCCTGCACCTGCTCCGGAGCCCAGAATGGAGTTGCTGGCGGGGCCTAGACTCCCATGCATTCCTCTCCTTTCATCCCGCACAACTTGAGATGTGCCGCCCCCTGCGATGGACGGGGCCTGTCCTCATGGGGCCCGCAGACTGGACCCGCTGCCACCTGCCCTCCTGCTGCCTCTGGACATGTCCTTCCGAGGGCCCGTGGCCTCCCGGTGACTCACGACTAAACGGGTCCCGTGTGGGTTAGTGAGGGACCCAGCTGTGATGTGCTGACAACTAAGCCCCTGCTTTCACAACACGGTTGGGAGGGTCTGTTTTCCATCTTCTAGATTGTTTGTTCATTCTAAGAAGCTGCAGTGTCCGTGGCAGTGACATTGATTTCCACCCCGACTCATTGGCACCCACGTCTGTCTTGCAGGTGTCACGGTGTCACCATCCTCTGACACTGTGCTAAGCCCTGGTTGCACGTGGGGATCATGGGAGCTTAAAGTTTTACCTGTGGCTCGTCCTGCCCCCAAGGCTTCTGACCTAAACGGTTTGGACGGTGGCCTGGGCATCAAGATTTAAAAATCTCTCCGGGTGCTTCTCACAGGTGGCCATGAAGAAAACCTAAAATCTAAGTCAGATCATGCCACTCCTCTGCTCCAACCTTTTAAACAAATTTTTATTGGAGTATAGTTGATTTACAGTGTCGTGTTAGTTTCTGCTGTACAGCAATGTGAATCAGTTATACATATACGTATATCTACTCTTTTTTAGATTCTTTTCTCATATAGGCCATTATAGAGTATTGAGTAGATTTCCCCGTGCTATACAGTAGGTCCTTATTAGTTATCTATTTTGTATATAGTAGTGTGGGAGAGTTTTAATCTTTGATGTTAGGACTTATCTATCAATGTTTCCCCTGGTAACATTATCTGTAAATTTTCCTGTCTTCATTTTTTCATTACTCTAGTAATTCATGGTTATTTCAGAAAAAAGAAAAATACAGATATACAAAAAATTAAAAGCAGCTGAAAATTTTGCCATCTACTGATTACAATCATTAACAATTTGTGTTTTTTTTAATTAATTTTTATTGGAGCATAGTTGCTTTACAATGCTCCAGACCTTAAATGACGTCCCATCCCACTCAGCCCAGCGTCTCCACCAGGCCCCTGTCTCCCCAGATCTCAGTTCACATTATTGTCTCCTCCGTTCATCCACTGCTCCCTGGCTGCCTGCGTCTTCTTGACTAAACGGTCTCCCCGATTCAGGATCTTTGCCACCATTGTTCCTTCCACTGGACCACACTTTCCCCTGTTCTGGGGAATATCTGCACAGCCGCCTCCTTCATTTCTTCAGGAACCTGCCCAAATGTCTTCTCACCAGAGGAGCCTTTCCCGTGAGGCTTAGAAAATAGTGAATCCCTGCCTCGTCCCATTTCACACTCCTTATCCCCTTTCTGTACGTTATTTTTCTGCTGAGGACTTATCGCCATCTGATACGTTATCGATTTACCTATTTTCTTATTTATCAGCTGCCTTCCACCCTCCAGAATGAAATATTCATGAGAACAGGGAGTTTGCTTCTTCACTGCTGCTTGCCCAGTGCTGGTCATAGGTGCACACGAGATGCACCATAAATGTGTGTTGAATGAATGAATGGATAAGTGAACTAATGAATCAACAGCTAGACGTGGCTTGGGAACCCCGTGGTCCAGAGCATGGCTGTCCAAGGTGGGTCCTCAGCCTGGCCTCCGGGTGGGAACGTTCCTTGCCGGGGCTGTGCCTGTGCCGACACCATAACCCACTCCGTCTAAGGAATCGCCGTCACGGGAATGCTTTAACTCCACATCCTTCTGATCTGACATCTTCTCCCTGCCGTCAAGCCTACAGCGGACGCCGGAGCATAATCAAAGGTTCTTCGGTGAGTAGTGAGTAAGATCAAGAGGTACTAGGTGAACTGGTAACTTAATGGTTTCAGGTAATTGAACAAGTTGTTACTAACCTTATCAGTTTCTATCTCCTGGAAGACTCTGCCAGTGGGAACCAGAGCTTGGCGGGCAGTGGCTGACTCCGTCTTCAGGAGACTCCTTCTCCGTGCTTTTATGACCAGCCTGCCAAGTACCAGGGCCTCTGCTACAGTCACCAACCCTGACGTCCCAGGGCCGAGCATATCAGGTGTGTTTCCAGCTCACACCGTAGTCCTGGGTGGTCAGGCATCTCTCTTAGAGCCCTTCTCAGATTGGGGCGGGGAGACAACAGCGATTCCAGCCTCAACTCTGCAGCCAGCTGCGCGGATAGGAGGACCTTGGGACGCTGCCCACCGCTCACCAACTTCAGGGAGGCCGAGAAAGACATCTTCCACCCCTCTGGGCAGGGAGGTGGGGTGGGGAATGGCATTTCCCTGACCCCTGGTCTCCGCTGCGGGTCATGCACGTTTATGTCGTAGTTTAGCTCCTAGAGGCGACCTTGTTTCTAATAATGTGAGTAGCGCCAGGAACTGGCTCCCGGATGGATGAAAGCTGAGACGGTCCTAGGAGTAGGGAGTGGAACGAGACAGTTCCTTCGATGTGGGCCCTGGGGGAGGGCAGGGAGCGGAACTTGGTGAATTGGCCCAGACTCCCTGTTTGTGCAAATCTTATAGATTTGTGTGCAAATCACTGAGCCCCCTTTTTTTAAAACTAAACATATGTCACCAATTTGAGTTAAATGGCCAGACCGGAGGCCGGGCCTACTAATGTGTGTTAGCAGCTGGCATTGCCCCAGCAGGTCAGATCATGGGATCTGGAAGGGTATGTACGGAGACATCATTAGATCTAACCCTTTACCGTTAGCTATGGGGTGACCGAGGCCCAGGGCAGGGGAACACGTCCTCAAATACAGCACCCGGCAGGAGTCCCCTGACTCCCCGCCCCAGACCTGGGCTTCCTCTGGGGCTGCAGTCCTGCCAGTGTTGTCAGTGAGGCCCTGGGAGGCTGGGGCCTCTGCTGGAAGCTGAGCTAGAAGAAGTGAGGGCGGTTCGTGCCCTGTTTCCAGGAGGGAGCTAGAGCCTCTTGTCACCCTGCCTTCCCTGTGGCACCAGAGGAAACAGCAGGAAAGCTTTCAATAGCCTTGGGGAAACACACTTTGTTTCAAAGGCAAGTTGCTTTGTGTCCTTTTCAGGGCAGTTGATTAGCTTCCTCTGCTTTATATATAGTTTTCCAGGAATAGGCAGATATGCTTCTCACCACCAAGATATTAATACCCCAAGCAAAGCACTCGAAGGAAAACAACCACCAGGGTGGAACCATCAGGTGGGGAGGGAGCAAGAGGAGAGAGAGAGAGAGAGAGAGAGAGAGAGAGAGAGAGAGAGAGAGAGAGGGATTCACTGCCAAGAAGGGAAGTACAAACGTAGACAAGCCAGGGCACTCTGCTGTGGATTGCGATGGTCTGTTTCATAAGCAGCGTATAATCCCAGGATTTTCTATGGCCCACGAGGTGACATGAAAAGTAGCTTCTGATTATTGTATTTTATAAAATGTGATAATTTTATATATTATTATCTGATACTAAACATATGAGAATTCACTGGTAATTCTAGGAAGCGTGTTGGGAATAGTTAGCAGTCGTTTGCCAGTCACCTGGCAAGGTGACCCCACCTCCCTGCTGCTAACTCACCATCGTGGCATCAAGAGGACACGAGACCGAAACTCAATGATCAGGCCGTGCAGACACTGAGCCGTCCCTTGTCCCTAAAATAGTGAGCAAGGCACTATTTTAGGAAGACAATCGGGGGGCAACTCCACAGTGGAAAATCCCTGGTTCTGTGAGCATTCAGGGTTGAAATAAATGTAGATTTATTTCATCTAGGAAGCCAAGGCACAAAGTGAAAAACACAGCCTTTATTGCATAACTGGAAAATCTAACTAACATGGAACAAAGGAAACTTTCTTTTTTAATTAAGCTAGTCAGGAAAGCTACCGATGCTTCACTACCAATGCTTTACTACCACTGCTTTAGTTTTAGGGGCCCCAGTCTTTGCTTTTATCCTGAGTGAAAACTTTGAAAGCAGCAGGTGAGTTTATCCTCAGTGGCACCTGTCACATGGCTTTTTGTGTGTGTGTGTTCAAGTTTAAGCCCATAAAGGTGGGATGGGGGTTGTGTAAACACTGGGCGAGGCGGGAAAGTGGAGCCGTGGCTCGGGCGATGCTGGAGGACCCTCACGTACGTGGGCACAGCTGGGAGAGAGGAGGGAAGGTCTGGGTGCTGTGGATTGGGAGGGGAAAGAATGCAGATGGGGCCTGTCCTGCCCTCCAGCATACACCCTACCCTGAGACATACTCTGCCGAGGGAGCACGAGGGGTAAGGGGGGGGCTGTGTTTTCTGAGGTTACTGTACCTAGGGCGTGTGGGAGGCAAGATGACAAAGGCTCCCAGAAAGGCACTGCCTGGAGGCTGTTGGACGACACAGAATAGATGCCCAAAGGATGGAGCAGAGCCGGGCTGAGCAGTGCTTACTGTGCGTAGGACCGAACTCTGGCCGCGTGGATGCAACGTCCTGCGTTCCATTAGGGCAAAAAGTTAGGGTTGTGACCGTAGGTCTTACAGAATCCCTGTGGACTAGACAGGTGACTGTCAGCAATGATTGGGAACCAGAGCTTAGGAAGGCAGAGACCTGGGTTCTCCCGGGACCTAGACTGGGTGGAGAGTGTCCCACTCCATGGGGACCACTGGGCTACAGCTACTAAACGTCACCTGGGGAGCTCTAAAAGCGCTGATGCCTGGATGCCATCCCAGCAGGACTAAAATACAGCAGAGTCTCAGGAGGTGGGAGGGGGACCCAGGCAGCTCGTGTTTCAGGGGGACCGCCAGGTGAGTTAGGGGCTGAGAAATACCGTGAGAGGCCATGTCCCCCCAGTTCACGTGCCCCCAGAACTGGCAGATGTGACCTTATTTGCAATCAGAGTCCGTGCAGGTCAAGGGTTGAGTTCACACGGGAGTAGTGTGAGCCCCTAGTCCGATGGCTGGCATCCTGGGGAGAGCCGGAGAGAACTCAGAGATGCACGTGGAGGAGGGGGCCTGGCAGACAAAGGGAGAGATCGCGTGATGCCACCGGGAGCCAAGGGCCGCCTGGGTCGCCAAAGGCTGGAAGAGGCAGGAAGGATCCTCCCTGGAGGCTTCAGAGAGGGCACGGCCCTGCTGATGCTTCGATTTCTAACTTTGGGCCTCCAGGACTGTGAGAGAATAAATGTCTATTGTGTGAGCCCCCTTGTTTGTGGTCATTTGTTCCAGTGGCCCCAGGAAATGAGTACCGAGGGCATCTACGATACCTGACTCATGTGGCCTCTTTTTCTAAGGTGCAAACAGATTTATATCCAAAGACCCTCAAGCGAGGGGAGCAGAGCCCCTGTAGCCTGTTCGTCTCTGGAGAGCCACAGAGACTCAGATTCCCCAAATAAGGGGCACCTCAGGGGTTGTAAGGCTGCACGAGGCCCGGAGGAGGGGGCCCTTCGCTGAGAGGTGGGGACGTTTGGAGAAGAGCCCAGAGAGTGAGGGAGTGACCACCCCCCTTGGTCGCTGAGAGCGACTCTGCAGTGAGGCGACCCCAAAACACGGCTGTAACCGCGCCCTGTAACCTCCCTCTTGGCCATTTCCCCGGTGACTGTGCACCAGGGGAGGGGGAATGATGAGACTGCGGGGGATTATCAGATTCTGGTTGTGAAATGACACCACTTCCTGAGGCTCACACGCTACTCTGATGCGTCAGCCAGGGTGGAGGATTGTTGGGGTCGGGTGATTAATGGGTCTGACTCAGGTCACCCCCCAGAGGGCCAGGTGTGTCTCTGAGGCCCACCCCACACGTAACCCAGTTCTGGAATCCGTCACTGGGACAGAGACACTCAGCAGAATCCCCACGTTGTTCCTCTGACGCATGGAATGACCCACAGGCTATTAGGTGGGAAAGGCCGAGTGGAAGATTCTAGAACAGCCTCGGAAGCATCGGGGCATCCCTGGGGGGCCTGCAGGGATTGGTGCCACTACCAAGGACTTGAAAGTCAGAGTTCGTGCATCCTGCCGTACTTCCACTTAACTTGCCCGTTCGGCCCGTGCAGAAGACGGATGGGTTTTAGGAACCAACAGTGGATTATTGTAAACCCAGTCAGGTGGTGACTCCAGTGTGGTTGCTATTCCAGGTGTGTATTCTCTCCGCATCCTCTAGCGTCTGGTACGCAGCCATCAGGCTGGCAGATGTTTTTCCCTCCATACCTGTTGGTAACGACCACGAGAAGCAGTTTGCCCTCCCAGCAGGCCTGGTGACACACCTTCGCTGACCTGACCCAGGGAAACGTCACCCTCTCTCCCTCTGCCACAGTCTGAGCCACGGGGCTCCTGATGGTCTCTGTGCCGCGAGGGACAGCGCACTGACCTATGACATCGTGGTGACACCATGCTGATCAGACTTGTGAGCAGGGACTGAGCTGGAGAGAAACAACCTAGACTCTGATAAGACCTGTGTGTGCCGGAGGGTGGAAATCGATCCCACAGAAACTCAGGGGCCATTTATCTCAGGGAGCATTTCGAGGGGTCCAGTGCTCCAAACTGTGCCGGAAGGTAAGTTTCTACATCTTGTACTTCCTCCGCTAAGAAGGAAACACAAAGTCAAGTGGGCCTTTTTGGAGCTCGAAGGCAACAAATACTTCCCTTGGCCATGTCACTCTGACCTGTTTGCTGAGTGACCCCAAAGGCTACCCGTTTGGGTGGGTCTCTCAGCAAAAGAAGGGTCTGCAGCAGACAGCTGTTCACGCTCTGCTGCCCCTTCAGCCCCGTGATAAAGCGTGTTCCGTGAAGCTTGGTGTGTCTCTGACACGGGAGACTTTGTCACCCCCCTGCAGATGAATCAGAGAATATGTCTCTAGGAGTCTGGAATACAACCACGCCATTGTGTAGGTAACTGTTCCCTTGAGAAACAGCTTCCGGCTGGTGACAGGGCCGCGGAGACGGAGTCTCTAAGCCCACGTAGAGACGAGACTGAACACTGGGCCACGGGCCACCGTGCACGCCACCACACCCATCGTGAACTGGGTGTTTTCTGCTCAACCCACCGCCACGCTGGGCGCACAGGTTCCATCACTGGGTGCAAGCGAGACGTGCGCTGTCAGACTGGAGCAGGTCCTGAAGGCCCAGGTGATGCCCAAGCAGGTGCCTCCCGTTCTCTCAGGCCCTGGTCCCCCCATTTGTCTCCTCTCTCCACCACCCACGGCCTCATCAGGGATTCCCTACGACGGTTTACTGAGAAGGAGAAACTTCAGCTCCATTCTGCATGACATGGTCACCCAACGATGGGTGCAGTAATGCGTGGGACTCTGCTGCTACTTCGGGGAGAGACTTAGCACGTCTTCGTTTGTATGAGGGATGCTTGCATTACGTGAGATGAAAACATAGTTTTACTATTGTCTTTACTTGGGAATTAAAAATGGCTAAAAAGTGTACACGGCTGTCTAGTGCAAAGGGGTGGACTGCGGTGGTTTCGTCCTGTGTCACTGGGCTCAGCTGGAACTGTAGACCCACGTGAGGAGGGGTGGGGTGTGATGTGTGGAAGGTCGGGGAGGAGGGAAGCAGAGGCCAGAGCCCCTGAGGACGGTCGGGGTCCATGTGGTGAGAGACACAGGGTCTCCCGGCTGCTCTCCTCCTCGGTGAGCGCCGGTCAGAGCCGCTGGGGTGTCCACCATGCTTGCTCTGCCCCACGCCATGTCCAGTTGTCTTCCTGACGTGGCCAGCGGTGACCCAGGCCCGCCTTCCGCCAGCTCTTCCCTGCCATCCCCCCTGCCCCGTACGTGGACGTGTGGGGACCCGGCCACTCTGGCCAGTGTGACCTCGTCCACGGGGGCCGGAGGGGCAGTTATCCACTCCCTCTCTGGGGTCGTTATTCCCTATCTTTGATTTCTATAATCACTAAGAATTGTTGACACCCAGAGCTTGGGAGGGAGAAAGTCGCCAGATCCTTGCAGAAAGGACAGCAGATCTGGCCCTTCTAACGGGAGCCCTTCAGGAACGAGGTGACCCACCTGTTGGCCGCCCCGCGGGCTCGAATCTCAGTCTTCACTGTGGCGTTTTCATCTCGGTGACCCGGCCTTCAACGTGCACTTGTGGGCAGAGAGGCAGCTGTGATCTAGACTCCGCCAGGCAGCAGCCTGTCTGAGTGCGAGGACGGTTAGGAAATAAGGTCGCAGGAACGTCTGTGTGTGGGATGCATGCGGAGAGGGTGCTCCGGAGAACGTCAGCGGGCGGGTCGTGAGGCCCAGATCTCAAGCAGCACCTTTAACTGGAAATTCAGCAGCCAATAGCACAGCGGTGGGAGCCTCGGGGAAAATTGTTAGAATGTGTTTGCCGTCTCTAAAGGCCTCAAGGTAACCGTTTTTCTATTTTGACTCCCCAGGCACATGTTCATGGAGCTGGGATTGTAAAAACAGACTTCTAAGATGAATTTGGAAATATTTCTTACCTGAACCCCCAAACAAACAAACAAACCAGCCAGCCAACCCAAGGGCCTTGTAAGGGTCACTGTGGAATTCTAGAACGTCTTAGTTCCAGAGATCCTTAAGTCTGGAACTTTCAGAAAATAAATTGAGCACCATTAAGTTTGTCCCTCTTTGCAGGGCAAGGGGACTTGTAGTGTTTAAATCATGGAGAGTATTTAGTCACTACACCAGAAGCGTGGCGCTTTCCTAAGAACTCTGATAAAACCAGAAAATCTAAGTTCTCATCTGGGTGTTCCCAGGAGAGTTACTTACTCTCTTTAGGTCAAGTTTCTTCATCTCTAAAACAAATAGGCTGGGCTAGATCAGAGGATAAATTAATCTCCCGATGCAGCTCGAATCAACTGGAGACTTCGGGCTGGGCTGTGGTGGGGCTGGAAGAGACATCTGCCTGGAGCTTGTGGTTTAACGAGAACCAACTCTTCAGACCAGGATCTTTGAGGCTCAACTCCACCACTCACCAGCTCTGTGTTCGAGCTTCAGTGCCCTCAAATTTAAACTGGAAATACTGTAGTACCTCCATGACATGGTGCTGGTGATGGCTAAATCAGGTGTCTGTCAGATACCGAGAAGAGTGCCTGGCACCTGGTCAGAGCTCAAGGAATGTTAACCGTTAGTATTAGTGTTCATATTATTTTTTCCCTACTTCCTGGTTCCCAGGTGCCACCCTGTGCTCTGATGGCAGAACCAACTGTGTGCATTTTAGAAATAGTGATTCCCAATTCCCAAACTGGAGATTTTGCTTCAATAGGTCCAGTTTGGGAACAGGGATCTGGATTTCTGGAAAGTTTTTCAGGTTCATGATGACTGGTAGCCTTGTTTTGAAATCTAGGCTCTTGCCAACACACACGTGCACACACACACACACACACACACGCACTTATACACTCACATACTTGGGTAAACACTCTCCCACATTTGCATCTCTGTAATAAAGTCTATTTAGAAACAGAAGTATAATTTGAAAGAGAAAGAACTCCTCAGTCTCACAATAAAATGTTTCCTTGCTGGTACCCCTACCTCTTCTAAAGGTTTGCGGTGGCAGGAAGCGCCCTGTAGCACGGTGAGGAAGCCTTCGTTAGAATTCTTCATCTGACTTTCAAAAAGGCTCCGGGAAAGGCTCTCTCGCAGGAACGCGGGGGACGTCCGGCATCTGGACATTCCTTCCGCGTGATGGCACACGTCTGGCGCTCCGGGACCAGCGGAACATCTCCCTTCCAGTTTCCCTCCAGATGTCTGAGGATGTGAGGAGACAGCCCAACGGGGAGAAATTTATCAAACTCGGACCAATTAAACGCCGCAGCCCAGCAGGGCCCTCGCTGGTTTGTTTTCGCGCTGCCCAGGCCTTCAGTCAAACAGCTGTGGACCTTTCCGTCCCCTGCATTTTACACGCACACGCCTCGGAGGCCGAGAACCAAGTGAGCGACGGCTGCACACGTGCAAGTGAACATCCTGGAGCAGGCACAGTGGACGGTCATCTGGCTTCCATGGGACCCAAATTAAGCCAATACTATTCACATTCCTGCCCAGCTCTGCTGTGCCTTCTCAGGGTTGCTGAAACTGAATTCAAAAGCCAAAAACATATGCTGCCTGGGCTTAAAGAGCCACTGCCGATTGCAAACACGTGGCCTAGCAATGCGTGAGATGCTCTGGGGTGACATTTGGGCTTGTTGATTCAGTGGGATAATCACCAGAAACATCATTCAGATCCCTCGCCCTTGCACACAAGCACACTTAAAAAACTTTGTTTTCTTAAAAGCACTAAGTAGAAAAACAAAAAAAAAACTCAGATGAAAACGCTTAATGATCCTGAAGATGGAAACTAAATTTTGGATTTGAATTTTACAGGCGTCAGTGGAAAATGCCACATAAAGCAAGATGCTGTGCAGTTAGGATTTCTTGCAGTCTTGGGTGCAGTTTCTAAAACAAGGGAGATTAAGATCCACGACCATGAAGAGTCTGGTCAGGTGTCTTTAGGTCACAAGCAAAAAAGAAATCATGCAGGAGACATGTCTGTTCCATCAGTCAAGGATGCTTGTGGGTACCAGGCAGCGCCAAACCACACGCTTGACTCAGAAAATAGCCCCGGGCGTAGACCAGGACAGGGGAGGGTCACAGATAACCTTGTGTCCCCTCTAGAATTCAGGTTGGAAATGCTTTGTTGCTGGCAAGTGTCCAAGTCCCTTACCTTTGCCAAGTGACTCTGGGGCAGGACTGGTGGTCCTGCCGCGGGGAGGACATGGAAACGTGCTGCACAGAGATCCTTAAAAAGGCTGCTGATGACCAGGCCATTTCACTGTTCGGGAGTATTTTCTTCTGCTGTGTGCCATTAAAATGACCCCTGGCTGTAGGAGGCTGTGCGGGTAGGGTGGGCAGAGTGCCTGGGCACAGTTTGGAGGGTCTATTTCCTGCTCTCCCACTTCTTCTGAAATGACAGGTGTGCAGGACCCCACAGTGGGTCCGTCTGTCCAGGGTTCCCAGTGATGCCCACAGGTTATCGGCAGGAGCCACTCTGAACTAAAGCAGGACGTAGTATGTGAGGATTTGTGTCTTATTACGTAGGCGATTTCTTTTCATTTTGTTTCATTTCTCCTGACCTCCAGCGCTCAGAGTGGAGTCCATCACAGCTCCTGGCCACTGAGCGGGTTGAAGGAGGGCTCTGGGTTTACTACCCTGCAGTGAACCAGCCCCTAGTTCCTGAGGTTCTCTGAGCGACCTCTGTATCGTCATCATCTTTTCTGTTTGATGTTAGCCATATTCTGAGACATTTAAGGTAACCGCAAAGTATTGAGACTCCTGGCTCTGCCTTTAGCTTTAGGTGAGAAAGAGAAATATTACGAGAATATCTTGTAATCACCTTCTAGTGTATTTAATGATCTGATTTATTGCATTTATTACAGTCATGGGCGACTTCACAGTTATATCAATAGTGTTTATCCAATTTAAAACAACTCAAGTCTTTCCTGTAACTGGTTAGCAGTTGTGAATATGTCCATCTCCCAATCTCAGTACAGTCGGTCGTATACTCAGCAGAGATAGATGGTTCTAATTGCTTTTCCCCAAGCGTTTATTGCTGCATTTACCTGTGCAATAAACATTTGAGTGTCTATTGTGTGTGGCCTCTCACTCCTAATCCAGTTCACACGTGAACACTGCTCCCTGAGACGTGCTGAGACCTCTTGGTCCAAGCAGCTGTCAGACCCAGTGGGGTCCTCAATCTGCCCAGGACTCGGGGGTACCGGGCACTGGTTATCACCTCCTCGAACTGCTTCCCTTGACCGCTGTGACATTTTGCTGTTCTTCTAACTCTCTGCTGACTTATGTCTTAAATGTCAGAATGCTTCACCACTCTGCCCTTGGTCTTTTCCTCTGAAGCTGTCACCCTGGCTGGGTCACCTCATCCCATATGCTGATGACTCCTGCATCTTTCTCTCAAGGCTGACGTTGCCCTGGAGACCTGACCTCTGCCCCCACCCCACCCCCGGGGGATGCCTCTCAGCCTTTCTCTGAGAATGATGTCATCTCTGCCCCAGCCCCCTCTCTTCCCAGGTTCTCCATCCCCTGGTCACCAGTCATGATGTCCCCTGGTCATCAGCTGATCCACCGTGGATCCTTCCGTGAGACAGAAGCTGCAGAAAACTGACCCACCTCCAGGAACTGTGTCAGTGTTGATCATGAGGGGGTGACAGAGCCATCCAATATCAAACACTGAAGGTTGGTCTAATATATTAGAATGATTTTTCCTGAAAAACATGAATCACCTTAGTTTGAGATCTTTCTGGAGTGACCAAGAAAGGGTGGCATTAACGCCACTTTTTTGGCAGGCCACTGGGCAGTTTGCTTTGTCAAGTGACCTGTCCTGGGTGTCAAGGATGAGGAAAGTCTGGGAACCAATCACATCTTGTCCTGTTCTTGGGAGTTTGTCAGGCACATTCAGAAGATGGAGATGGTGGGGTTTCAGGAGAGTTCCTACCCTGTGGCCTCAGCTCTGGGTCCCCAGAGCAGCCGGTCCACACAGCTTCTGGGTACAAAGTAACCCGGGCTGTGCTGTGTCCCGGTGTCTGTGCCCAAATTCCTGCGGCTGCTGGAAACCCTCATCCATCCATCCAACAAATATAAATGAAGGGATGACCCGGCAATGCCACTCCTAGGTATTTACCTGAAAGAACTGAAACCAGGGACTCCAACAGGTACCGATACAGCCGTGTTCATAGCAGCACTATTCACAGTAGCCGGAAGACGGAAGCAACCCAGGTGCCCATCAATGGAAGAGTGGATAAATAAAATATGGGATAAATATGCAACGGGATATAATTCTGCCATACAAGTGATGAAAACACAATATGTGTACAAAATGGATAAACTTTAAAAACATTATCAGTGAAATAAGCCAGAAACAGAGGGACAAATACTGTACCAGTCCACTTATATGAAATATTCAGAATAGGCAAATTCATAGAGGCAGAAAATAGATTAGAGTTCCCCAGGGGCTGGGGGGAGGGAAGAGTGGGAAGTTATTGCTTAATGGGTACAGAGTTTCTGTTTGGGGATGATGAAAATTTTGGAAACACATCGTGCTGATGGTTGCACAACATTGTGAATGTAATTAAGGTCAAAGTGGTTAAAATGGCAAATTTTATAAATATATTTCACCAGAATAAAAAAATACGTAACTGGGGGGCTTCCCTGGTGGCGCAGTGGTTAAGAATCCACCTACCAGTGCAGGGGACATGGGTTCGAGCCCTGGTCCGGGAAGATCCCATATGCCGCGGAGCAACTAAGCCCGTGCGCCACAACTACTGAGCCTGCGCTCTAGAGCCCGCGAGCCACAACTACTGAGCCCGCGCACCACAACTACTGAAGCCCGCACGCCTAGAGCTCTTGCTCCGCAGCAAGAGAAGCCATCGCAATGAGAAGCCCGCGCACAGCAATGAAGACCCAATGCAGCCAAAAAAAAAAAAAAAATCCACGTGCTATAGATCTTCCGTTTAAAAAAAAACAACCAAAAACGCAATTGGAGGGATGACACTTACCACAGTGGTTCTTAGTGCACACCTGTGAGGGGGAAGTTTCTGGGGCAGGAGCCAGGCCTGGTTTCACTGTAGCCTCGAAGTCCAGCCCAGAGGAGGGACCAGTGAGAGAGTTTGGAAGCTGGGTCTCAAAGCTGAGCCCTGAAAGGCAGTGGCATCTTATTACATGGAGAGATCTTTTTATTTTATTACTCTGGAACTCAGGTGCAGAGTTGGTTAGTCCCTTTTCACTCTGAAAATGTGGGATTTTATCCCCTCTTTATGGAAGGGGCAGAGATAAAGGCTGGCATGCACTGGGTGAGTGTTCCCTGGCGACAAGCTTTGGGACCAGCCTGGCTGCAGGACACAGTGTGGAGGACACACGTGGAAGCTGGACGTGGAAAAGCAAGTGAAGTGAAGGGAGGCCTTGACGCTTAGTTCAGAGAGTTGAGCCTGAGAGGCTGAAGGTTCCTGCGCAGGGCGGTGCCGTGGGGAGCGTGGACGGAGGGAGCCGGCCCCCCGGGGACCAGATGGGAGCTTCCTCTGCAGGCTGGACTCTCCCGACAGCCTCGCGGAGGTACACACGGCCTCGTGGCTTCAGTGCGGAACCAGGCGCTGCCCATCCACGGGTTGTAATTATGTTGAGCAGGACTGTCTTTTCCACCCTGGCTTCTTCATTTTGTTTTCTGAAAGAAATTAAAAAAACCAAAAAACAAAAAAGTACTCCTCCCCATTTCCCTCAAAGCACTGTGGCATCTTCAGATCTGGGTACTTGAAAGCTAAGGCTGATCGTAATTTCCGATGGACATAATGTGCGTTTGAAATTCTTTTCCATGTCAAATTAAGCCTGTCTTGGACTGAATTCCTGGAAGTGTTTTTCATTAGAATAATGGTCCTCAGCTGAGAGATCAGAGGGTCCGATACCCCAAAAGGGGAAACAGAAACAGAAACAGGGCATCGTCAAGTGCTCCCCAGGGGACTTCCGGGCGACTTGGCCAGAGAGAAACTCTCCCTTCTCCATGCTGGTTCCGGGGGAAATGGTGCTGGGTCTGGTGGGTGACCAGGGACTTCAGTGTGAAAATCTTTCTTTTTTTACTGAAAGCATGAAGAACAGAGAAATTGGGTTCAACCAGCCAACCAACCAACCAAGCAGCCGTGTTCGTTGGGCACCTACTGGCTGCTCAGCCCTCTGTGGTGCCAGGAATCTGTTAATAAGACAAAGTCCTTGAAAGAGAGTAAAACTCACAGGACTCGACTCCAGGGACCAAGGCGAAGCTCCGGCGTGTTTGGTGATTTTTTTTTTTTCTGGTCTAAATATGCCCGTCCGTGTAATGCACACGTGCACACTTGGCCTTACCTACAGAGGGTTTCAGGTTGGCGGAGGAAATCCTTGTGAAATTCTTTTCTCCTCCTCCCATCTGAAACTTGATTTGCTTACTGCAGGCTGTTAACGGCCTTGAGAGCGTCTTTAATCCTCAGCCAAGGTCTTATAAATATAATACATCAATAACAGGTAATTTTTCACTTTGAACTCCTTGCTCTTTCCCCCCCAACCCCGTACCCTGCGGGGTGAGGCTTGGAACTTTCAAGCCCTGTAACAGATTCTTCCTATCAAAGTGTCAAAACTCATAAGGCGCATGTCAAGGAATTCGTGCGCTTAATTTAATGTCTCGCCTCTCCCTACCCAGTTTCGTAGGTTACTGTTGAGGGCTAGTGTTCACCCTGCGGGTTTCTTTAAGCCGACACAACCGCAGGCCCCGAAGAGTTGGCCCCATGCACCCACCACGCTGCCCTGAAGAGTTGTATGCGGTGAGTTTTTTGCTCCCGGCCTGTCAGGTTGTTCCTGTTTTCAATGTGTCCAGGAAAGTCCTGTCAAATTCAAAACTTCCTTCCTCCCCAGACCTATCTTTGATCTGAGAAGCCTGGGCACGATGGTCCGAGCAGCTCTCTCCTTGTGCATTGGTGCCTGGAGCTCTTTTAGCAAGAATCCCAAGGCAACAAGGTTTATTTGTTCTGTCGGCCAGCTTGGTGCTGGATGGCCTGGTCCTTGGCTCTGGTGAGGTCCTGGATCAGCCCCGTCCTGAGGACAGCTTTGTCACCCGGGAGCTCTCCCTGCGTTCTTGCACGCTGTCTGTGGTTGAGGATTTTTCTCCCCCATGGAAGCCATGTGCACAGCTCCCCCACTTCCCTTCCTGACATGTGGGAATAGCCACACGATTGCGCTAACCTTGTGCTAAGTCGTTGCGTTAAGTGGTGCAGGCTTGGTTCTCTGTTCAAATGAAATCTTTATTGCCCACCCCAGGCTCCCTTGTGTGGATGAAGGGATTTTCCAGACATCAGCCAATGGGGGACACTAATTACTATACACGCTGTTCACTCGGAGGCTCAGGGATGCAGGTGTGTCAATGTTTCCTACCTTGGGCTCCTGAGGGAGTGAAGTCAGTAGGAACAAGGAACTCACTTGAGGTTTAAGGGGTTGGCCAGAGTTAACTGAAGGGGAACACTGAAGATGTTTCCTGACTTTGGAAAAGTTCCCCGCGTTTCTAGACCCAAATAATCAAACTGCACAATTGGATTCTGTGATGTTACTCAGACAGTTTCCTCGCTTGTTAATGATAGAAATTCACTTTGCAAGTAGACACAACAAGGTCTCACAGGATGTTCTGGAGTCTCACTGGGGAGCAGTGACTAACGGAGGGGAAACTTTCACTTTTCGACCTGATTTCATCCTCGGCCTTGCTGGTGACCTTTGGCCTCCTGCCCACTCTCTCAGTATCTGTTTCCCTGTGATTGTGATGGCTACACAATATCAAAGGGGCCTTTACGTGTCATGAAGAACTTACATGATAAGAAATATGTTTATACTGAAGAGCATTGACAACGTCAGACTCTGTCTATACAGGATGTTAAAATGTCCTTTGTTTTAATCAACGTCGTGAAAAAGTCGGTGTGTGGGTATCATGGAGACCCGTGGGCTTATGGGCTGACTGTGTTTTCCTTCCCCGGTGGTTACTTGGGCAGCGGAGGGTAGAGCTTGGTGCTCTGTACGCGTGACCAGCAGTGGCATGAAAAGCGAGGATCACGTGGTTCCAGGTCCTTCGGGGAGGGTTGTCTGTTTGCCCTTGACTGAGCTCTGCGAGGAGAGACGTCAGATGTAGGGCTGCTGTGTTTTTGAAACTGCAGTGAGCAGAGGGCCGTCTGGGAGTGAAGATTTTCCACAGTTTCCGGTCCTCCTGGTCTTTGTTATTCTTTCCCCCTTTCCGATTACAGGTTAGGCCGCCCCAGCGGCTGGCCAGCCAGGGGCTGGAAACTAGGGAGTCACACGGAGTGACAGCTGAGCACTTTAATTACAGGCCTGGGGGCATCTGGGGTGTTTGCCCCCCTGGGTGGCGTTCCTGCTGAAGAACGTCAGAACCGTGAAATTCATCAGCATCAGCGGGAATTCCTAAACAAGGAGCAAGTGTAGCCATCAATACGGATTGACTGGCAATTTAGTGTCAAAATGAATTCTTTATCACATGCTCGAATAATCTGACTACAGGGTATTAAACCAAATAGAGGGTTTAATAGATGTTTAATCATTAGAGTTAATTTTGCTAATATAAAAGTAATTTGTTAACATAGAAGACAGCAGAATTTTTTTCGATAAAAAATTGAATGAAAAGATTACTGAGAGCTTTAGAAGTAAAGATTTCAATGACTCTTAACTAGAAATAAGTAAGAATACATATTAAAAAAGAATCTCCTCTTCTACATAGTGAACATACACAAGGGCAAAAAGAACTGATGCCAGCTTCATTGATATAAAGGGATTTCAGCAAATCACTAGAGCTCCGATCACGGGAATAGCATTCTGGGCGGGTCAGAATATTGGTTCCCTCCTAGGTGCCATGTTTCTAGAGGGACGTTACAGACTCAAGAGCAAAAAGAAGGGATGAGATGGTCGGGGGCAGGTCTGGAAACCATCTCAGGTAAGGAGGGGTTAATGTATTTATTCTGGAGGATGCACAGGGGATGTGAGAGATTTGCCTTCAAACATGAAAAGACTCTTGCAGAGAAAAGAATGGACTTTTTTTTTTTTTCATGGGAGAATGGTTAACATTTCAGAGAGAAAATTCCTTTCCATATGAGAAATATCTGTCTAAGAATATAATTTTCCACCTCTGGCTTGCTGCCTCCCAAGCGGGAGGGCCTGTGCGCTGGATACTTAGGCAGGCATGCTGGGGAGGAATGACTCATGTCCTGAGGGGGCGTGTGGATGAGATGACAGGAAAGCAACTCTCTTTGGATCTAGGTTGGGGTTGGTTGTCCCCCTGCCTTCCCATCCCCATTTGCTAGAATCCCTCCTCAAGCGTGCTCCTGTTACCCATAGTATTATTATGATGAAGGTTTGATGAGCAGTAAAGGCTAAAATTTAAAAGAGAATAAAATCACAACCCGTACAATTTCAAAATGAACACGTGTCAAAGATTTCACTTAACACATTAATTAATGACAGATTCACTCGATGTGACCACTGGTACCACACATCTGGAGTTAGATAAGTGATGAAACGAATTCACAAACGGATGCAGAGCTGGCGGAGCTGCTCAGTATCCACAGGGCGATAATTAGTTGCATTTCACTGGGTACAGTTTGCATTTCTATGGATAGGAATAAGTTGCATCAGTTTTCTACATGCTAACTTTTACCTCTATAGGGCGAACTGTCTAGTCAGTGACAAACATCCCCAGAGGTGTGTGGGGCATTCCATTGGAAAGATGGTCAGTGGTCTCTTCTGCCCACTTCAAAATCTTCCACTTCAAAATCTTCCACAATTTTTTCCTACATGAGTTTAAATAAGAGAAGTTCTCCCTAGAGTGCCTGGCAGATGGTAAGTGCTCAGCAAACATTATCTATCATGATCATTGCTGTTATTTTTGCCCAAGTCCTGGGCAGATGAACCAGCTGGTGGTTGATGTGAGGAACTCTTGGACCGAAGTCTGGACCACCATTTTTTTTCTTCCCTTTGGAAATAGACACGCATCAGGCCAACAACTTTCATCTCTCACAGATCAATGCTTTTTATGTTAGGAAATCTTTTTTTCTAATGTGTACACAAAAAAACTCCTTTTCCTTGATCCCTTCCAATTCTCAGTTCCTTATGGTAGGAAAATTTCTCTCTGACTCAAATTTGTAGTTAAGTGTAAGAAAAATTCTAATGAGGTCCCTCCATTAAGGAAAGAACAGTCCGTAAATTTCAACTAAAGTTCAAATGATAAGGTTCAGATTTAGTCGTCTCAGCAAATAGAAGCCAAACACCCATTGTTCTGAGTAGCTGAACATTCAAACACTGACACAGGAATAATGTAAGTTAGCAAATTTGCCTTTATATCTATCTGTCTGTCTGTCTGTCTATCTGTCATATAAAGGCAAGTTAAATACTCACACAGGTGAGACTTGCCATGCCCACCTGAGTCCTACATCCACGGTTCTGAACTATTTCTGTATTTTGAGGCACTGTTGTTTCTGGGAACTATGGTTCACAAGTGACTTGTGTCCAGCCGTTCTCAGAAATCCAGACCCGGGTCAGGGGGAGGCCGAGCTGGAGGAGAGACAGAGCTTGAGAGAGCAAGGCTGTGGCACAGAAACCACCGCTACCAAGAAATTCGGGCTGTGTTTCCCATACTATCAATTTATTCCAAAAGAAACTACTGTTGACTACGATGGAAATATCCCATTACTAAAAGAAGTAAAATGTTCGTCTGTGGAGTGAAACAGAGCTGACCCAGCTAGATGACCAGGGGCAGTACTGACCAGGGTCTCGCCTCGAGCGCCAGGCTGATGAAGACTCAGGTTTTCACTGTCCCAGAGGAACAGAATTGAGACTTCCCTTGTAGAATTTTTTGCAACTATCTGAAGGGCAGGAAAGCACTGCCCTTCTCCTCTCCGGCTCCAGCTGTCAGAGGTTCATGGCCTGTCTCACTGTTTACACAGGCCAAGCCGGAATCTCTCCCCTGGTGACCCCAGGGGGACATTGGGAAGATCCTTGAGCTAACTGTAGGAATCTGTAGGAACAATAGATAATTGTTATCTTATAATATTTAAAATGCAAGATAATTAAACTCTTAATAACCAACTTGTGGTTTAGGACTTCACGTATCCTATAACAATATTCTAATAATGCTTCATGTGTTGAAAATTTTCACTAAACATTTTCAGTCAAAAACTTGCACATACAATTTCCTGGGTCCACGTCTAATGGACCTAGAGACTGTCATACAGAGTGAAGTAAATCAGAAAGAGAAAAACAAATATCCTATATTAACGCATATATGTGGAATTTAGAAAAATGGTATAGATGATCTTATTTCCAAAGTAGAAATAGAGACATAGATGTAGAGAACAAACGTATGGATACCAAGGGGGACGCAGGGGGTGGGATGAATTGAGAGATTGGGATTGACATATACACACTCCTATGTATAAAATATATAACTAATGAGAACCTACTGTACAGCACAGGGAACTCTACTCAGTGCTCTGTGGTGACCTAAATGGGAATGAAATCCAAAAAAGAGGGGATATATGTATACATATGGCTGATTCATTTTGCTGTACAGCAGAGACTGACACAGCAGTGTAAAGCGACTATACTCCAATAAAAAAAAATAGATAAACAAACTACAAGGATATATTGTACAACACGGGAAATATAGCCAATACTTTATAATAACTACAAATGGAGTATAACCTTTAAAAATTGTGAATCACTATATTGTACACTTGTAACTTATATAATATTGTACACCAACTATGCTTCAATAAAAAAAAAAAAATTCCTGGGTCCATGTCTAAACTAAAGTCCATTGCTACGTGTGTCAAGTGGAGATCTGTTTACGGAAGAATCTAGGTTACTGTACATTCAGGAACAGAGTGTGTGAGTTTGGTTTGGGGGTTACTTTATTTCACCCCCTCACTCCACTCAACTGCATATGAAAAATCACAGGATTAATTTCTGGGTGTGGCTGAGGGCCAACGGCCTCTCTGCCCATAAATCAGGGAACCGGGGGGCTTTATTAGATTTACCCCAACCTCGCCCAGAGGAATGGTGTGATCGCGCACATGCAGCGGACGCCGAATGCCAAAAATACTTCCAGAAGTGCTCTGGGACTCTGCCATCTCCCCAAGAATTCAAGACATCTCCATATTCTTTGGTGAACGGTGTTTATTTACTGTTCCAGGGCAGTGACAGCTCTCTCGGTGCCTCTCCTGGCCTCAGCTCCCTCTGTCCTGCCAGCTTTCCATGTCCCCCCGCCGGCTGCGGTCTGCAGCGCTGAGCACAGAGCATCTGGGTCACATAACTGTTTCTGGGGCCAACACACGTTTTCTTTCCCGTTTTATCTCAGCAGTAAAGAAGGGAGATTGGCTGTTGAACGTGTCCCGGTCCTTCAGGTTCTACTCCGGTTTCATAGTCCTTGTAACCCGGGCGCCCCAAACTGAGTGCTTTAGTGATTATGGTAGGATGACAGCTTTATCCTAACCTGTCACTGGACAGTCACGTCTGGGGGGTGTTTACGCACGCAGGGCTGTGATTGAAACAGAGGAGCTCAGAAGGGCCTGGAGGAGGCTCGGCGTGAACAGGCAGTGCTGCCCGAGTCCCACTGCCACAGGGTCAGCTCCACGTGATGCCTGGGCCCACAGGGCACCCCGACCCCAGCCTGAGACCCCCTGTGCAGCTGACCTGTGGCGGGAAACTGACCGCTCTTCGGTACTTGGAAGGCCTTACATTCCTTTTATTTAAGTGGTGTGTGTGCACATTTTTGGCGTAGCTATTTATAAGCACGCTTATGTCTCAGTCACCATGCTTATTAAAGACACAAATACTTTACCTCTTAGCAAAGATGAAAATAGTTTTCACAGATTTCCTGGCAGGCAGCACCACAGCCTCGCCAATCCCTTTCATCTGCAGATTTCAACATAATAAAGTATTGATCTAGGGAACAGAGCTTGTTTCAGTGTCACATTCCCAAAATGTTTAAAACCAGATTCACCAGGGCCTCCACTTTGGGATACTGCGAATGTTCCTGAGCCTTTGTGGAGTGATATTGGAATAGAAAGCGCTGGTGGGGTAAGAGAGACATGAACCTCCAGGGTGTGAGATGCTTTATTCAAGAACAGAACATCTTCCTATCGGTTGCCTGGTTACTCATCTTAACTGGGTGTTACACTGATGCACAAAACTCTCCTCTGCCTCCAATGCCCTGAATGGTCCTGGTTCCACACCACACCTCATAGTCAAAGCTCTCCTGGTGCCGGACCGGCCTGAGCCCCAGGGTGGGAAGCCGGCTGCATCTGAAGGTGTGGCTCTTGTAAGCATCTGATCCCTGCCCCTCCCCCACTCCAGTCTGAGAATCTATGTCTTTCAACTGAAATGCGCACTACATTTAGTGTAATTACTGGTATAATTGGGTTAAAGTCTATCCTTTTACTATTTTTTTAAATCGTCCCCCATCTGTGTTTCTTTTTCTTTTATTGCCCCTTTTGAGGTTAATCTTTTTAAAAATTCATCCCTCTCTCCTATGAGTTCTTTAGCTGCATACCGTTTTACTGTTCTTTTCGTGGTTACCATAGAAACTGGGACATCTTTCCTTGACCCATTAAAGTCTAACATAAGTTAATTCTTTCACCACTTTCTGAACAAAGGGATCTTAGAACACTTTAACTCCATTGTTGTGCTAGTCTCAGCCTATGATAGTGATGCTCTTGGCTAGGGGTGCCTGGGGCGCTCACCTGGGCCATCCTACCTGCAGCAGCCTCCACAGACATTTCCCTGACCAGGATCCAGTGACGTGGCTGGACCGGGCCTTGTGGGTCTTATGACTGCAGGACGCACCTCAGCGACAACCGTCAGGGAACTTTGGGAAAAAAGATTCACGACTCACAGGTCCTGGAGGACACACAGCACACCCGGGGCCACATATCGAGGTCGGGGTGGAGGGAGGGAGGGAGTGAGGACCTGGGGCTCTGCCTTTATTAGGGTCCCAGGTGGGGTGCGTGAGGTTTTGTGGGTTCACTCTTTATTGGTGAATTTAAAGCATAAGAGTGGGAATCGGGGCACAGGAAGGGAGAAGAGGGATTACTTGAGTGGTCACTTACCCAGGTCACCCAGGGCCTTCTGAGAGGGGACCTTCCTGGGTGGGCAGCCGGCTCCTTATCTATTTGGTTTGCTAGTAGCCAAGTCGTCTGGCTGGAGGTCCATTCATTCGAGATGGATGCCTTTGAAGTGGATGCTGGGCAACCAAAAGCTTGTCAGGCCCTTACACCACATCCATTTACCCACCCCCTTTCTTTTGTGCTCTTGCTGCGTGTGTTTTAATTTTATGCACATCTAAAACCCCTCAGGGCAGAATGACTGTTTATTCGGTTGGTATTAATTTCTGTTTCTCGCACACCCGTTGCTTGTGGTGCCTTCCTGCGCCTCTGGGGTCCACCCGGGACGATGTCTCTTTGCTTCTGAGAGGTTGCTGAGCACTGGATCCAGTCAGGGATGGAGATGACCCAGGAGCTGCCTGGGCTCCAGTTCCTGGAGGCTGGTCCATTTCTGGTTCCTTCTTGATCTTGGGTCAGCCTTTCAGGATCTGTGTGGACAAGCTGGCTGCTTCCCAGGGCCTCTTCTCTCCTGAGACTGAACTCGACGTTTTGCCCCCAGCACCATGATTTGCAGAAATCTCTGCTCAGCTTCTCGGCCACTGCCTTTGCTTTTGGAATTGGCATCTGCCCATGAGGAAGAGCGGCCCCCAAACCCACAGCTCCTCTGGGGGCTTCCCTCTTCTTCTGGATGTGCAAATTCCCGTGGTTCTGGTAGCTCGCAGTGTCCTTCAAGCAGGTTTTTTATGTAACATGATTTGCCCAAGGTCACATGGCTGGTTTGGGGCTGAGTCCAGGCTCAAACTCTGGGACCCTGACTCAGTCCCATGCTCTTCCCTGAGGCCATGATCTTTGCATCACTTCTGACGCTGTCTTTGCAGGATTGAGGGGAGGAGGGAGCAGACCCTCACCTGGGGAAACTAGGCAGAGGCAGCAGGAGAAGGGCCCTTGGTAGCTCCGTGCTGCGTGACCTGATCCTTTCCCGGAGTCACAGCCCCAGGTGGAGGGGCCACCTGGCCAGCGGGTGCCCGAGCCCCCAGCAGTGGCCCAGCCTTGGTGTGGGCCAAGCTTAAAGCCAATCGTAGCGTGATGTGACATTCTGACATCAGCTTTCTACCGGCCAGTGTCTGGGACCATGGGGACATCTCACTATGCAGCAGCCCCTCTTGCTGTACGTGTACCTCCCAGAGGGGCAGTGACAAGCAACGGACACCAAGTCAGTATTTTCCCTTGGAATCTTCAACTTCCCAGGTCATCCAGCTCCCATTCTGAGGATGCTGAGGGTCCGGGCCTCCTCGGGGACAAATACTCAGGCCCCAGCCGTGTGCATTCCCTGCTGTTGTCCTGGGCCACACATGTGCCCTTAGCTGTGTCCTGGGACTTGGATTCTTTGCCAACGGACTTCTCTTGGAGGTGGAAGGGAAACGACGCCTCTTCCCCTCTGACTGATGCCGTTGTTCATTTCACTTTCTCTCCAACCCTATGGCTTTGCTGGATGCTCAGAGTCACTTCCGATCCCTGGTGCAAGCTTCTTTGATTCCACAGTGAATTTTCTGAGAATCTTCTTTTGGTGTCAGTTTGACTCCTCACCCATGTCTTCCACACATTACTGCCCCGAGGGAGGCAGGACGGCCAAGCCCTGAAGTGCACATCTGGGCATCAGAGATGCCTGGTTCTGCTCCAGCTCTGCCACTTAGTGGCCGTGTGAACAGGAACAACTTACCTCTGTAGGCCTCGGTTTCCTCATCTGTTACATGGGGACATGATAGGAATTTAGGATTATTGGGGCACAGAGTAAACCCTCAGTAGGGGGTAGCTGTGCTACTGGTGTCATGTTGTTAGCTTTGTCATGGGCTTGTTACCACAGATTTAAGCTCAGATACTACTGTAGCCATGGAGATGAATCTTTTCCTTTTAAGTTTTGCAAGAACAGGTAAAGGTGTTTTAAGACTGGATCTTCTCACCTTCTAACCTATGCAGGACTTATAAAATCATTAATCTGAGTTCTTTCACATCCCTTTTCCCAGTATCATCACCGGAGAGCCAGCTGAAGCTCCCTGTCCTTGGAAACTTTCTTGGTGCTCCCAGCAGTGGGATCACACTCCCCTTTGGATGCTACAGCACTTACTTCCATCCTGCACAGGGAGCTGAGAGTTTATGTGCATAGTTTACTGCACAAAGATACCAAAAACTCAGAGCGGGCATGTGGGGATCACGGATATACGGTTTTACATTCCCCACCAGCCTTCCCTGCAGCATGGTGGCAGTGTGGGGTGGGCTCAGAACAGGGATAAAACAGAACTGGAGTCAAATCCTGTGTCTGTTAATTATCCTGTCTTGGGAATGAGGGGATAATGGTTCCTACTTCTCAGGGATGCTGTAAGGATTAAACAGTAGCTCAGCACAGCGATGGGCATATACTAAGTGCCCAATAAATAGTAACTATAGTTTAGGAAGTATTGATTGACAAATTAATAGGGACACATGAGATTTTGGCCATCTCTCTTCAGGGTCTGTAGCCAAAATGCCAGCTTCCCTTTTCCCAGATCATATTCATCAAATGCTCACCAAAGTGAGCACGTGCTTAGCCGAGAGCAGCTCAGGAAGAACCCCGAAGACCTGACCTTGCTCTGCTGCCCTCACGCCCCATCAATAAGCAAGTGTCAATGAATCAGCGAGGCAGCCTCATGAAAACCATGCTGGCCAGGAGGAGCCTCTCATGTTTAATACATTGCAGACCCAGGGAACTGTAAAAATAAATTAAAGCCCGCAATGCCATTGCTTTTTGAAGCCCTTAAAAAGTTCTTTCAACCATGGGGCGAGGAAATACGGTTTAAAACTAAGTGACGCGTTAAACACGACAGCATCTTCTTACAGTTTTTCTGATGACTTGCACCCATCCTCAGAGTATCACAGGCATTTTCGTTTGTTTTTCCAACAAGATGGTCACCTAGAAGAGAAACCTTGACGATAATAAACAGCTTTAATTGTCAAATGCATCTTAGATCATATTTATGTGTAGAAACATCCTGGCGGGTGGAACGGAAACCTCCTGGGGGGATGGATGGTGGATGACGGGTGGAGTTGCAGCGTGAAGGGAGGAGGGGACCCCATTGGGCAGCTACCTCTGGACTTTTCCACGTGAGGCTCCCCTCGCAGCCTCAGACACAGTGGGCTCAGCGCAGTCAGGCTCGTGGCCTCAAGCACACGCTGCCCAGGATGGCGACTTGGCTGAAACGCCCCCAGACCTGAAGAGGCACCTGCTTCCCCACAGTATTAAAGGTCCCTGAACCACGCTGCTTCCGGATGGGCCGTTTTAACTTCCACTGCTCCCACCCCTTCCTCCACGGCCTGCCCGTGTATCTCGCCTCCCCCACCCAAACCGATCGGAGCTGTAGCCTCAGCTGGACGCGGCCCGTGAGCTACACTTGCTGTCAGATAAATGAACAGGTTCTCTGCTGCTTCAGGTCCCAGGGGCCTCCCCTCTCCCTCTTCAGCTTCCTTTGCATTCCCTCTTCTCCAAACACAGGGCCGGCGTGAGCAATGGGACAGCTGATGGACCAGAGGACAACAGCTAGGCTCTTCCAGGTCACGCTCCTTACCTGCACATCGGAAAAGGGAGTGACAGCAGAGGGAAATTCCTAACTCCCTGCCTTTGCGTGTCGTTATAGCTGTTTCCTGGAGAGGGGGTCCTTGCTTCCCTCTTTCAGACCCTCCTCATAGCCTCTGTGTGCAATCCTGGAGGAGCGCTATCTCTCCTCCACTCCATCCAGTTCAACCCCGTCCAGTCCAATTAACTGGAAACCAATCTGATCCGCACTGGGAGCCAGTCACCAGGGGCCATTTGTCTCTGCCTTCAAGAGCTCAATTAACTGCTGTAGTAATTTGTTACTATAGATTTACACATTGATTTTAGAAAACCCGAAAGCTCGAGCAAAGCACAAAAAATGAGAAAAAAAAATCACCTTTAATCACACTCAGAGATTCCACCTTGATAATTTTACTATGTACATGTAGGTGTGTATATAGTACATATACGCACACGTTCGGATTCTGTGTTTTAGTCACACGTTGCTTTGCATCTTGGTCTGTCTGGGTATTCCCTGCTTTCCAGAGTCTGTGTCCCCATCGGCAGCTGCGGTGGACGGTAGCGGCGGCTGTTTCCCCCGTGAACGTGTTGAAAGGCTGATGCAGAAGTAAATCGTTACCTGTGCTCCGTTCATCTTACTTTATCTCCTGAGGCTGAGCCCACAGTAATAAGGAGGACTCTATTTTCAGTCCCGGGCGTGTTGCCCGTCCACGGGAGACCCGCCATCCCTCACGGCCTGGCTTGTTGGGAGGATCACCCTGGGCTCTGAGACAGAGGGTTAAGCAGAGCCAGGTCAGAGCGCTCTCAGAAACGCAGCCCCTTTGCAGAGGGGCCCGGAGCCTCTCCCCAGGGGGCGGGCAGTTGAGAGGAGCCTTATCTGCCAGAGCAATCATCAGGAGAAGTTGTACGTTTTCTGCACTACAAAGGCGCTGCTTTCTTCTCTTTGGCCCTGACAGGCGCTCTGGAGATCAAGACAACTGTTGGCCACAGTTCTGAAAACTCCAGATAAAGGCTTTGATTTGTTAATTAAATTTTTGCTATCTGCATGTGATATCTCAGCCAAATTGTATCCGCTGCAGGAACAAGAAGAAAGTCCCTCACTTCAAAGGGGCGCCCACTCGGTGACCTGTAATTATGGAATTTACTGTGGGAGAAGCGCTGTCTGGGGCGCACCTGCCGCCCTAGCGCCCCACACGCCGCCCCCAGGGACAGCGCTGGTCTGCGGGGGGCCAAGGTGCCTGGCTCTGCGCAAGCGCAGAGGGGCCGAGCGGGCACCTGCAGGCGCGTCGCCCGGCCCCGCCCACCGCGCGCGGCCCCGCCCACGCCAGTGCTCAATGAAGAGAACCGGCCTGTTTATTGACACGAGAGAGGGGTCACACCCTGGCTGCTGGTTCCAGGCAGGTCTCTGCCCTTTCGTTCCCTGTGGGGCGGGGACTTAATTAAAGGATATTTAGGGGTCCCTATATGGGGCTGTTTCCCCGGGGGAGCACGCTCACCATTCAGCACTGGCGGCTTTTCACAGGAATGCAATCCAACGCTGCAAACCGTCTACAGCGCCAAGTATCTACCGCGTGGGGTAGCTTCCCCTCTGCTGTAAGCAGAGCAGAGCCTGGTTTTGAGATTCCTTAAGCAATTCTGCAGGTCTTTCTGGTGGACTAACCCCAATGCAGGCTTTGGTTTGACTAGTTTTTAAAAATCTTCCTTCGTCTTTAGTTTTAAAATTCAAAGTTGGTACTGTAATTATAAATATGATACAGAAAAAATCTCCCTTCAAGCCATTTAGGAAAGATGCACAAGTACAAACTGGTCAAAAAGTATGAAATTCAATTAAGAAAGCAATTTGGGATCTATACAGCTTTCACGGAATAGATTGGAGTGGATTCTTTCTCAGAGGGAAGGCCTGGTAGTTTTGACTCAGGGTGGGTCCCGTCATGACTGCAGAGCTGGTCTGCACGTAGCGAAGGTTCACGCTGGGAAGAGGAAGTGGGGGAAGAAAAGAAACTGTCTAGTGACCACGTGCTGCATTAAAGGGTACAGTCTAACGTGAGACAAATAGATGTTGAGCTGTTGATCCGGGTCTGAAAATGCAGGCTTGCTGGTCATCAGGCGAGATCTGCCCTCTTCTCTCTCTCTCACCATCACCCCATCTGCTCCCTGGCTCTCTGCAGAGAACGAATCTGCTTTCGTTTGCTCTTGTATGGCTTCTTCTGAAAAGTGGCCTCTGGAGATCACCAGTGGACATTTCACCAAGAAGGATATTAGCGGTGTCAGCATGTTCTAACGCAGACCTTGTCACTCGAAGTAAGAACGTTTTTAGAAACCACAAACTCTTTCATATCTCCTTGCCTGGAAGCCTAAAAGAGAAGACACAGCACCAGGTCAAGAACCACAGAATTCGCGGCAAGGAAGAGAACCAATGGAAAAGGCAGCAGCAGCACAGGGAAAGGTGTGTGTGTGTGTGTGTGCGTGTGTGTGTGATTGTGACATCATGACCCTCAATGTTTTATAGACCGAAGCTAAAGAATCTATTCTGGAACATTAAAATGGGTACCACTACTTCTAGCTTTCATTAACACTTACAGATGCCAGGCTCTATACTGAGTAAATTCTTCCCACCTATTTTCTCATTTAATCCTGACAGTAACTTTGTGAGTCAGATAATTTTATTGCCAATGAACAATAGGCTCACAAAGGTCAACTTCTAACAAGGTCACACTGTGCTAAGATTTGATCCCAGGTCTATGTCTGTACCGTTCTCTTCCATTTTACACTGTTCCCTAAGATGGAGAGAACAACCTTCATAAATGTACCTGAATACTTTCGGAAATGATATAAGATAGAGGAGTAGCCAAGGCCACATTTGTCCAAATATTAGAAGACAGACACATACTGTTATTTTTCAAATGAATTAACCTCATAATCCCAGGAATTTCTGCTTCTCTCCCTCAGATGATGATAATACTGTTTATAATTTGGCTGTAACTTCTGAGTCATTTATTTTGCGAAGTTCAAGGAATAGTAGGTAACTTCAGATTTTAAAAACAACAAAAATCAGAGAAGAAAGACTACTTATAGGAATAAAGAGAAGACAACAACCTTAAATTCAAAGGCTTGAGAGGAAGATAAACATGCTTTTTTTCAAAATGTGCATGAAGTCGAGAGACCACACATAAGAGAAATGAAGATTTTACTATAACATCTTCCCGTAATTGTTGGAATGAAGAGTGGCTTCCAAACAAAATATGGTAAAAGGTGCATCCGAGGTGCTTTGCATAATGAGCTTTATGTGTGGGTGAATCAGTGGTGGGTTAACTGACCACGCCTATTGTGAGTTTAACATAAATATTGTAATTTCGTTTGTGCAAAGCCTATCACTATTCTCTTACACACCAGCCTCCATGATTCAGTGAGAAGGAGGGCACACAGGCAAGGGCAAGGATGTCGGGGCTCTGCGGTGATTCTCTGTCTCTGAACACTGGAGAGGAGACGCTTCCTTCAGAGGAATTTTATGATTTGACTCCACCCAGTGAAGGGAACAGCTCTCTTCTCCTGAGCCCCTTCCCTTCCAGCTGCCCCCCAAACAAATGTGAACAAAACAATCATAAGTGAGAACTGTCATGTCTGTGGGAGGTGATTTTGGAAAACGATCCAGTGTCCTGTATTCCTTTGTGGCGACTGAGAGGGGCATTAGTCACACACCCATGTTATTTCTGATTTATGACCTGATGTGACATTGTGGTTTAAGGGAATAAGGAATCGGAGCTGCTGCTGCATTAGGGTGTAAGTCCGAGGTGCGGAGATCCCCAGTCACATCTCGGGGCTCGGGGAGGTCTCAGCATTGCCCAGTCATCTCCTGCCGCGTCAGAAAAGAATTCCCTCCCCCCCCAAATCTGCCTTAACTGCTGCCGTTCATGTTTCCTGAAACATCACGAACACTTTGGGGTTACTTGAAATGAGTTGGGTTTCGTATCTGTCCAGTTGCTCAGAGATAACAGTGGGCAAATATGATTAAGATTCCAATCCTCCATAAGTCCTAGAAAATAGCATTAAAACTCCTTTGAAGTCTGTTTAGTCATCAGCCATGAGAAGGGCCAGGGTGACAAATTAGGATCAATACAGGGGCCTCGGGATCTGCATCAAAAGGCCTGACCACTACGGTCCCCTGTCCATGTCTCCGGGGTCTTCCACGGGGTAGTGTGAAGGTTCTAGTAAACACAGCAGTGGACCTTGCCTGGAGGCCGCTCCTCCCAGCTGCAGGGAGGCTGGAACCCACAGGGTGTGACGGACATCTCCCTGACTCGTTTTTCTCTTCTAGGGAGGAGGTCACGAAAACCGCGCACGTGCATTTTGACGGATCCTTTCAATCGCGTCAGGTTGGCATAAATGGACTAGAGGTGGCACAAAACCCCTTTCCCTGGGGCTGGGGCAGCTCCTGTCTTCAGCCTTCATTTCTGACGACGGCAGGAGGCCGCCCACCGATCCCTGGGAGGCTGCCTTCCTGGGCCGCTGTGCACGGAGGAAACTGCAAGCGTGGCTTCCTCCGAGCCTAAGAGAGCAGATCACAGCAAAGTGCGCCTGTGCAGGGCGGCCAGGGCAGCGCGGTTCTGAGCTTCAGGGAGAGAGGCTGGAACATGCACGCCCGGGAGGCGAGTTGAACAAGGCCTCCCCTGTGGACCAGAAGAGACCTAGGCCAGGTTCCACTGCTCTGTCTGCAGCCAGATATCTGGGTTGGAATCCCTGCCCTGCCACTTAGGGGCCTGGTGACCTTGGGCAAGGTCACTGATGCTCAGAGGGAGTCCCTTCCTGATAAAATGGGGCAGGTGATAGTGTCCGCTTCATAGTACTTGTGAAGAGGATCAAATGAATTAATACATGTGTGTCCTTAGAAGACTCTCTGCTCTGTAGTTATCAGGGACGTGTTAGTTATTATCACTGGATGGAGGGGGAATCTTTTTCTCATGAGCTTTAAATATCTCCTTGGTGTGCCCTCTGGGCAATCTGAGAGACTTAGGGTGAAGCAGACTTCCATGGCCATCAGCCCAACACACCACCATTGTCCCCTCTGCGTTTGGAGGGACAATGCATGAACTGCAGAGGCATCACCTGCCCTTGGTTCGGCAGACAGGGCACTGCACGTAGGCAGATATGGCATGTGGAGTGCCTCCACCAGAGGGCCTGTGTGTGGACCCCGAGAAGCCGTCGGGACATGGCCCTGGGCTCTCCCTGGAGAGTGTGAATCCACGTCTTAGCTCCGCCACGGTCTAGCTGTGTCACCTGGCACTTTGCCAATCTGTGCTCCAGGCTCCTCACCAGGAAAAGAGGACTAATAAATGGTGCTTCCCTCCCAGGGCTGTTGGGGGGACTAAGTGCGTTAGCACATCGTGTAAGACACTTAGAATAGTACCATGTGTCCTACGCACCATGTGAGTGTTAACTCTCTCTACTATTCTTTTTATTAACAGAGAATAAGGACCCAGGTTCTTGGGGACACAGCTGCTGAATGCAAAATGGAAGAGTTGGTATACATTTCTTAATCAGCTAATAAGCATTTAAGAATACTCTGTCAGACACTCTGCTAGACCTTGGGGATGCAGAGGTGAAGAGGATTCTGGGCTTCAAGAAGCACAGGAGCTGGGGAGAGAGGGTAGAGCCTACTTCACTGGGGGATGCTGAGGTGGTGCTTCCACAGCGAGCAGGTGGTGGCCAGGCAGGTAGGGCTGAGGAACCACAGTGAAAATGATGGAAGCTGTAGCTGCATGCGCTGGGGGCTGGGGAACAATGGCTGTTTGTTATGGCCAAAGCACAGAGCAGGTGGGGAGGGTGATGTTGAGGATGGAAAGAGAAAAGGGCCAGCTCATGGAGGACCTTTATGTCACGTGGAGTTTGACTTTGTATTGAGCCAATGGGAATTTTTTGGTGGAGTTGGGCATAGTTCAGAGGCAGAGAGCCTTGAGAATGCTGGGGACCAGGATGATTAAAGTAGGCATTAGCCTTTGACCATCTGAGACTGGAGAGCTACTTTTCAGCCCCTGAGTTCCCAGTTCTTAGGGGAGCCATTTTCCTGCCCCCTTGGAACCTGTGTGGCTATGTGACTTCTCTAGGCTACAGGAAAGTGTTTTATTGCTACGTCCGCACTTTTGCTCCCCTGTTGTGGAGTAATGGGAGCCAGGAAGACATGGAGGTGCCCTGAGGTTGAATCACAGAGCTAGCTCATGGAGGACGGCTGCCTTGAGAGTCACCGGGACCTGCAAGGACTTTGGTGCGTGAGAAATAAGCTCTGTTGTGCTGAGCCCTGGAGTGGGGAGGGCAGAGAAGACTCCACTGGGACTCAGAGGTGGCCCTGAGTCGTTTGGTTATTTTTCCCTCTGTGTAGAATCAATGGATTTAAGAATCAGTGGGATTTCATAAGAGTTTATCTTGTAAAGTTATGGTTGTATTTAAAATCCTCAGAAACTGAAGTTTTTATCCCTAGGAATAGTAACCAGGTGCTAGAAAAACTGGAAAATAGCAGATTCCCAATTAATGTATTTTTCCTTTCTCCTTCCTTTTCTAAGCTTTGTAACTGATGCTGATTTGTTCTGACCTGAGAGAACTGCCCCTCTTCCCTTCTGCTCAGACATGTACAAGTTCTGTCTTATTCAATCAATCTTCATTTGTATGTGACCATGTATTTACCATTTACTATTTCTAGTCTTCCATTTGGGGACATTTCCTTCTGCCAGAAGAAGAAAATTTCTTAGTATTTCACTTAGCGTGGGTCTGCTTACCACTTGCATACTTGGGCTTTTGTTGGTATAAGGTGTCTTCATTTAACCTTCACCCTTGAAGAATATTTTTGCCATGTACAGTGTGATACTAGGTTGGCAGTAATTTCCTTCCATCTTTTGTAGTCATCATTCCATTGTTTTCTGCTTTTCATTGTTCTTCTGTTGAAAATCAGCTGTCAGACTAATTATTGCTCATTTGCAGTTACTTTGTCTTCTTTCTCTGGCTGCTTATAAGATTTTGTTTTGGTCTTTTTGGTTTTCTGTAGTTTTATTGTGATGTGTCCAGCTGTGCATTTCTTTATATTTATCTTGCTAGGGGTTTGTAGAACGACTTGATTCTGTGGATAAATAATTAAATAATTTGTCATTCTTAGACTTAACAAATGCTTTCTGAACACATGTCCCAGAGCTAGGAGTGTAGTGGTGTGAACAGACAGGAAAGTAGGCAGTCTCAGCACCAAGGCTGCT